>NC_060142.1:276764245-277455079 GCF_021461385.2 Schistocerca piceifrons
AATACAAATAATGAAACAGTGAAGGGAGTGCACTGGTCAGACTGTCCTTCATTTCACAGAAAATTCTTTATAAAGTAAACAGTAACCAATTAATGAAAAAGTATTAGAGTACATAATATTGCTTGGGCTTACAAGCACTTTTATCATAACCCTGGTGATGGAGGCTTCTGGATTAATCCTCCCACACAGGTTTGGAGGAATTATGTTCCTTCTCCATCTACACACATACTCTGCAAGTCACCATGCTGTGTGTGGCAGAGGATACCCTGTACAACTATTACTTGTTTCCTTCGCCGTTCCACTTGCAGATAGAATGAGAGAAAATGACTATTTATCTCCATATGAGCCCTAGTTTCTCATATCTTATCTTCATAGTCCGTATGCAAAAAGTATGTTGGTGGCAATAGGATCATTCTGCTGTCAGCTTCAAATGCTGCTTCTCTAAATTTTCTCAGTAGTATTCCTAGAAAAGAACGTGAACTTCCCTCTAGGGACTCCCACTTGAATTCCTGAATCATCTCCATAAAACTTGCATATTGTTAAAACCTACTGGTAACAAATCTAGCAGTCTGCTTCTGAATTTCCTGTATGTCCTCCCCCATTTGACCTTGTGCAGATCCCAAACTCTCAAGCAGTACTCAAGAACAGGTTGCACTAGTGTCCTGTATGTGGTCTCCTTCGCAGATGAACCACACTTTCCTGAAATTCTTCCAATAAACCAAAGTCAACCATTTGCCTTCCCTACTGCAATGCTTACATGCTCATAACATTTCATACCACTTTGCAGTGTTACTTACACCTGGACATTTAATCGACGTGACTGTGTCAAGCAGCTCGCAACTAATGATGTATGCAAACATTTCGGGTTTGTTTTTCCTACTCATCTACATTAACTTTTAAATATTTAACCAAAAGAACTTTTATGAGTTAAATATTTAAAATTTTAGCAATATTAAACTGCTATTTGCTGATGCACTGCTTAAAATGTTTGTGCACGTCTGTTTACAATATTGCCTTTGGTTTTCTGTTTGCACATTCTTCCGATACACTTTTTGATTTTTAACTCAATGTGCTGTCTTGGTTTTCTAATTCTTCAATGTGTGTATTCACTTTTCTTGTCCTTGATTAAAATTCTGAGCTATATGTGGAATGTAAATGCATACTTAAAACAGCACGAAGGCAATTTTTAAGTAATTAATGTTTGTCTCTTTCACGTTCTGTTTGTTTTTGCATGTGGAAATTTGGGTTACTTTGTGACTATCAGCGATATGCGTAAGTACAAAAGTAAGTTTCCCTATTTCATCACCAATGAGCAGGTAAAGAGAAGACACATTTTGTTGTTTTCCTGTGACACTTGATTTAATTTCTTTTTTTGCAAATGGTCACCCATGTGATTTAAGCATTTTAGGTTTCTAATTCCCTGATGACAGAACACACACTCAGCCAACTCCCACCTTGGCATTCATTTCATTATCACAGAAATGATCAGTTGACTGCAGTGGGATATGTTGCAAGAAAACTTTTTGCATTGTGGAGAGCCTCACTGACAAAATTCCGACATCATACATTCCAAACAATGTCTGCGAAGAGTTACTGACAACCATCTCACACACCATCTGCAAATGAAATAGGAAACATGGAGGGGGGAGAGGGGTGACACTGGTACACTGTCTTACCCTGGTTTGCAGAGAACACATGTAAATGTACCATGATGAAAAAGAGTGCTTCAGCTGTATGGTAAGCCTTTATTTATGATACAACTAGTTTTGCAATGTTACAGCTACATCTTCCGGGATACATCTGTGTATAAAGAAGAGTAAAATAAATAAATACCCTGTTTTGGTTAAAATATAGTTGAACTTACTTAGAGCTCTATAGGAGAAATTATGTACTCACATTCATTTCATAACTTATATCATACAATAACCAGTAGATGAGCCAACATTCTTGTCCAGTTGTGATGAAAATGTTCAGTCCTCAAGAGATTGGTTGTCAATTTAAAATATGGCAGAATGCAGAGCACATCATCCCGATTGAAATCTAGAATAAGAATAAAGTGGTAAACTATATGGATATAAAAGACAAAACAAATATGTGTAGGTGGTGCAAGCTATATCCACATGGCAAGGTAAAAAAAAATTACATATAGCAGAGCTTGTGTGATTGTACAATAGTTAATGAAGGTCAAGTTTAGGTAAAATGCTGCTTATAAAATACACCAGCTAGCTAAAACAAAGACTGGGGAAAGGTATAATGCAAGGAACATCATTTCGATACAGGAAACTAGAATAATGATAAAGCAGTAAAACCAGATGGACTGAAAATATAAAACAAATGATGTGTAGGTGATGAAACGTGTTTATCTGATAAGGTAAAATAAATCTGATAAAGCAGAGCCTGCATGACCACGTGACACATAACAGTGGTCTAGTCTAGATAAAATGCTGCTTACAGAATACACCATCATCTAAATAAAAGAAAGACCAGAGTAAGGAAAACTTGAAGTCTAATACGGACATATAAAAAGGGTAACATTGCCAAGACACCATGATGTCCGCAGTGACCACCTAGATGAATGAGCTGAGACCTCATGTTGTTGTGACAATGTTACCCTTTCTGTAAGTGTATACAAGGTTTTAAGTATTCCTTTCTTCAGTCCTTCTTTTATCTAGAGTATGGTGTATTTTGTAAGCAACATTTTATCCAGACTGCACCATTGTTACCTGTCACACAGTCGTACAGACTCTGCTTTATGAGATTTATTCTACCTTGCCAGGGTGAATAGCTTTCACCACCTACACATATCATTTTTTATCTTTTATATCCATCTGGTCTACCATTTCATTCTTATTCTAGATTCTTATCCTAGACTTCCTATATCAGAATGATGTTCCCTGCATTCTGCTCTATTTTAAATTGGACTACCAACCTCGTGATGGTGAATAATTTCATCATGACTGAAAAAAGAATGTTGGGTCATTTATCATTTGAAATAAATTACAAAATAAATTACGAAATAAATTTGAGTACATAATTTTTCCTATATAGCTTCATGTACAGTTCAGCTACATTTTAACTGATATGGGATATTTATTCATTTTGCTCTTGTTTATATACAAATTTATCCATGAAGGTGTGGGTGTAGCACTGTGAAACTAGTTGGATCACAAACATTTATTGTGTAGCTGAAGTGGTCTTTTTCATCATGTTACACTTATAGAGCTGTGTATGCCCACAATACAAAGTTTGCTACTTGTAGATGTGATAGAAAAATCGTCTGTATCCTACACATTTCTTTGTCTTCTGAAACGATGAATAGATGATGGATAACATGTTGATACAGTAAGGTAAGAAGAATATTCCCTGTAGTACCTATGACATGAAGCATACATTATTGTGCAAAAACTACACTGATCGGTCGTTAATGTCAAATAACAGCTGTCAGTAGGACAAGAAACTAGTTAATATGAAAATTATAGTATCCTCCAGTCAAACATTGCTATGTAATTAAACAGGGAAACTTACTTTTGTTTTAACTACATGCATGGTATTGAACTCCTTCTGTTATGCACAGGTACAATTGCAGAAAGGGAACACAAGAAATGGGAAACTGCTCCACCTTTGCCAAATAATCCATACTCACCAGAAAACATTTCAAAACGACTCAGCAACAGAATGAAGCTCTCAAGCAGCCAGAGCAGTAGCAGTGAGGCATCTGTGTGAGTATACTGTTAGTGAAGTCGTAATTTTTTGTCTGTACTTCTAATGGGTGTGTCTATGGCAATCAGAAACTAGACACTGACAATGCCTATAGTAATCTATATGTCAATATAAAATGTTCCCAGAGTGTCAGAGTTTGTTGAAAGGTAGTGCAATGCCACTATGTTGCCATTGTTGTTGTGGTCTTCAGTCAAAAGACTATTTTGATGCAGCTCTCTATGCTCTCCAGTCTGTGCAAGCCTCTTCACCTCTGAATAACTACTGCAACCTACATCCATTTGAACCTGCTTACTGTATTCTTTCTACAGTTCCTTGGCCCCAACATTCCTCTCCATTACCAAATTGATATTTCCTTCATGCATCAGGATGTGTCCCACCAACTAATCCCTTCTTTTACTCAACTGGTGCCATAATTTTTTTTCTCTTGAATTTGATGAAGCACCTTTTCATTAGTTGCTTGATTTACCCATCTAATCTTCAGCATTCTTATGCAGCACCACTTTTAAAAGCTTCTCTGAACTGTCTATCATTAATGTCTCACTTCCGTACAAGGCTACATGGTGGACAAATAGCTTCAGAAAAGATTTCCTGAGACTTAAATTTACATTTGATCTCAACAAATTTCTCATTTTCCGAAATGTTATTGCCAGTCCGCATTTTATATTAGCACTGTTTAGACATCACCAGTTATTTCACTGCCCAAATAGCAAAACTCATCATCTGCTATTGGGGGTCTCATTTCGTAATCTACTTCTATCAGCACCACTTGATTTGATTACATTTTATTACTTTTATTTTACTTTTATTGATGTTCATTTTGTAACGTCTTTTCAAGACACTAAGCACTTCATTCAGCTGCTGTTTCAAGTCATTGACAAAGCTCAAAATTTTTATTTCTTCTCCCTGAATTTAAATTATCCTTCCAAACTTCTCCTTGTTTCCCTTTACTGCCTGCTCAGTGCACAAATTGAATAACATTGGAGAGCGGCTACAGCTCTATCTCACTCTTTTCTCCACTACTGCTTCCCTTTCACATCTTTTAACTCTCATAACTGCACTCTGGTTTCTGTTCAAGTTCTGAATAACATTCATGTCCATGTTCTTTAAGACCCAATGTCTTCAGAATTTCAAAACCTATAGTCCAGTGACCATTGTCAAAAGGTTTAACTGTTGCTACTGATGCTGCAAACATAGAATTACCGTGTTTTTAACTTCTAAAATAAATTGTTGAGTACTGCCTCATATGTTCCTACATTTGTATGGAGCTTAAAATTGGTGTCAATATTGCACAACCATAACTTATTAATCTGATAGTTCGATAATACTCACATCTGTCAGCACCTGTCTTTTCAGAACTGGAAATATTATAGTATTCTTGAAGTCTGAGCGTAAGTCGCCAGTCTCATGTATCTTGCACACTTGGTGGAATAGTTTCTGATAATCTAATGTTGCTAAAAACATGGGGAGCATTAAATTCAGCATGAAATTCTGAGAAAACAATCAGATAACCAGATGTTTTCTAATTTCATTGCTTCATTATGTGAGAAACAGGTAATTTTTGAAAATTTTCTGGCATTTACAAAACTATATTTTCATAAGTTACTGGTATGAGTGTTTTTGGATAACTTATTTCGTATCAAATCATAGTTTTGTGATTCACAGTTACTGCCAAAGAAAAGATCATCCTGAATTTCATTGTATGTCAATGCAAATAAATGTGCATTTTTGAAAATTTTCTGAAGTTACCATTCTTCTTTGCATAATCTAATTTTTAGTAAATTGGCATTTGTGATTTAGTTATGATTATCACTAACATATTGTCTTACATTTAATTTTCCCTTAAAGAGACGTATATATTATCAAAATTTACTGTAAATTAACTCTATATTTTGAATTTGTTAATTACTTTAATTAACCTCAAAATGTTTTATGAAATTAATAATTTTGCCACAGGTTTTTCTGTTGTCTTAATCTTGTGTATTTGCTTCAATTCTTAAAGGGAATTAGTTATTCTTTAGCTCAACACATAGAAAAGATAATCAGCAGGCTCAGTTTAAAGGTATTTGTTCACTGTCCTGTAATACATTGCACCAGCCAAAATGCAGCCCCACAGTAAATGCCGTTTTCGAACACAGGATAAGTTGGTTGATGTTTATAACCAGCTGTAAATTTCCCTGACTACTGTCAAATGATAGGCAGCTGCTTTGAATTAGTGTGTCAGAAGAGTTACCAAGGGTCATGAACCTGAGGTACTAGTACCAAGGTACCTCAAGTACTATTCTCTCCTGTGGGTCTTGTCTCCTCTGCAGAAAGTATGGGGTCTATCATTACTCATCCACTTGACTACTAGTGTCATTTCAGCGGTAGATCTAGGTTACCTGTACAATGTGTCCGGGGACAAGGAAGGGTATGGGTTTATTAATCACCGTCAGTTGAAACGAATGGTGAATGATGATACCCCTTAGGGACATGGCAGCAAGGGATATGAAAGGGCACCAGGAGCACTCAGTGTGTATGTCTGGGGGCCTCTTTCAGTATCTTGAAGAGGCTATTCCAACAACCCTTGAGGGAACAGGATGGAAGCAACTACAGATTGTGAAGCATGTTGGAACAAATTATGCCTGCCACCTGGGCTCCGAGGTCATACTTGGACCATTCCACAGACTGGCAGGGAAGGTTGAGAAGGCCAGCCTTGCATGTGGACTTTCAGCGAAGCTCACAATTTGCAGCATTGTCCCCAGAACTGATTGAGACCCCTTGGTTCTGAGTTGAGAGCTGAGCCAGAGACTTCAGAAGTTCTGTGACAAGCTAGGCTGCAACTTCCTGGACTTGTGCCATAGGTTTGAGATCTATAGAGTGCCACTAAATGGGTCAGGTGCACACTACACATCAGAGACTGCTGTCCAGGTAGCTGTCTGTATGTGGGGTGCGCACAAGGGTTTTTTGGATTAACCAACATTGCATCCATTCTACATAATGATATCTGTAGGAGGCCCAGAAATATTGGTGTAAGATTATAAGAAATGCCTCCTACAGGAGAGAGTTTTAATATCCTAGCGGTTAACTGTCGAAGCATTTGAAACAAGCCAGCTGGAGTGACCGAGCGGTTCTAGGCGCCTCAGTCTGGAACCGCGCTACGGTCGCAGGTTTGAATCGTGCCTCGGGCATGGATGTGTGTGATGTCCTTAGGTTAGTTAGGTTTAAGTAGTCCTAAGTTCTAGGGGACTGATGACCTCAGATGTTAAGTCCCATAGTGCTCAGAGCCATTTGAACCATTTGAAACAAAATACCAGAGTTCAAAACACTCCTGAAAATCAGTGAAGCTCACATAATATTAGGTACAAAAAGCTGGTTGAAACCTGAAATTGATAGCAATGAAATTTTGGGGGGAAATTTGAGTGTATATCGAAAGTATAGACAAATGGGAAATGGAGGTGGCATATTTGTTGCAGTCGACGAGAAACTCAAATCAATCGAGATAGTAGATATTGAAGCTTCATGAGAGATTGTACGGGCAAGACTCAGTGTGACGAGTGGTCATGAATTGTAATTGGATCCTTCTGTCGCACACCAGACTCATCTCCTAATGTATTCAAAAACTTCAGAGAACATCTCAGTTCACTTGTACGTAAGTTCCCCAATCATACTGTAATCATTGGTGGAGATTTTAATAATCCAACGATCAGTTGGAAAAATTACAGTTCTATTTCTGCTGGGCACGATAAGATGTCCTGTGAAACTTTACTAAATCCCTTCCCTGAAAACTACCTAGAACAGATAGTTGGAAACCCCACTAAGCTGTTAATGTAGTGGATGTAATGGCAACAAATAGACCTGACCTCTTTAACAATGTTCATATCACAACTGGTATCAGTGATCATGATGTGGTTGTGGCAGTAATGATTACCCTAGTACAAAGGGAACCTAAAACAAACAGCAAGATATATGCTGTATTCACGAGTTGCTGGAAACCGGCACACACATCAGCAAACAGACTAGACATGATGATGATGATGATGATGATGATGATGATGATGATGCAAGGCTGGAAGACCCCCTGCAGTTGGGCCTCAAACTCACACCGGAATCGAGCAACAGGGAGATCCAACACAACAAAAGCAAGGCAGTCTAGGGTACAACGAAGTTCGATGGACCTCTCAACAGATCAAGTACGACCACAATCCAAAACAAGACCAGAGAGAAAAACCAATATCAAAGTGAAGTTGTCAGCGAGCAGACAGTAGTACAGAGGAGATAGAAAGCGAATGCTATTGGATAAAGTACATGATTACCGAGTGGTAAAGATGTGGTGGTATTCATACCGACCATGAGGGGCACTGTTGACCAGTGTAGTCAAGTGGTGAGATAGTGGCACACTCACTAGGTGAGTGCAATGCAATGGCAGTGACACTGTCCTATATTGGCCATCAAGATTCATTTGTTCTGGCTGGCATTGAACTTCTGCAGGAGCAGAAAATTAGATAAAACATCAGTGTCATATCTCAATGAAGAATTGGAAGCTTTCAGCACAGGGCAGGGAAATGTAGAGGAATTGTGGCTCAAGTTTAAAAGAATAGTCGCCCATGCATTGGATATCCCGGTCTGGCACAAATTTTCAATTTTCCGCATTGATGCATTCGTTTAACCAGTGCCCATTAGCAACCAATATCTGTAATTCCTTTTGTGTCTTAATTATCAAATTCATTATACATAACAAATGAAAATTTTGGATTTCTCTTGTACACATGGGACATACACAAAGCTACAACCAAGCGCTAACTTCCTTTGACTGTTGCAAACCGCATTTAAAACTCTGTCAGTACTGTAGGACTAACACTGCTCACTGAAAGGAGTCCAAAGTGATCTATTAAGCGCATCTGTGTGGCTTTCTATGTAGAGTGCTACTGAAGATCAGAAACTACAAAATTTTAATTTGTCAGCAAGAGATATTTCATCAAAACATTCCATTACTTAGTGCAAGATTCTGTGTAGGAACATACAGGTTTGTTTAGTGTGCTGTATTAGCTACTCTCTACTTTCTTGTAATGACCACATCTTGTCTGTAGATTTCAAAATCCACATTTACCTCCAAGATTGACTACCACATCATATGAAAAATGCAGTGTTTCTTGTTTCTCTGGGTGTATTTGTTGATTGAATGGTCTGGGGGTATACTGCCGGTTCATTGTATCCAATGAGCAACATCAGGGGGTCCCACATATTTGTTGGTAAAATATCTGACACAATATTAAACCCTTATGTGGGTAAATCCTTGCACAAGTCATTTCATTATTTACCAGGGTGCCTCTGTGAGAATAACTAGAACTTATTGGTCAGAAATTTAATGTGAAGACCACAGACTTTACAGGCATGTCCTGGTGTCCATGTATTTTCTATTTAATGGAGAATACTATGAACAAATGGAGGGGTCACAATGGGCAGCCCAGTCTTGCCTGTGGTTGCGAATTTGTAGATGAAGCATATTAAGGAAGAAGCCCTGATATCATCCAAATGGAAACCTGTCTATTTTTTCCATTATGTGGATGATTGTTCCATCATCTGGCCACAAGGAAGAGACAAACTCCTTGAATTGCTTTCACATCTGAACTCCATACATCCCAACATCAGAGTCACTTTGAGGATCAAAGCAGAAGGAATTATACCATTCCTGGATGTCAGGGTCAAGAGAAAAGCTGATGGCACCCTGGGCCACAATGTGTATCAGGAGAAAATCCACACTGGCCTGCAATTGCATGCAGTCAGTTGCTCCCACCCTGTACATTTAAATGGGGTACTAAAAACACTAGTACAGGTGGTGTGCACCATCTCTGTTGATGAGAGTCTGTCTCAGGAATTGGAACACCTCATAACTATTTTCTGAAAAAACAGTTACTTAGAAAGGCAGACTAGGCAGGTCTGGTCCACCGTTACAGTTAAGCTCGTGGAGACAGAAAAGTCATGGCGGAAGAGTTAGCCACTGTCTTTATACCATACACCAACACACTATCAGGAAAAATAAGATGCATACTGAAGAAAGTGCAGAGTAAAAACTGTCTTTTCCCACCCAATAAAACACAGCCATTATTGGAAAGTATCAAAGATGACCTTGGTTTGCAGAATCCTGGGATACATCAGATTCGATGCCAGAGTGACAAGACATATTGAGCAAACAATTGAAGAGTGATGCCAAAAACACCAATGGTACACTCAGCTGATGTATCCTGCCAAGTTAGCAGTTACAGAGCACCATTTGTCTGGCAATCATGTGATGGAATATGAAAGTACCAGGACTGTAGCACACAATCTCATCAACCGGGACTGTGACTATAATCTCAGCAAGGCTTGGCAACAAGCAAAGGGTCTAATTAAGAAGACCCTCAGGAAAGATAACAGTCTGGTGACCAGGATGGACAGAGAAACTACATTTACATTACCACAGACACTGATTCCATTGCCTCTGCAATCGCCGATGTGTGCCCTCTGGCACGAATCACACAGTGTGTGGCTCATGGGGAGGCAGGGTATATAGGTAGGCCACTTGCCCCAAGCAGCTTAGTTCGTCACTGCACCTGACAATGATGATGTGTTTGATAACTGAAATATAAAGTGACTGTTGGACACTATGAACCGGCAATCCACAGACCATTTGGGGGGGGGGGGGGGGGGGGGGGGATTTGGTAAGCCTATTCATTCTGCATTTACTTGGTGACAAAAGTCAGTTTTATTTCAGAGCAACTTCTTTTTCATTTATACTGTAATAACCACTTATTTGTGTTTTAGGGAGTTTCCAGACCTACAAGATGAGAATATGGTGCCACGTCCCATTGCAGAACCTCTCCATATCGTCTGTGCTCCACAAGATCTTGACTTTAAGCGGTATGTAATTATTCACCAGTTTATAATATGTAGGCACATTTCACAGTTATCAGTGCTGTTATGATAATGTATGAGACAAATGTGTTTGGAAATGTCACCGTAGGAAAAGTCTGTAACCTGGGAGGATATGTGATAAAGTGTGTAGAAGAAAGACAATCATTGTGTCATCTTGATGGTAGGTGAGTGGAAAATATAAAGCCTCTCGTTGTTAAGTGTATCACATAAAATGCTGTTTGTACTTATTAAAGGCACAGCAGAACCTTTACACTGTAGTGAACTACTAGGCGGAAAGAGCACTGTTTTAATTACTACTTAAAAATCTGTGGCAATCCTTAAATTAGAATATTTTGGTCACAGAACTTGTTGGTTACATAGCAAAAAATCTTAAACAGTCTCAGGATTGGGCATTATTGCAAGAATATTTTCACCTATTTCTTCAAGCTGCAGAAGTGAGAATATGTAAACGTGTATTATGTACAATTTTTCCTTTTACTTTCTGTAGTGGTTTAAATAGTAACATTACTGGTCTCAAAATAGTACTCAGTTGATACGTCGGAAAACTTTGAGGCACTGGGTAGCTCAGTTGATTTCCAAGCGAGAGAAGAACCCTGACAGCTGGCAATGCTGTTCCCAGGTTTCACTTGTTACCAATCTATATATAGATAGATATATACTTTTTGTTCCATAGGTCCATAGTGAGGAGACCACCAAGCATGTACCATACCAAAGGTTGTCATCAGGACGGACTGAAAACCATTTTTGTCTAGAACTGTACCAACCTTGAGCCATTGCCATAGAAATATAAACAAAATCACATAACTTGATTAGTTGTGACAGATGTGCAAAGCAGCCACATTGAGTCACGTGGAGCCCAGACCACAATGGTGAACAGACTTACTGACACTAGATCATTGTAATCTTGACAGTCTGCTAGGTATCACAGCAGGCTTTTCTGTTTATTGAGGGAGTTGATGGGGAACAGTAATTGTAAGGTAATGGAGACCTTTCTCAACAGTAGACACTGAATTACAGCTTACATAAAGACCCTTTGTCTATCTTTTGTTTACTGGCTGAATGGAACAGTTTCCTCTGAACTTGAGGCTTGGATCAATAGCAAATCAGCAATCCTAACTTTTTAAGTGAGTTTTCATGCTTCTCTTTGAACAGAATTACTCCAGAATATTATGCTATATTGCACCAATAAATAGACAAATGCAAAGTGAATGATCTTAGACATGCTACCGCCATTAGCCAATAGCATTACTCCAATGACTACAAGGGCAACTTTGTAATTTGTTGTGGCTTTTTTATTATTCCCAAAAGTCTTGGCTGCCTTCTTTTGTGGCAATGATTCTAACTTCCTTATTGCCTGTCCCACCATGCAATGAAACTCCTACTGTCCAACTGCTATGAAAATTACTTAGTCACGCAACAATTATTAATGTGGCAGAAGATCATAAACAACATGCCATACCTTTTTTTCCTAAAACTTCTGTTCTCTTCTTCTCTTTTGTGGGATATTTTTTACAGTCCTAAACTGAATGAGCTAGGACTTTTTTTTCAATTTTTATTTATTTATGTTGAAACTAATCCATTTATGAAAAACCACTATGTGATCAAAAGTATCTGGACACCTGACTGAAAATGACTTAAAAGTTCCTGTCGCCCTACATCGGTAATGCTGGAATTCAGTACGGAGTTGGCCCACCCTTAGCCTTAATGACAGCTTCCACTGTTGCAGACGTGTTCAGTCAGGTGCTGGAAGGTTTCTTGGAGAATGGCAGCCCATTCTTCATGGAGTGCTGCACTGAGGAGAGGTATCGATGTTGGTTGGTGAGGCCTGGCACAGAGTCAGCATTCAAAAACATCCCAAAGGTGTTCTATAGGATTCAGGTCAGGATTCCGTGCAGGCCAGTCCATTACAAGGATGTTATTGTCATTTAACCACTTTGCCACAGGCCGTGCATTATGAACAGGTACTCAATCGTGTTGAAAGATGCTATCGCCATCCCCGAATTGCTCTTCAACTGTGGGAAGCAAGAAGGTGCTTAAAACATCAATGAAGGCCTGTGCTCTGATAGTGCCACAGAAAACAACAAGGAGTGCAAGCCTCCTCCATGAAAAACATAACCACACCATAACACCACCACCTTCGAATTTTACTGTTGGCACTACACACACTGTCAGATGAAGTCCACCGGGCATTCACCATACCCTGCCATCGGATTGCCACATTGCGTTCCGTGATTCATCACTCCACACAACGTTTTTCCACTGTTCAATCATCCAATGTTTATGCTCCTTACACCAAGCGAGGCGTCATTTGGCAATTACCGGCATGATGTGTGGCTTATGAGCTGCCACTTGACCATGAAATCCAAGTTTTCTCACCTCCAGTCTAACTGTCCAAGTAGCTGCAGAGGATCCTGATGCAGTTTGGAATTCCTGTGTGATGTTCTGAATAGACGTCTGCATATTACACATTATGAACCTCTTCAACTGTCGGCAGTCTCTGTCAGTCAATAGACGAGGTCGACATGTACGGTTTTGTGCTATACATGTCCCTTCACGTTTCCACTTCACTATCACATTGGAAACAGTGGACCTAGGGATGTTTAGGAGGGTGGAAAGCTCGCATACAGACGTATGACACAAGTGACACCCAATCATGTGACCACATTCGAAGTCTGTGAGTTCTGTGGAGCGCTGCAACCCACTCTCTGTCACAATGTATAATGACTACTGAGGCTGCTCATATGGAGTACCTGGCAGTATGTGGCAGCACAATGCACTTAATATGAAAAACATATGTTTTTGGGGGTGTCCAGATACTTTTGATCACATATTGTATCATTTACTATCTTTCCTTGAGATGCTTCTTTGCTCAGCTTGATGTTAATGTTTGAACCATCTGCAGAAAGGTCTAATTCTGCCTTCTGATTCTAATGAACTCTTAAGATGATGAACAAAGAGCAAGAACAGGATGGCCCCATGTTCCAATCTTGTGGAAGGGTCATTGTGATTTCTTCCCATGCAGGTGGTATCTGTACTTGTATTTCTTAAATATCCCAGTGTTCCTGTGTCTTGAATAAGAAAGAACTATGCCAGGCATGTGCGTAGCCACATAACACATAAAATCTTAACTCTGTGATAGAATGTTATGATTAACACAATCAAATGCCTTTGATAAGTCACCAAAGTTCCCAATTGGTGATAGTTCCATCATTTCAAAATTTTATTGCTTGCTCAGGGAACAGCTGCCTCAATAAAGAAGTGCTTTTAAAATCCAGACTGTGATTGATAAAAATCCGATTACTACATAGGACAGCAGCAGTCCACAAGTAACATTCCTTCTCATGTTTGCTGTAGGGAGAAACACTGTAATGAAACTATTGAAAATAAATGTAACTATAATATCAAGCAAAGAAGGTCATTGTTGCGTATTAACAGCTGTTTTCAAGCTCTCCATAGTGAACTCAAGATTATAAGTAATTTACTGTTATGTTTTATTGCTTCTTTCAGAATACAATAAAGAATATTTCAGTATACTGTGTTTTGCTTTTAGGTACGGGAGAGATTATTACGTAAATTCCAAAACACCAGAGCCTGAAAAAAAATCACAGCTACCCAGTAGGCACATGGCAAGAGAACAAACACCAAGAAATAATACATCCCAGGTAAGTGATACTGCACATTTTGCAGTATATGGTCTGGAAAAGCAAATTATGGAAAGAGATATTCACCATGCATCATTACGGTCACGAAGTGCTTCCCCACATTTCAAAATGAATCCTCTCTATGAACCTGACGATCATGCTGAAGCTGCAGGAAAATCTAGTCTAGATAAAATTTCAAGACATAAGGTCAGCAACTCCAGTACTGGACGTCGCTTTTTGGATGCTGAGCGAACAAACCCTCATTCGGAGTCAGGTTACAGTAGTTCTCTGGATTCTCTGGTTGAAAGCCAGTCAGCTTCTCACTCACTCCGGCTTATTCCTCCTAAAGTCCCTCAGGTGGTTGAGAGGACTCTGGAACCTTTATCCAAAATTCGAAGATCTGAAAGCTTCAAGCTGAACAGACCAAGACATGGAGATACTAATATTAGAATGGGAGGGAGCCTCAGAACTCGAAAGTTTAGGGGACATGATTACCTGACATCTCTTTGATCAATAAATAACTGAGTTACAGTTCTGTGCATTAAGCCCTCTAAAGTAGCACAATTAAGCATTCACTATGTATTTTCAGAAACTGATGTGCCCTACCATTCCACTATTTGTTTAATACTATGGCATTTTTATCATCATTGAAGTATGCAACTTCGTAAAGCTTAATTTTTATCATAAATTCTGAAAACCTGTGGTATGTATGATTTTTGTTTGCTGCATATTTTATTAATGAAGAGCTGTTGCAGAATCTCTTGTATTTACTTGTAAATCAGAATGCTGTTGTAATCTGTAACTACTAAAGTGAGTTGTGCATGACATCTGAAATTATCTATTGTAGAATCTGAACTTTGCACTACTGTATCTTGCTTCTCCTGTAGTTCGTGTTGTATGCTTTATTTAAAATCCATTGTTGTATAATTTGCATTACTGAGCACTTACTACTCCATGCATGACTTCCGTTCACTGCAAACACATGCATGCACAAAAACCAATATGTTGTTATTAAAGTGTTTTATCTAGACATAAAAGCTCAACTGAAAATAATTGCAGTACATGTGCAAACTGTTTTACTGTGGCATTGTGTAACAGATACATTATAACTCAATAATGTATTGATTCTTGATCACTTATAATCTGATACTGTACTTTTATGTCAAACACTGTTGTGTAAATAAATTGTACTCTCTAAGAAAATCACAGAGATCCATAGTAAAATATTCTGTTTTCTTTATGCATTTTATGCACCCAAGAAAAAATTTACAATGAGGTGTGTGTGTGTGTGTGTGTGTGTGTGTGTGACAGAGAGAGAGAGAGAGAGAGAGAGAGAGAGAGAGAGAGAGAGAGAGAATTTTCTTCCAAACAAACATATGTTAAGAAATGATACAAAACGGTTTCAATAGCATTTGTAAACAATTTTCCTAAGAATTATTCATTAACTTTCACTTACAGGACATCTCACATTTGTTTCCATAGTTGGATTTTTATATATTGCCTTATGTAGATATACAAGAAGGAATAATATATACTGCAGAATCAATCAGACAAAAGTTACAACTCCTTGTAAGACGGCAAAATATGTTAGCAGAATACCTATGTCAGAACAGTGATGATGATGGTGGCGATGATTGACAGACAGATAAGGATATCTGACAGAGACTCTGTCTGATAATATAAATACCATTGACCAAAACAGAAACAACTGAAACAGTCTGATAGCAGCAAAAATCATAAAACATGGTTCCCTTTCTAGACTTTGGCGTTTCTTTTCATTTATTCACTAAAAGAAATCGATACAAAGTACAAGCGGAGAAGAGCCAGATGTGCAAATGCTGGAGGGATGTAAAGTCACTACAAATCTGTAATCAGAAAAGACAAGGGTATATGGAAAGATTGGAAAATTAGAGTGGTTTAATTTTTAAGATTCAGAGTACTATTAAATGTCCTGTCGACATAGAGTTCATCAGATATGGAGCACAAGCTTGGATTGTGTCAAGGATGGGAAAGGAAATTGGCCATAACCTTTCAAAGTAACCACCCCAGCATTTGCCAGGAGCAATTAAGGGAAATCACGGGAAACCTGAATCGGAATGGCTGGATGCAACTTTACTGCCATTTGCAGTTCATTCTTTTATTCAGCATCCTTACCACTATGTCAGTGTGACATTTATTCACCAGTTACTTACCATCTGTGGTACACATCACTAGCTGCTTGTTCTCATGAGCTAGGCTCTTATGTTCCTTAGACTTGTGTACAGACTTTTACTGTAGCTCTTTTTCTCCTTTATTTTGTGTAGATCCAAAGAAGAAGTCGTCCAAAGATCACCTTGCAAATATAGTAGATATAAGTGTATTAAATTTTTTACAAAGAACATAGCAAACAAAATCTGTCATTGATGTTTTTCTTGTTTTCAGTCTGATTTGGTTTAATGCAGCTCTCAATATTAGTCTATCCTGTGCAAGCCCCTTCATCTCTGAATAACTACTGCAGCCTACATTCATTTTACCTGGCCTACTTTGTTTTGCCTAGGTGTGCCTCCATAATTTTTACCTCCATACTTTCCTCCTTTGCACCTTGCGTAGTATCTACTGGTCCCTTCTCAAACTGTGACATAAATTTCTTTTTTCCTCAGTTTGATTCAGTACCTCCTCATTAGTTGCTTTATCTATTTATCTTACCTTCACACGTTTCAAAAGATCTCTTGTTTTGTGAACTGTTTATCATCTATGCTTCATTTCAATATGAGGCTACACTGTACATTTACAGCACAAAACATTATGACAAACTTTTCTCTCATATAGTGCATAAGAATGTGTCCATAATTTTAATTTTTGCATTATAAATTGTTGATGGTTTCAGTATTCATAGACTTTAGTTGCTCTTATGAATAGAAAGTTTAAATATTTTTGCAACAGTATTGGGTATTACTCTGGTACGCCGCGGAATTTGAATCCGTGCCGGACGTCATGGACGTCAAAGACCCATAGAGGTCTCTGCACCGCAAGCTGCGGTGGCGCACGCCTCCTGGCCCGCTTTTAGTGTGGGGGCGCCACAGTGGAACACATGGTCCCAGCGGCCAATAGCGGTGCCCCTGAGAGTGTACTTAAGCGCCGGCCACTCGCTCATCCAGGCAGTCTAATCTCGCTTACGTCGGTTTACACCTCGCTTGCGCTAGACTGCTTTCTTCCTGGTTCGTGTACGAGTTTGTTTCCTTGTGACTCTTTTGTTCGGTCTTGTCGTATTCATCCTGTCCTACATTGGTCGTATCCATCCTTTTCTGTTGTGTTATTGTTCGCGGGCCTCTCCGCGGGTACCGCTGCACCTTCCATCGGTGCTACCCCGCAACTGTCCTGGTCGCAGTTACAACAATTACCTCAATTTTAGCTCACATCAGTCATTCAGTTCTAAACCTCTGTTGTGAACCCTGAATTTGAACGTGATATATAAGGATGAAAGGTGGTCTTATATGAAAACAAAATGTTTCAAACAAAGTCAGGATTGTTAATAGGCATGTTCCAAAATGATAGTCCTTTGTCCCTAGAACCAATTCATCCACGCAATTATAGTGGGAAGAATCAGAAGCATTGTGACACTTGATATTTCCATATAAACAGCGTTCACAGGAGTGAAAATCATGTCAGTTGCCAGTGAAAATTGTACGAGCAATTCGGAGGATCCCAGAACCTTTAGATTTGTGGTCTAACCCATGTAGACGCCGTACCTCACAGCTGAGCATGTCCCTATTAATATGGCCTGTTGTTAAGCTCCAGTTTTTTGCAAAATTTTAAATTTATAGGAATATATGTGAATCATTTTACATGCTATGTGTATTTTGTTTCCTTGCACCAAACAACAGACTTCATACCAACAACAGACCATTGTCGAGAACCCGTGTTACTTCACATGATACAGCATTATCCGGCAGATACTAGAATACACTTTTGAGTCGTAAACATAAACACATTGATGCAATGATTTATTATGCATCAACCAGAAACATTAGTTTTTCACTGTCATTATACTCAGTTATTTTCAAATGTGGGAGGTTGCAAAGGGACACATTACTACGCATCAAAAATTGAACAACTAGATCAGAGCTGAGATAAACACACAAGAAAGGACGAAGCATCAGTATATTTCAAAATTAGCAGTTCCTTCTTTGGAATAGTGATGCAGAAAGTTAAGGACTGGG
This sequence comes from Schistocerca piceifrons, assembly GCF_021461385.2. Taxonomy (NCBI): domain Eukaryota; kingdom Metazoa; phylum Arthropoda; class Insecta; order Orthoptera; family Acrididae; genus Schistocerca; species Schistocerca piceifrons. The sequence goes on from NC_060142.1 coordinate 276,782,697, forward strand.
ATAATGCTAAAGCAGGGAGCAAAAACTCACTAAGAACTTCTCAAGGGCACACCTACGCTTATTGTCAAAAGTGTGATCATATTATGGGGTATCAAGTGAAATTTGTGACGATAGAGAAAATTTTGTTAGAGAGGACGCAGCATGATATCTTGGATGGAGAGTCATTGTCAGATGTTGAAGTAACTTCGGGTGAGCCCCAAGGAAGTGTGTTGGGATCCTTATTGTTCATGTTGTGTATTAATAACATTATAGAGAATACTAATGGTAACCTCAGGCTTTTTGCAGATGATACAGTTATTTATAATGAAGTACTGTCTGAAAGAAGCAGTATAAATATTCAGTTAGATCTTGATAAGATTTCAAAGTGGTGCAGAGATTGGCAACTTGCTTTAAATGTTGTAAAATGTAAAATTTTGGACTGCAGTATCCTGCGACTATAATATCAATGAGTCACTGTTGGAATAGGCTAACATGTACAAGTACCTGGATGTAATACTTTATAGGGATATGAAGTGTAATGATCAAATAGGTTCAGTCATGGGTAAAGCTGATGGTACTTTGCTTACAAATCACTCATGTCACCAATTCTAGAAAATTGCTCAAGTATGTGGGATCTGTACCAAATAGGTCTAACAAGGGATACTGAACATATGCAGAGAAGGGTAGCATGAATGGTCACTTGTTTGTCTGATTCATGGGAAAGGTCAAAGAGATACTGAAGAAACTGAACAGGCAGGCTCCTGAAGATATAAGAAATCTACCCCAAGAGAGCCTACTTAGTTTCAAGACTCTGCTTTAAATGATGACTCTTCAAATATCCTATAAACCCTACGTATTACTCACATATGGATCATGAGGATAAGATTAGAATAATTACAGCCATGCACAGAGGCATTCAAGCAATCATTCTTCCCTTGCTCCACACACAAATGGAATGGGAAGAAATCCTAGCAACTGGTACAACGTGACGTACCCTCTGCCATGCACTTCACAGTGGTTTGCAGAGTATAGATGTGTACTGTATGAGACAGACGTGCTCCAGAGGAACACAGTACAGTTTTCTTTCTCATTTCTACCAGATCTACCCAGACTGCTGCAGTTTCATCAGCTGGCTAGTAGATTTTAATATTTTGTCTTTGAAGTGAATGTTTTTATGATGCTGTACTTCATTACTGCATTTTGCATCTGCTGTATCTATCAAGGAATTATTCACACAACATAAGAAGTGAAAAGTAATTCTTTTCTAGTACTTTAGGCAACCGGTTCAGGCTGTCTGTATCTCACAAAGCACTGAGTCAGTCATTTCCTTACTCTTGAATTTCTTATTTCTGAATTCAAACATTATACTGAGTAAAATGCACACATGCAAATCCAGGCTGCTGTGTACATCAAGAAAAAGTGCTCTTAATATGGTAAGTAATTTAACACTATCTACTTGTAATGCTTTTTCTGTAAAGCTTTGGTAGTATTTTAGGGTTTAAAGTCTTTCTCCTTTGTCCAAACTCCTTGCTGTAAAGTAAATGATGCTATGTTTAGCATGAGCATGACTAACTTTTATCAGTAATAATGCTGCAACACACAGCAGACATTTATTTATTTATTTGTGTTCCATCGATCCTTGATGTTAGTGTTCTCTCTTCCACTTATACCACTAGCAAGACATGTCAAAAGATATCTCACATTTAGTAGATAATCAAAAGGCTAAATTAATAACCACATGCAAAGTAGGTCACAAAAGGTTATTGTTTAAGTAATGATGAAAGTGATGGATTATTAATGAGTTACAAACAGGAGCAGTGAGAATAGGAAATCTATTTCAGTTGTTCAAATATTTTAAGGTCATGTTTAGTCGAATGCATGCAATAGAATATACATAAAAGGAAAAGAATAGCTGTGCTGCTGCTTCTGGTATGGCAGGATTACTTGGAAAGAAACAGGAATTCATTTTTCAGATATGAATGAATTAAGACTATCACAGTATTGCAAACATGTGCAACAGTATGAAACTATGTGGTGTATATTCATTATTCAAAGTTGTATTTAGTTTCACATGTCAAATTATGGTCTCATGTTAATTAACTTCTGAATCTTTGTATTTAAATACTTTATTTTATTTTTTTCATTCATAAAGTTTCTCACCTGATAGGGACAAACTGTATCATACTTCCTGTTTAAATGTAGCCTGTCACAAGTCTGTTACTGGGAATGAGGATACATTTTGGGAGACACTATACATTACACTGCACTAATCCTTAAGATTCTTCATTATGATGAACTATCCAGTATGAATGTTTAACTCTACTGGTATATTTCCTTGTAACTTACAAACGTGTTAGTCGCAAAGGAGCCGTTCAAAATGCTGACTAATAAAAGAGGTGGTGGTGTTTTTAACCTGTGTAATAACGTATACAGCTGTAAGTGTAGAATTACCATACTGTAGAAACTAAAAATTAAGCCACACTTATTTGCATCTTTGATACTCTTACAGTATCTTCTACCTTAACATAATATTATAATATTATGTTTCCTGCCTAGCAGAAAAAAAAACAGAGGAACAAAGACTTCCAGATGTCACATGCCTATTCTGTGGCTTCCAAGATAATGCACACCAGTTAAAGCAGCCAAAGAGCTTTTATACAACTAGCAGTCAAAAAATCGGTTATACTGTCAAACATTTTAATAGATTTGACAACCATCTTCGTAATGAGAACTAATTTGTTACATTAAAATGTGTGGTAATTCTACAAAATTATATATGGGTCTTGAATTACTAATAACACAATTTAAATGTGTGTATTTATTAGTTTTTCAGTTTCCATAGTTGTAACTATATGCAGGTTTCTCATTATCCTTATCAGATGAAGAACAGTAAAATTATAGCAGTTAAGTAATATTGGTTCACTGTATGAACCATATCACAAGGAATGAATCTCCACACAAGTCTTACGCTTGTTTGACTTTGGTGGAGTTAATGAATTACTTATTATCTCTTGTGAAGTTGGTACAGGAAACTGACCTGCAGATTTAACCCCCTTTCATTTGAGACAGAACTGGCCAAATAAAAAAAAAATAAATAAATAAACAAAAATAAATAAAAAAGTGTAATTCTATCCAGTTTGCATTTTTCATCATTTCTTACTATTTATGAGTGAGGGGATGTGACCTGTTTTTCAGAAAAATAATTACTCCATTCTCTGTTTTAGTTTTATATAATCTATCACAGATGACATGAAGTAAATCAAGTGCAAAGATTCAGTTTTATGCCAAATATTTGCTTGTTAAGTAATAAATGGATGACTATCATAGTATGCTTAATTTGATTCTAGGTCAACAACGTTAGCATTGCTCAAGTTCGTGAACCCATTTCTGAAACAAAGAAGGCGCTTGAAGCACAGTGTGAGACTAACAACACAGCAATGGAAACTTCTGTATGTATTTTTCCACATAATTCTTTGTTGGTTGTAGTTCAATAAAACACTGCTGCTTTACGTTAATCAGGGACTGATGATCCTGCTGTTTAGTCCCTTTACTCTCCAAATCAACCAACCTTTACGTTAATCAACAGTGAAATTTACAGATATTCAGCAGACATTTGCAGCAGCTGGAGTGGAACAAAGCGTATCAGGTTCAAAATGCCAATGATAAATTTAATTTTGAATTTGTTGCCCTGTTTGAAGCTATATTTCCTAAGAGAATGTCAAAAAGTAACAAACTTAGTGATTGCTCAAGACAGTGGCTCACTAAAGGAGTCAAAACATCCTGTAAATCTTTTACTTCTCAGAAATTCCAATAAACCTTGGGCCACAGAGCACTACACATTACAGTATAGAATGCTAAATAATGTGATTTAAAAATCCAAGAGCATGTTCATCAGATCCAAATAATAAAATATAAGCAATTGGGAAGGTGTTAAAAAGGCGGACATGCAAAAGTTCGGAGTATATATGCAGTATCAAAGTTAGTTATAACAGCAGTGTGGTAGAAAAAGATGAAATAGTTGCCAGTATCTTCAACAACCATTTTTTGATAGTACAACAACCATTTTTGGACAGTGGCTGATCAGACTGGTTGTAAATGGTCTATGGTTGAAGCCCTGAACATTCTATAAAATCAGTACAGATCAAAATTAGCCAGCCAAATACCTGTGCCCCGTATCACAACAGAAATGATTAAGAAATGAATAAAATAAATGGAAAACAAAAATGTCACTGATGTGGACAATATAACAATCAATGTGTATGTAAATTTATTCTTAAAGTTCATTGTCACATATTGAATGAGTCTCTGAATCAAGGTACTGTCTCTATAACTCAAACATACAACTGACACACCACTCTTCAAAAAGGATGATAAATCTGAGATTTCCAAATATCAGCGAGTTAAACTGCCAACAAGTCTTCCTAAAGTTCTGGATAAGCTTATGTACAAGAGGATTATGGATCATGGTAATAAACACAATATTCTTAATAAAAGTCACTTTGGGTTCCAGAAGTGTAATTTGGAAGTTTTTGCCATTTGTTCAATTGCATCTGTAAATAATCAAAGCTGCATATCTACATCTACATGGATACTCTTCAAATCACATTTAAGTGCCTGGCAGAGGGTTTATTGAGCCACCTTCACAATTCTCTATTATTCCAATCTTGTATAGCACGCGGAAAGAACGAACACCTATGTCTTTCCCTGATTTTATCATGGGTTGTTTCTCCCTACGTAGGTCAGTGTCAAAAAAATATTTTCCCATTCAGAGGAGAAAGTTGGTGATTAGAATTTCGTGAGGAGATTTCGCCGCAACAAAAAATGCCTTTGTTTTAATGATGTCCACCTCAAATCCTGTATTGTTTCAGTGACACTCTCCCCCCTATTTCACAATAATACAAAACGTGCTGCCCTTCTCTGAACTTTTTCAGTGTACTCCGTCAATCCTATCTGCTAAAGGTCCCACACCACACAGCTGTATTCTAAAAGAGGACGGACAAGCTTAGTGTAGGCAGTCTCCTTAGTAGATCTGTTACATTTTCAAAGTACCCTGCCAATAAAACGCAGTCTTTGGTTAGCCTTCCCCATAACATTTTCTGTGTGTTCCTTCCAATTTAAGTTGTTCATAATTTTAATTCCTAGGTATTTAGTTGAATTTACGGCCTTTGGATTTGGCTGATTTATCGTGTAACCGAAGTTTAGCAGATTCCTTTTAGCACTCATGTGGATGACCTAACTTTTCATTATTTAGGGTCAACTGCCTAAAAACATTCTTAGTTTGTAAAACCGAACTGACCTATAAAATCCCTGAAAATCATCATCTGAACTTGCTTTCTTTCTGAGATATTTTGGTTTGCATACTAAGTCATTACGCTTCATAAACCTATTGTACCAACCAACTCTACCTTTGCAAATTTCCATTTACAAACTTATGGCATATGGCATCATATTCTGGAGAAACCAGTCACTTGCATATAAAGTCCTTGTGGCACAGAAGAGGGTCCTCAGAATTATGAGTAGATGCTCTTACAGAAATTTATTCCAACTGTCAGGGATCCTCACCATGCGATGCCAATACATTTTCTCACTTCCGTGATTTGTCACAAAAAATCATACAATTTAGAAAAGACACAGTACGTATTGTGATACAAGAAAAAAACATGACCATCACAAAGATAAAATAAATCTGAACACAGCACAGAAGGGAGTACATTATTGAAGCATAAAGGTATACAATAAAATTGCAGAAGTAGCTAACATTTTATCTTTTGGATAGCTCCTTCTAGTTTTTACAGAAAATTTCTGACTATGTGTAATACTTTGTGAACTGCATTTAATTTTAAAACCTGACTGTAGCACTGGAGTCTCACTTTTTAACAGGACACTATATACAAGCTATATGAATTACAGTGACTATTATTACTGCAATTATTTGAGTTGTTTTCTGCACACACACTTTTCATGTATTATGATTTGGATTTTAAGTCCCGTGTTCCTTTTACATATGGCTATATGGTTTCAGAAAAGGACACACACACACACACACACACACACACACACACACACACACACACACACACGTACAGTTGTTCACACATGCAAACACCTCACACACACATACATGACTGCCATCACCGGGAGTCATGTTCATAAGGTGTGTTTGCTTGTGTGAATGAATGTGTGTGTATTTCTTTTCTGAGGAAAGCTTTGGCCAAAGGCTAAATGTGTGACATTCTTTTCGATGTGCCTTTCTGCAACTCAATGTGTCATCTTTCGGTGACAGTAGCAATCTATCTTTTTTCTTATGTTGTTGACATTCCAATCTTTAATTGTCATTGTTTAAAACTAAAGGCTGTCAGTTCAATTAAGTACTTAGGGAATACAATTATGAATAACTTAAACTGGAAGATTCACACAGATGATGTTGTGGGGGAAGTAAAACAGTTGAACATTTAGCAGTTGCAACAGATCTACTAAATGGACTGCCTACACTATGCTTGTCCGATCTCTTCTAGAGTACTGCTGCATGGTATGGGATCCATATCATATAGGATTGATGAAGGACATCACAGATATGATACACAAGTTGAGGTGAAGTTATTAAAACAAAGGCATATTTTATTGTGGTGAGAGCTTTTCAAAATATCAATCACCAACTTTCTCCCCTCGTGCGTTGTTCAAATGTTGAACAGTAGAGAAAGAGCTCGGAGGTGGTTCAATCAACCCTCTGCAAGGCACTTACTTATGAATTGCAGAGTAGTCTTGTTTGTAGATGTAGATGAAGTAATGAGGGATGGTGCAAAAGCATGAAAAGGGAGGAAACCAGATGTGCCCTTTCAAAGGAACAATCCTAGAATTTGTTTTAAACAATTTAGGAAAGTCACAGAAAACCTAAATCTAGATGGTCACACAGAGATTTGAACCACTCTACTCCCAAGTTGGGAGTCCAGTGTTTCACCACCGCACCATCTCGCTGGCTGGCATCATCGGATACCAGGTCTAAGGTTCACAGACAACATAATACTTATGATCAAAGTAAAGAAAACTCAGAAGAGATGTTAATCGAATAATCTAATAAAGAATTTTTGTTAACAATAAACTTAAAAATATGTACTATGAAAATGATAGATTGCTACCCACTATATAGTGGAGATGTTGAGTTGTAGACAGGCATAACAAAATTAATGCTAAACAAGTCAGCTTTCAGCCAAAAGGCCTTCTTCTGAATTGGATAATGTACATACACACACATTCAGGCAAACACAACTCTGTCGTGGTCATGTGTATGTGAGTTGTGTTTGCATGAATGTGTGTGTGTGTGTGTGTGTGTATGTTGTGAAATTCAAAAGAAGGCCTTTTGGCTGACAGCTTACTTGTTTAGCAGCCATTTTGTTATGCCTGTCTACAACATAACACCTCCACTATATAGTGAGTAACAATCTATCCTTTTCATAATACTGTCATTTTTCCAACCTGGACTCTCCATTGTTCGCAAATAATGTGTAGTAGAATAATAGAAAGAAAAAGTATAGCCCATTAAATAATGAAAACTTCTCCTTTCAGCAAATGTTCATTAACTTGAGAAACTGAAAAATCACCAGCACCACCAGAAGCTTATTCTGCAGCCAAACATTTCAAAAACTTTGAACATACCAGTGGAGCCAAAACTGTCATTCTGCCAGTCTGACATAAAGTGTTGCAAATACAAGACAACACATATAAAATGTATATAAGATCTACCATCAAATAATGTCCCAGGTCATGAGATTCTCACTGGTGCAGAAGTGGCATACACCGAGCATATGTAATGCCAATGTGACTGGTTTGCATGTGTTGCTAGCAGAATGAAACTGAGACGTACATTGACAAACACTGGCACAAAGATAAATACTACATTTTGAGAAATTTGTTATTCCTTTCTGAGTCAGCTGTCCATGAAAAATTAACTCTTTTTAGCCATATAGATTTGGTTATGCAGAACTGCTAAGCAGCCAAAAATGGAGAACTAATTACAATAAACACAATTATACAAGTAATAGTTTTTGTCAAAATCAATCTGTGAAGTGTACGAGATCATATAACAGCAATTACCTGTGTCATATGTGTAGTGGTAACTTTCAGGAGGGAATTAAAACTACAAAAAATGTAAGGTGCTATTGACATATACATTGTTAAGAGACAGAGCACTAATTCAGTTTGACAAGGATGGGGAAGAAGTGGCATACCCACGAAAATAAGTCTAGATGGTCAGACAAGGATTTGAACACCACTCCTGCCCATAAAAGATCAGTGACTTATACCCTCTGTTTCACTTTAAATTCAACAGTGGAAATGTTTACATAAATGGTTGATGACATCTTTCATTTTAAGCCTTACATTTCATATTTTTGAGGACTGAAGTACATCATTGTTTATTAAAGAAACTAGGTAGCTCCTAACTGCTAATTTGTAATAATAATTTTTGTGGAGCTATCCTGATAATGGCCAACAGCCTTGCCGCAGTTGGTAACACTGACTCCCATCAGATACTGAAGTTGAGTGCTATCGAGCTTGACTGGTACTTGGATAGGTGACTGTCCAGGCTACTGAGCGTTGTTGTCAAGCGGGGTGTCCTCAGGCCTTGTGAAGTCAATTTAGCAGCTACTTGACTGATTAGATTAGATTTAGATTAGACTTACTTTCATTCCAATTGATCCATAGTGAGGAGGTCCTCCAGGATGCAGAACATGTCAGAAAAACAATAATACATTACAAATATTTGCAACTAAAACAAATAAGCTAATGTACCTTCCACAGGTCGCAAGTGGAATGATCGGATTAAAAAATGTTTTTTATTTATTTATATGGTATTAAACATATAACAGAACTACTACAGTACACATACACACAAACTAACAAACAAAAGCAGTTGGTTCTACTGAGAAATTTATCAGTAGACTGAATTTCATTGGTTGTTAAGCTTTTTATGGCTGCTGGTAAGTTATTGAAAATGTGTGTCCCTGAATAATGCACACCTTTTTGTACAGGAGTAAGTGACTAAATCCTTGTGAAGATTATTCTTATTTCTAGTATTGATCCTATGAACTGAGCTGTTGGTTTGAAAAAGTGATATATTTTTAATGATAAATTTCATTAAGGAATAAATATATTGGGAAGCAGTAGTTCGTATCCCTAGTTCCCTAAACAGGCCTCTGCAGGATGTTCTTGAGTTCACACCACATATAACTCTTATTGCACGTTTTTGTGCCCGGAAAACTGTAGCTTGGCTTGATGAATTACCCCAAAAAAATAATCCCATATGACATTATGGAGTGAAAGTAAGCATAGTAAGCCAGCTTTTTCATTTTTGTATCTCCCTATGTCTGACATAATTTGCATTGCAAATAGAGATTTGTTTAGATGCTTCAGCAGTTCTGTGGTGTGCTCCTCCCAGTTGAATTTATTGTCAAGCTGTAATCCCAAGAATTTAACAGCAGATAGAAGTATCTGCTTGTCATCATCTGAGAAGTAGTGGCCCCATTCATGAGAACTGAAAACAAAAAAAAAAAATGTATTTCTGGGGATCACAGCCTCCAAATGCTTAATAAGCATAAACTTGGGCCCTTAGTAGGCTGTAATGCAGTGTTTATTTAATTGTGCAATTAGCTAATTTCAACTAAGCTTCATTGTCAAGCACATTTGTAACATCTGTATTTCATGTCATTTTCAAATCAGTCTTAATTACAAATAAAAAGTAGCCATGATTAAATAAACATTGCATTACAGCCTACTACGGACCATGTTTACATTTATTAAAACTGACAATAGCTGGGAGAGCGGTTTGCTGACCACATGTCCCTCCTTATCTGCATCCAGTGAGGCCTATTAGCTGAGGATGACACGGCGGTCGGTCGGTACAGTTAGGCCTTCCGAGGCCGGTTTGGACGGATTATTATAATAATGGTGATCTTTCACATAAGCCACAGTTCCCATATAATTTCCAGCTGAAGTCTACTATTCAGTTCCCTCTTTCAACAGAAAATGTAATATTTTAATTCTATGCTAAGTATTACCTCTTGGTATGTGATCAAAGCCATAACATTTACACAGGAATGTGCATGATTGTATGTATGTTGATGTGAAAATGGAAATAATGGCTTTTCAAATAAATAACATTTATTACATTCGAATGTGAGAAATGTGTTTGTCGCCCTTGCTGTTAATAGCTGACAGCAAGGAGGGGCGAGAAGGATAGGAACAGGGGATAAGTGTGGACGTATTATTCTTTGCAATAATTCTCACATATTTCCAGTAATTATTTCTGCAAATGTGCTACACAGGTATAGAACTGCAATACTGTAAACTTAGCAGTTACTGAGTAACTTGGATTTATTTGGTTTCCACACTGCTTGCGGGATATTACATTACTTCCTTAATGCAGAGGCAGGTTTAGTGCTGCCACGCAGTCAAGATGGAAGTAAATCTTTGTAGAACTGATCCCATATAAAGTTCCCAATCATTTCTCTGTCACTCCCTCATGCAGCCCTTACTAAGGTGTTAAAAAGCCAACATACTGGCATAGGGATCCCAAAACAATTCTCATTACAACCTAAACATGGCTGTAGTAAACTTGACCAGATCCCACGAGGATGCCCCCTCCCCTTGTTACACAATATAATCACATCAGTAGTTTACTATCTGTGGACGAAGAAGATACATGGTGACTTGCTGAGTTTCTGGTTTACATGGCCAAGCTACTTTAATAGCTGCTGGAGAACATGGCCATGCTATACCACACGTGTTTTCATTTATGGACCAAAATGCACCAGTCAAGTAAAAAGGAAAAAGAAGGTGTGAAATTTCGAAGTTGAAAACAAGACCACACCAGGAATTAGGACCTTTTGTAATTCTACAGGGTACTGCAGAGCACAACAAGCAACTGTAGAATTAAGAGTCCTGTAGTTCAGTTGCATGGCTGCACGATAATGAAGACCATCTTGGCCCAATCCTGGGCTGTTAAAAAGTCGATTGTCCTGACCAATTTCATGATGGTTGTATGAACTCAGATGTTGGCTCTGTGTGATGGATAAATCCATTTACAAGGCCAGATGTAAAATTTTCTAAGCAAACAAATTGTAATAGGTGGCATCACTGTTGAATAAACATTGTTCAAAGTTTATTTCCTATTTTTCTGCCATATTTCTTTTTAATTTTCAGTGTAACACTAAGACAGTTGACACATGAATAGAAATATTTTTGCAACTCATTGGATACCCTGGATATTATCATAACAAGGAAGTAATTTCAGATCGCTGAACCTAAAGGGTAGTATGAATATTCATAGAAATAAAATAAAAAATGAACTTAGCATAAACTAATGAACTATGCTCACCACTTAGGTGTCAAAGTAATATACTTAAAAGCTTTGAGTGGATACCTATGAACTGTTTGTGATACAGTAAGTTTTGTGCAAATTTAGTTCTTGGGACAGGATACATTTTCAAGCTTTCAGAATCACTTATCAAAAATGACAATCTTAGAATCTTGCCCCACAAACATATATTACAGTCTGAACCACAAACATATATTATAGTCTGACAGTATACAGGGTGTTACAAAAAGCTACGGCCAAACTTTCAGGAAACATTCCTCACACACAAATAAAGAAAAGATGTTATGTGGACATGTGTCCGGAAACTCTTAATTTCCATGTTAGAGCTCATTTTAGTTTTGGCCACCTACGCTCCATGGAGCACGTTATCATGATTTCAAACGGGATACTCTACCTGTGCTGCTAGAACATGTGCCTTTACAAGTATGACACAACAGGTGGTTCATGCACGATGGAGCTCCTGCACATTTCAGTCGAAGTGTTCATACGCTTCTCAACAACAGATTCGGTGACCGATGGGTTGGTAGAGGCGGACCAATTCCATGGCCTCCACGCTCTCCTCACCTCAACCCTCTTGACTTTCATTTATGGGGGCATTTGAAAGCTCTTGTCTACGCAACCCCGGTACCAAATGTAGAGACACTTCGTGCTCGTATTGTGGACGGCTGTGATACGTCATTCTCCAGGTCTGCATCAGCACATCAGGGATTCCATGCAATGGAGGGCGGATACATGTATCCTCGCTAACAGAGGACATTTTGAACATTTCCTGTAACAAAGTTTTTGAAGTCACACTGGTACGTTCTGTTGCTGTGTGTTTCCATTCCATGATTAATGTGATTTGAAGAGAAGTAATAAAATGAGCTCTAACATGGAAAGTAAGCGTTCCCAGACACATGTCCACATAACATATTTTCTTTCTTTGTGTGTGAACAATGTTTCCTGAAAGTTTGGCCGTACCTTTTTGTAACACCCTGTATTGTGGAAAAACAGAGATGTATAGTTTTTTTAATTTTTTCCAGTCCCTAATTTGTGTTATTTAAGTAATCTTTTATTTTATAGTTTGTATTATTTGAGAGGTTTGCTTTAACTTCCATTTTCAAAATGTTAGTTTTGTTTCTCTCTTCCAGTTCCTGAGCAATGGGGTTGTACAATTTGAGTCCATTGCAAAAAAATATAGTTCTTTGTGTATGTTACGTTTTCCTCTCGTTCCATGATCAAATGACCTAAATCTCTGAAAGTTATTACATCAACACTGTAACTTTGGTAGCTCTACTGGAGAAACTCTCTTTATTGTCTGTCGGAACATGTTGATTTCTCTCTCTTTTATGACACCTTGATGAAGAACATAGAGAGATACAAGAAATACACAGGTAGATCAAAGAAGATTGTGCTGAAAAGTAATGAAACGTCTCTGATGAATTAAGATTTTTTTAAACATGTAGGGCAAAATTTAAAGTTGTCACAGTCGTTACTCCTAGTGTCATAAATCACAATACACATTTGTTGTTGTTGTTGTGGACTTCAGTCCTGAGACTGGTTTGATGCAGCTCTCCATGCTACACTATCCTGTGCAAGCTTCTTCATCTCCCAATACTTACTGCAACCTACATCCTTCTGAATCCGCTTAGTGTATTCATCACTTGGTCTCCCTCTACGATTTTTACCCTTTACGCTTCACTCCAATACTAAACTGGTGATCCCTTGATGCCTCAGAACATGTCTTACCAACCGATCCCTTCTTCTAGTCAAGTTGTGCCACAAACTTCTTTTCTCCCCAATCCTATTCAATACCTCCTCATTAGTTATTTGATCTACCCATCTAATCTTCAGCATTCTTCTGTAGCACCACATTTCAAAAGCTTCTATTCTCTTCTTGTCCAAACTAGTTATCGTCCATGTTTCACTTCCATACATAGCTACGCTCCATACAAATACTTTGAGAAACGACTTCCTGACACTTACATCTATACTCGATGTTAACAAATTTCTCTTCTTCAGAAACGCTTTCCTCGCCATTCCCAGTCTACATTTTATATCCTCTCTACTTTGACCATCATCAGTTATTTTGCTCCCCAAATAGCAAAACTCCTTTACTACTTTAAGTGTCTCATTTCCTAATCTAATTCCCTCAGCATCACCCGACTTAATTTGACTACATTCCATTATCCTCGTTTTGCTTTTCTTGTTGTTCATCTTATATCCTCCTTTCGAGACACTATCCATTCCGTTCAACTGCTCTTCCAAGTCCTTTGCTGTCTCTGACAGAATTACAATGAGATCGGCGAACCTCAAAGTTATTATTTCTTCTCCATGGATTTTAATACCTACTCCGAATTTTTCTTTTGATTTCTTCACTACTTGCTCAATATAGAGATTGAATAACATCGGGGAGAGGCTACAACCCTGTCTCACTCCCTTCCCAACCACTGCTTCCCTTTGATGTCCCTCGACTCTTATAACTGCCATCTGGTTTCTGTACAAATTGTAAATAGCTTTTCGCTCCCTGTATTTTACCCCTGCCACCTTCAGAATTTGAAAGAGAGTATTCCAGTCAACATTGTCAAAAGCTTTCTCTAAGTCTTCTAAGATAAGTCGTAGGGTCAGTATTGCCTCACGTGTTCCAATATTTCTACGGAATCCAAACTGATCTTCCCCAAGGTCAGCTTCTACCAGTTTTTCCATTCGTCTGTAAAGAATTTGCGTTAGAATTTTGGATCCGTGACTTATTAAACTGATTGTTTGGAAATTTTCACATCTGTCAGCACCTGCTTTCTTTGGGATTGGAATTATTATATTCTTCTTGAAGTCTGAGGGTATTTCGCCTGTCTCATACATCTTGCTCACCAGACGGTAGAGTTTTGTCAGGATTGGCTCTCCCAAGGCCGTCAGTAGTTCTAATGGAATGTTGTCTACTCCCGGGGCCTTGTTTTGATTCAGGTCTTTCAGTGCTCTGTCAAACTCTTCACGCAGTATCGTATCTCCCATTTCATCTTCATCTACATCCTCTTCAATTTCCATAATATTGTCCTCAAGTACATCGCCCTTGTATAGACCCTCTATATACTCCTTCCACCTTTCTGCTTTCCCTTCTTTGCTTAGAACTGGGTTTCCATCTGAGCTCTTGATATTCATGCAAGTGGTTCTCTTTTCTCCAAAGGTCTCTTTAATTTTCCTGTAGGCAGTATCTATCTTACCCCTAGTGAGATAAGCCTCTACATCCTTACATTTGTGCTCTAGCCATCCCTGCTTAGCCATTTTGCATTTCCTGTCGATCTCATTTTTGAGACGTTTGTATTCCATTTTGCCTGCTTCATTTACTGCATTTTATTATTTTCTCCTTTCATCAATTAAATTCAATATTTCTTCTGTTACCCAAGGATTTCTACTAGCCCTCGTCTTTTTACCTACTTGATCCTCTGCCGCTTTCACTACTTCATCTCTCAAAGCTACTCATTCTTCTTCTACTGTATTTCTTTCCCCCATTCCTGTCAATTGTTCCCTGAAAGTCTGTACAACCTTTGGTTTAGTCAGTTTATCCACGTCCCATCTCCTTAAATTGCCACCTTTTTGCAGTTTCTACAGTTTTAATCTACAGTTCGTAACCAATAGATTGTGGTCAGAGTCCACATCTGCCCCTGGAAATGTCTTACAATTTAAAACCTGGTTCCTAAATCTCGGTCTTACCATTATATAATCTATCTGAAACCTGTCAGTATCTCCAGGCTTCTTCCATGTATACAACCTTCTTTCATGATTCTTGAACCAAGCGTTAGCTTTGATTAAGTTGTGCTCTGTGCAAAATTCTACCAGGTGGCTTCCTCTTTCATTTCTTAGCCCCAATTCATATTCACCTACTACGTTTACTTCTCTCCCTTATCCCACTACCGAATTCCAGACACCCATGACTATTAAATTTTTGTCTCCCTTCACTATCTGAATAATTTCTTTTATTTCATCATACATTTCTTCATATAAACTTGTACTATTGTAGTAGGTGTGGGCTTCGTGTCTATCTTGGCCACAATAAATTGTTCACTATGCTGTTTGTAGTAGCTTACCTGCACTCCTATTTTGTTATTCATTATTAAACCGACTCCTGCATTACCCCTATTTGATTTTGTATTTATGACCCTGTATTTGCCTGACCAAAAGTCTTGTTCCTCCTGCCACTGAACTTCACTAATTCCTACTATATCTAACTTTAACCTATCCATTTCCCTTTATAAATTTTCTAACCTACCTGCTCGATTAAGGGATCTGACATTCCATGCTCCGATCCGTAGAACGCCAGTTTTCTTTCTTCTGATAATGACTTCCTCCTGAGTAGTCCCCGCCCGGAGATCCGAATGGGGGACTATTTTACCTCTGGAATATTTTACCCAGGAGGACGCCATCATTATTTAACCATACAGTAAAGCTGCATGCCCTCGGGAAAAATTACGGCTGTAGCTTCCCCTTGCTTTCAGCCGTTCGCAGTACCAGCTCAGTAAGGCCATTTTGGTTGGTGTTACAAGGTCAGATCAGTCAATCCAGACTGTTGCCCCTGCAACTACTGAAAAGGCTGCTGCCCCTCTTCAGGAACCACACGTTTGTCTGGCCTCTCAACAGATACCCCTCCGTTATGGTTGCACCTACGGTACGGCCATCTGTATCGCTGAGGCACGCAAGCCCCTCCCCACCAATGGCAAGGTCCATGGTTCTTGGAAGGGGGGGGTTCCACATTTAAATGGTAACAAAAGAAAAATCCACCTTGAGAAAACTAAAAATACACCAGAAGACAGTACTTATACTTAGGATGTGAAATTTCAAGTACTGCGAATAGACAGTTTGAAGTAGAAAAAACTGTAATTAGCTTTCAGAACTGTCACTTCCTTTACTCTTTGTCCAATATGTAGGAATTACCACCACTAAACCAGCTAAACACTGAATGCAAACAGAAGACCTATCCATCTTGTGGATATCACGATATCAAGTACTTTATTGCTGAGCGTATTGTACAGACTGACTCATGCTACAATACACAGGCCATTTGGATTTTCCTGAAATCGGAAAATGGGAACTTGCCTTCCGATATCTGATTGCATCCTACCACCCTCCTGCAGTTATCCTCACTCCCTCCCTCCTCTCTCTCTCTCTCTCTCTCTCTCTCTCTCTCTCTCTCTGTGTGTGTGTGTGTGTGTGTGTGTGTGTGTGTGTGTGTGTGTGTGTGTGTGTGCACTATTTTCTCGACTTTTCATTTCTTCCCTCTTAATCCATATTTACTTCGCACTCTATCCTTCTATCAGCTGCCATAGTACTTATCACTATACTGTCTTTGACCTACTGCTCTGACATCTCCACTTTCATCTTTTTCCTTCCTTAACGTCACAATATGTGGATCCCTCTCAACACCTGAGTGAGATGTCTCAACTTTCAACCTTCCTTAAACTATTCCCCTTCCTCCCTGTAGGAGAAACTAACAATTTAAATGTTAAGCACAGCATCATTTTTATTGACAGCCTATGTCATGTTTTCTGCCAAAAGGATCAGCCGTCATAGCTTTCCTTTGGAAGAAATTGCTTCACACTGTCAAACAGTAGAAACTCCAGGTTGGAATATCAACAATATAAGGGAAATATAGATTGCTGCTTACTGTAAAGATGACATGTTAAGTTGCAGAAAAATATAATTAAAAGACACTTACACATTAGCCACAGCCTTCATCAAAACACACACACACACACACACACACACACACACACACACACCACTGGATTCTGGTCCAAGCTGCCAGAGATGGTGATCATGTGAGTGTGAGGTGCACTTGCTTGTATGAATGAGTGTGTGTGCGTTTCTCTTTCTTTTTCTCATGAAGGCTGTGGCTGAAAGCTAATGCATAAGTGTCTTTTAACTGTGCCTATCGGCAACTTAATGTGTCGTCTTTAGGGTAAGTGGCAATCTATCTTTTCCCTACATTGTTGCCTCACACTGTACTAAACACGAGTTTGGTTGAAGCATTGTTTGAATTTCCATCACAGTTTGGATTAAGCCTGTCTTAATCTTAGTCTTGTAATGAAAAAAGCAAACAAACAAAAGAAAAAGATAGCTATTCGCTAGACGTAGCCTTCCTGGAGTAATCTAAATGATTTTTTACAGATATGTGTCAAGGAGGAGGCACCTCTTAATAACACTGAGAAGGTACCAGTATCGGACAGAAAGAGTTCTGTTAACTATGAGAGTGATCCTGAAATTCCGGTGAGTCTCAGATCTCTTGTTTTATATGTAAATATAACATTGTACGCCACTTTTTTTTAGCTTGTTCTCATAACAAACCATTTGTTGCAGGCTCCTGGAAAAGTGATAAGTGAAATTGCTCGCTGGCAGAGTGTCATCAATGAAACTGAACAACTCTGGATGAAAAATGCAGAGGCTGTAATGTCAGACAATTCCAACAACTTACAGAAAATTGAACATGTGAAAAATGATAGCAAAAGCAGAAGTATTAATAATAATAAAAGTGAAATGAGACCAAAAATAGCAGAAATTTACCTTCAAGAGATTAGCAAAACAAAAACAAAAGAAGACCTGAATGGAAAAACTGTGAATAATGTTGAGACATATGAAGATGATATAAACAGTCTACGACAGAACAGGATTGTGAAAACTAAGGTTTCAAGTATGAATCGCCAGGAGAGCAGCAACACACACAGTACACAGAAAGATGTTGGAGAACCATACATACAAGAGATAAACAGCTTAAGACAAAATGGAGGAATTAAGAATAAAATTTCAGATATAAGTGTTTCAGACAATAATAATATTAATGGAACGAGAGGGCTTGATAACACTGTTGAAGTAAAACATAAAATTCATGAGACAGCAGGGACTTTCGTTCAACACAATGACAATACAAAACAGAATGGAAATGTTAAAATGAGAACAGGTGCTCATAATTATCAAATAAACAACAGCAGCAACCCAAAGGAAAATAAAGTGACATCTGGAACACCACAACAAACTATCCAAAATGGACACAGCAAACGAAATGTTAAACCAGTGCCAAAACCAAGAACAGAAGGAAACATTGATATAGTTCACTTGAAAACAAATATCAGTGAGACAGTTTCACATATTGAGATTGTGAACAAAAGTCCAGAAATAACTGTCAGCACAGCATCAGATAACAGTGAAAGCGATGTAAATAATACATTTAGACAAGCAATGAAAGAACGACATTTACATTCATCATGTAAACAAGATACGATGTCGGTAACAAGTGAAGGCAGTATTAATTCATCAGATAGTGAAGTCTACAATCTCTTGCCATCTGTGAAACGATTAGCCAAACAGTTCCAAGGAATGCATGAGAGTGACTCATCAGCTTCTTCAGTCAAGGTAAGAACTGTTTCTTTCATTGTTTGTTGTATGTGCCAGAAATACAAAATCACTGTGAAGCATGATGGCAGTTCTGTAAAGTGTGTGTGTGTGTGTGTGTGTGTGTGTGTGCGTGTGCGTGCGTGTGTGTGTGTGTGTGTGTGTGTGTGTGTGTGTGTGAGAGAGAGAGAGAGAGAGAGAGAGAGAGTGGGTGCGCGCAATGTGCGTGTGTGCATGAGAATAAATCTGTGAGATTTTCTCCAGTTCTTGTTTATGTGCCAATACACTACTCTATGGTTCTATAATACTTTCAATTATATCTTGTTTGTGTGCCAATACACTGCTCTGTGCTTCTATAATATGTTGAGTTATCTTTCCTCATGCCAATACTGGTATGATTTTCCAGTACGTATTAACATCAGTCAGAAACAGAGTACTGGATGAGCACTGACTTTGAATGTTGAAAACATCTTATAAGGAAAAGTCTAAGAAAACTGGAGTACTTGCAAAAATGTTAAGAGAATCATACTGAAAATTATGTGCAAGAGGATGATACTGAAACTTATGTGCAAACCATTTGTTGGATCAACAATTTCAATGATTGCTTTATCATAATCTAGAAACTCTATAAAATGTGTTGACACATTGTAAGGTCATAACTACTTTTGTATAGCCTTAGGCTAAAATTGCAAAATGTCTGGCACCAATTTCCTTCCTAATGAGGTAAAATCTACTATCTAAATTCATTTCCAACTCCAGCATGCGTACTGAGAGGGATGCCTGGATGTCAGCAGTGTTAGGGAATGGATCACATACTTCAAAGATGGGAACATAAGCATCCACGATCAACTCATAGTGATTGCTCTCAAAATGCCCGCTATGCAACAAGGAAAAAGTTGACGAGTTCATTGAAAAAGACGAACTGTCATTGTCAGTGAAATCACAACAATACTTACAATAGGGCATATTCCGGTGCAGAAATAACTCAAAGCTTGGAATACTGAAAAGTTTGTGTCCAAAGACCACAAAGTTTAGAAATGAACCATCATCCAAAACTGTCTTCAGAGCTTCTGAAACTAAGTGAATAATTCCAGAATAAATTTTCACTCTGCAATGTGCCGCACTGAACTGAAACTTCATTCTGGAATCAACCTTCAAGGTTGTGGCTAAGCCATGTCTCCACAGTATCCTTTCTTCCAGGAATGATAGTCTCACTATTTATGCGAGAGAACTTCTGTGATGTTGAGAAGGTGGGAGATGGGGTACTGGCAAAAGTGGTGGATCATGCTTTGTGCTCAGATAGCTCAGCTGGTAGAGCACTTGCTCGCAAAAGAGAAAGGACTCAGATTCGGGTACTGGTCCAGCATACAGTTTTAATCTACCAGGCAGTTTGACAAGAGTAAATTTTCTGAAGAATATTGTGGCAAGTTATAAACATTTTCACAATGATTACCAGCATTTCAGTTCTGAGAAATACCAGCTACAAAACTAACACTTGAGGGCATCCAGTAAGTGCTTTGTCAGTATCTTTGGGCAGATGCTGGAGCAGAATTATATGCTGTAGGAATCTTCAGCCCTATAGAATTATGGGAAAATGTAAGCAGAGAAATAGAGACTATATTGAAAAATTACAGAAAAGTCTGTAGATTAAAATGATGTACGTAGTTGGTCTAAAAAATAAAAATTATTGCTCATAACAGTGGCCTGCTCATAACTTTCAGTGTGACCCTTCCAACTGTTATTTTTTGTTCCATGTTTACTTTTACAACAATGAAAGTTAGGGAAATTCCATACAAAAGAGATGAAAATATTGTATATAACCCATCTCTCATTTCTAGTGTCCAAGCCCTGTGCCGATGTGGAATCGAACAGATGGGAAGCTGAAGACAGCGTCAACTCCAGAGAGACTCACCCCAGATGCAACCCCTCCTATGGAGGGCCCCATGACTGGAAGACACAACCTAAGCCCAAATCATGCAACGCGAGAGGTTAGCTACTTGCGTCACCATAAAGATGTTAAGGCAGTTCATAGAAAGTGAGAGTCATTTCAATAGACACTTGTGGTGCTGGAATGAACACTGCTGCTTTTTTCTTTTTTAATAAAGTTACACTTCTGTTGTCCTGCTTCAGCACCTTTTCCTCAAAAAACAGTACGAGGTTGTACAGAAGAAATTTTCTTGATGCTGCAAAACAGTTGCATTTATATACCGTAGTAATATGCTTCTTTCACAGCTTCTCCAGACACAGAATACTGATACACTTGCTTCCCACGACACAAGACTGGTCCCGATGCAAAAATAAATTTTCTACGTGTAATCTATGTCATTTTGCACAGCAGCATGTGAAGCTATGTACAGTACTTGCAGGCACACTTATTACATATCACTGCCTCCCATGGACCTCATATAGCTATGCTCAATCAAACTTAAATTTCTTGCACACCACACACAACAGCAGACTGTATAAACTAATTTTTGTGCCTAAGTCTGCACGATGGATTCTTGCACAATTTTGAACTCCTTGAAAATAATGTTTTTTTATTTTTTATTTTTTTAAGCTTGGAAATCGGATAATATATTGTTTCTAGCTATGAAGATGCGGTACCTTAATACAACACCCTAGACAGTGTAGCATCTAGGAATTTCAGATGATGATAACTGTAGCATAAATTTATAAAATCTGAAATACTATATGTACAGTTACAAAGAGAGATTGGTAGGTAGATTCTTATCTTGAGGTGGTGAAATACCAAGCACTGTCAACAGACACATTTAAAAGTAGAAAAAACTCCACCTGGTATTTGGTAGTGTTAGTTCCTTGCTCCGGGAGAAAAGGAAGATAAATTGGGAAAGGTCACTCAGATACCTGTGTTGAGAAGTAACCAGCTCCTGTGAGGAGGATGAAGGGTGCCTTTATGCCTCACTGCATTGAAAATAAAATAAAATCAAAGCAGGAGAATGGTTGCACTATCTACCTCTAATACTGGTTCAAACAATGGAAAGTCCAGGTTGGACTATCAACAGTATTATGAAAAGGGTAGACTGCTTCTCACAGTAAATATGATACACTGATTTGTAGACAGGCTCAATGAAAAGACTATTACACATTGAGCTTTTGGCCAAAGCCTTTTTCAGAAAAGTAAACACATTCACACAAGCAAGCACACTTCACACACTCATGACCACTGTCCCTGGCCTCTCTGACCAGAATACAGCTGTCATGGTGAATGAAAGCAGCAATCCAGAATGGGGCCAGGAAGGGGGAGGGATAGCAGGCTTGGCAGAGAGGAGATTGCTGTCTGATGGAGCGTTCAGGAACTAGATGGCAGAAGGACAAGGCTACCAGGCACAGCATTGGAGGCTGTGGTTAAGGGGGCAGGGGAGCAGAGAAGGGGAGGAGACCGAGGTATATTTGGCAGAGAGCGGCACACAATTAGGATGGGGGAATGTGAATTCGGATGAGACGATAGGAGAGATAGGGCAGACATTTTTCAGTGGAAGGCGAGGGGGACAGTAGGGTACTGTAGGTTGCAGCTGGGATTATTTCAGGAGCAGAGAATATGTTGTAAGGGTAACTCCCATCTGCACAGTTCAAAAAAGCTGGTGGTGGTTGGGATCCAGATGGCCTGGCTTGTGAAGCAGCCATTAAACTCAAGCTTACTATGTTCAGCTGCATATTGTGCCACAGATTGGTCCATTTTGCTCTTTGCCATAGTTTGGTAGCTGACAGTAATCCTAGTGGGCAGCTTGTTGGTAATAAATAAGAATCTGTGCAATGATTACAGCAGAGCTGGTATATGAGGTATATCACATAATGCTCATTCTCTAAGCTTATCCAGTCTCTCTTCCAAAGATACTAATTTATGAAAAATAATGGTTTTCACACACTTTATTACACAATCAGTTTCAGTCTCAAAATGACCCTCTTCAGCTGTCTACGTACAACATAAAGACCAAAGTGAAGCTCACTGAGTAATTACAAAAACAGTCAAAATTTTGTAATCGTCATTCATAACCTATTTGCTACTTACCTTATGCCACCATAATCAGATTTATGACAAATCACAACTGCTACCAAGCATCATGTCAACACTCCAATGTGTTAATTCAGATATAAATCTGGAGCACATGGTATATTTGTGGCAAAAAACTTGGCATAACTTGAAGCTGTAAATCATCACCTCATGAAAATAATACTCATTTATGTACCAATACACTTTCATATGAACCATACTGGTCTGTTACAATTTGGGTAGTGGACCTCTGATCTGTCCAATATCTGGCCATTGTACTTACTTGATACAGTTACTAAGTGGTGCAGCACACCTCTAGAACAGGTTGCATTAGTGTCTTGTATGCAGTTTAACACATGTACCAATCTTATCCAGAGTACTCCCAATGAATGTAAGCCTCCCATTCATCTTCTCTATTATTGGACTTGCATTTGGGTGCTTGATGGTTCAGATCCATGTTCAGCCATCCATATTTTAGTTTTCCTCCAGATTTTGGTTTTCTGTGACTTCTCTAAACTCCTACAGGCAAATAATGGGGTGGTTCCTTTGAAAAGGGCACAGCCAATTTCCTTCCTTGTCCTTTCATAATCCAAGTTTGTGCTTTGTCTCTACTGATCTCACTGTCAACTGGACATTAAAGTCTAATCTTCCTTCCTTTCTTATCTGTTACTGATTTTATGTATTCATTCCATCTCACTTTGAATCACTTCATACCATTAGCATAGACATTTTCACAATAAGACAAGCTACATAATTTAGCTACTAATGTAATCAAGTTCTCTTGGGTTAGTTTCCTGGTTTATGAGTATTACCCACATTGAGAAAGGATTTTCATTCAGTGCACCTAGTAGAAACATTGTTGAAGTCATTCTGGTAGCAAAAGAAATGCAGATACTTGGTACTTAAAATATTAACAAATGAAATATTAAAAATCTATGACAGGAGATGGTTGGGAGGGGTAGTAAAGTAGACAGTGGCAACTGATTGAAAAGTGCATACAGAGTGGGAAAAATAAAATATTGATAAGCCTGACATGGAATTGGCCCTTGTTCATGAACAGGAGTACTGCCCATCACAGAAAATGCTTGCAACCATAACTTCAGTGCACTAATCGGTTGGCCTGACATTTCACACACACATCTCTGTCCAAAGTACTGTGTTATTACATTCAAGTGAGTAAGTGAGAGGAACAGAAGTGTTTAGTGACCAGTTGAATGCAACACAAAATAGTGCTCATGATAAAACAGTGTTTTTTTGCATGTTCTGCAAAGCACAATTTGTGAAAAATGTCTCTGTGTGCAGAACTGTTCGTGCAAGAGCTTAAGACTGGAAGTGTTTTGGAAAAACATCCACAAATATCTGCAATACAACCCTTAGTGGCAAAATGAGCTCTCTATGAATTAAAACCCTAACTAACCAAAAAGAGTTTGACCACAATAAAACTCTGTTAGAGTCTTACTGTAAGTATTTCCTGGGACAAATTTACTTGGCCCATCTTGCACTTTCTTTGAGTGACCTACCTACTACCAACTTCCTGCCCACCCATACCCTGGCCCCCTCCCCAGCCTATGTTTTTTTGAATTTTGGATTTCTTATCAGTTTCTATTCAGCTGACTACTCAATCTATGCCTTTGGTGCCTCTAAGTCAGTTGCTTTCACTCTTAATGAACTATTTCTTCACAAGAAATTCCTCCTATTGATTAAAATACTCTCCTCTCATAGTATTTCTCCCAAAAGTCTTGCACAAATAAGTATTGTACTTTGTGTGTATGTTGATGGTTAACTGCTCTCCCTCTATGCAGAGTAATTAGTTAAGACCATTTGCAACATACCTACATAAAAGCATGTGGGTCACATTTCTGTATCCCCAGTGGATGAAAGAGAATACAGTTCATTACAGTACCTGTAAGCTATGAGGCTATGTTATTGGAGCCATGTAACTTGTTTCCCCCTGTTCAAGAAGCAAGAGCACTTCTAACAGCAGTCTAAAAAACCAAGCTGTTTTCAAAATTCTATTTTTTATTCTTTTCTGCTACACTGTCTAGGTGACTGATAAAATATATCTAAAAACAAAGATGATGTGACTTACCAAACGAAAGTGCTGGCAGGTCAATAGACACACAAACAAACACAAACATACACACAAAATTCAAGCTTTCGCAACCAACGGTTGCTTCATCAGGAAAGAGGGAAGGAGAGGGAAAGACGAAAGGATGTGGGTTTTAAGGGAGAGGGTAAGGAGTCATTCCAATCCCGGGAGCGGAAAGACTTACCTTAGGGGGAAAAAAGGACAGGTATACACTCGCACACACACACACACACACACACACACATATCCATCCGCACATACACAGACACAAGCAGACATTTTAACTAGATCTGTTGTAGACATTCACCATATGATGTTTTACAAAGTACTGATGTACAGGCAGAATTTTAAATAGCAGACATGTAACTCTGAATCTAGATTCTGTGTGGAATAAAACTATCTGGTTTCAGGAGTTGTCAATGCCTATCAGTCGTGTGGGTTATTAAATTCACAATAAAATAAACCAACATTCTCAATAGTAATTGTGTACTTCAATAAACATAAAGTACACAATTCCCTCTGCCAGGTGCTTAATTGTGAATTGCAGGGTATTCATGTAGATGTCGATAGGCTATAACTGGAAAAGCAGCACTTCTTTTCGAAGCAGCTGTTTTCTGTTTTTAGAGTAAAGTGTTATTGTGTAACTACTTTAAGAATAAAATAAGTAAGCTAGTACCTAGTCCGCTCGGCTAGCCCTGCAGTCCAACACACTGCTTCCTGAGCGGAAAGGCTGTAGCCTGTTGTGGGGACTTTGATACCACTGTGGGCTACGGCGGGGGCAAAGCCTCCCTATCATTTCTGGTCCCCAGTTAAATACATATGCACATACATACAAGCTAGAACCTATAATTGTCATAACATAAAGCAACCTTTACTGATAATTTATAGTTTTGTACAACACAGGAACAGTTTGCAGCAGTGCTTCCCATTGATTAATTCAACATCTGTGAGGAGTTCCCTGTGTATTGAAATTGTGATGTGCAGATGAATATGTAACTGGGTCAAAAGTAAAATTAATGAAAGGGAACTATTAAATTCTGAGACAGTTCCAGAAGTTACTTACCTTGGCAGTGGTGAATGACCAAAGGACTTTCAGACAATGGTAATGATTCCAATAGCAAAGAAACAAATATCCAGTGGATGGATAGATTTAATATTGTTGAGTGCTAAACTGCTTGGCCATCAGCGCCATTTCATGTGAGCATGGTGTGGGTGAATGAACAGTGCTCTTGTTAAAACAAAAAGGAAAGGCAATATAACGATAGCAACAGTAATAGAAAATGTCACAAATTGCAGGTAGTGTAAGACAGTTTGACTCTTTTCACATGCAGTAAAGTTAAGAACCATTAATAACAGATTGGAAAAAGTAATGGAGGAGAATTTGGCTGAAGAGAACTTGGCTTTAAACATAATACAGGCACAAGAGATACAGTAGGACTCTTGGAAATTTTGGGGGAGAAGTTTATTGAAAAGGGAAGAGAGCTATATATGTGTTTGTGTGTTTTATACATGAGAAATGCATTTGATAATGTAGCTTGGGATAAGCTTGCAGCTATAATGAAGGAAACGAGAGTTGACTGGAAAACAGGGAGAGTTATAAATTCATTATATTTGAACCAAAAAGTATCAGTGAGAGTGGAGAGGAAAAGTACCAACTGGACAGAACTAGGAAAAGGACTAAGAAAAAGCTTCTGTCTATTGCCAACACTCTTGAGTCAGTGGTTAGAAAATATGACTGCCCATTGCCCACTGGATGACAAGGAGGCAAAAATTGGAGGAAGAGGAAGAGGAAGAGGAAGAAGAAGAAGAAGAATGTATTGTTTGAGGTTTGCAGATGACATGGTCCTTGTAGTAACAGATGAAAAAGAATTACAGGATATAGTAGGTATCATCAAAGCTAAAGGAAAGATTTATGGAATGATAATCTGTACAAAGAAATCAAAAGTAATGGCAATACGAGGAAATAGAAATGTTAAGATAATGCTGAATGGAGAAATATTAGAACATGTGCAGAACTGTAAATACTTACAAAACATGGTAGAAACCGAATGGAAGAGCAGAACAGATATTAAAACCAGGAAAACAATGACAAAATGAGCATTTTGCAAGAAAAGGAGAATTTTCATGGACAAAGATTTGAGAAAAAGTCCAATAAAATCTTTCGTATGGAGTGTCCTGTATGGTGTTGAAACATGGACATTGAGGAAGTAAGACAAAGCAATACTAGAGGCTTTTGAAATGTGAATATGGTGGAGGATGGCAACAAAAAGTTGCAGGGATAGAGTGAAAAATGGGGAGGTACTGAGAAGAGCAAAGACACGAACTGGATGTAATAAAAAGAGGGAAAATAAACTTGATTAGACATATATTGGGGGGCTCATTTGTCTTAGAGAAATAGGGGGCAAGGGAGAGAGAAAGGCAAAAGAAAATGAAGATAAGCCATTCAAAATACAGTCAACCGTTTATCCCTAAAAATGAATGTGGCAGAAAATTTGTAGCTGAGTATTTTCCATCACTAAAAAAAATAGATGAATCACCGTCACAAAAATAATTTCTTGGTATATTGCCACCCCCCCCCCCCCCCCCCCCCTACACAGACACATATATATTTCAGATAATCAAATCAGCACCCAAGAACATGCAAATGTGTACAAGAACTTCCCATCCTGTGGAATCCTTGCCAGTTCGAAAGAAACTTAGCCACTCCTATAAATTAAATGATTATCAAACTTCAAGGACTGAAAATTACTACTAGCTACATGACAAGTATCAGTGTTCACTGTAAAGCTCCACAACAGGCACTAGTGTGTTGTAGACAGATTTCTTTTGTTACAGATGTAAGTAACTAATTTCTTTGACAAATACTAATGTAATCAGGTAAATACTAGACTTTCAATAGAAAATAAAGAATAGCTATTTAATATAACCTAAGCAGCAGCAGCAGCTTTTTTCAAGGTACATTATCTGCTTTCCTTATAACTTGTTAGGTTAAATTTGTCTGACATAAGCACAGACAGTATTACGAATTAAAGTGATAGTTTGTTGTTGATAAGGTGTACAGATTATGTTTCTATGATTTTTTTAAAATGTACATCTCAACTAGCTCCACATCCCTTAATTTCTTCTTCATGGTGGAGTTTACAGAACATGATGAATGAATGAGAAGAAAAGAAAAGAATTTTACGTAATATAGGTTGATTAGATGGTAAGTAAGTTATGGGAAGCTCTATTGTTCTAACAACAATCAGTTTTTCCATTTTTGACGGTAGTAATTCTAATGTGTGCACTGATAAGACAAGCATACAAACTGATTGTGCAAATTTACATTTGTAGCATACATCTCACTGCACTCCAAGTCTAGAAGAATTTTTTAATTCATGCTTATACAACTGTGTTATTTTATCACAAGAGACTAGTCTTTGTCAAATTACCTAACAATGAAAATGAACATAGGTACACAGCCTGACAGCAAGGAGTATCTCCAGGGAGTTTCGTGAAGGCCTCAAACGAAACTTGCCAGCGCAGATGGATCGAAACTTGTACACTCATGGACATGATTCGAGCCAGTCTCCACCGAGAAGCATTCAGAGGAACAGTGTGATTAGACAGGAGGATGACTCAACACCTGGATACACTTCAGATGACAGCAGCTTCCTCTCATCCTCACCTCCAAATGAACTGCAAGTGGAACAGAAGACTATATCAGTTTCAATGCCGTCTCTGAACGAAAAGCCTAGGGCAAAGACTTTGCAATCTAGCATCGCATTTTGGGAGCAACTGCAACATAAATGAACATCAATACTGTGAAATCCACTCATCCTACAGACATTACAAAAGCTTATACGATTTGTTTCGCAAACATATTGATTTACTGAGTACCATTACATATGGTATCTCTTCATATCTGAGATTATGACATACTTGTATAATCATAAATAAACTGTCCATCAGTATTACTTTTTCTTCGCCATGTATACTGATAGAAATTACACAGACCACTTAATTTTCCAATCACTTCACATTCTATGTGTAATTAAATACATGAGTGAAAAAGTGACCAAATGCTTTAAGCATAACTAGCCACTCATAAGGTCTCCTTTTATAGACAAA
This sequence comes from Schistocerca piceifrons, assembly GCF_021461385.2. Classification (NCBI taxonomy): domain Eukaryota; kingdom Metazoa; phylum Arthropoda; class Insecta; order Orthoptera; family Acrididae; genus Schistocerca; species Schistocerca piceifrons. The sequence goes on from NC_060142.1 coordinate 276,811,614, forward strand.
TCTCAGTGAACTTTGAAAATCATATATTTTATTTCTGGATGATCTTTCATTATTTCACAGTGATACCTTATCATTCAAGACTGTTAATCAATGAAGTAGTATAGTTTGTAAGTGCCAAACAGATATTATTGTTTTACTTCTCAAAGATTCCAAAGATTATGTGCCTTTGTAAACAGGTGTATTAGTACACAATGTGTATATTATGTATATCATGTATTAATAATGTACTAAACAATCATATATGTACATATTTTGTAATGTTTCTAAATAAATGATGTAAATTACAATAAAGACAAAATACAAGTAAAAGTTTTTATTTAATGAAACAAATACTAACAAAGAGATAGAGGGACTGGCCAGTACTTACCTCAGCTCAGTACAGCTGATAGATACACAAAAAACAGAACCGAAAATTTATGTTCCTAGCTTTCGGAATAAATGTTCCTTCATCAGGAAGGAGAGAGGGGAAAGAAAGGGAAGAAGGGAAAGTGGATTTAGTTACTCACAACCCTGGTTATGAAGCAACAGGGAAAGGAAAACAGGGAGGGTAGCAAGGATGGAGGCATGGTTGTCAGAGGGAAGACAAAGATATTCTACTGTAAGTACTGAGCCAGTTTCAAACCAAAGAGGATGCATACAGAAGTAAAGAGGTATATAGTATAAAGATAAACACAACTATGTAGGATGAAAAGATGCGTGAATGGCTAAAGAGGAAAGGGAAAGAGGAGAAGACTGAAGAGTAAATGGGAGTGAGGTTGTTTAACGTAGGTTCAGTCCAGGGGGATGGCGGGATGAAAGGATGTGTTGGAGTGCAAGTTCCCATCTCCGCAGTTCAGAGGGACTGGTGTTGGGTGGGAGAAGCCAAATGGAACATATGGTGTAGCAGGTTCCTAGGTCCCTAGAATGATGCTGGAGGGCATGCTCCGCTACTGGGTATTGGACATCTCCTAGGCGGACAGTTCGTCTGTGCCCGTTCATGCGCTCAGCCAGTTTAGTTTTTGTCATACCGATGTAAAAGGCTGTGCAGTGCAGGCATGTCAGCTGATAAATGACGTGTAGTTTCACATGTGGCCCTGCCTTGAATTCTGTATGTTTTACCAGTAGCGGGGCTGGAGTAGGTGGTTGTGGGGGGATGCATGAGGCAGGTTTTGCAGCGGGGTCGGTTACAGGGGTAGGAACCGCTGGGTAGAGAAAGTAGTCTGGGAATATTGTAGAGTTTACCAAGGATGTTACGGAGGTTAGGGGGGCAACGAAAGGCAACTCTGGGTGGTGTGGGGAGAATTTTGTCAAGGGATGATCTCATTTCAGGGGTTGACTTGAGAAAGTCATATCCCTGGGGGAGTAATTTGTTGATGTATTCGAGGCCAGGATAATATTGGGTGACAAGGGGGATGCTTCTGTGTGGTCTGGGGGTAGGAACACTGTTGTTGGACAGGGAGGAATGTATTGCTCGGGAGATCTGTTTGTGGACAAGGTCTGCAGGATAGTTGCGGGAGAGGAAAGCACTGGTCAGGTTATTGGTGTAATTGTTGAGGGATTCGTCACTGGAGCAGATACGTTTGCCACGAATACCTACGCTGTAGGGAAGGGAGGTTTGACGTGGAATGGATGGCAGCTATCAAAGTGAAGGTAATGTTGTTTGTTTGTGGGTTTGATATGGACAGAGGTGTGGATGTGAGCTGCAACAAGATGAAGGTCAACATCCAGGAAGGTGGCTTGGGTTTTGGAGAAGGACCAGGTGAAATTCAGATTCGAAAAGGAGTTGAGGTTATGGTGGAAACTAAGGAGTGCTTCTTCACCATGAGTCCACACCACAAAGATGTCATCTATAAACCTATACCAGGCCAGGGGAAGCAGCTGTTGGGTCTTCAGGAAAGCCTCCTCCATGCGGCCCATGAAGAGGTTGGCAATGGACGGAGCCATCCTGGTTCCCATGGCTGTTCCTCTCATCCCGCCATTCCCCTGGACTGAACCTACATTAAACAACCTCACTCCCATTTACTCTTCAGTCTTCTCTTTCCCTTTCCTCTTTAGCCATTCACGCATCTTCTCATCCTACATAGTTGTGTTTATCTTTATACTATATACCTCTTTACTTCTGTATGTATCCTCTTTGGACTGAAGCTGGCACAGTACTTACAGTAGAATATCTTTGGCTTCCCTCTGACAACCATGCCACCATCCTTGCTACCCTCCCTGTTTTCCTTTCCCTGTTGCTTCATAACCTGGGTTGTGAGTAATTAAGTCCACTTTCCCTTCTTCCCTTTCTTTCCCCTCTCTCCTCCCTGATGAAGGAACATTTATTCCGAAAGCTAGGAACGTAAATTTTCGGTTTTGTTTTTTGTGGATCTATCGGCTGTACTGAACTGAGATAAGTACTGGCCATCCCCTCTATCTCTTTGTTAGTATTTGTTTCACATCTTTATATGAGATTTTCCATTAATCATTTTTATTTAATGATTCACAGAGAAAATACTTATGGCAATTGGCAAGCCAGAACCTGGTGTTGAATATTTGGATTCCAATTATTAAAGACAATTTTTGAACCAGGCACGACACATGGTATAAAATGTAATATGCATTAGCTAAATAAGTAACTTTTAAGTATATTCACTGTAAAATTGGACTCCTCAATATATACTTATACATATAAGTGTTCAAATTGTTGTTGTTGTTGTTGTTGTGGTCTTCAGTCCTGAGACTGGTTTGATGCAGCTCTCCATGCTACTCTATCCTGTGCAAGCTTCTTCATCTCCCAGTACCTACTGCAACCTACATCCTTCTGAATCTGCTTAGTTTATTCATCTCTTGGTCTCCCCCTATGATTTTTACCCTCCACGCTGCCCTCCAATACTAAATTGGTGATCCCTTGATGCCTCAGAACATGTCCTACCAACCGATCCCTTCTTCTGGTCAAGTTGTGCCACAAACTTCTCTTCTCCCCAATCCTATTCAATACTTCCTCATTAGTTATGTGATCTACCCATCTAATCTTCAGCATTTTTCTGTAGCATCACATTTCAAAAGCTTCTATTCTCTTCTTGTCCAAACTATTTACCATCCGTGTTTCACTTCCATACATGGCTACACTCCATACAAATACTTTCAGAAATAACTTCCTGACACTTAAATCTATACTCGATGTTAACAAATTTCTCTTCTTCAGAAACGCTTTCCTTGCCATCGCCAGTCTACATTTTATATCCTCTCTACTTCGTCCATCATCAGTTATTTTGCTCCCCAAATAGCAAAACTCCTTTACTACTTTAAGTGTCTCATTTCCTAATCTAATACCCTCAGCATCACCCGACTTAACTCGACTACATTCCATTATCCTCGTTTTGCTTTTGTTGATGTTCATCTTATATCCTCCTTTCAAGACACCATCCATTCCGTTCAACTGCTCTTCCAAGTCCTTTGCTGTCTCTGACAGAATTACAATGTCATCGGCGAACCTCAAAGTTTTTATTTCTTCTCCATGGATTTTAATACCTACTCCAAATTTTTCTTTTGTTTCCTTTACTGCTTGCTCAATATAGAGATTGAATAACATCGGGGAGAGGCAACAATCCTGTCTTACTCCGTTTCCTAACCACTGCTTCCCTTTCATGTCCGTCAACTCTTATAACTGCCATCTGGTTTCTGTACAAGTTGTAAATAGCCTTTCGCTCCCTGTATTTTACCCCTGCCACCTTTAGAATTTGAAAGAGAGTATTCCAGTCAACGTGGTCAAAAGCTTTCTCTAAGTCTACAAATGCTAGAAACGTAGGTTTGCCTTTCCTTAATCTTTCTTCTAAGATAAGTCGTAAGGTCGGTATTGCCTCACGTGTTCCAGTATTTCTACGGAATCCAAACTGATCTTCTCTGAGGTTGGCTTCTACTAGTTTTTCCATTCGTCTGTAAAGAATTCGTGTTAGTACTTTGCAGATGTGGCTTATTAAACTGATTGTTCGGTAATTTTCACATCTGTCAACACCTGCTTTCTTTGGGATTGGAATTATTATATTTTTCTTGAAGTCTGAGGGTATTTCGCCTTTTTCATACATCTTGCTCACCAGATGGTATAGTTTTGTCTGGACTGGCTCTCCCAAGGCCGACAGTAGTTCCAATGGAATGTTGTCTACTCCGGGGGCCTTGTTTCAACTCAGGTCCTTCAGTGCTCTGTCAAACTCTTCACGCAGTATCGTATCTCCCATTTCATCTTCATCTACATCCTCTTCAATTTCCATAATATTGTCCTCAAGTGCATCGCCCTTGTATAGACCCTCTATATACTCCTTCCACCTTTCTGCTTTCCCTTCTTTGCTTAGAACTGGGTTTCCATCTGAGCTCTTGATGTTCATACATGAGGTTCTCTTATCTCCAAAGGTCTCTTTAATTTTCCTGTAGGCAGTATCTATCTTACCCCTAGTGAGATAAGCCTCTACATACTTACATTTGTCCTCTAGCCATCCCTGCTTAGCCATTTTGCACTTCCTGTCGATCTCATTTTTGAGACGTTTGTATTCCTTTTTGCCTGCTTCATTTACTGCATTTTTATATTTTCTCCTTTCATCAATTAAATTCAATATTTCTTCTGTTACCCAAGGATTTCTACTAACCCTCTTCTTTTTACCTACTTGATCGTCTGCTGCCTTCACTACTTCATCCCTCAGAGCTACCCATTCTTCTTCTACTGTATTTCTTTCCCCCATTCCTTTCAATTGTTCCCTTATGCTCTCCCTGAAACTCTGTACAACCTCTGGTTTAGTCAGTTTATCCACGTCCCATCTCCTTAAATTCCCATCTTTTTGCAGTTTCTTCAGTTTTAATCTACAGTTCATAACCAATAGATTGTGGTCAGAGTCCACATCTGCTCCCGGAAATGTCTTACAATTTAAAACCTGGTTCCTAAATCTCTCTCTTACCATTATATAATCTATCTGATACCTACTAGTATCTCCAGGATTCTTCCACGTATACAACCTTCTTTTATGATTCTTGAACCAAGTGTTAGCTATGATTAAGTTATGCTCTGTGCAAAATTCTACCAGATGGCTTCCTCTTTCATTTCTTAACCCCAATCCGTATTCACCTACTATGTTTCCTTCTATCCCTTTTCCTACTCTCGAATTCCAGTCACCCATGACTATTAAATTTTCATCTCCCTTCAATACCTGAATAATTTCTTTTATTTCATCATACATTTCTTCAATTTCTTCGTCATCTGCAGAGCTAGTTGGCATATAAACTTGTACTACTGTAGTAGGTGTGGGCTTCGTATCTATCTTGGCCACAATAATGTGTTCACTATGCTGTTTGCAGTAGCTTACCCGCATTCCTATTTTCCTATTCATTATTAAACCTACTCCTGCATTACCCCTATTTGACTTTGTGTTTATAACCCTGTAGTCACCTGACCAGAAGTCTTGTTCCTCCTGCCACCGAACTTCACTAATTCCCACAATATCTAACTTTAACCTATCCATTTCCCTTTTTAAATTTTCTAACCTACCTGCTCGATTAAGGGATCTGACATTCCACGCTCCGATCCGTAGAACGCCAGTTTTCTTTCTCCTGATAACGACATCCTCTTGAGTAGTCCCCGCCCGGAGATCCGAATGGGGGACTATTTTACCTCCGGAATATTTTATCCAAGAGGATGCCATCATTTAATCATACAGTAAAGCTGCATGCCCTCGGAAAAAATTATGGCCGTAGTTTCCCCTTGCTTTCAGCCGTTCGCAGTACCAGCACAGCAAGGCCGTTTTGGTTATTGTTACAAGGCCAGATCAGTCAATCATCCAGACTGTTGCCCTTGCAACTACTGAAAAGGCCGCTGCCCCCCTTCAGGAACCACACGTTTGTCTGGCCTCTCAACAGATACCCCTCCGTTGTGGTTGTACCTACGGTACGGCTATCTGTATCGCTGAGGCACGCAAGTCTCCCCACCAACGGCAAGGTCCATGGTTCATGAGGGGTGGGGGTGTTCAAATTATAATCTTAGAATGAAATTCCATAAAGTTACATGTGGTTGTGACTAATATGATCTTCAATTGTTTGCCTCCCTCAGTTCTGGAACTAGTTGGACAAACAGAAAAACATAAAAATTTAGTGAAAAAATAAAAACAAAGTTATCTGCTTTCAGCAGGCTTACCACCACACTTCAATGTTGTATTAAAATTTCCCTAACCCTTCTGACAACTACCTTGTCACAGAAGAAATGAACCTATTTGCATTACTAAGGAACAAACTGTTATAGTGTAATAGTATATGGCTGTTTCCAACCTTGAACTGGGTCCTTATTCCACAATAATTTTCTACAAAATTGATTGTGTCTGTGATGATGGTAGCCTAAGCAATTTCCTACATACATAATCTTGTTTCTGTTGTATTCTGCCAGAAGCCAAAAGCGACAAGGTAAAAATAGAGTGAGAAACTACTTGGCATACCTATGGTTGTTCAGTTCAACATAATAAAAGCTCCAGGTCAACACAATCTCTGGTGGCATAGTTCAGCATAAATAAAAGTCCCAACAGCCCAAACAGTTAGTTGCTTTAAAATTATAAACAAAATAAATAAAGAAAAATTTGTTTGTTTATTATTTGCAAGAACTGTTTGGTTTACAGGATTTTCGAAAGTTAATGTCCCATATAATAGTTTAAGATGTTTCGTCACCATTAAAGCAAAAGATCTGTCCTAAAAAAGTTCTCATAAGACTTAGTTACTGGCAACAATACAACAGAATGAAAAGAAATAAAGGCTTGGATGATTAAGATATGCTGGATGGAATGGAGAAGAACAAAAATAAGATGAAACAAAAATGAATAAAAGGAAGAGTTAGAAAAAAGCTAATGTTGTTTACTAGCATCACACATTTATCGTCTGTCTTCACTCCTAAGTGCTGAATCAGCACTGTATGAAAACTGTAGTTGAAAGTAGCATCTGAACTATTTTACTTCAAATTCAATGAAGAATGTTCATCAGAGAAACCTTAACTTCAGCAATGGCTTGTCAGTGAACAGCAGAGCCCCAGCTACTACTTCTTGCAATACTAAAGGTGCACACTACAACTAATGATTTCGAGTCCTTCAATGCGCACTCAATGAGGACAACATAAAAGCAATGCTACGTCATACAGAGAAATACAGTTCACGGTACAGATCAAGAATGAATGGTAACCAGGAGAGAAGAATGGGTTATACAGATTCTAACTGTTATCTATTGCTGCTTCTATATAATATTACCACTACACATTTTCTGTGCTAAAATAATTTACTTAAACTGCAAAGCAAATTGTTATACCAGCCCCATTAGTCTCTTTCTAACTTACATATACACTCAGCATAGATCAATTATCATTCCAACAATTTATTTATTAGTCGCCATTTTGTTCAACTTGGGGTTCTCAACTGGCAAATGCCTTTTTTTGTGGTTTGGGAAGGGGAGTGAAGTATGTGTGACCCATTTTCAAAAGTACTATCACTGGAAATGAATCACTTGTATCAATATAATTAAAATAGTGCAAAGAATCAGTTATGGTTTCCGTGAAGAAAACTTCATGTAATTTTTCAGAGGTGTCTTAGGAAAACAATGATTCTTTGGCACTGTGCTGTTTCACTCTGCTGTTTTAAACAGAATTTGCTAGAGGGATATTTACCGCTATATGTCAGATAGTGAGATGCCTAAGAGACACACTCCAGATCAAAAAGGGAACGGTTTATTAACAAAACAACAGGAACTGGCAAAACAAAAAATTGTTCTCACAAAAATTAATACAAAACTTCCTCCGTGTTCTATCAGGTGGGCCGCTGGAAAACAACAAAGGGAATTAAGATGATAGGACATAGAGACTAACCTAACGTAGTTTCCCCACAGGAAGGAAGTACAGTGTACTTGGCAGAAGATGGCCGAAGATACTTCTTGGGGATGAAGTTGGAGAGGTTCAAAGTCTTGCAGTGGTGGCTCCTACTAGGCTGTGACTGAAAGTCTAGGATTATCCAGCACGTGAGGTGGTCCAAAGCATTGTCAGAGAACTGCCAAAGAGTGGAACAGCGCTGTTATAAATAGCCATTGCACGGAGGTACACTTGTGGATCTATTTCCATGCAAATAACTCAGCGGAGCAGAATACATCCCCAGTGAGGAGGACCTCCGGTGACATTTTCCCCACCATCTCCCTGTTTAAATATGACTGTTGTCGTTGGCCAAGTCTTGCGAGACGCCACCTTGGAGATACGTATGTATGCGATGCCTCTCCACCCAAGGGTTGCTGATCCTTCAGGCATACTGCTGGTATATGACGTCATGTCTTTTGGCAGTCATCAACACAAATATATGTCTGTTGTAGAGCACACTAGCATAACATCACTGTGGCAAACCGCACAGGATATGCATAAAAAGCCAATCCTTATCCAGCTGTTGAGACAATTATAATCTCAAGAAGGATAATAAAGCCCTGAGTTATAGATCTAACAGATGCTTGCAGTAGCTTTTGTGTTATGAAATGCCTTTCCTCAATAGGAAGAGAGAAAAGGACACAGAAACTTGAACTTCACAAGGAAAGGACATGCAAGGCATAATAGTATACAGTTCAACAAACAAATGCCAGCAGTGAATGAGATTTCAAAATCTCAGATGTTAGAAGTGGCAAAGAGGGCATTCAAGTGAGATAGTGTCCAGAAATGACGACAAAACAAAACCAACATAAGCACACGTCCGACAGAACAGGCACCACGCATATGCAGGGTGTTTCAAATTTACATTGACAAACTTTGAGGGGACGTTGGTATTGTGAGGAACAAAGTGGGAATATGAACTCATGACCAGAAAGGTTATCCAACAACGTTACAGTGTGTGTTAAGTTATAGGCACCAATGCTCTCCACTAGGCATCCATTCCAGCCCCACCCTCAGGCAGCAAGCACGATGTTGAATAGGAACAGACTGAGGGCAGGTCGAGATCTGTGGTTTTAATATTCGGTGATTGTGACAGACTGCCATGATCGCCAATGGAGCAGATGAAACTAGCTGCTGCACAGACAAGCCTTGGCTCCTACGAAAGTGGTGCTCTGTTGCCATCGTGGCTGATGGTGTTGGACATGGGCTTTTTTTTCCACAGTGTATTGTCTCCCAGGACACTCTATGCAATCTCCAAGTTTTGTGATATAGTATACAGGGTGTAACAGACAGAGAATAAAAACATCGAAATTACAGAGACGAGTCTTGGCCTCCGCAGCAGCCATCACCGTCTACTCCTCTGGAATGTGTGGCAATAAGGAACGTACATTACCATTTATTCCATGGGTACAGGAAATTAAAATACATTGTACAAAGTAAAGAACATGTGAAACAAATGTAAAAAATTAAATGTTCCATTGCAATTGAGACTCTTAGTTTATCGAATAGTGGGTACTCCTTACAACAATGCTTTCGCCACTTACGAATTAAATACAATTAGAGTTGTTGTTGTTGTTGTGGTCTTCAGTCCCGAGGACTGGTTTGATGCAGCTCTCCATGCTACTCTATCCTGTGCAAGCTTCTTCATCTCCCAGTACCTACTGCAACCTACATCCTTCTGTATCTGTTTGGTGTATTCATCTCTTGGTCTCCCTCTACGATTTTTACCCTCCACACTGCCCTCCAATACCAAATTGGTGATCCCTTGATGCCTCAGAACATGTCCTACCAACCGACCCCTTCTTCTAGTCAAGTTGTGCCACAAACTTCTCTTCTCCCCAATCCTATTCAGTACTTCCTCATTAGTTATGTGATCTACCCATCTAATCTTCAGCGTTCTTCTGTAGCACCACATTTCGAAAGCTTCTATTCTCTTCTTGTCCAAACCATTTATCATCCATGTTTCACTTCCATACATGGCTACACTCCATACAAATACTTTCAGAAACGACTTCCTGACACTTAAATCTATACTCGATGTTAACAAATTTCTCTTCTTCAGAAATGCTTTCCTTGCCATTGCCAGTCTACATTTTATATCCTCTCTACTTCGACCATCATCAGTTATTTTGCTCCCCAAATAGCAAAACTCCTTTACTACTTTAAGTATCTTATTTCCTAATCTAATTCCCTCAGCATCACCCGACTTAATTCGACTACATTCCATTATCCTCGTTTTGCTTTTGTTGATGTTCAACTTATACCCTCCTCTCAAGACACTGTCCATTCCATTCAACTGCTCTTCCAAGTCCTTTGCTGTCTCTGACAGAATTACAATGTCATCGGCGAACCTCAAAGTTTTTATTTCTTCTCCATGGATTTTAATACCTGCTCCGAATTTTTCTTTTGATTCCTTCACTGCTTGCTCAATATAGAGATTGAATAACATTGGGGAGAGGCTACAAACCTGTCCACTCCCTTCCCAACCACTGCTTCCCTTTGATGTCCCTCGACTCTTATAACTGCCATCTGGTTTCTGTACAAATTGTAAATAGCTTTTCGCTCCCTGTATTTTACCCCTGCCACCTTCAGAATTTGAAAGAGAGTATTCCAGTCAACATTGTCAAAAGCTTTTTCTAAGTCTACAAATGCTAGAAATGTAGGTTTGCCTTTCCTTAATCTAGCTTCTAAGATAAGTCGTAGGGTCAGTATTGCCTCACGTGTTCCAATATTTCTACGGAATCCAAACTGATCTTCCCCGAGGTCGGCTTCTACTAGTTTTTCCATTCGTCTGTAAAGAATTTGCGTTAGTATTTTACAGCCGTGACTTATTAAACTGATAGATCGGTAATTTTCACATCTGTCCACACCTGCTTTCTTTGGGATTGGAATTATTATATTCTTCTTGAAGTCTGAGGGTATTTCGCCTGTCTCACATCTTGCTTACCAGATGGTAGAGTTTTGTCACGACTGGCTCCCCCAAGGCTGTCAGTAGTTCTAATGGAATGTTGTCTACTCCCGGGGCTTTGTTTTGACTCAGGTCTTTCAGTGCGTATGTGCTCAAAATGCCTGCCTCCAGCATCACAGCATTCCTGACATCTGGGTATCAGTGACTCCCACACTCGCTCAAAGATAATCGGGCATGGTGCAAGCTATCCCACACGCTGCATATAGCCTCAACACTACATTGTCCGGTGACTACAGCACATCTTCAGATGGCCCCACAGGTAGAAGGCCAATTACTTGAGGTCAGGCAATCGAGGTTGCCTTGAACAGCGACCTCAACCAATCCATTGATCCCCAAACATACATCCAATATGGGTCCTGACAGCTTGAATGAAGTGTGTGAGGTGCACTCTCTTGGCTGCTGTGTTGTAAATGGGTTAATGTCCACTCCAGTTGTACTACGCATTTACGGTGGAAAACGGGATCCACTAACGATCACATTCGGTTAGCGAGTGTAGGTAGTGCCATCAGTACCACTGCGAGTGAGTGTGACCTGTACAGATAAAATTGTGGTCACAAAAGATGTGTAAATACTTTTTGCCTACGTGTAACAGTCATTCTCCACGGCCCGGGTCATAGCATGGAGCATTGCTTTGGATTGCGAAATGTCAGCGAGCCTACATCAGCAGCAGCACCAGCGTACCAGCCGACACCACTGGCCACCGAGGACATTGATTCTGTGGCATATGTGGCCTGTGATGTTAGCAACTGCAGAAACGTCAGACGTGTCAGCAGTAACAGTGTTGACATGTGCATGTGAGTAACAACATGCAAAGTAGGCCGCAAAGTGCCATCCAACTGGCATGTGACTAGTTTTTGCCCTAAGCGATCTGGTTTTATGCTACAGGCAAACTAGAAATAGACTGTCTTTTAGTGACTGCGAGAAACATTGAGGGTGTGGTAATTTATAACTACACTGAAGAGCCAAAGAAACTGGTACACCTGCCTAATATTGTTTAGGGCCCCAGCGAGCACGCAGAAGCTCCGCAACATGATGTAGCATAGACTCGACTAATGTCTGAAGTAGTACTGGAGGGAACTGACACCATGAATCCTGCAGGGCTGTCCATAATTGCATAAGAGTACAAGGGGGGATGGAGATCTCTTCTGAACAGCATGTTGCAAGACACCCCAGATACTCTCAATCATGTTCATGTCTCGGGAGTTTGATGGCCAGCAGAAGTGTTCCTGAAGCCACTCTGTACAAATTCTGGACGTGTGGGGTGTCACATTGTCCTGTTGGAATTTCCCAAGTCCAGTTCAAATGCACAGTCAACATGAATGGATGCAGGTGATCAGACAGGATGCTTACGTACGTGTCACCTGTCCGAGTCGTATCTAGATGTATCAGGAGTCCCATATCACTCCAACTGCCCCACACCATTACGGAGCCTCAACCTGCTTGAACAGTTCTCTGCTGACATGCAAGATCCATGGATTCATGAGGTTGTCTCCATACCCATACATGTCCATCTGCTCGAAACAATTTGAAACGAGACTCATCCGACCAGGCAACATGTTCCAGTCATCAACAGTCCAACGTCTGTGTTGATGGGCCCATGTGAACAGCAGAGGCTTTCTGTCGTGCAGTCATCGAGGGTACACGAGTGGGCCTTCAACTCAGAAAGCCCATGTCAATGATGTTTCATTGAATGGTTCACATGCTGACACTTGTTGATGGCCCAGCATTGAAATCTGCAGCAATTTGCACAAGGGTTGCACTTCTGTTACATTGAACGATTTTTTTCAGTCTGCATTGGTCCCATTCTTGCAGGATCTTTTTCCAGTTGCATCAATGTTGGAGATTTGATGTTGTACTGGATTCCTGATATTCTCAGTACACTCGTGAAATGGTCGTACGGGAAAATCCCCACTTCATTGCTACCTCGGAGATGCTGTTTGCAATCACTCGCACACCGACTATAGGACCATGTTCAAACCCACTTAAATCTTGATAACATGCCATTGTAGCAGCAGTAACTGATGTAACAACTGTGCCAGACAGTTGTTGTCTTAGATGTGCATTGCCAACTGCAGTGCCGTATTCTGCTTGTTTACATAGCTCTGTATTTGAATACGCATGCCTATACCAGTTTCTTTGGTGCTTCAGTGTATATGGAGACTGTTTTAAGTAATGTAGCTGTTACCAAAGTGTAATAACAAACCTTTAGCAACGGAAACCTGCAGCAATCTCCTAAAATCTCCCGATGAGAAATACATAGGACATGTGAACTTGGTTCCAAAGTGACCAGTAGCTCCTTGTTTGTGTTAACAACATGAACACAAGGAGTGGCGAAAATTGGCAAAGCTGACACCTGCAGCTGGAAACATCACTGATGTGAATTGTACCCCCACTGGAGGCCGCAGGAACGCTCTAGACGATACCCCGACATGAAGACACTCTTGGGGGGGGGGGGGGGGGGGGGATCTTACACCTAAAGGGAGAGCCAGGGAAACATGAATGAAGGCGCCTGTAGATGAGATACTGAAAGAGTTATAGACAACACTTAAAGACAAGAGAGAGTCATTGGTTATACCTGCACCAATTAAGAACAAAATATGAGTCTTGGCTCTAGGACAGGTGAAACTTTACGGACAGAATGAAGAACTGTGAACAGAAAATGACCGGTTACAGAGAGAACTAGCCACCGCAAAAGACCCTGATGCACTAGATCGCATACAGTATCTGGAGGCCGAAATAGCAGACGTAAAAGCTGAAAATAATAAATTGCGTACAGGAACCAAACCTCCTGCTCTGTCATTTGTGGCAGTCACTGCAAGAGCTAATGTATGAAAACCAAAAAGCAAGGTAAAGGATAGCACTCTATAGACTAAAGCAAAACAAACCAGCATACTGTTCTTCAAATATGGAAGTAACCAAAATGCAAACACAATTAGATACACAATTATCAAGGTCTCAAATCCAAGAGACGACAAAATTGAGGTCAAAGTAATCAGAACAACAGTCAATAAAGTAATTTTGGAAACAGAAGCTCTGGAAGACAAAAGGAGAGTTATAGCAAAAACAGAAAACCTAAAACACATCAGGTGTGAAGAACGGCGCCAGTTGTGGCCGCTCTTGGCAGTGTGTAACATTCCTACAACATTACCGGATGATAACATCTTGGAGGAACTGCACGAAATTAATCTTAGCAATCATATGTCTAAAGAACAATTCATAGAACAGGTAACAATCAAGTTCAAAACTGGTCCAAGGGGAAAACAAACGGGGAAATAACGTAATTGAAATCAGCCCAAGAGTTCACCAGAAATTATTACAAAGCGACAAAATTTGAATCCAGTTCGAATCACTTAGTATTAAAGAGTTTGTGGTGGTTCAGAAATGCTTCAACTGTTGGGGTATGGTCACCCAAAAGAACGGTGTGACAAAGAGCAAGTGTGCAGTAAATGTGCAAAGCCTGGTAACAAAATGGCTGACTGCACAGAAGATATCACTATAGGCTGTATACCACGCAAATACCACAGCAGAACATGCAATTAAGCCAGTGGACCAGATTTCCCTACATACAGACAAATGTATGAGAGACCAATAGAAAGAACTGACTATGACTCACTATAAAATGTTTAATAATATAACAGAATATGAAACAGTTGGGGCAACATCCCACTCTGCCATTACTGAGACAGTCCAGAACAGCTATGGGAGGAAATACAAGTCACCCACCACAAAAAGAAGAGGATGGATGTGCACAGTAGTCTGGAGACAACACTTAGGTCTATCACAAACAATAGACTCTGAGCACAATGAAGACTCACTTTTCCTTATGGGTAACTTCGTAGAAGAAAAATACTTTCGCATGACGGATTACATTAATGATGCAGGCACACAAGGAGCCATGGACTATTACTTAGCTAGGCAAATCAAACATGAACTCTTTCAGTGGGCAACATTCCATTATGTAACACTGTTGAGAGCTGATAGTGTAAATCAAGTAACACATAGCAATTTACACAAAATAGAGAGACAAAGCAAAAGTAAGACGCATTCAAGTCACACAAAGAATGACATACGACACCGTAGTAGTACGCACACAACACATCCGCATAACAATGAGAAAGATCACATGAGTCAAAGGAATACACAGACTACTAGCACACAATATGAAAATGCAGAAAACAAAAAAGAGTATGACATGACAAAATGTAAAAACAAAATAAAACCAATATGTTTTATATACAAAGGCAGCATACACAGCCCAGATACACTGAAGAAAGAAAACAAAAATGACCAACACAGTACACAAGATACATCAACAGTCAAATTACACACAAATGCCACCAATGAAGACCACAAGATCTCCAAAACACCAAACAGCAAAACAAACCTAACACAAGAACAAAAGGCAAGCACAGCCACTATACTGTAGGAATATAAGCAGACAGCGTATCACCCACATCAAATACACTCACAGGCAAGGAGAAATACTCGGCTCAAACAAAACTAGATGAAGATACACATACAACAGATAGAAACAACAACAAATGAAGCATCATGTATTGTACAATGCTACCAGTATGGGCATAAGAAAAGCAGTATATCACAGCTACTCTGAGTCAGTAATATGGTATGGAATTGTATTTTGGGGTAACTCAAACCATATGTGTTGAATACTAAAACTTCAGAAAACCATCAATTAGAAATATGCACAATGTAGGGTGAAGAAAATCATGTTGCCCACTCCTAAAAAATCTAAGTATACTAAGTGTCCCTCACTATACATATATGAGCTGATTATCTTTGTACACAGTATCCCTGATTTATTTGTAGCAAATCATTTTCAACATGATTACAATGCCAGAAATCAAAATAATTTTATGCTGCCCACCCACCATTTAAAACTTTATGCTCAAACTCCACATTATATGGGTACGAAAATTTATAACAAAGTGAAAGGAAGATAATTGCTCAGCATAAATTTAGAAACACTGGAAAATCATTATATGATAAACTAGTGCAGAAATGTTATTATTCAGTCGAAGAATTCATAAATGACAACCTGAAAATTTGAGCAGGGGAGAGCAAGTACTTAGGATTATTAATGTTAAAAGTTTGTTACTTATGAAGAAAAATTATGAATTGCTTAATTAAGTAATTATTCAGTATTGTGTACTATATTACTGGTATTATAAGGAAAATTGTAAACCGTTTTTGTGTTTTGGCGAGTCTCCTATATTTTAAGTCAATGGCTTGAAATTGTATGTTATGAGACAATAAACTTCTACTTCTACGCAGATGACAAACAAAGTACAACAGACAACAGCGAGTTAATATGTAAGTAATTTGAAAGTAACCTATCTCTTCGTAGACTAGAAAATAAAGGTATTTCCAGACAGTGCAAGGAATGGTATACATATGAAATATCCAGAAGTGGATAAAATATATTTTTCCAACCACTGATCAAACAGATAGAATGATACTCTGAAAGGCAAATCTCCTGACAGACCACCACATCTTAATCAAACTCCTGTGACATGCATGCTCAAGAATGGGTAAAGGAATAGACTGAAAAAAAATTTACAAGGACTTTGTAATGGCACATGGGCATGTTTACTATAACCCCAAAGAGACAGGACAAAATAGCTATGTCTACACAAAATATCCACCAATAACATGAAACTTGTCCAACTAAATGACATGAGTAGTGCCTTAGGGGGGACTGAGCTAACTGAAACAATAAAGAACAAAGCAGCTTACGTAATCTGCCTACAGGAACCATAAATGCGCAATGGAAAAATATCTGGCATTCCAAGGCAATAAATAACTTGTAATCACAGTTTCCACAAACAGAAAGGCAACAATTGTGGTGGCAAACACACAGATAACAGTCACACAAATTACACAGTTGAACATGGAACACTCAGTAACAATAGAAATCTCACTAGGTACGGAACACTGGGTAATCTCTTCCATGTATACTCAGTACTCACTTGAAATAGAACCTTTAACAAATAAAATAAGGGGGATAATATAATCACACGAGGCAGAAGCTTATTGATACACACCAACATCAATGCATGCTCGACCCTCTGATATGCTGTCAGAATGAAGGCCAGAGGGCAGAATGCTGTACACACAATAAACGAATGTAACCTTTCCGTACTGAATAGAGCACGACAACTATGGACCTTCTGTCGATATGCAGGTGGAACCAATAACATTGACATTACTCTCACAAATAAAAAATCAGCCACACACTTTCTAAACTGGCATGTCCTAGACAAAGTCACACATTGTGATCACAATGTAAGTCACACACGCAGCAACATCTACTGACACAAACACACATACAACACAGCACCCATGGTTGCTGCTACACAAAGCAATCTGGCAACTCTGGGAGAGGAGATCAATAACTCATGCCTCTATACCACACACGGTAGTATCGATTTCAGAGTTTACACACTGATACATACATTACAAAAAGCCATGCCAGATGAAAAGAAGGATGCAAATAGGAAATCCCACAGTCCACAATGCTGATCAGATTCCGGAAAGACTCACGAGACAATAAGACGACACTATCGAAGGTCAAAAATGGGACGAGAATGAAAAATTAGACTTCAAATCTATCATGACACTAAAGACAGGCATAAAACTGAACTGAACAAGACAAGACAGGAGCACTAGGACAACATTAGCTGGAAAATAAAATGCCGTACAAACTGCACACTGTGAAAATCAAATCACCACTTGTACTGTTGACACTGAGACATCCAGACGGCTCTGCAGAATACCTAGCTGTGTGCCCAATAGACATTAAGTATATGGGAAAGAGGGGACAACAGGACAAAGTACAGGAAACTACAGGAAAAACAAATAACTGGCAAGAAACAACTTAATGGATGGCGAAAAGATACTTGGCAGGCTGAATAGGATGCAACAGAAAAAGAACGCAGAGTACACAAATTCTTCACAAACATCAGAGAACAAATGAAATATATAGATCCGACACATGGTATGGTTGACTTTATTATGGGACATGGACCATACCCACAACATCTGCGACTGCAATGGCATAACAGTGCCATACAACAAAGGACGAGACAGCCAGATGACTGATTAGAACTAAGCTCCATCACCAACAAAATTTCACAAGCACTCCATACAGCATGCAGACACGAACGACCATACATGAGATGGAGAATAGGGAATCACCCCACAAGACAACACAATTCCGACAACAACACAACCATTGACTCGGATGCCTCAACAAACTCAGAACAAGACAATCTGGATTCGTGGAATAATATAAGTACTAATAATAATTAAGTATACATTGAACACTATCTAACAATAGAAAACGTATAAAAACATATGTAAATAATTGCTAAATTTAACGTCATAACAGCATACATTAGAAAAATACACTGGGATGAAACTTCCTGGGGAGGCGAGGCTTAACTAACTTTCGAGGCTCCTCTCCCACAGGAAAAGCCATGACATTACCAGTAGACAACAGTAAAATTAATATCCAAAATGTATACTAATTTATTATATTTAATGAAAAATTGAAAATAACATTCTAATATCATTTGTACTTAGACCTAAGTAAATTGCTGCTCCATCTGTGACTGGCTTGAAGTTGTTCTGAAGCCCTCCAACCTGGAACAGCCAAGTAGCAGGACACTTTCTTCCATTAAAAACTTTCTTCTTAATTTTTTAAATTGTTTCTGGTTGCTTTACCTCAATTTATGTTTATTTTATTCCATTACCAACCCATTATTGTTACTCTTTATTTTACTGCTCAAGAGAAAAAATGTTAGAAATATGGAACAATATATTGTAACACGCAAAATTGTAAAATAGGCAGCAGGTCTTTCAATATGCAATAAATGAAACATGCCCAACCATGCTGGAACTACATATGTAATTCCGGCAGCACTTCTCAGATGAATGTTGTATTAATGTTGCCTGAGAGACAAGGAGGAAACATATGGGGCCTTGCCAGCTCTTACACTGACAGTGAACTTCTCTTGATGACCTTGTTTGTGGGTGGTGTGGGGGTTTGCCTCTGTCTACACATGGAAACTGTGGGCATTGAACACACTTGCACAGGTGAATGACACCTAACCTGTGACCAACACATATGTGTCATAATATGGCTGTCTGGCATAATGCTGCAGAAAACACTGCTTGAACACCACATGCACAGCAAAATCTTGAGTCAGCAGTGCCTGTGTCTTCTGAAGATAGAATGAAGGAAGTTGCTAATTGTTCTTATTATGACACACTGGATGAACATAGTCTACATAATTTGCACTTCATTTTATGCAGAAGCTAGTTTTTCAAGCATCTCAATGTTTATGACATAATATCTCCTGAACTACACGTGGTATGATGACATAATTTTGCAGGTACATTCAGTAGTATCATATAAGGATACTGTCTGCAAAATTTGTTATGAATAGACTAAGTAGTAAAGAAGCAGTACATTAAAACGTTATGCCTGATACTGAAGTTTTACTGTATGAACAGCAAAAATGTAGCAAATGATATTTTTTTTTTTTTTCCCTTCCATCATTTTGTGGGGGATATCAATGAGAAAAAGTTTTGCAATAGTTTAACATTATGTGTAAAGTTTGTTGCAAGTTACTAAGTGTTCTCATGTGCCAAGTAGGTGGAAGAGACCCATCATGGTTTAATAACAAAATTCGCCGAAATGTTGAGCAAACAGAGACTCTTGGTTCCAAGAAAATGATCACATGATGACAGGCATAAGTTAGTAGAGATTCATGCGTATGCAAAAAAAGTTGATGCACGAAGCATACAATAGCTACCACCATCATACTTTAGCAAAAGATCTCCCCACGTACCCAAGAAAATTCTGGTCATACACAAAATAGCTAAGTAGGTTGGACGCTTCTATCCAGCCACTTGCTGACCAGTGTAGCGTGGCAATTGAAGACAACAAAAGGAAAGCAGAACTTTTAAATTTCAGTGTTTAAGAAATTGTTCAAGCAGGATGAATGTACAAACATACCATCGTTTGACAATCGCATAGTGATACGCGGATATAGTAATTGGCCTCCCCGGTGTAAACATACTAATAGGCATCCCTGGCATAAAAAGCAACTGAAACAGTTAAAAACAAGTAAGCTGCCACGTCCAGATGATATCCAAATTCTATTTAGCTTGAACTTAACATGAAAGAAAGATAAAAGAACTGATCAGCATATTTAAAGACCAATATCCTTAAAATCAGTTTGCTGCAGAATTTCTGAACATCCTCTAAGTTTGAATGTAATAAACTTCCTTGATACGGAAAAGCTTCTGTTCACAAATCAGAACGGTTTTACAAAGTATCACATGTGCTAAACTCAGTTTGTCCTTTTCTCATATGATATCCTGCGAACCGTGGATGAAGGGAAACAAGCAGACTCCAAATTCCTAGATCTCCAAAATGTGTTTAACATGGTGCCCCACCGCAGACTGTTAACAGGCATGAGCATATGGAATAGATTCAAGGCATGGGAGTGGCTCAAAGCTTTCTTTAGTAATAGAGCTCAGTATGTTATTCTTATAGGTGAGTGTTCATCAGAGACAAGGATATCATCAGGAGTGCCCTACGGAAGTGTGTAAGAAATGCTGTTATTCTCTATGTACATAAACGATCTGACAGACATGGTGAGCAGCAATCTGTGACTGTCTGCTGATGATGCTGTGATACAGATATTGTCACTTAGTGATTGTAGAGGCTGCAAAATGAGTTAGACAAAATTTCTAGTTTGTGTGATGAATGGCAGCTAGCTCCGAATGTACAAAAATGTAAATTAATACAGGTTAGTAGGAGAAACAACCAAATAATTTCCAAATACAGCATTATTAGCACACTGCCCAACACAGTCATGTTGATCAGCTATCTGGATGTGATGCTGCAAAGTGATATGAAACAGATCAAGTGTGTAAGGATTTTGGTAGGGAAAGTGACTGTTTGACTTCAGTTCATTGGGAGAATTTTAGGAAAGTGTGGGTCATCTGTGAAGGAGACCGCTTACAGAACTGCGTGCGTGCGTGTGCGTGTGTGTGTGCGTGTGTGTGTGTGTGTGTGTGTGTGTGTGAGATTCCAAACAGATCGGATTGACAGAAAACACTGAAGCAATTCAGAGATGGGTTCCTACATTTGTTACCATTAGGTTCAATCAACATGCAAGTATTATGGAGACATCTCAGGAACTCAAATGAGAATCCCTGGAGGGTAGGCGACAATCTTCTCATGGAACACTATTGAGAAAATTTAGAGAAGCAGCATCTGAAGCTGACTGAAGAATGATTATACTCCCACCGAAGTACATTTCACGTAAGAACCACAAAGAGAAGACAGGAGAAACTGGGGCACAGGCAGAGGAATACAGTCATTTTTGAGTGAATCAGCAAAGAAAGCGACTAATAGGGGTACAGGCTAGCCTCCACCATGCACCATATAGTGGCTTGCGGAGTTTGTATGAAGATGTAGGTGTAAGTGTAACATACAACACAAACAGCAAGGGCCCACAATCGTTTCTCTGGAGTACACTGGAAGTATTTATATATCTAATGATGACTCTCAACTTATGTCACTTTACTTCACTGGTCACTGAAGAAATTTTACATTGTGGAAATTATTGGAAGTGACCAATGTACCTCAATCCAATGGACAGAGATATCTTTGGATTGCATGCATTGGCAAGTCACAGCTTATAAGAACATGGTGGATGTGGAAGCATTGAAAAATAGGGTTCCAGCTACTGATTGCTGAAAAAATGGATATATCATAAATGAAGAGTAGCGGCTGGCATTACACAGGTATTATTTGTTGATGAATCTTCTATTATAGTATGGAGCTGTAAATCAGCAAGTTAAAAGTCAATTTTGAGAAAGATGACATGAATGTTACAACACAAACAGATAACTATTGCTGACATAAATGTGCAAATGAGACAGCAAAATTAATCATATATGTTTTAAACAAACATATAAATTTAAGCTCAGAAAAAGCTTTTATTTATTTCAGGAAGGTAAAATGATGATGAAGATATTAATAATATATCAATATCAACAAAGGGAAAATTCGTCTATGTTATGGGCACAGGAGTGTGATCTCTGCTCTTACAATCATTTAAGCTTATTTTTCACACATTCTTGTCTTATATTTGACTTACCAACTGCTGTCATTAAAATTTATATTTCCAATGCTGGTTTCCAACTCTCCTCTGTGAATGGCTTGCCATCTTCCACCGTCTTCCAATCCTTTATATTTCCACTGAAGTGGGTTCCAGATGTATACCCTTTCTAATACTTGCCCCACTTCCACCAACTCTTTTCTCTTTCTTTGTCTGATAACCGATACTAGGTTCAGAATAATTGTTGTATCTTGTAACTGTTGCAAACGTGACAACTTGTTAAAGCTTTGTACAAAGATTTCTCAGATAAATGAAGCAATTAATACTGCTTTGTCAACCACAACCAAACTGCCACCTTCCAATTTAACTAAAACATTGGGGCACACTACAGATCAGTCTGTCACCACAATCCATTTTCCAAAAACTGATACAGACACAAAACAAATATTGCCAGTGTGTTGTTTAAGCACGTATGACATCATACACCAAACCATCATCATTAAATTACGGGACAAAGTCAACACATGGTATCATTAGGGTCAGCTTATCAGATATTTCCTTCTATGTATGTTAATTTATAGTTTCATCCTCATTCATTCTCTCTAACTCGCATAATAAAAAGACAAAAATAATGATGAATGTAGTGAATCAGACTCTCCGCTGCCATCATGCAACTGCAAAATAACTTTTGGTGTCCAGTCATTAGTTACCCATGAATGCTACAACCTTATATAATTAATTACAATCACAAGAGAAAAGAGCTCCTATTTCAGAGATCAAGGTTTTTGAAATGTTTCAGCTGTTCATGTTCTGTGGCTGGCACTGTAATGTATAAGAATTCATATCTTCGAGTCTTCACCTGGCAATTGTCATGGGTTGACGCAACTAAAAGAAAAACAATAAAACTGGCAATAAGATCTAACTGTGGTCTTCTAATAGCACAATCACCGAAGAATAAATATTTTAACAGTTATTTGAAAGATAAATTGGAACATTCTGATTACATAAGATGAGTACCTGAACACATGGAAACCTTGTGTGGAGTATCTGCAGATCTATTTGCCCTGTGACAGTAATGTGCAAACTAACTTTATCAGTTATTTTGTATACCGTAATAGATCATATTGAAATTATCGATCATCATGTGAAAATTGGAAAAAGTGGTCTCATATTTATACAGTTTTTAATAACAGTAACAACTCCGAGTATAATAAGGTGACAATCCAATAAACAAATCTGTCTTGTACAAATAACAGCCAGGAAGTCGTGAAACTGCGACGAAATACGGCACAATTGGAAATATTACTTTAGTTTTAATGTAACTCTGGTAGGTTTATGTACATCTATTTCAAATAATATAATTTATTATTATAGACACTAATCACACTGCCACGATTAGAAGTTCAAGCTCTAAATCCTACAAATTAAGTCTCTTTGCGTTCGGTAAGCAGCTAAAAACAATTAGTTTTTATTTGTCTTTTGGGAAACAAAAACAGTGCTAATATATTCAATTGTTATTACGATACTACACATTATTAGTACCTATCTTTAGTGCTAAATTCCACTGTTCACAGTATTTTACAATTTGTTTTTATGTTCCAACACCACTTAACGTTATTTTGATTTGACAGTAGCTCACTTTCTGTCGATAACACTAAAGGTCGCGTTAACAGCTGATTGTTAACATATACATGCACTCATCCAATACCCGTCAGCCAAATAAAATTATGTTTTGGTGTGAAGATGTTGTCATTAAACATGACAATAAGTAAACATCTTCTTATCCTTCATAGATTATCATTTGTTTTGGTCCTACGCTGGTACTTGGTTTGACATAAAGTTTCTTGCGGAAGGTTGGTCACACTGGCAGTGAAAGGCATCTTGAAAACATTGGCAAGTGTTGTGTGCAGTAGAGTGCCAGGTTCGCTCGTTATGTGAATTTGGTGAATGAAGTGGATATCCTCCGAAAATGCAGAGAAGTGGTAAGACTCCACCAAAGTCTAAGATGTATTATTAGCGTTTCTAATCTCTTTATTGGTATTTTAAGCGGCATTTAAAGGAAACAAGCTTTTGCTATATCTCAGGTGTCTCATGTGGCGCCAAAACTTGCGAGTTAAAATGTTGTCCGTTTGTTTTGCCGACTGCTTGCATCTGTTTCGAGCAAGATAATTTGTTGTAAGACCTCGGTGCAACAAAAATTGTGTTGTTGAATTTAGTTGGGGTTTATGTTAACCGATTCATCCTCGTTATTCAATAATGATAGGAACTTTCTGCAACGGGAGGTTTTTTTTCAGTCGCTAAGGAAACATTTCCTAAATTAAATTCCAAAGTAGATACCCGTCCGTAACCCAGAATGAGATATGGTAAACTGATTTTAATTATATACAGTAAAAACTTGCCATTCATTACCTGTATTACACTGATACGAGCGAACTTGGAGGAAAATGTGTTTGATAGTTTTCGGTGAGTATTGTGTTTAGTAATAATAAGCGATCGACTACATTAAAATTCATGAAAAAGAATGTGAGCTGTTCATTTGTTTATAATAATATCTTATTATTGTGACCTCCCTGTAATCATGTCATGAACGTTTCTAGATTGATAGTTGCGCGTACGAGGTGAATTCATTCGAAATGCGTACTGTACGATAGTTAGCGAAGCATGATATTTTCGGATTAAGGAAACCGCATATTTTCATTATAAAAGTTATTTTCATTTCATCAGTTTTGTTTATATACCGGTACCGAATGTAAACAATGTGCTCTATACTCCTTACATACTAATTATACTCCCCTCAAATATCCCGAGTGTCTCCATGACTTGCGGCTGATAATAGTTTTGTAATTGTACTGCAGCTCAGTTAACATGATTAACTAATTTCAGTTGCGCCGTCGGATTAAAACTTAAGTTTGTCGTGTTGCTGTCAGAAAACATTCCGTCACAGGCGTGCTGATGCGCATCAGTTGCTCGCTATGGTAACGCAGGAGTGCGTGCGACATAAGTAAACACAAATCTTGATCCCTGGGGAAAGTTTGATAATAGATATTCCCCTGAACTGTCGTTAGTATCTGTTCTGCCGTTTTTCTTCGATTTGCTACATGTTACGTATTTCGATGGTAGCTTTTAGATTTTTTTGCGATATATGCTGCAACAAAGATACACGGCAGGAAATCACACGTTGTCTGGAATATATGTTGCCGTTATTCTTGTTGTTTTTTATTCTGACCGTTCTTTCTGCTGCTACAGCATAATCTATAGGGTAACTGTCTAAAGAGTGGTGTTGGACTAATATAAAACTCATATAGAATTTTGTTTTGAGCGACGACGTGTTGCCTGCGTTGCTTGGCCGATGTGTGCCATGCCATTCGCACAAGTCAAAATAAACGCGCATTTCGCGCGAAAACCTCACTTAGCTCGGACTTTAGATGACAGCGGCTCGAATCGGAACGTAGCCAACACAGTTTAAAATAGATCATTTAGATTCCCTGGAGGTATGATTCCAGTCACATAAAAGCGATCGTGCCCAGCAACGGCTAAGTCACGCAGGCGAGGAAGCATAGATAAAACGGGAATAATACCATTCCGCAGTGCTCGAATTGTAACGTGTTCAGTGCCCGGGACACAAATTTAGACTTCTTAAATCTTTATTTCATCGGTTTTGCGAGCATTTTAAATGTGCGAATTTCTTCTGGTAAAAAATGGAGTTCTGTCTACCACACCTCATAAGTCAGCGGTTCTGATTTTTATTTATTTATTTTTTTTCGTCAGAGGTACCACAACGGAGTACTGGTGCGTACCGTCACAAATCAAACACTGCCATCCGAATAATGCGTTACATTACGTAAGCGTTTAATTGCAACATCAGTTGCCTGTTAGTAAATACAAAAGTCGTACATTTCGGTATTTGGTCAGTATTTGTTCTCATAAATCAGGCGTAACGTGTCATTTTTGCTCTTCCAGCTCCAGCCTGGGAGTCTCATCGGGAAAAAAATGCAAGTTCTCTAATTGCTTGTGAATTTTTCATCTTTACTGCGTTCGGCGAAGTAGGGATTGATGTAGTACGGAGATGATGAGAGAAGGTGGTGGGAAATAGAAGTGTAATGAATTTAACGGAATACTCTGGAAAGAAAAGGTTACTTTGAAATTTTTGACGTTCTACGTCGTAATTAGACCTCTTTTATGTCAATGAAGATCGAGCGACGAGGCACAGTGGATAAGACGATCGGATTCACGTTTCCATCCGGTATATATGATTACGATTCTTGGCATTTGTGTTGAATACTTGTGTTGATTTGTAACGACACGATCGTTGTATACCATTGTATATGACCAGTAGAATTACCTTTTCATCACTGAGAACCTCGACGTTGACGCAGTAGGTTTAAAAAGGAAAGAAAGAATGGATGTAATAAGGCAGTGAAATTGCTATTTCAATCATTAACCATAAGCGTGATTTGTCATCCATTTGGTTTGGTGCATTCCTGGCGCTTGCCAGCTATTGTCTTCATTTCAGCGAAACTTCTGGATCCTACGTCAACACTTTGCTACCTAACGTCGAGCCCCTGGGATTCTAACCTTTCGCCATCCCTTCAAATACTGTTCTTAGTAACGACTTGTATCGTAACATGAACCCGACCATTCTGTCTCTGATTCATTATGGGTGTATTGGTCATTTTTTCTGTTGATTCGGTGGAGTTCGTAATACCTTACTCTATCAGGACACGTGATTCTCAACAATCTCCTCTGACACCACTCTTCAAAGACTTCTGATCATTCACTTCTGTCTTCTCAACTGTCCGTGTTTCCTACCTATACAAAGCTACGATGCAAATCGGAAAATCATTCCGGTCTGAGACTGCATATTTCTGGATTTTTTTAGGCACACTATTACCTTCGTGTCCACTCATAACCGTCAGCAGTCGCTCTACATCATGAAACAACGGACTCACTCTTCACTTTTGGCGAGCATGTAACGTCATAAGCGAGCCGTATCATGCTGATTTTCTGCACATGACTGACAGCTTTCACCGCAATATACTTATTCACTTCCTTCATTGCCGTTTCAATATACAAATTGAATACAGACTGCGAGGACAAGCAATCCTGCTGAAATTGCGTCTGCTGTATCCCAACTGCTCCTAAAACCAAACTAGTCCTCTCCTAATCAACTATCAGTTTCCCTGTCGGTTCCCCGATAAAGCAGTTTTGTACAATAGAATTGTGGAAAACGTAGTGCATACTTCCGTTATGGACTGCAACCTTGTTCTTCAATCTCTTAGTCTTCTGACAAATTACATTTCGACGCTAATCGTTGCTGAATATGACAGAGCACCGGAAGACCTAAGTGCCGCGTGGTTTGAGGCGTCATGTCACAGAATGCACGGCCCCTCCCGCCGGAGGTTCGAGTCCTCCCTCGGGCCGGTGTGTGTGTGTGTGTGTGTTTTTATTCTTAGAATAAGTTAGTTAAAGTCTAGAGACCGATGACCTAAGCAGTTTGGTCCCTTAGGAATTCACACACATTTGAACATTTGAAGACCTAAGTCGAAACAAGGCTCCCGGATTGGATGTCATTCCAGCAGAATTAACTAACGTAATAATGACAGTTTCAACGAAGCAGGTGCGACAGGTGTGAATATTACTGAACTGCCGGCCGGGGTGGCCTAGCGGTTCTAGGCGCTACAGTGTGGAACCGCGCCCTGCCTCGGGCATGGATGTGTGTGATGTCCTTAGGTTAGTTAGGTTTAAGTAGTTCTAAGTTCTAGGCAACTGATGACCTCAGAAGTTAAGTCCCATAGTGCTCAGAGCCATTTGAACCATTTTTATTACTGAACTATCAATACAAATAAGTCGTGCTTCCAAAATACTGACACGAATTATTTACAGAGTACTGGAAAAACAGGTAGAAGCCGACATCGGGGAAATAGGGTCGGGTTCCGGAGAAATTTAGGAACATGCGAGTGGATAATGGCCCTGTGACCTAATTTGAAAAATATGGTAAGGAAAAGCAAATCTTTTACGAGGACGATTTGCTACGTGATCCTCTAGCTTTTTCATTCTATCGGAAAAATAGGTTCTGTTATTCTCTGCAAAATACTCATTGACTCCAACCATCACTTCATTTGATGAAAATTTTTTCTCAGGAAGCCAAAGTTTCATATTAGGGAACAGGAAGAAGTCACGTGGGGCTAAGTCTCATGAATACGGTGGATGAGGAAATAATTCAACATCAAGTCCATACACTATCGCCGTTGTTATCGCTGATATGTGAGTTAGTGCATTATCCTGGTGAAAGAGCACTTTTTAGCATGCCATCCTTGTTCTCGTTTCAGCCAACGCGAGTTTCAAACGCTCCAACAAGGAAGCATAATAGGGATCAGATACGGTTATGCCTTTCTCCAAGTAATCTATGAAGATTACTCGTTGAGAATCCCAAAAAGCAATGGCCATCACCTTACCAACTGACAAAATGGTCTTTGCCTCCTTCGGCGCACTTTCACCAGCCTTAGTTCATTGTTTTGACTGCCTTATTGACTCTGATTGGTAATTATGGACCCAGGTTTCATCAATAGTCACAAAACGGTCCAAAAATTCTTGCGATTGCGATTAAACATCGCCAGACACTATGTTGAAATGTGCCGGACGCGTTTTTGGTCGACTTTGAGCAATCGCGGCACCCACCTCGCACGCAGTTTCTTCATAGCCAATTCTGCGTGAAGGATGTTGTGCACTCGCTCAGTTGAGATTCCTACAGTCTCAGCAGTCTCACGAATTTTTATTCGGTTATCTTGTATTATCATATCATGGATTTTGTCAATTGTTTCCTTTGTAGTGACCTCAACTGGACCGCCGGAGCGCGCTTCGTTTTTCGGTGCGTGTCCGACCATGTTGAAATTCATTAATCCAGAAGTAAATGGTCTTCAGCGATGGTGCAGAGTCCACGTGAACTTTATCCAATTCTGTTTTTATTTGTGCGGCGGTCCAAAACTTCAATAGCAGCACTGAACTCGGGTTTTGCCGTCTTCAATCGCAGTCGACACATTCAGACGGCTATCAACTATGAACTGGACGCTGTATGTTGTTGAAATTTTTATACGATTCTTGAAGTACTCAAGTTTACCAACCATGAAGGCGAAACAAGTGTTCTTCCCTTTCATGGAAATTTAGCGGACTTACCAACCGCCCTCGTATACCATTTTCCACACTTAGAGAAAGCTTTTAGCTGTGTTGTCTGGGCTACACTCTTTTTAAACCCTGAAGGTAGCAGGGATAAAATGCAGGGAACGAAGATTATTTGCAACTTGTACAGGAACCAGGCTGCAGATACAAAATTCGAAGAACGTGATAGGGGAGACGTAGCTGAGACGAGAGTGAGGCAGGGTTGTAGCCTATCCCTCCAATGTTATTCAACCTGTACACTGAGTAAGCACTGAAGGAAACCAAGGAGAGAAATTTGGAAATGGAATTAAAGTGCAAGGAGAGGGTCAAATTTTGTAGGTGAAGATAAGGCTCTAATACTGAAGGCAGGTTCAAATAGACGTAGGCTGCAGTAGTTATGTAGAGAGAATGACTAGGACAGGAAATTTACGGTAATACGAATTTAGCAATTTTTAGTGAAACAACGCGATGTTGCGAAATTTTTTTTTTTTTTTCGTACAAACGTTATAAATCAGAGGACGGTAGTTCACTAATATTCGTAACTGATAGTTATTGAATGTTAAAATGACATTTTGGCTTCTAATGTCCTCAAGGCTGAGGTTTGTGTATAATCTTAAACTTAGCGTTTATTTCGGGCGTAACGAACTTTCATGTGACGGCTGAAGTAGCACCGAAAGTAGCAAAAACTAACACCAAGCTTGGCACAAGAAGTAACACCAAATATGTCAAAAATATCATCGAATTTGCCCAAAAAAAGGCAGAAAGCACGAAGTTTCGCAAAAAATAACACCGAATATTTCAAAAAGATACCAAATTTGGCAAAAGAAAATTACTCTGTATCTGGCAAAAAACACCAAATTTGGCAGAAAAATGGCTCTGAGCACTATGGGACTTAACATCTGTGGTCATCAGTCCCCTAGAACTTAGAACTACTTAAAGCTAACTAACCTAAGGATATCACACACATCCATGCCCGAGGCAGGATTCGAACCTGCGACCGTAGCGGTCTCGCGGTTCCGGACTGAGCGCCTAGAACCGCTCGGCCCCCGCGGCCGGCTTTGGCAGAAAAATAATTTGGCAAAAGTATTAACTAATCTGAACAAATAAGAACGTATCAGGCAAAATAAAACACCGATTTTGGCAAAAAGTAACACCAAATTTGGCTATAAAATCGATTGTTTCCTGTCCCTAATGACGTGACTTGCACAGATTGTACTAGCATGGAGAGGTACACCAAACCAGTCATTGGACTGAAGACAACTACAAAACAATATATTTATCAAAATTAATGACAGCATGTACAGGTGACTGCACTGTTACCCAAACCATATTCCAACAATCAGAGCTGTTGTGCCTCTGCTACAGCAGTGGAGGCGAGGAAGTGGTAGTGTCACAGGAATGATGTCCGCAACAGGCCCAGGGGGCCAAGGCCCTGGTCATTGCCCAAAACACGAAGGTCCAGACTCGTAGGCGACCTCATCAAGTGCCTGTTGCGTGTGTACTGACCCTCTTAACTTAATCTCGCCACTTAACAGCAAGGCATGCTCCTCTGTGGAAGGTCCTCGAATCTGAGCATGCCTGCAGCTGCGCACTCGAGGCTTCCAGCGGAACAGCGAGCTAAGAAAGATCTACATCTACATTGATACTCCGCAAGCCACCCAACGGTGTGTGGCGGAGGGCACTTTACGTGCCACTGTCATTACCTCCCTTTCCGTTCCAGTCGCGTATGGTTCGCGGAAAAAACGACTGTCTGAAAGCCTCCGTGCGTGCTCTAATCTCTCTAATTTTACATTCGTGATCTCCTCGGGAGGTATAAGTAGGGGGAAGCAATATATTCGATACCTCATCCAGAAACGCACCCTTTCGAAACCTGGCGAGCAAGCTACACCGCGATGCAGAGCGCCTCTCTTGCAGAGTCTGCCACTTGAGTTTATTAAACATCTCCGTAACGCTATCACGGTTACCAAATAACCCTGTGACGAAACGCGCCGCTCTTCTTTGGATCTTCTCTATCTCCTCCGTCAGACCGATCTGGTGCGGATCCCACACTGATGAGCAATACTCAAGTATAGGTCGAACGAGTGTTTTGTAAGCCACCTCCTTTGTTGATGGACTACATTTTCTAAGCAGTCTCCCAATGAATCTCAACCTGGTACCCGCCTTACCAACAATTAATTTTATATGATCATTCCACTTCAAGTCGTTCCGCACGCATACTCCCAGATATTTTACAGAAGTAACTGCTACCAGTGTTTGTTCCGCTATCATATAATCATACAATAAAGGATCCTTCTTTCTATGTATTCGCAATACATTACATTTGTCTATGTTAAGGGTCAGTTGCCACTCCCTGCACCAAGTGCCTATCCGCTGCAGATCTTCCTGCATTTCGCTACAGTTTTCTAATGCTGCAACTTCTCTGTATACTACAGCATCATCCGCGAAAAGCCGCATGGAACTTCCGACACTATCTACTAAGTCATTTACATATATTGTGAAAAGCAATGGTCCCATAACACTCCCCTGTGGCACGCCAGAGGTTACTTTAACGTCTGTAGACGTCTCTCCATTGATAACAACATGCTGTGTTCTGTTTGCTAAAAACTCTTCAATCCAGCCACACAGCTGGTCTGATATTCCGTAGGCTCTTACTTTGTTTATCAGGCGACAGTGCGGAACTGTATCGAACGCCTTCCGGAAGTCAAGAAAAATAGCATCTACCTGGGAGCCTGTATCTAATATTTTCTGGGTCTCACGAACAAATAAGGCGAGTTGGGTCTCACACGATCGCTGTTTCCGGAATCCATGTTGATTCCTACATAGTAGATTCTGGGTTTCCAGAAATGACATGATACGCGAGCAAAAAACATGTTCTAAAATTCTACAAGAGATCGACGTAAGAGATATAGGTCTATAGTTTTGCGCATCTGCTCGACGACCCTTCTTGAAGACTGGGACTATTTGCGCTCTTTTCCAATCGTTTGGAACCCTCCGTTCCTCTAGAGACTTGCGGTACACGGCTGTTAGAAGGGGGGCAAGTTCTTTCGCGTACTCTGTGTAGAATCGAATTGGTATCCCGTCAGGTCCAGTGGACTTTCCTCTATTGAGTGATTCCAGTTGCTTTTCTATTCCTTGGACACTTATTTCGATGTCAGCCATTTTTTCGTTTGTGCGAGGATTTAGAGAAGGAACTGCAGTGCGGTCTTCCTCTGTGAAACAGCTTTGGAAAAAGGTGTTTAGTATTTCAGCTTTACGCGAGTCATCCTCTGTTTCAATGCCATCATCATCCCGTAGTGTCTGGATATGCTGTTTCGAGCCACTTACTGATTTAACGTAAGACCAGAACTTCCTAGGATTTTCTGTCAAGTCGGTACATAGAATTTTACTTTCGAATTCAATGAACGCTTCACGCATAGCCCTCCTTACGCTAACTTTGAAATCGTTTAGCTTCTGTTTGTCTGAGAGGTTTTGGCTGCGTTTAAACTTGGAGTGGAACTCTCTTTGCTTTCGCAGTAGTTTCCTAACTTTGTTGTTGTACCACGGTGGGTTTTTCCCGTCCCTCACAGTTTTACTCGGCACGTACCTGTCTAAAACGCATATTACGATTGCCTTGAACTTTTTCCATAAACACTCAACATTGTCAGTGTCGGAACAGAAATTTTCGTTTTGATCTGTTAGGTAGTCTGAAATCTGCCTTCTATTACTCTTGCTAAACAGATAAACCTTCCTCCCTTTTTTTATATTCCTATTAACTTCCATATTCAGGGATGCTGCAACGGCCTTATGATCACTGATTCCCTGTTCTGTACGTACAGAGTCGAAAAGTTCGGGTCTGTTTGTTATCAGTAGGTCCAAGATGTTATTTCCACGAGTCGGTTCTCTGTTTAATTGCTCGAGGTAATTTTCGGATAGTGCACTCAGTATAATGTCACTCGATGCTCTGTCCCTACCACCCGTCCTAAACATCTGAGTGTCCCAGTCTATATCTGGTAAATTGAAATCTCCACCTAAGACTATAACATGCTGAGAAAATTTATGTGAAATGTATTCCAAATTTTCTCTCAGTTGTTCTGCCACTAATGCTGCTGAGTCGGGAGGTCGGTAAAAGGAGCCAATTATTAACCTAGTTCGGTTGTTTAGTGTAACCTCCACCCATAATAATTCACAGGAACTATCCACTTCTACTTCACTACAGGATAAACTACTACTAACAGCGACGAACACTCCACCACCGGTTGCATGCAATCTATCCTTTCTAAACACCGTCTGTACCTTTGTAAAAATTTCGGCAGAATTTATCTCTGGCTTAAGCCAGCTTTCTGTACCTATAACGATTTCAGCTTCGGTGCTTTCTATCAGCGCTTGAAGTTCCGGTACTTTACCAACGCAGCTTCGACAGTTGACAATTACAATACCGATTGCTGCTTGGTCCCCGCATGTCCTGACTTTGCCCCGCACCCGCTGAGGCTGTTGCCCTTTCTGTACTTGCCCAAGGCCATCTAACCTAAAAAACCGCCCAGCCCACGCCACACAACCCCTGCTACCCGTGTAGCCGCTTGTTGCGTGTAGTGGACTCCTGATCTATCCAGCGGAACCCGAAACCCCACCACCCTATGGCGCAAGTCGAGCAATCTGCAGCCCACACTGTCGCAGAACCGTCTCAGCCTCTGATTCAGACCCTCAACTCGGCTCTGTACCAAAGGTCCGCAGTCAGTCCTGTCGACGATGCTGCAGATGGTGAGCTCTGCTTTCATCCCGCTAGCGAGACTGGCAGTCTTCACCAAATCAGATAGCCGCCGGAAGCCAGAGAGGATTTCCTCCGATCCATAGCGACACACATCATTGGTGCCGACATGAGCGACCACCTGCAGATGGGTGCACCCTAAAATATCAAGCATCGAACAAGGTTTGAACACAGAACCTTTTACTTCGTAGCTAAAGACCTTAACCATTACACTATCGCACTTGTTATTCCTCTCTGTTCACCCTCGTATTTTAAGAGAAGCTAATTTGCTGAAATTTGTAATAAGCCGTATATCCTGGAAGCGTCTTACACTGTTATCTTCAGTCCAAAGACTGGTATGATGTAGCTCTCCACAGTGGTCCATTCTGTGCAAGCTAGCATCGTCATCTCTCTTACTATTGCAACTACCGTTGATTTGTACCTGCTTACTGTATTCAACCCTTTGTTTCCTTCTACAGTTTTCACCCCCACACACTTACCTTAATAATTAGTTAATTGATGATTCCTTAAGGATGACTCAGGATGTGACCTATCACCTGGCACCTTCTTTCAGTTACGTTGTGGGATAAATTTATTTCCTTATCAGTTGGATCCAGTACCTCTTCATTAGTTACCCGATCTTCCCAACTAATCTTCAGGAACCTTCTATAGCACCAAATTTCAGTATCTTCTACTCCTTTTGGTCTGAACTGTTTATCAGCCACGTTCCACCTACGTATAAGGTTACACTCCAGTTACCTGCACAAAAAGACTTTGTAACATTTATTTTCGGTGCTAATTTCTTTCTCTTTCATAAACGCTTTTCTTGCTACTGCCCTTCATATTTTACATCCTCTCTACCTCGGCCATCATCAGTTACTTTGCTGTCCAAATAATGTGGTATATTGTAGCAAGTCTAGTTCTGGAGGAGGTCGAGAAGATACTACCGGGTGGTTATAGTTAAAGTGCACCTACTCACAGAGGTCCAGTGTGGGCTGTAATTATCGTATGGCAGAGAAAGTTGGTAGATACCCGCCAGGTTAGCCGAGAGCGCTAGTGCGCTGCTTCCTGGACTTGGGTAGGCGCGCCGGCCCCAGATCGAATCCGCCTGGCGGCTTAACTACAGAGGCCGGTGTGCCGGTCAGCCTGGATGTAGTTGTTAGGCGGTTTTCCACATCCAACTACGTGAATATCGGGCTGGTCCCCACGTCTCGCCTCAGCTACAAGGCGCGCAGACATCTGGACACCTTCGCAGTATTCCATGGATTACATTAGCCACAGACAGTTGGGGTACACTAATTCCGTCCCGGGGGGTACGAGGTGGCGGCAGGAAGGGCATTCGGCCACCCCTTAAATTAACCTTGCTACATCCGATTAACCATACCGACCCTGCGTCATTGCAGGGAAAAGGCACAAGCAAAAACAGAAAAGAAGAAGAAGAAGAAGAGAAAGTTGGTAGATATTCTAGTGCACTAATGCAGAATCGATTTACGATGAAAAAAAGGTTCCAGTTTGGGCAACCAGGTGCAAATCTGGCGTTGTAAATGCAAAAATGTGTAATCAGGGTGGCGACTCATCCTGAAAACCTGAAATCCTCAGGGAATTACATTTTACCTGAAAAATTAGAAAAATCTCAGGGAACTCTGAGTTTTAATCGAGCTTTGAAATGTAGTTTTATTGAGTTTTATAAATCATAAATTTTACAATATTTAATATTTCAAAGTGTGGTAATTATATGAATATTATTTCATATAAATTATCGATGTCTAAAAACAATAGTTAACCTACTGCTTATGGCTGATATATAGCACAGCTGAGAGGAAAGAAAAGTGATTATGGTGGTGTGCTCCCCCACCCCCCACCCCCCCACCCTGCGTCCCTGCTTACCATTAACTTGTCAGGAGCTTCTTGGCACTGTCTTCCTTCTAACACCTGGATTTGTCAGGGAGATATATATATATATTTTTTCCATGTCTGAGTAGCCACCCTGGTAATGAATTAGGAACGGGATGTGAGTAAAAAAAGGTCACCCAATCACTTATACAATATTCGCAGTTGCGAATATGGACAACCATCAGCTGCATGATGGAATGACAATGAAAATTTGTGGCGGACCGGGACTCTAACTCGGATTTCCCGCTTATTGCGATTGGTCTCCTTACTATTTGGGTATCCGAGCCAGGGCCAGAGCCAAACTTCTATATGTCGTCAACCATGTTCTACAACCTGTACTCGTACATCCATTATGTATGTTCCCGAACAGAGGAATCGCTTGCCCCGGTGTCTGCCGATAGATACGATATTGCAGTGCCTGTGTTCTTCCGAATTACGATGCAATGCATGCTTGCATCTTAATTCGGAATAACACGAGGACTGCAATATCATACTTAAACAATTTGTTCAATATGAAAACCGGAGACGCCGACGATATGTGTGTGTAAAACACGTGATAAACAATTGCTCGCAGCAATTCTGGTGGAATCTGAGCAACGCGTTCTATGTACTGGCCTTCGCATGCGGTAGAAACCGAACGTGTCCTCGGTAAACGTATTCTTTTAGGTAACACAAAGCCAAAAGTTACATGAATTCAGATCAGATGATCTTGCTGGCCATGCATCTGGAAAACCTCTGCAGAATACACGTTCGTGCAAGCTTGCATTAAGCAGATCTTTCAGTGGGCGAGCGGCGTGCCCATACTGCATGAAAGCAGTGGTTCCCACTCAGTTGTACTCTTCCAGTGCAGGAATCAAATACTTTAAAAGGACGTCTCGATAACGCGCAGATGTCACGGTGCACCTGACAAGTCCTCTGGGTGTATTGTCTTCAAAGAAGAACGGACCAGACCAACTCAGTCACAAACGGCGAGTACAGTGGCTCTCCGTGCACAACTACTACCCCAAATTCGGCAGTTCTGCGTATTCACTGCACCCTGTAGTGTAAAATGTGCCTTGTCACTTCGTAGAATATTGCCCGGTCACAGATCATCAATTTCGATACGTGCCAGAACCCGAAGGGAAAATTCAGAATGTTGCTACGGGCCATGGGGTTTCAGTTGCTGCTCCAACTGGATCTTGTACGTGTACAGTCTTAAAATGAAAGGTTTAAACTGTCTAATTGGTTTACGTTCACACTTCATATCTTCATGGTTATTATAAAATATCACTTTCTGTACCGACGCGTATGTCGCCGAGGTGGCGTCAAGCAAAAAGACTCACACTAGACGGTCGTACAACCCCAGGGGTCTCCTGGCCAGAAATGCCATACGATCCTATATTTTTATCATTTTCATTGCCGAGCAAAACCAAACTTTACGCGTCTCACGGAATATCAAGGTTTCGGTTGTGTTCATATTCTTATACTGACCTTGATATTAAGAAAACAACTTTCACGTTTGATGGAGCCTGGTTAGGATGAAATGAGACGTGGAAACAATTTTCCGGAAAACTAACTCATCTTAAATTGCCAAAATTCCGCTAACCTTACTTTTAATATTGTTACGGGTTTGACAACTGAAGTGCCACGTGTGTGACTGGTGCCGCTGGTTATTTGACGCAAGGTTTTATAGTTGAATTTATCTTAAATTGTAGCAGTAACGCACTTCCCCTCCCGCACCCTTCACCCCTATCGTCGATCCTTTAAATAATCGAACTCCCGTACGTAAAACGTCATACCTCGTGAACTGTGTGTCGTTCAATGATATAATCGTGTAGGTACATTCGCTGATGTATGTGGATGCTGCCTGCAAAATGTGTTGCGAATAGAGTTAGTAGCACGGAAGAAATAAATCGAACTATCATGCCTGACGCTTGAGCTTCACTACACGAACAGCGAAACTGTATAGGTGTTACAATTGTTTTTTTTTTTTTTAAATTAATTTTATGTGTGTGTCTGAGGGGGGCGGGGGGGATATCGGCGAGAAAAAGGTTTGAAGTTATGTGGAAAATTTGTTGGAAGTGGCCAAGTGCTCTCATTCTCAAATACTGGATGAATGTAGTCAGGATAATTTGCGCGTTGTGAGTTACACTGCCGCAAGGCATGAGCACAGTTTCCAACTTTAATACTTGTTTTACTGGGTTAAACTTTTAACATAAGGTTACACCTTTTAATGAGTAGATTGTGACAGCATTTTAAATTAGCTCTATGTCTATATGAAATACTGAAGATCAAATTTTTGTTGCCTCTTGTAGCCTTTAGATAAGCAACATGCAACTGAAACCGTGCATCAGTTAGCTGTTTAGTTATGCAGATCAGCTGTCCACTAAAAAACTCAGCCGAAGAAGTCCATACAAAATACCCAGGCCTGCGTCTTTTACGATTATAAGGGGATGCGCACAGTATTAAAAGTAAAACTTTTTTGTATTAAATTTTCGTGGTGTGGGTCGTTCAGAGGTGCGGCCACCTACGCTACTTCCTACATAGCCTGTGCTTACGCGCGTCCTTGATCAGAGAGGGTATCGCAGAAATGGTCAACAAACGACAGTAGAAGTCGTTATACAGGAGACGCAAAAAGCCTCAGTCACAAAATTTCGAGAGTACACGTCCCAAAACGGGTGCACAAATGTTCAGGCTCCAACAAACACCGCACAGTAAAGACGAATGTAGAATTAGAAAAATTCTATCCCGTACACAGGCAGAGCCGTACCAAGGTGGATCCTATACCCCTGCCAGAATTGCCAAAGCTGCCCCCTCCCCCACGAAACTCTTTCAGGATTTTGTTCTATGCGGATTAAGCAAATTTTATTACTTTGTAAGTAGATTTAATGAAACTGAAGCATAGCGAACCGACAGTCCATGAAATTTGATACAAGAAGACTTTCTATTCTGTAGCACGTTCCAGAGTATCTTCCGCTTTAGAGTGATAATACCTAATAAATAAGTACAGCCGATTTTCTGTGATCTTGTAACACCAGATGCTTGAGCGACACAGCCGATGACCAGATTTGTTTACACGAGCATTCAACTTCGAGAACAGCTGTCAATAGCCATAATGACTAAGAACGCTCGTACAGTTATTAGCTGAAAGAACTCCAATGTTGAATATGAGCGACTTGTTGCTGGTGAGCCAAGCGCACTGTTGCCATACAAAACGTAATGTTAGCGATAGAAGTGTGTTCGGTAGTAGTCGTTTCTTTATTATGCCATGCAGTGTACGTAGATGGAGGCGTAATGAAACAATAAGTTATCCGTTGATACAGATAGGCTCCCTGTAGGTTTTTCTTTTGCGCCCTTGTCACTGTTGTGAGAACGTAAGTAAAAAACACAGTGTGCAGCTTTGTTTGCGTGTATTACGACGCTCCTTATCTCGCATCCAGGCAAACCCCCTACGAGTCATTTTAAATTTGCGACAGAGGAGAGGGTCGTGTGTGCTGTAGGTTCAAGGGTGACCAAACCGTTCCTGGGTCGGGGATTATAACTTTTGTTCTATTTTTGTGTTCACTGTCATGCGTTACACCGAAGCAATGCGACGATGAAATGTAGGTTGTGTAGTACGCTGACTTTCAGCTAAATTACTACATGAGATTGTTCAGTGGCTCGTTGGTTAAGTGAAACTATTGATCAAAAGATTCAGAGTTCAGTCCTCAGTCGGTTCTAGGACTTTCGTCAGTAATCGTTTTTCACCTCCGGCGAAGATATCTATGTGTGAAAAACACAGAGCGTTTCAGTAAGATTCACCCGTCTTCACAAGACTATTCTGCATCAGGAATGAAGATACAAACTTGGAGTAGATTTTAAACTTTAAAATACGACTGTAAATTTTTTGCAAAAATCCATGAAGTGTCCTCGGAGAAAATCAACAATCACTTGTTGTTCAACAGATTGTACTGTCCATCCAGATTTATTTTATTTTTAAAATGACCTTTTTCGGTTCCACGTGACCCATCCTCAGATCTGTAGATGAAGTTAAAATTACAAAAACAACATACAGTGATGAGACAAAACATTATGACTACTAGGTTGGTAGTGTCTTGGTCCACCTCTGCAACGCAAAACAGAAGCGGTTTTGCGTGACATGGATTCCACAAATCCTTGGTAGACTTCATGACTTACGTGATACCCTGTGTCTACGCACAGGTCATGCAATTCCCGTAAATTTCGGGCTGGTCATTCGTGGGCGCGGACCTGTAGCCCGATAGCGTGTTCCTTAGAGTTCTGATCACGCGAATTTGATGGCTGATGCATAAACAAGATCTCACTATCATTCTCCTCAAACTACTGTAATACGATTGTGTCCATGTGACACGGACAGTCATCCTGCAGGAAGGTGCCGTCGCCATCGAGGAAGACGTTAAGCGTGAAAGGCTTCACTTGAGTTCCCAATAATGTACACGTAGTTCACAGCTGTCATGGCACCATCGACTACTACTTCAGGTCGCATGAAATCCCAGGGGAATGTGCCCCATAGCAGATTACTGCATCGGCCAGCGTCTGCGGCGCTGTGTAATTTTCGATCAGACGTCACTTGGATGACGACGTATCAGAAACGTATATCGACTTGGTGTAACAATAAGCGTGATCCATTCGACCAGGCGACGCGCTTCTGTTAACCAACGGTCTAATCTCGAGCATCCTGTGCCCCCACCCTCCAGCAATCGAAATTGACTTGCCTTTGGGTCAACAGGGGAACGCGCGGGGTTCTTCTCCTGTGGTTCATGTTCAACAAGGTGTGCTGAGCAGTGCGATCCGACACATGTGTCTAGAGTTGTAAAACTACCGTACGCTACTGCAGACTATCCTAAGCAAGCATAGACTACGGCAGTTTTCCTAGTATCGTTGCTCAGTTAAGATCGTAACTGCGTTACCTGTATGCCAGGTGTGTTGCATACCTATCGGGCGTTACCTCATTTCGATCGCTTTGTTTGCATATATGATCAGTTTCTTACCAGATTCCCGTAGAAACCGGAAGCGGTGAACCGTCTAGAAACTTGAGTGTAAATATATGAAGGGCCATGTAATGTACGGAACATTTTTGTTCAGCATACTTACTGTCCTGTATGTTACTTAAAAATAAACGGTATTAATAGCAAAATTGAAACTTTTATTGTTTAATTCAAGTGTTACTCGAAAACTGTTGATTATTAAATTAAAAAAAAACAGTTCATCATACAACTTAAAGAAAACGCAATTTCATCAAGAAAGGTAATATTAAAAAGAAAAGCAAAACAAGAACATATCAGACATTGCTTCAGTACAACATGTAACTCTGGCCATCGATGATAATGAAGAACATTCTGTTGAATACAAAACATCAACAACACTAATTATATAAATTTTTTGTGTTTGTGCATATAAACTGTAAGTTACTTGCCTCAGAAGTAATTGTTTTGGTTACAAGAGCGCAGAAGTTGCTGGAGGAACGAATTTAATTTACTTATAAAATGCAATTTACGTTTTATAAGGATATAAAATACACAATGGACTAACACTGAAGGATGTGTGGCATATGTGCGAAACAAACAAAGTAACAAAAACAAGGGACAGTCGTTGGCAGTTTCTCTCTCACGCAACGCTACCACTATTACAGGCAATCCTACCATTTACTACATTTACAGAAATTAAAAAAAAAAATTGACCCACAGAAGATGACACATAGGTGTCGAAACATGTCTGGGTAAATATAAAAATAATTTAATTTAATTTGTATAAGGCCGATTTTTCAAAAACAATCCAGTTTTTAAATCACAAACACGGAAGAACAAAAAGAGGAGCTTCAAACCTTAGTAAAATGAGTATTTACTACGTCATTTATGCGCTGCACCAAAAACTACCGAACTGTAGTTTTGCCAGAGCGCAGCTCTACTTGTGCCTGTACCAACATTTTGCTCATCAGAGTTGCCCAAGTCGCCTACCTCCACTTTCTATGATGAGGCGTAGACATCCCAACAGCTTGTCGCGTATTGATGTTTACACCGTCTTGCTATTACTTCCCATAGATGCTCAAGACGGAAGCACGCGAACAGCCGAGACCCTTGTTCCCAGGCTTCAGGCCACAACAACCTGCCCTTTCTTTCCTGATCTCCCCACATGCACCCCATATCAGAATGATTCCCTGGTCTCTGCTCAGCTTATAACCTTTCCTTACCGCCTCACGTGTCCTCAACTCCACCAGGCGGCTGTATTCAGTCTCGCGGCAGGCAGTGGTCATAATGTTTTGGCTAGTCAGTGTATAATCTATGGTACACAACTTAGTTACCATACCATGTATAAAATCAAATATAAGTACCTAATTGTATCCACTTTGGTCATGTAGCTCCAAGGCAACTGCCAGCAGGTAGCGTCTTGTACATTGCCGCATGTGATTGAAAAAACACATGGAAATCCTCGATCGAAACGTGTAGTTTGTCAGGGGTAAAAACGTCATAAGCGTCTCGTGATTGGAATGTCAGACGGCATCTGTATCCACAGTGTTGCCAGAGTCCTGTCTGTCACGGTTGCTCCCTGTCGCGGCCGTTTCTCAGCTCATTCCTCGGCGCAGCTTAGATGTCCCGATGCCAGTCAGGGACATTTCGACCCTCCTGAAGTAGCCCAAGTATGCTGTAGGACATGATACTGTGAGTAGGAATCCCGAAGAAACAACCACAGCCGATCCAAGACCAGGCAGACCTCATGTACTGACGAAGAAGGACCGTTATGCATTGCCCCAGGGGTGGTTATGAAAAATCGCGTGAAATAATCGGAAGGAATCACTCGTGAGTTCCGAAGCGCTGACAGCTAGCACAGCAACTGTGCATAGGGAGTTAAATACATTCATGTTCAGAAAAAAACACAACACGTTGAACGACTAAAGATAGGGCGTTCATATTCACAGGACATGAATATTAGTATGTTCTGCAGAAATGATTCTCCTTCTTCCATTGGCATACATTCCAGGATGGGACTTGGCCTCCTCAATTCTCTGAGGTTTCTGAAGAAGGTTTTTTACAGGAAGGGGTTGTCACCCGCTTGCCCAACCCCCAACTTAGAGGACGAGGATTTGTATGAGGTTTACTCGTTTAGGGAAGCTGGCTTCACTATGCCTATAGAGCTCTCCCTGCCCTATGTTGTGGGACAGAAAAAGGGCCCATCATTAACATCAGAGAATGTGTTGCATCCATTCGGGACACTGCTGCTTGTGTGGAACGAAGTGTTCCAGCAGTGCAATGGGCGGTGCAGAATGTTCATGGAAGGTCGTAGAACACGACGAGTTTGGTCAGGTCGCAACACCCACACCACATCATGAGAAGATTGACACCCATCCGTATAGCATTGCAAGATAGATCTGCATTCTCCTTGGCTCTAGCGCAACAGTAGAACAGTGTAACACACCGTACACTGTCAGGGGTGACAGTCCGTCACCGTTTATTGCAGCATGAGCTACGTGCGCGTCGTCCACTTCTCCGCCTAGCTTTGACGAACGTGCAGAAACATGCTAGACGGAAATGGTGTATGGAGCGACGTCACTGGAGACAGGAATGGCATTAGATAGTTTTTTTGGACGAATCCAGGTTCTGTTTGTTTGAAAATGATGGCCGCATTTTGGTTCGCCGCAGATGGGGGGAGCGGCATCACAGTGACTGCACTCACACAAGGCATAGAGCGACAACTCAAGACTTTATGGTGTGGGATGCTATTGGGAACAACCACAAATCATAGTTGGTGTGTGTCCAGGGCACTGTGACCAGTGTGACCTACGTGAATGACATCTGCGACCCGTGGCCATACCCTTTCTGTACACCACCCCAGAAGCCATTTTTCAGCATGACAATGCACGATCACATGTTGCTGCACGAACTCGTGCCTTCTTGGTTTCACAGGATGTCAGCCTTTCGCCCTGGCCCGCCAGATCACCAGACTTGTCTCAATCGAAATTGTGTGCGATGAGGTGAAACAACAAGTGCAGTGCTGTGACCCAGTGGCGGTCACTACAGAGGAACTTCGGAACCATATGAATGTAGCATGGATGGCTATACCACAGGACGCCACTCATGCTTTATACGCGTCGATGCCATCAAGCACGGAACAAGTTACCAGGTCCATATGGCGGACCACGTGTGTACTCGGCAACAGGCCACATGCTGAACCGATGTGAATAAAATGCTAATCATTTCTGCAGAACTTACTGATGTACGTATCTTGTGAGTACGAACGTCCTGTTTACAATCGTTCAAAGTGTTCTGGTTTTTTTTCTGAACATGAGTGTAGAATCGGGTACTGTGGTTTATACGCTGCAAATTTTTGTAGCCAACGCTAAGCGACGCTTGAGGTGGTGTAAAGAGGGACACCACAGGACAGTGAATGGCTGGAAACGAATGATTTGGAGTGATTAATCACTCTGTACGATGGAAGGGTTTGAGTTTGGCGAATGGCTGGAGAACGTTACCTACTATAACGTGAAGGGCTAGCAGTGAACGATCGATGTGGTGGTATTGCATGGGAATGTTTTTCGTGGTTAAGGAGATAAAATTGTCCCCAGCAGAGCTCAAGCCGCCATAAAGGCGGAGGGTGGACGCACCCCATATTAATGTCCTGTAATGGATGTCCGAATAACTTCTGATCAGATACTGTATGTTCAGATGCAAGGTTCTTCAGCTGCTGCGTAGAATCTTTGGCTTCGGTGCTTAGCCGTCTCAGCTTCTGTCTGGAAATCAAGCTGTGAGATATGCAAATTGCAGAAACTTTGCCCTTGTTAAAGACATCTGTAAGAATTTGGAATACTAATGTTGGTTAAA
The DNA here is from genome assembly GCF_021461385.2 of Schistocerca piceifrons. Taxonomy (NCBI): domain Eukaryota; kingdom Metazoa; phylum Arthropoda; class Insecta; order Orthoptera; family Acrididae; genus Schistocerca; species Schistocerca piceifrons. Next base: position 276,856,201 of record NC_060142.1, read on the forward strand.
TGCCTTTAGTCTCAGAATGTTGGTGAATGACGATCTCGTGAAGTCCGTTAGTCACAAGTTTTACATCTCATTCATTTATTTGTACGATTCCCGTCTTTTCGGTCGTACTTCACACGAACAGTACCAAGAGGATTCCATCAGCAAAAAATTGTATTACGGTTACGGTAACTGTTAAATTGTCGCTGACAAAATTCAATTAAAGCATAAGGGATTCCTGTCTGGTGTTCGCGACGTGATGTTTCGAACTTTAGTGTTCGAACTTTGATCTTCAAAAGTCAGTGGCAGAGACCCGTGTAAATTATATTTCAAGCTCGCTTTATTACCAGTAGCGCTGTGAGTGAGAAACACTCGCTTCCTCTTCGAGGTTGCCATTGTATATTCAGTATTGTTTCACTATTCTGTCCTTATTGTTGCCATATCTGCATTAAAGATGAAATGACCATCGTAGATTACGACTTGATTTATTGTCTCACGGGCAACTCGAGGCTCTGCATCCACTGAATACTGGTTTTATAATAATAATTACAGTATTCTAATATTCCTTTTAGCTACGTACAAAGAGCTTCTGCTTCTTCTAGTATTAAGCTTGTTAGGCACTAAACGTAAGCACCTTCCGTATACGTCAGCTTTCCGCCTTTATGATGCGATCCATAATCGCAAAACTTATTTTGGCCGGTTCGGTCGATAGAGGTTAATCAAAAATGCTCGCTAATTCCTCGTCGTCCTCAACCACTTTTCTCTCCCTCCCCTCTGTATCTCCCACCTCTCCCGTGATTGAAATAGAGTTGCTGTCATTCTGTGCTTTCTCCACAAGTCAGCGCAAGTGTCTCGCGATTCTTTATGATCACTGCTGCTATAATGATTGGAAGTATTTACAAAATTTCACCGAATATTCGTTTGGTATGCGAAGTTTTATGTATATTTGGATTTTTCGGCAAAATATGCTTGGCATATATTATTATTGCTTTTTCATTTATTTTTAGTCGACAATCTAGGGACCACGACAGCCCTATAGCCTTTATAACAATTCTCTGATGATGCATCGTGGACACAATTGTTCTGTTGTTTTTCTGTTTAAGCCAGCTGTGTTTCTTTATCACTCTGTGCCTAGAACGGCGTCCATCTCACCATTTCGTTTCTCGTCTCCCAAAATCTCAAAGATTTACTCAGTTTGGTGTCTTTTGGTTGTATACCAATTTCGTCTAGACTAGATGTTTTCGACGAAATTACATGATCCGCCTCATTTTGCAAAGTATCAATCGTTGCAGCTGTTCTGAAGATGATGCTGGTTTGGGTGTCTTGTGTTTGTTTTTTGACCTTCATTTACCACGGTATTCTTGTTTTCGGTTTCAAGTCAAAGATGTTGCAGGCACATTTATTCCATTACGCATCACTCACTCGTTTTGATGATCATGACGATGAGGTCCCATACTGCGAGGAGAGTAGGGGACGATGCTGGAGACCCGCGCCGCCGACTAGGCAAGGTCCTAGCGGAGGTGGTTTGCCATTGCCTTCCTCCGACCGGAATGGGTATGAATGATGATGATGATGATGAAGCGACACAACACGCAATCATCTCGAGGCAGGGAAAATCCCTGACCCCTGCCGGGAATAGAACCCGGGACCCCGTGCGCGGGAAGCGAGAACGCTAACGCAAGACCACGTGCTGCGACTCGTTTTACCTTGCCATAAAACGTAATTCTTTTCCATCATCTTCTCACTGATCTTTTCTAACATAGAATATATTTCGTTTCACAAGCTTAGACATGGTGACGGCTTAAAACAGTGATGGCCACACAAATTAATTCAGGAAGTGTAGGACAAATTTGTTTTATTTCAATGATTACAAAATTTTTGGTCCTTGACCTACCGGTTCTGGTCAGCAGTGACTATTTTCAGATTTTAATGCTCGTTTGCAGTTATTATTGGACCATGTGTTTTTCTCTTTGAAACCAAGGATTTACTTTGCAGTCTGTAATATTCTTTTTGTGTTTTCGAAAACTTTGTCTTCTGATTGAGTTAACTCTTTGAATTAATTTTATTTTTCCTGTAAATTCTTGGTTCGATACACAGCTATAGTGTTGTTTTTTCTGTTAGGAGGTTTGGGTCGGAACTTTACAAGTCAAACGTAGTAATTCCCTTTTTCGCCCGACTTTAATTATTTATGGACTGTTCCTTTGAGATATAGCGACGTGATCTTTTCGAATTTTCTTAATGTTGTCTCAGGTGGCCTTTGTGCTGTTTCCTTTGTGGGCAGGCGTCGAAAACGTGTGGGGATAGACAAAAATTATGATTCTCACATAAGTCAGCGAGTTGTTTTCTGTTTTTCTATGCTGTTTTTACGCGCTAGATAGTGACCAACACCACTATTCATGTTCGCAGTTACCCGTCTGACATTTGCGCGAAAATCTCCCCGTAATATCTACACTTCATGTTTATGTTCTGATTTTTATTTTTTACTGTTATGATTATTATTTGTTGGCGCACTTACTGTGACATAGATATTGATAATTGTCTATATAAGAAGTATGTTAACTGCATTCTCGGAGACATCGACAACCTATTGTATATCATGTGCGCTGTACATATTATGTACAGCGCAACCCTCTTTTACAGTTCAAATTTCTGCTTCCACATAGCTGTTATATCACATACCAGATCCTCCTATTTGTCGCCATCTTTTCATTGCAGATGGTTAAGCAAATCGCTTGTGCTGGGTACAGCGATGTCTGTGAGGCACACAACGTACCCATCTTTTTATGATCATTATTAAGTGAGATCTATTGCATCACATTGTTTTATCAGTAGTTACCGTACGGTACAAGTAAATTTTGAATTTGTCATTTTTCGTAACAGTGAAAGGGTCGAACTTGTAGCCTGATACTGCTGCCCCAAGGTCTCATAAACTCTGCTCTCCTTAACTTTGTCCGCAGCGTTCTCGCTTCCCTAGCACGGGGTCCCGGGTTCTATTCCCGGCGGGGTCAGGGATTTTCATCTGCTCCGAGGTGACTGGGTGTTGTCATCTTCATCATCATTCATCACCATTACGGTATGAGGAAGGCAACGGCAAACCACCTCCATTAGGACCTTGCCTAGTACAGCGGTGCGGGTCTTCTACATCGTTCCCCTATGCTCTGTCAAGACGCATGGGACATCATTTCCATTCTTAATATTCTCTGTGTGCCGGAGCCTTACATCCATATATAATGTGCGGCATAGTCTCCTTCTGATCCCTCACACCTTCTGCAGGTATCATCTATTCCTGCTTCTCCTGGATAGACTTATGGTAGACTCCTGCACAACGGCCTGGTAGTGCGTCGTTATCAAAAATCCCTGTTTCTGCATGCAGACTCAGATGGGGAAACCAGCTGTTCCGTACTGGAAATCGAACAACTGATTGACTCAAGCGGGTTTGTGATTTATTATTATTATTATTATTATTATTATTATTATTATTAAGGATACAGTGCACTGTGAGGCCAAAAGTAGGTTAAATTATTTGCATACCTAACCTCATTTGTCATTCAGTTTCCGATTTTATTCACTTGTGGCAGCGAAATTCTGAGACAGTCTCCATCATCGGGTACCATTGTTTTAAATTGTTAGTTCTTTTATGTGGTACTGCCCTGCATTTCATTTGAATACCTCTGAACGGGGCTTTATTTGTTTCAAAGCTTGTTCTGTAGAGGTATGTCTCCCCCTCACATTACTTCATGTTGTTGGTTCTTACTGAGCCGTGTGTAGTCGACATGTCGTTTCTTAAATTCTCTTGCACTCTTCGATATTCCTGAAAGGAAACCGAGTGGGTATCATTCTGAGTAGAAACCCTTATTCTGCGGCATGTTTTTCCCGCGTCTCTTCCGTGAGAGACCGACAGTGACTGTAATAAATAATTATAACATTTTTAAACAACTAAATAATGTCTCAAGCGAAGGATCAAAAACGCGCAGTATTTGCGTGTTTCTCTGTACGCTCAAAAGTGTGTGGACTTTGCAAACAATTCCTGTGCTCTAATTGCTGATTCGTTCCAAAGACCTTGAATTTTCACCTCGTACACCACTTTTTCAGCTGGAACCCGTCATCGGATACTTGTGTATTCGGGTAGTGCTCTGGCGCGAAGCGAACAAACCGGTCGCGTGGAACATTGCCGTTTTAGGAGTCCGACTGGCTCTCGCTTTACTGTATTTTGGCAAGAATTCTAGCCTACGTGTAATCTTTTAGCTAAAGGTCGCGCTTAAACGAAATTGCCACACGACTTTCTGGATAAAATGGATTGGTAGCGAGGACAATAACCCAGGTTGAGTCAGTGATTATGACAGTGCACATCTAATTTATACTCCGCAAGTCACTGTATAGTGAATGTTCGGTTATCGATATTTACAGCGTTGAGAGTAAAAATATCGATGTTTCAATATAGATACAGAAATACGAAAATTCGTATCATTGATATTAAAGATAAATTATCGACTTTCGATGTTGCAAAGAAAACCAGGCTACTTGTTAGCAACGTCAAAAATTGCTTCTTCCTGTAAGCGAATTTTTTTCTGTGTAGAAAAGTACATTGTAAGCAACACAGCATTCATCTTGCAATGACCGAGCGAGGTGGCGTAGTGGTTAACACACTGAACTCGCGTTCGGGAGGACGACGGTTCAATCCCGCCCCCGGCCATCCTGATTTAGGTTTTCCGTGACTTCCCTAAATCGCTTCAGGCAAATGCCGGGATGGTTCCTTTGACAGGGCACGGCCGATTTCCTTCCCGATCCTTCCCTAATCCGATGAGACCGATGACCTCGCTGTTTGGTCTCTTCCCCAAAATCAACCCAACCCTCATGTTGCAATGGTATTCAGTCGCATTTCTTTAGTACATGTCGTGCGGTATAGGTGCAGATCGCAGAGCGTGGAAGAAATTGCAATGTAGAATTTATACCAGTGCTCAAAAGTGAAGTATAGTTAAGGAAATATTATAAAGGTGGACAAAAGCTGTAATTACAGTCAGTCATCTAAAACTCCAATAGTCCTCCCTAGAGAAAAAAAAGCATGCAGCTCTTCTGGAAGGCATGTGGCTAAATTGTAACGATAAACTGTGCATTAGACTCACGGCGGCTCAGTCGAGTTTTCCCTTTCATGGCAAGAATACGAGATACGATACAAGAAAGAGAACTTTTGTTTTGCGGAAAATTTTTGCTTATTCACCTACATCAATGGTAACTCCGTCGAAATAGATACTACGCAGTTGTGTTTTTAAGCCAATAGGTGGTTGTAAAACGACGGTCGTTTAAGGTTTTCTTTATTTTTTGGAACAGAAAAAAATTGTATCTAAGTTTGCCGACGAATATGGAGGCTAGGACATCATTGCAGTATTTTTTTTGGCCGAAACCTCACGAACACGCAACGAAGTGCGACTGGATGCATTATCGTGACGTGAAAGGCGTGAATTGTTTCGCTGCAAATCTGGGAACTCTTCTTCTTTTTTTTTCGGATCGCTTCACGCAAAGGGCATAAATAGTACTCGTTATTGATCGTTCGACCTTGTGGCACGAATTTACGGTGCCGTTAAAATCGAAGAACACAGCATAACATTTACATTTGACCGCAATTGTAGAGCTTTTTTCAGTCTTTGCGACCGAGAATGCTTCCACTGCACGATTGAGCATTAGCTTCGACGTCATAACCATAGACTCACGTTAAATCACTTATTATGACACGTTTAAGCGGTTCGGGTACCGTTGCTGAATTCATTTAGCACTTCCTGAGTAATTTGCGTTCGTTGCTATTTTTGTTTGAAATTCGATAAATTTGGAACAAGTTTGCTATCACACATTCTCAAGATTGGTTTAAATTCCAAGCAACACAAGCCGCTTGGGGCGTCGAGGTGAGAGAGATAACAGAGGCACCACCACTCTAAGCTATCTATACTCGACGTATCACAGTTTGTAGTGGTCGCTTTCGGTCGCAAAGTTGAGAGGGGAACCAAGGGGGTAAAAGTACAAGACTTTTATACTTTTATACACTGCTTATCAGTAGCGAAAACTAGCACGGGTGAAAGTGTATGAGGGGAAAAAAAGAGTTGGGGGGGGGGGGTGCAAATGATACACTACTGTTCTAAAGTATTGCACGTTCCTATAGAATTTTGGTGCAGAACTTCTGAAAACCCATTGGTCTTTGAAATTTCAAATATTTATTAAAAAAGGATGGTCTACAAGTGTGAAGGAACATTATAATGAAGGAAAAGATTGTTTCTAATGCCACGTCACTGATGACACCGAAGTTAAATATTAAATATTTTATGCAATTTTCTTTTAATTTCGCCATAGTGTAAATGTATTGTTTCACATGTGCATTATTCAGTAATCATTCTTTAAATTATCCTAGTATTTTGCTGGACCCCCTTGGTCCTTACAGCAGCCTTCACTGTGTCAGGCATGGAGTCGATCTATTTTCTAATGCTACTGATGTCACTTTCATGGTGCCATACTTTCACAATCCCTTCCCAGACCACCTATTTTGTTCAGGCTTCTTCTTCTGAATCCCTTTCCCAACCAGTCGCTACAAATTCTTAATTGGATTAAGGTCTGGCGAATTTCCCAGCCAAGGAAGTTCTCTGGTACCCAATTCAGTCATGACCGAACGAATCTGAAACGATAGATTTGGACGATAAGTAACAGAAGTAACCTTGGAAAATGTATTTTAAAGATGAAATAACCAAAAACCATATTTTTTGTGTGTGACACGGAGCCAGATCCTGTTGAAAACTCCACTGCACATTTGGGAAAGCATCACGTTCAGTGAACATCAGAAGGCGTCGCAACAGAGCTTCCTATTGATCACTGTTCATTGTTCCCTTAACAAAGTAAAAGCCTTCCAACACCTTAGTATGTCATTGCTCGCAACACCATTAACAATGGAGCATGTTTTATGGCTCGCAGAAGGCAGTCAGGATCCATCCTTTTCATTGGGTTCGGACCTGACGAGCCTTGGTCTGTCATCCATCATGGAAAATCGACTTTCATCTGAAAATACCACAGTTCTCCACTGCCCTTTTGTCCAGTTTACGTGCGTTCTAGTCCCTGCCAGCCTCGTTTTTATCATTGCAGCAGCAAACAACGACTTCTTCTTGGCAGCTGTAGGCTTCATCCGCATTGCACATAGTCTTCTCCCTAACAGCTGCGGAGGTAGAATCAACTCCCGTTGCCTCCTGCCATGCTTTCTCCAAAAAAAAAAAAAAAATGGTTCAAATGGCTCTGAGCACTATGGGACTTAACTGCTGAGGTCATCAGTTCCCTAGAACTTAGAATTACTTACAAGGAACCTAAGGATATCACACACATCCACCCCCGAGGCAGGATTCGAACCTGCGACTGTAGCGGTCGCGCGGTTCCAGACTGTAGCGCCTAGAACCGCTCCGCCACTCTGGCCGGGTGCTTTTTCCAGTTGCGGTGTAGAACCACTCCTGTTATCCGTGCTTATTCGACGAAGATTCTGTCCTCCCGGTGCGAAGAAATGCGTGGGCCTTCGCATTATAGTTCATTTTCCATATTTCCTGTGGCCATGAGCTTCTGCAGATTTCGACTCACAAATGACCTCGAACAGTTTAATCTCTTCGCAGTTTCAGTGTTGTTTCGGTCTTGTGTAAAACCTCGATGTGCTTATTCTTTGCAAGGGATAATTCATGACTTTTCACTATGACGGTAAATACACACAAGCACAGCAGGAAGAAACTTTTAAAAATCCAGCATTACTTTCAGACCAGAGCTAGAGAACTCCAAATCTGAGTTAACACAGAGCACTTCCTAAGGCAGTGTATGGCGGTATGAGATCACATTATTACTAGGCACTGTCGCAAGGCTCCTCCCCCCACCTTATATGTACTTGACTGCAATGATGATGTTCTGTTAGTTACAAATTTTTACGCATATATATATATATATATATATATATATATAGTTACAAATTTTTACACACACACACACACACACACACACACACACACACACACATATATATATATGCGTAAAAATTTGTAACTAACAGAACATCATCATTGCAGTCAAGAGCGTGCAATACTTTAGAACAGCAGTGTATGTCACTTGTGTGGAAAAATGTTTCCGAAAAAACCTCATAGCGTGAAAAAGTTGATATGCCAGCACTATTTTTTCTGATTGTAATTTGACGATCGTTCCTAGTGATTTCTTTTGGCATGATTTCATCGGTTGTTAATGTGCTAGGGCATTTTCAAAGACTTCATCGCCTTCTCCGAAACGCTTTACCACTCGCAAAACCCTTGTTTTGCTCACAGCAGACTCGCAGACAATTTTTAACATTTCTAAAACATTGCTGCGCTTTACTCCGTTCGTATAGCAGAATTTAATACAAATTATCTGATACATTTCTATACTTATAAATTAAATAACCTCCAATACTACTAAAACACCTGTAACCTTTTTGACAGCTCACGACGGACAAAATACCCGTCATGACTAACACTGTAGAGATATTTTTCAGACATGTTTACCAACACAACAGCGATTCGGGCTAATGCATCTCCGACTTTACAAAATTACCGTTGAACACATCTCGATCTCGTCCTCGTCCTGTAGTCTTCTGGCAAAGTTCACAGTATAATGCAACAAATATGCCATTTAAACCTAGTTTTGTAAGGGAAATCACCCCTCCTCTCCTCCCCTCTTGAACGTTACTAGACAGAAACACCACTCGCAGCAGGAGAGTTTCGTTTCGAGGATTGGATGACGATTCGAAAGCACAGGATTGCAGGTCAGTACAGAGTTCTCCATTACGAACAATCGACATTGGAAGCATCACGTAGAAAATATTGTGACAATGGTGAACCGAAGACTGCATTTCATTGGTAGAACACTACTAAAGAGACTGTCAACACTACGCTTGTCCGTCATCTTCCGGAGTACTACTGCGCCGCATGCGATCCTACCAGATAGAATTGACGGAGGACATAAAAAAGTCCCGAAAAGGACAGTTCGTTTTATATTATCAAGAAATGGGGAGTGTGTGCTACCGGTATGAGAAAGAGTTGGGGTGACACTCATTAAAACAAAAGAGTTTCTCGTTGTGGCGAGATCTTTCCACGTAATTTCTATCTCCAACTTCCTCCTCCGAACGGCAAAATATTTTGTTGCTGTCACCTATTAAAAGATAAATTACCATCGTGACGAAGTAAGAACAATCAGAGCTCACAAGGAAAGTTGTTTGTAGTTCATTTTTCCCATTTGGAATCTGAGAGTGGAACAGTTGAGAAATCCGGTGCCAAGTACTTAAGTGTGAATTTAAGAGGAATAATGTAGCTGTAGTAACCGCTTCAGAAGAACCTCGATGTCTGACCTTAACTGCACGAAGGTAACCATAAATGTGTGGTAAGCAGCTATCTAAGGAGGTTAAAATTGCCTCGAGAATAAGTTTGCCAGTGAATTGTCTACTAGAGGCATAAAGCAGATGGTCTGCAAGCTGCACTTCCGACAGTTATAAAATGGTACAAAAGTTGATAATTGAGATAGAGCTTGCACGATATTAGAGATGGCATGTTCCCTGCGTTGGGTAGCCGCGGCCCGATCACGATCAAATACCTCAGTACCGCGCGTCTTGTCCATCCTGTCTCGGCTGCCACGCCAACGGCCAGTGCAAAGTCTGACGGTATTCCAGCTATGAGATGCCAAATTGTGCCAAGCATTGTGGCGGTAGGAGCGCTCTGTCTGCAATATAACAGCTCGTTCGCATTCAGTTGCTCGCTGCATATTTGAGGTAGAGCTATAGATAAAATATCGATATATAGATATTTTTCGAAAACAGCGTTAAGTGTATGCGGAACAACTTATACAGATACATCGATATTGAAATGGCAATACCGAGTGCCGATATTTTTGTTTTGTATTTTTTTCGCAATTTTTGGTAAGTATTTGGATTTTTTTTTAAAATTCTAGAACAACATAAATTTACTTTCACTGTCTGAAGGGGTCTTGCTGTTGTTTGAACTTTCATCACGTCCAATCTTTCTCTTTGACTGTGAGAAGTAAATATAGGTGGCACAAAGTACATACATGAAAAAAAGGTTAGCATCACTCGGATTCCCAGAACTCCTGAAGAGAGACGTTGACTGTGGGTTTTGTGTCATAGACACAGTCTCTTTGACTAAACCCGCCCAAAGATATAAACAATTATGCATGAGCAGCGCCTGTTAGACGGAGGGGGTCCGACAGCCAAAACCTTCCAGGCATTCCACAGGAAGGGGGTACATGGCTCGTGTTGTTTGTAGTTCAACCGTGCCTAGATGGTCAATACCGCGGTTCGATCACGCCCGCATTGTTACTTCGTGCCAGGAAGGGCTCTCAAAGAGGGCAGTGTCCAGGCGTCTCGGAGTGAACCAAAGCAATGTTGTTCGGACATGGAGGAGATACAGAGAGACCGGAACTGTCGATGACATGCCTCGCTCAAGCCGCCCAAGGGCTACTACTGCAGTGGATGACCGCTACCTACGGATTAAGACTCGGAGGAACCCTGACAGCAACGCCAACATGTTGAATAATGCTTTTCCTGCAGCCACAGGAACGTCGTGTTACGACTCAAACTGTGCGCAATAGGCTGCATAATGCGCAACTTCACTCCTGACGTCCATGGTGAGGTCCATCTTTGCAACCACGACACCATGCAACGCGGTACAGATGGGCCCAACAACATGTCGTATGGACCGCTCAGGATTGGCATCACTTTCTCTTCACCGATGAGTGTCGCATATGCCTTCAACCAGACAGTCGTCGGAAAAGTGTTTATAGACAACCCGGTCAGGCTGAACGCCTTGGACACACTGTCCAGCGAGAGCGGCAAGGTGGAGGTTCCCTGCTGTTTTTTCGTGGCATTATATGGGACCGACGTATGCTGCTGGTGGTCATGGAAGGCGCTGTAACGGCTGTACGATACGTGAATGCCATCCTCCGACCAATAGTGCAGCCATATCGGCAGCATATTGGCGAGGCATTCGTCTTCATTGACGACAATTCGCACCTCCATCGTGCACATCTTGTGAATGAATTCCTGCAGATGACGACATCGCTCGACTAGAGTGGCCAGCGTGTTATCCAGACACGAACCCTATCAATCATGCCTGGGATAGATTGAAAAGGGCTGTTTATGGACGACGTGACCCACCAACCTGTGAGGGGTCTACGCCGAATCGCCGTTGAGGAGTGGAACAATCTGGACCGACAGTGCCTTGATGAACTTGTGGATAGTATGTCCCGACGGATACAGGCATGCATCAATGCTCTTCGCTGAAGAGACAGTTCTGCTGCCGTGCGCCGGACGGAGTGGCCGTACGATTCTAGGCGCTACAGTCTGGAACCGAGATACCGCTACGGTCGCAGGTTCGAATCCTGCCTCGGGCATGGTTGTGAGTGATGTCCTTAGGTTAGTTAGGTTTAATTATTTCTAAGTTCTAGGCGACTGATGGCCTCAGAAGTTAAGTCGCATAGTGCTCAGAGCCATTTTGCTGCCGTGCGGGTAAGTGTATCACAGTGTGTGAGTGAAATAACATCAAAATTGCACCCAGATTCGCCGCGAAATTCTGGCGGTATAAGCACCAAATGCAGTGTCGCGTCCAGACGTAATGAAATGTTGCCAACAATTTGATCAATGCCGCACAGACATGGATGATTCTGTTCGGAAAGGGAGGCCATTCACATCGACCACAGTGTACAGGCAATCGAGAAGCTGATTCGCAGTAGTCGCTGAGTGACTATTGCAGACGTTGCTGGGCAGATGCGCATCTTAATAAGAAGTGCCCATTTCGCGGTTCGAGATCATCCGCGGCATCGGAAATTGTGCTCACGCTGGTTTCCGTGATCAGTCACCTGTACAGAGTGTCTCAAGGTTTATGTCCGTAAAGAACAAGAGACGTGGAAAATAAACAAGGCTTTGTTTTCTCCTACATGACATTGCAACATTCCACATGCGCGCGCAACACAAGCTTTGCTTCAGTGTTTTCGATGCGAGATTTGGAAGTATGTGCCATACGGTCCAAATCATGCACCACGCGATTTCCACATTTTCGGCAAGCCTAAAGAACATCAGGACTGGGGGGAAGAGACGGTCCGACGATGAGGGCATTCACATAGCGGTTCTCAAGTGGCTGTGTGACAAAGTAGCGGATTTCTACCGTCGAGGAATTAAACGACTAGTAGGGCGTTCAGATCGTTGTTTAGACACTTAGTGGGTTTCTTGATAAATAGTGTTATGTGTCTTGCACGTAGAAGTGTAATAGAGCATTCGGTGCAAGTTACTTGGCCAGCCATAATAATGTATAACTTAATTTTTCAAATCTCCTCGTATTTGATATGATTTATACTTTTCACGGCTTTAAATGCCAAGAACCTCGGTGTTTGATTCCACTGTAAACTATGTATTCTACCGTACGTATGAGTGGAATTTCTCCATTGGTCGAAGAATGGACAAAATGATACCAGCAAAAGCCGGCCGCTGTGGCCGAGTGGTTGTAGGTGCTTCAGACCAGACCCGCGCTGCTGCTACGGTCGCAGGTTCGAACCCTACCTCGGGCATGGTTCTGTGTGATGTCCTTAGGTTAGTTAGATTTAAGTAGTTCTAGGTCTAGGGGACTGATGACCTCAGATGTTAAGTCCCATAGTGCTTAGAGCCATTTTCACCATTTTGATACCAGCAAAATCAGAGATTCTCAGGACAGTTAAATTTATCAGAAAAGTCAGGGAAGAATCAGGAGATTTTGACGCACATACCGCCCTATAAAATATTACCTGCACACTGTAAATATACTGCCGGTATTAAAGCTGTATATTTAAGAACTGATTTATTATTAGACACATTGTAGATCAACATCCCAGCAGCCTGCTTATTATATCAAGAATTGAAAGGAAAACGATGAACGTTAATGCTTGGTGAAGACCACTTTGCTAACAATGGTAACTGCATTCAGTGTCACAATAAAACATGTCCGACGGGTCCGTCGTTCGGTTTAGTCCCTTTTCGGATTTGTTCGGAGCACTTCATGTCGATTTCCCTGATTTTTCCATTTCTGCAAACTCCGGCGACCTGGCAATACTAGTGCCTAAATTACGTGGTGAAAAATGTTGCAGTTTCTTTTAGTAGTGCCAAACGCCGATTACGTCAGCATTTTCTCTCACACATCTCCGCCCACCGCAAAGACTAACCTTGTCATATACATTTTTGTTCATGAGTTTGAGCTAGTGCTTTTGAAGAACACCAGTGTGGAGAAATAGCATACTAGCTGCGTTAAAAGTTGTTTTTAATGCAACTAGTGTGCTATTTCTTCACATCGGATATCTTGTTTTTCCTTTCTCACCCCCGCCTCACAGTGCTTTCGGACTACTACTTTGGTGTCACTGTATTTGCTTCACACAGTCAAAGAATGATAAAGTGATGGAAGCTGTAAAAGTAGTAAGACTCCTCCACACAATGAAAATAAAATTATGTTCTACTACAGTTTCAAAAGAACAACTTCAAATATTTATTGAAAATTGCGATAAAACGTAATATAAAATAAAATATTGGTCCTCGATACTGCCATTTCGACATCGATATAGGCCTATTATGTAAAAGAATATCGCCGATATATATCAATACATTTTGGAGAAATTATCGATATTTTAACAACAGCTGTTGTCGTTACTATCACAGTCTATTAGCATTACAGTAAATTCTTTAAATAACCGAGCTCCCGTGTGTAACGCAGCTTCAAACGTCTGATTACTTTATAAATAAGTTAATGTGTGATGTATTTGCCTTTAAGAATGTAAGATAGAAAAAGTATAGTAGAGGTTTGAAATTATGCTAGAAGCTCGTTGGAAGTCACAAAGTGCTCTCATTATGAAACACTAGATGGATACAAAATACGTAGTTGGGTCTCCATTGTCATCAAAAGCTAGTTTTTGACGCATCTAAATGTTTATGAGCCATATCTCCTCAACCGTATAATAAAATGATATAATTTTGCAGACACATGCAATAGTATATGTGGATACCGTTTACAATCTGTTTCCAATAGAAATAGGAACAAAAAAAAGCGCTCCGTCTTCAGGCCACGAGTGGCCTACCGAGACCATCTGACCCCCGTGTCATCCTCAGAGGAGGATGCGGATAGGAGGGGCGCGGGGTCAGCACACCGCTCTCCCGGTCGTTATGATGGTGTTCTTGACCGAAGCCGCTACTATTCGGTCGAGTAGCTCCTCAATTGGCATCACGAGACTGAGTGCACCCCGAAAAATGGCAACAGCGCATGGCGGCCCGGATGGTCACCCATCCAAGTGCCGACCACGCCCGACATCGCTTAACTTCGGTGATCTCACGGGAAACGGTGTATCCACTGCGGCAAGGCCGTTGACTAGAATTAGTAACAAAGAAATAGTAAATTAAAAATTCACGCCTGGCACTGAAGTTTTACTGCATGAATAATGGAAAGGTAATAAGGGATAAACTTTCTTCCTCTCACCATTTTTATACTTGTCTTCACTGTGTTCAACTTTTAACATAAGATTAAACCTCTTAATGAGCAGATTGTGACAGTATTTCAAATTTTTAAATTCGGTAAATAATTACGCAGAATGTGGTAAGTCGATCCAGAGTAAGAACGGTCTTGGTTGCGTAATTATCTAATGTCAGTGACGCGTTTCACCCTTTTGGGGCAAGATCACATTGTGTAAAAGTAGCTGGAAATGTAACCCATCTATCATAAAGCCATATAACGCGGTAAATGGACGCAACAGTAACTTGTATGCATTTTCCATTTTAAATAGCTTAATGGTGGATCAGTTACATATCCAGCTACTTTTACACAATCTGATCATGCCCCAAAAGGGTGAAACGCGTCATTGACATCAGATAATTTCGCAACCAAGACCGTTTTTACTCTGGAATAATTCGAACTAGTTGCTGTTGCGCCCTGCCACAGTGTAATGAAATAATTTTTATTGTAAATCGAATTTTTGTTGCACCTGCGGTACAAATGGTTACAAGTTCCGGAACAGCGTTTTGTAGAGTTCCTCAGAGGATCTGTCGTATAATTTTGGTTATCGTACAATGACACTACGTGGCACGAAATAGTGTGGAAGTCGGTAACGAAGGAATTACCAAGGGCGGCAATAGCTTATCCTATGAAATTGTTGATGAAAATATAAATCTTAGCTGAACTTGGAATAACGACTAATGAGTCACGTGGTAACTCTATAAATGTTCACTTTCGGCCATAAAAGCGAGTAACCTTAAACTTGGTCTCACAGGTAACAAAAGTATGGGCCCCCCCAGGGGGTCCACAACTCTTTCGTGGATACGTGCGTGGCGAGCACGGGGCCCCGAGCCATTGCAGCCTTCTTTCTCTCCCGGGCTGCATTTCCTTTCCCTTCCCCTCCTTTCCCCTCCATACCCCTTTCCCCTCGCCCTCTCCTCTCCCTCTATTGGTGTCCTTGCTTATGTTGGCCCCCGCTATCCTCCTGGTTCTGTTGGTTTTACACTCTGGCTTTGTTGCGTAATCATCTCCTCCTTTTGGCATTCCTTGGTCCCCCTCTGGGGTTTGACCTCCATTCCAAAATTTCTCTCCCGTAGTGTGAGCCATTTGGGGAAGAGCACCTTACCTAGTGTCTCCGACGTGTGCCCTCCTAGTATATTCCACCTTTTCTTCTACGTCGTTGTCTGATGCTAGGGTGCATAGCCAGCACGGTAGCCAGCCCGTGTGGTGGGGTCGCTATGTACCCTTTTGGTTGAGCCCCCTGAACACACAGGGATCACACTTCTGATACCTGAGCTGTGACCTCCTCATGCATGCCTTGGAGTGGTTGCTCGTCATCCTGGAGCATCGGAACTCCCGGCAATGGCCGCCGTGCCAGACGGCCCTTGCTGTGGCTGGGTGGCGCCCGTGAGGAGAGCCCCTGATCGGAGTGGGTGGTATCAGGGCGGACGCTATGCAGATGAAACGCATAAGGGTCCAAACCTCTGGCCGCTCTTCTGCGGCCGTCTCTCTGCGTGGTACTGATTCCTCAAGTGCTGCTTCTCTTGCCCCTTCGGCCTTCCCTTCCGTGGCTACCCCCTGGGAGGAGGGTCAGGCCCGTCGTCTAGGGGCAAAACCTTTCCCCCGTTATCTAGTTTGCACCAGGACTGATGGAGATACTTTCACCAGTGTCAAACCTTTATTCTTTGTGGAACACATTGAAGACAAGTTCGGCGAAGTGGACTCCCTGAGCAAGATGCGGTCGGGTTCATTACTGATAAAAACTGCTTCGGCTGCCCAATCTGCGGCCCTTCGTGCCTGTACCCATCTTGGCACAATTCCCGTGTCCATTACCCCTCACCAGTCTCTAAATATGGTACAAGGTGTGATTTTTCACAGAGACCTCATCCTTCAAACTGATGAGGAACTTCGGGACAATCTCGGACGGCGGGGTGTTCACTTTGTTCGGCGTGTTCAGAAGGGTCCTAAAGATAATCGTATTGATACTGGTGCCTTTATCCTGGCCTTTGAAGGGGATACCCTCCCTGAGAAAGTTAAGATTATGGTCTATCGCTGTGATGTGAAGCCGTACATCCCACCTCCTATGCGGTGTTTTAAGTGCTTGCGTTTTGGCCACATGTCTTCTCGCTGTACCCAGGACCCTCTCTGTGGTGACTGTGGACGTCCACTCCATGAGGGGAGTCCCTGTGTTCCCCCTCCTGTATGTGTAAATTGTCATGGTAGTCATTCTCCACGTTCAGCAGATTGCCCAGTCTATAAGAAAGAAAAAAAGATACAGGAGTATAAGTCTCTTGATCGTTTAAGCTACACAGAGGCCCGTAAGAAATATGCACGATTGCACCCTGTGTCCATGACATCTAGTTACGCCTTGGTTACATCTTCATCCCTTCCTCCCCCTTCCTTACCCCCGTCCCGGACCCCTCTCCTTCCCCCCTCCCCTGCGGCTCCCACACCTTCTCCTCTGGGCGCCGCTCCCCCTCCCCGGCCGGAGAAGTGTCCCACTCCTTCGGCGTCTGCCGGTCAAGGGCGCCTCTCCCGGGATGCCCCTTCCCGGCACCTTCCAGGTCAAAGGTCTGCTGCAGCGCGGCGACCGCGAGAGCCGCGGGCTATCGGCCCCCAGGTCGCCCGGTCTCTTTCTGTTCCTGATCTTGCTGCAGCTGGCTCCATTATGCCACACAGCCCTCCTCGATCTCAGCCTGAAAAGAAGAAGAAACATAAGTCCCGGGACAAAGAGCCTCTGGTGTCACCGGAGGTCCCTTCCCCGGCTTCGCAACCGGATTCTGACCTGTCGTTTATGGATGTCGCCCCCTCCTTGTCGGTGACGGGTGGGGACCCGGCGGTATGACTGGATTTAGCGTGTTCAGCCCTCATTTAAACCATCGTTCTGTGGTTCTCCAATGGAATTGTAATGGCTACTATCGTCACCTTCCGGAATTGAAATCCCTTCTTTCGTCCTACTCAGCAGCTTGTGTGGTTCTCCAGGAATCTCATTTTACTGATGCTCACTCACCGACCCTCCGTGGGTTCCGTGTTTTCTGTCGAAATCGGGTCGGACCCTTGCGGGCTTCTGGTGGCGTTTGTACGTTGGTCCGTACAGACATTGCTAGCACATGGATTCCTCTCCAAACTACATTGGAAGCAGTTGCTGTTAGGGTCCACTTAGACTCTGCAGTCACAGTATGCAATCTTTATCTCCGTCCTGACAGGACTCTTACACCTGCTGCCTTAACCACCCTTCTTCAGCAACTTCCTCCTCCCTTCCTCCTCCTTGGGGATTTTAATGCTCATCATCCTTTGTGGGGCAGTGCCTTTCCATCTAGACGAGGTCTTCTTATCGACCAATTTATTGCAGACCACGACCTGTGCCTTCTTAATGATGGCTCCCCTACTCATTTCAGTGCTGGTCATGGTACCTTTTCTGCCATTGATCTTTCTCTTTCTTCTCCCTCTCTCCTCCCTTCATTACACTGGTCGCCACACGACGACCTTTGTGATAGTGACCATTTCCCGTTGATTATCACGCTCCCTTCCCGCTCCCCGATGGAGAGGTTACCTCGTTGGTCTTTCCACCGCGCCGATTGGCCTCTATATACTGCACAGGTCGAGTTTTCTCCCTCTTTGTCGGGTTGTATTGATGACGTCCTACGTGACGTGTCTGACGCGATTGTTCGCGCTGCTAACCTTGCTGTCCCGCGCTCATCTGGACAATTTCGTCGTCGGCAAGTCCCGTGGTGGAGTACGGCCATTGCCATTGCCATCCGTGATCGCCGTCGAGCTTTGCAACACTTTAAGAGGCACCCATCTGTAGCCAGCCTTTCTACCTTTAAGCGCCTTCGCGCTAAAGCCCGTTATTTAATCAAACAGAGCAAGCGGATATGTTGGGAACGATTCGTTTCTTCCCTTGGTTCCACTGTCCCTCTGTCACGGGTATGGGCTACACTTCGCTCTCTCCAAGGTTGCCATCGGCAGTCCACCCTCCCAGGCCTTCACCTCCCAGATGGCATTTGTACGGACCCATTAGTTCTCGCAGAACATCTTGCGACCCATTTTGCAGTGGCATCAGCGTCGGCCTCCTATCCAGCTGCTTTCCTTCATCAAAAACAGCAGGCTGAAGCTGTCACCTTATGTTTCACCACTTGTGAGTCAGAATCTTACAACGAACCTTTCACTGAATGGGAATTTCTTTCTACTCTATCTGCTTCTCATGATACGGCTCCTGGCCCAGATTCCATTCATAACCAGCTGCTTCAACATCTCAGTGCTCCACAACGGCACCATCTTCTTCGGGTGTTTAACCGTATCTGGCTCCAGGGTGACTTCCCTTCTCAGTGGAGGGATAGCATTGTGGTTCCTGTCCTTAAGCCTGGTCAGAACCCCCTATCTGTTGACAGCTATCGGCCAATTAGTTTGACCAATGTTGGTTGTAAGTTACTTGAACGGCTGGTAGCCCGTCGGCTCACTTGGGTCCTCGAATCTCGGAATCTATTGTCCCCTTACCAGTGTGGCTTTCGAGAGGGACGATCTCCAATCGATCATTTGCTTCGCTTGGAATCCGCAGTTCGGCAGGCTTTTTCCCAGCGCCGCCATTTGGTTGCAGTGTTTTTTGACCTTCGCAAGGCCTATGACACGGCCTGGCGCCATCACATCTTACTAACCCTTCATCAGTGGGGTCTTCGGGGCCCACTCCCGATTTTTATCCGCCAGTTCCTGATCCATCGGTCATTCAGAGTTCGAGTTGGTACTGCTTTTAGTTCTCCACGGACCCAGGAGACGGGCATCCCACAGGGTTCTGTCTTGAGTGTCCTTCTTTTCCTCATTGCTATCGATGGACTTGTGGCCTCTGTCGGTCCCTTGGTCGCCCCTGCCCTGTATGTGGATGATTTCTGCATTTGGGTTAGTTCCTCCTCGATGGCATCTGCAGAACGGCAGCTCCAGGTGGCTATACGGCGTGCCTCTGCATGGACCCTCTCCCACGGGTTTCAATTCTCTCCTTTAAAATCGCGGGTGGTCCACTTCTGTCGCCGTACTACGGTCCACCCTGATCCAGAGCTCTATCTCGCTGCACAAAGATTGCCTGTGGTTCCACAGTTTCGTTTCCTAGGTCTTCTTTTCGACAACAAGCTCACTTGGCTGCCCCATATCAGACTCCTGAAGGTAGGATGTTTCCGTAAACTCAATGTCCTTCGCTTCCTTGCCCACTCCTCCTGGGGTGCGGACCGTTCCCTCCTCCTCCGTCTTTATCGTGCTCTAGTTCTGTCACGTTTGGACTATGGTTGTCAAGTTTATGGTTCAGCTGCTCCTTCCACGCTGCACGTGCTGGATCCAGTCCACCATCGTGGTATCCGTTTGGCCACCGGTGCCTTCCCTACTAGCCCTGTTGATAGTCTCCTGGTTGAAGCTGGGATCCCCCCCCTTTCTGTTCGGCGGTCCCAGCTTCTGGTGTCTTATGCCCTTACTATCCGTTCTTCTCCCGCTCATCCTTCCTATTCTATCCTATTCCTAGACCATGGACGTCGCCCGCCTGACTCCCGCCCTCGGGCGGGTTTACCGGTTGGGCTGCGCCTTGCGTCTCTTACCCGTGATTTTCGGCTTCCTTCTTTGTCCTGTCTTCCTCGCTCCCTCCCCTCCACCCCTCCTTGGTTAGTTCCTCGGCCTCGACTTCGGATGGATCTCCGCCGCGGACCGAAAGATTCCATCCCCCCGGTGGTGTTCCGTACCTTTTTCCGCCAAATTTTATGGGAGTTTCGGGATGCTGTTATTTTTTACACTGATGGCTCTAAATCTGCTGATCATGTTGGGTATGCCTTCACGTCCTCTGTTGGAACGGAAAATCATCTGCTGCCACCTACATGTGGGGTGTTTACTGCGGAATTGATGGCAATTTCCCGGGCCCTTACCTTTATTAAACAATCCCAACACAACCGCGTTTTGTTATGTACGGACTCGATGAGTGGCCTTCTTGCTATTGACCGGTGTTTTTCGCGCCATCCCTTGGTCTCTGCCATCCATGACCATCTCGCTGATCTTCACCGTGCTGCTTGTTCCATTGACTTCTTATGGGTCCCGGGCCATGTGGGTATCCCGGGTAATGAGCTCGCTGATCGTTTGGCTGGGGGAGCAGTTACTTACCCCCCGTTTTCCGTAACCCCTCCTGCAGCGGATTTACGGCTTCACATCAAATCCCACTTTGCACAGTCATGGGCCAATTCTTGGGAGGCTACTCCACTGTCTAATAAACTTCGTGCCATTAAGGTGAATACAGGCCCATGGCGTTCTTCCTTTAGCCTCTCCCGCAAGGACTCGACCACACTGTGTCGTCTCCGCATTGGCCATACCAGGCTGACCCATGGTTTCCTTTTGCGTGATGAGCCACCCCCGCTATGTGGTTGTGGAGCCTTCCAGTCAGTGGCCCACATTTTGGTTGAATGCCCCCTTCTTTTGGCTCTGCGTGCTAAGTACAGACTCCCCCACACTTTACCTTTGATGTTGGCTGACGATTCCCGGATGGTCTCTCTGGTTCTAGGTTTCCTCTGGGAGAGTGGTTTTTATTCTCAGTTTTAAAGTTTTTAATCTCCCTCTGGTGTTGGGGCAGGGCGGTGAGTGTTTGGGTGTCTCCCACTGTAGGCAGTGTTCAGAGATTCCCGATTCACCTCCCTGACCGGAATCCTCTTTTCTTTCCCTTTTACTCTGTTTTTACCCCTTCTTTTTAAGGCTTGGTTAGTTTTTCTATTCCCATACGTACTTTCTGCATTATAGCAGTTGTACCTTTTAAGTCACAGGTGGTCTTGCCTATGCTGTTTCAGCATAGTGTTGGGTTCGTTCTCTTGCCAACTTCCCTCATTTGTTTTTACTAATGACAACGTGACTGCCCTTTTACGTTTCCCCTTTATCCGTTTTATTTTTCTGACTATACTGAGATGTCCCGTTAGCAGAATGGAGTCTATTTGAAACAAGGGACTGATGACCTTGCTGTTTGGTCCCTTTAACCTCAAACAACCAACCAACCAACCAAAAGTATGGGCTCGGGAAAATGTGGAATTTCAAGCCAGAAAAATCTGGAAATCTCGTTTTTTTTGTTTGTTTTTTTACCACCTCCACTGGGCCAGTTTTAGTAAAGCAGTTCAGTTTTTAAACCAGCCTTTGCTTTGACGCTTGCTTCTTCTTATTTCGTGTTAATTGTATGCCCCGTTGAATAGCTTTGTCACATTTACCGTATGTCCTGTAGTCAATTTTTTTAATGCAGATAACTTGATCTGCGTTGGGTACTCCCCGACACTCATGCGAAATGGACGTTCGTTGCTCCCGAGTGGACGCTCGTGCAGACGTCGTGGAATTTGGTTGCGTGCCTTTGTTAACGGCCCGCACAATGCAGCGATGGCATTTCTCGTAGGCTCGGCCGTGTTCGCCTCCGCCGTCATCCCGCTTATTTATCCGTTCTCATGCCACTCCCCGCTCTTAGGGGATGGAATGCTATTGCTTTGTACATGCCACCAGTGTGACAAGGGGACTCGAAAAAATAATGCGTGATGCAATTTTTTCACATATCGGGAGAGTAAATAATAATAATAATCATAAAAAAATATGTAACTTAAGATCGAGATCCGCCTGATCTCGAGTATTTGCGTTCCATAATATAGGGTGATTCAAAAAGAATACCACAACTTTAGGAATTTAAAACTCTGCAACGACAAAAGGCAGAGCTAAGCACTATCTGTCGGCGAATTAAGGGAGCTATAAAGTTTCATTTAGTTGTACATTTGTTCGCTTGAGGCGCTGTTGACTAGGCGTCAGCGTCAGTTGATGCTAAGATGGCGACCGCTCAACAGAAAGCTTTTTGTGTTATTGAGCACGGCAGAAGTGAATCGACGACAGTTGTTCAGCGTGCATTTCGAACGAAGTATGGTGTTAAACCTCCTGATAGGTGGTGTATTAAACGTTGGTATAAACAGTTTACAGAGAATGGGTGTTTGTGCAAAGGGAAAAGTTCTGGACGGCCGAGAACGAGTGATGAAAATGTAGCACGCATCCAGCAAGCATTTGTTCGCAGCCCAGGAAAATCGACTCGCAGAGCTAGCAGAGAGCTGCAAATTCCACAATCAACTGTATGGAGAGTCCTACGAAAAAGGTTAGTTATGAAACCTGAACGTCAACTACCCGAGGCGATGGATCGGCCGCCAGGCAGCCCGTGACAGAGCACTTATCACTGGCCTCCAAGAAGCCCTGATCTTAACCCCTGCGATTTTTTCTTATGGGGGTATGTTAAGGATATGGTGTTTCGGCCACCTCTCCCAGCCACCATTGATGATTTGAAACGAGAAATAACAGCAGCTATCCAAACTGTTACGCCTGATATGCTACAGAGAGTGTGGAACGAGTTGGACTATCGGGTTGACATTGCTCGTGTGTCTGGAGGGGGCCATATTGAACATCTCTGAACTTGTTTTTGAGTGAAAAAAAAACTTTTTAAATACTCTTTGTAATGATGTATAACAGAAGGTTATATTATGTTTCTTTCATTAAATACACATTTTTAAAGTTGTGGTATTCTTTTTGAATCACCCTGTATATGAAGTCGTGATCGTCACTTCTCCATACTTAAACCAATACAGGGGAATACTCCGTAAATCGCAGATTCCAAGCTGTTTCACGGCAAAGCACATTTTGTACGCCTGTTGCTGTTGTAGTCATCAATTTGGAGAACCCCCCGACTGAAGCATTGGAGGAATCTCACCTTGAGTACATTAAAAATAAGGGCCAGCATTCAATCACTAGGATCGTTAACTTCCCTTTTAAGTAAGGTTTGATTAAAAGAAGTCTATGAATACCAGAAATCCTCCGTGTCAGCCTATCCCGTGCCAATCACATCATCTCTCTCTACAGAACCACCTCTTCCCCTCACAGTCCCCTTCGTGACAATATTGATTATTCCTTGGTGCCTCACGATGTGTCCTATCTATTCTCCCTTCTTATAGTAAGATTGTGTCAAAAGCTGTTTTCCTCCAATTCCACTCAGTGCCACTTCGTTTGTTATCCAACCAAACCTATCAAATTTTCAATACTTTTTTTTCAGGAAAGCTTTTCTTACTACTGTCAGTCTACATTTTACGTCCTGTTTCCTTCTGTCGTGGTCAGTTATTTTGCAGCTCAAAGAGTAAAACTCGTCTACAATTTTCAGCATCGCATCCCCAATAATCTATTCGGTGCTTGGTTCGGGAGTTACAGAGTTTCACAAGGAATTGTTCCGTTGAAGGCGAGGGGCTGGCATACGTTTTGGTTCCTCCGGATTTGTCCTGATTTTGAGGGCGCGCGGCAAAGTTCTGGGAGCTTTCTATACAACTGTCCGGGCTAAATCCAAACTTTTTTGTGTCTGGAGAAATACGATTGATTGAAAGTAAATAGTAAATTTATTAAAATTCACTAAATGAAGACTGCCACTGTAGTTTCGTTCCTATTAATATGAAAAAAAACACCAGCAAGCATGCATAGACGCTCTCCTATACACGTTTTACGTACTTCTTTATTGAGAACAGTGTAAAGCCACCGACAGTCGACTATCGCATGCACTGTGTCGTCGTCGTCCGCCCGCCAGATAATTGTGCATGTTCAAGGAAATTGTGCGGGGGTACGTGTCACTCCACAAGTCCGTGGCGCAAACACTATCTCGATACTGCATTACATCGACTTTGCGTGAGCCTGAATCGTTTATATTTGGTAAGATGTTTCAACTTGTTATGGTTTTATTTGTGACGATCAACTTAGCGTCGACAGACAGTATGCAGCCCGGAAAATCAGATTTGAGCCAAATGGCCGCGGTTTTCCAAGTCTTTGTCCGGGTCGGCAATTTAAGTGATGGCAGGCCTAATTGCAGACGAAACGTCGTTAATTCACTTGTCACCGGACTTTCTCAACCACTCAGTTACCAAGCAAGTTGTCACAGTCGGGGGCAATGGACGTATACAAATGAAACGAGCTTAAGATCTTTCTAATTATTCAGGTTTTGTTGTCTGTGGTTTCTATAACTGGATTAAAGTTACTTGTATTTTCGGGTCAGTATGACCTGGAAATGAGTTCGTTAGTTAGAAATGAATTAAACGCTAGCACTCAAAAGTTTTGACTTTGTTTTTGGTAAATGTTCATAGTCTAAGGCACAAATGAAAACATAGGTTTTGTGTCCCCCCCTCCCACGCCCTTGTTATAGCTTAAATTGTTACACTTGGAGTGCCTTGGGTCTATGCAATCCGGGTGTTAAAATTCACAGCATGTATAAATATCAGTAGCAACATTTTATTCCTACATTTCTGAGGGATATGCATAGCGGTTATTTTTTAATAATAATAATAATAATGCAGCTCTCTTATTACGTTCATATTATCAAAGCCTTATCGATACAAATAATGTTTCAAGTGCCGGGTGCAGACACAGTTCGTATCTGTAAGGTAGTAATTCCTTTGTGGCTGTCATGGCGAAACGATTTCTTTCTGACAGTAAGTTGGAAGCATTAGTAACCGCATCTGACAGTGAGAAGAATATTTCTGAAGAACGAAATTACGCCTGTGCGTACAGCATGCATTCTACATTTGAATGAGAAGACACTTCAGACACTGACACATCGGATGGCAACTTGTTAGCGGTGGAAGCGGTACAGTCAAACGACAAAAGTGTCATGTGTAGCTTGGAAACTTTCCGCAAACTGGAAGAGCTTGCGGTGATATAAAATCCCATGTTTAAAGCTCTTATGAACGATTATTTTCAGATTATTGTGGTGGAAATGACTAATTTTGAAGGTCAAAAAGTTTATATTGGCCCTGTGGGAAGCGTTATACAAGTCTGTTATTACCAGGTGATGTATATAAATCGTCTGGCGAATCAATGGAGAGTTCGTAGGATCCACAAGCAGGTAGAGCCATCGTTCTTGCCGCATTGTCATAAAAATGATTGTTGCATTTCAAGTTTGTTGCACTACGGTGTTAAGTCTCAAGAGCAAATGAAAAGTTGGCCCCTATAAGAGTTCTGTGGGAAAAGTGGGCAGATATACTTTCGAAACTATATAGTTCTGGCTCGAAAAACTATAATAATATACGCCCGTAAATTCCAATCGGATTATTATAACCTTTAAGAGAGTATCTGTATAGTGTTTTTAATGATAGTAGAAAGATTAAGGATACGTCCGGCAAGGTTCCTTTCAGGAAAATATAGGAAGGGTAGGGTTTTGATGTTCCGTCGACGACTAGGACACAAGAGAGGAAGAACAAGCTTGGGTTGCAGAAGGAAGAGGATGGAAATCGTCCGCGTCCTTCTTAAACGATTTATGTAGCCCGCCATTTGTCTTCAGAATCTCCGACGGGTACTAAATCATAATAGTCGTTTCCCACTCAGTGTGGTGGTTATCTACAAAATTATGTGCGCACACTTCACGGTAATATTTGTGACAAACTTCGATTGTTAAATTAAGTCCTGGATGTATAGGGAAATACATTCTGATCATACACTCTAGTAAACAAAATTAAAGGTACATAACAATCAGTGATGGAGGTGAACAAGGAGTCCCTGATCTTAGACATTTTCTGCCCGCGTGCTGCCAGAGTCGACTCGAGATTTACCTAGCGAAATGGTTCAAAAATGTTCAAATGTGTGTGAAGTCTTATGGGACTTAACTGCTAAGGTCATCAGTCCTTAAGCTTACACTCTACTTAACCTAAATTATCCTAAGGACAAACACACACACCCATGGCCGAGGGAGGACTCGAATCTCCGCCGGGACCAGCCGCACAGTCCATGACTGCAGCAGAATGGTGATTAGGCTCCGCCATAACGTGGGTTGAAATGTGTATAAAGATATTATCCTGTTTATCTGTACAAGAACATTGAGAAACGTATATTTCAATGTTTTCTGGCCGTTTTTGATTGATTAATCCGTCCGCTTTATCTTACGAGACTTACGTGTGATCACGCAGAGCCACTGAGAACCTTGAACCATTTCTGGAAGCACAGGAAATTCGTGCATCTGCAGCTAAGCCATATATGTCTTGTAATTAGTTTCAGCCAAAGCCTGTTTGACGAGATACAATCAGTTGTCCAATGATACAAAGAGGACATTTATTGGTCTTAGCAACAAAATTTGAAATGCTGCCCATTACTTAAAACCAGAATATATAAAGTAAGCAAACAATTATGTGAGATAATTTTTCTAAAAGGTACATTAGTCTGACTGCACTATTACAAGAAAAAACAATTTTTATAGAAAGCGGGAAAATATCGTAAAATTTTAAAGTTCTCTTTTACAGAAATGAATGACAAGGCATTCATGGAGCTAAGAGCAACTGTTAACAGAAAAATAATCGGTAATTTTTGAAACATTATACGTCCTAATTATTCTTGGATGATTGTATTTATAAGATTCTATTAATGTATGTACAATATCCTCTTCACTGAGTCAGAAATCGCAGTTAGGAAGGGCGTTATTTGAACAAATGTCTCGTTAAATGTCTGTTAAGAGAAACACCCTCATCTTTGAGATGAGAAGCCAAGGATGGCGTGGATTCTATTGATGTATGCACCAAGCGCGTTTGATGTTACGCCCCAACTCCACAAACATTGTCTATTCCGTTTTTGGTTTGATGGCGTGTATACTGTGAAAATCAGAGAACTGTGATGGTAGTAAATGCTGCAACTTTATCGCTAGTTGATCTGCGCGTACACCGCTAAGTGATTAGTGGCTGGAAGAGTGCAGGTTTATGTGCCTCGAAACCCGGGTTGCACTCCATCGCCAACCAACACAGCGTCCAGTAAATATTCTAATTTCTATATACTGTTGTGAGTGGTACTCACGTCAACTACTAGATACTCTTGTTGTCATGCCTACATTCTACGAGGGTTGGAACTTTAATTGTGGCAACTATTTATTTGCAGCTCGTACAAAATAGATACGTGTTTCAAAGTTTTACTGACCTTCAAAGTAGTCACCAGCACTGTGTATAACCCGTTGGAAGTCGTAGGATACTCTTAGCAATGCCAGTTGTGATGACAGTTCGAGCGGCTCGGTCTATTGCCAGATGAATTTGTAGCAGTTCTGAAGCAAATGCCGTGAAGTGTTTCCTTCAGTTTAGAAATCGAGTTGAACTCACGAGGGCTTAAGTCAGCACTTAGCAGCCACATCAGCCAAACAAATCAGTAACAGCTTGCACTGTACGTGCTTGAGCATTGTCCTGCAAAATGATGGCCAGGTCGTGCAGAAAGTGTCATCACTTGTGTCTCTAAGTTGGTCGTAGGTTGTGTTCCAAAAATGAACAGCATAGAGGCAGAAGTGATGACACTTTCTGCAGGACCTGACCATGATTTCGCAGGACAATGCTCAAGCATGTACAGTGCGAGCTGTTACTGATTTGTTTGACTGATGGTGCTGCTAAGTGCTGTACCACCTACTGCACTCCCCTGACTTAAGCCCTCGTGAGTTGAATTCGATTTATAAACCGAAGGAAACACTTCACGGCATTCGCTTCAGAACTGCTACAAATTCGTGAGGCAATAGACTGCGCCGCTCGAACTGTCAACACAACTGGCACTGCTAAGAGCATCCTACGACTTCCACATCGCTGGCGACGGATTATACACAATGCTGGTGACTACTTTGAAGGCCAGTAAAACTTCGAAAGATATATCTATTTTGTACAAGCTGTAAAAAAAATTTGACAGTTTCCTCACGAATTGCAGCAACAACATACGGGCGAGCAATGTTATGAAGTATCACAGTAGTCCTGTGTTCAGCAAAGTACACCAATAACACACAATGGATATCCCAGAATACTGTCACAAGCATTTTCGTAGCCGATTGAGTCACTATGATTTTTTTTTTTTTTTTTTTTTTTTTTTTTTTTTTTTTTCCATACTGGGGGACCAGCATGTTGCCACTCCATAGAGGCCTGCTAGGTTTCGGGCGTGTAGTGGTACGCTCACGACTTACCGCCCACGACTTCTTTCAAAAAGACATGTCTTCTGCAGCGTAACGCGTTAAGTAATCCGGGCTTGTCATCATTCGCTGGCCCTTGTGATTATCGGTAGGGTCCTAGGCACCCAGCGAGCACTAACTTTACGAAATTTCAACGTATCAGGAACAATACCGTACACCGCACACGCTGGCCATTTAAAATAGCTGCCTAATGGCTCCGACTTTCTACGGGGTTCTCTACATCTACATCCATAGTCCGCAAGCCACCCGACGGTGTGTGGCGGAGGGCACCTTGATTACCTCTCCCTTCTATTCCAGTCTCGTATTGTTCATGGAAAGAAGGATTATCGGTATGCTTCTGTGTGGGCTCCAATCGCTCATGGTCTCTTCACGAGATATACGTAGGAGGGAGCAATATACTGCTTGACTCTTCGGTGAAGGTATGTTCCCGAAACTTTAACAAAAGCCCGTACCGAGTTACTGAGCGTCTCTCCTGCAGAGTCTTCCACTGGAGTTTGTCTATCATCTCCGTAACGCTTTCGCGATTACTAAATGATCCTGTAACGAAGCGCGCTGCTCTCCGTTGGATCTTCTCTATCTCTTCTATCAACCCTATCTGGTACGGATCCCACACTGCTGAGCAGTATTCAAGCAGTGGGCGAACAAGCGCACTGTTCTAGCTGTTACCGGCCGCCCGGAGCGTGGCAAATGACTAAGGTTCACACGGATCTCTTCGTAGAGTTAACCATCACCAGGAGACATTGCTACGGTCCATAACGGGTTGCCCCATACACGCCAAGCGTGTCTGTGTGAATTTCATTCGAATTAAGTCTTTGGCCCCAAAAATCGAACTACAAAATCAAATGGCTCTGAGCACTATGGGACTTAACACCCGAGATCATCAGTCCGCTAGAACTTGGAACTACTGAAACCTAACGACATCACACACATCCATGTCAGAGGCAGGTTTCGAACCTGCGACCGTAGCGGTCACGCATTTCCAGGCTGAAGCGCTTAGAACCACTCGGCCACACCGGCCGACTGTTCTTCACAAGTTGACGACAGTAACATGAGAAACATGTTTGTTTCATAGTTCAGGCTTCTGTCGGTGGAGCTACACATGAAAACAAAATACCCTCTGTAACAGACTTCAGATGAAGACGAAATGGGAGATACGATACTGCGTGAAGAGTTCGACAGAGCGCTGAAAGACCTGACTCGAAACAAGGCACCGGGAACTACTGACGGCCTTGGGAGAGGGAGTTCTGACAAAACTGTACCATCTGGTGAGCAAGATGTACGAGACAGGCGAAATACCCTCAGACTTCAAGAAGAATATAATAATTCCAATCCCAAAGAAAGCAGGTGTTGACAGATGTGTAAATTACCGAACTATCAAATTAATAAGCCACAGCTGCAAAATACTAACGCGAATTCTTTACAGACGAATGGAAAAACTGGTAGAAGCTGACCTCGGGGAAGATCAGTTTGGATTCCGTAGAAATGTTGGAACACGTGAGGCAATACGGACCTTACGACTTATCTTAGAAGAAAGATAAGGAAAGGCAAACCTACGTTTCTAGAATTTGTAGACTTAGAGAAAGCTTTTGACAATGTTGACTGGAATACTCTCTTTCAAATTGTAAAGGTGGCAGGGGTAAAATACAGGGAGCAAAGGCTGTTTACAATTTGTACAGAAACCAGATGGCAGTTACAAGAGTCGAGGGACATCAAAGGGAAGCAGTGGTTGGGAAGGGAGTGAGACAGGGTTGTAGCCTCTCCCCAATGTTATTCAATCTCTATATTGAGCAAGCAGTGAAGGAATCAAAAGAAAAATTCGGAGTAGGTATTAAAATCCATGGAGAAGAAAAAAAACTTTGAGGTTCGCCGATGACATTGTAATTCTGTCAGAGACAGCAATGGACTTGGAAGAGCAGTTGAACGGAATGGACAGTGTCTTGAAAGGAGGATATAAGATGAACATCAACAAAAGCAAAACGAGGATAATGGAATGTAGTCGAATTAAGTCGTGTGATACTGAGGGTATTAGATTAGGAAATGAGACACTTAAAGTAGTAAAGGAGTTTTGCTATTTGGAGAGTAAAATAACTGATGATGGTCGAAGTAGAGAGGATATAAAATGTAGACTGGCAATGGCAAGGAAATCGTTTCTGAAGAAGAGATATTTGTTAACATCGAGCATAGATTTAAGTGTCAGGAAGTCATTTCTGGAAGTATTTGTATGGAGTGTAGCCATGTATGGAAGTGCAACATGGACGGTAAATAGTTTGGACAAGAAGAGAATAGAAGCTTTCGAAAAATGTGGTGCTACAGAAGAATGCTGAAGATTAGATGGGTAGATCACATAACTAATGATGAAGTATTGAATAAATTGGGGAGAAGAGGAGTTTGTGGCACAACGTGACAAGGAGGAGGAACTGGTTGGTAGGACATGTTCTGAGGCATCAAGGGATCACAAATTTAGCATTGGAGGGCAGCGTGGAGGGTAAAAATCGTAGAGGGAGACCGAGAGATGAATACACTAAGCAGATTCACAAGGATGTAGGCTGCAGTAGGTACTGGAAGATGAAGAAGCTTGCACAGGATAGAGTAGCATGGAGAGCTGCATCAAAGCAGTCTCAGGACTGAAGACAACAACAGCAACAACAGACTTCAGACTATATATCGTCGTGACATTTCAACGTTCCAGCTGCAATACCAGAGGAGAAACGAATTATTGTGCGTTACTTTCCCATCCTCCCTCGTATTAATCATTCAACTAGTTTGAGTTGATCTGTGTTGACAATCTTAGTGAATGAACGTGCACAGGCCTGCCCCCCCCCCCCCCTCTCTCTCTCTCTCTCTCTCTCTCTCTCTCGTGGGAGCGCGCGCGCATTCAGTGCCTGTTACCTCATGCATATTAAAAGGCCAAACACAGTGCCGCATGTGTTAGTCGCTCTGAGCTATTCTCTCGGCGCTTATTCATGAAAAGCGGCGGCCAGAAGTGCTCTAGCGTTGGCCTGGTCAGGGTTGATACAGAAGAGCAGCCACGCCGCTGCCGCCCTAGCTCGACCGCAGTGTTTGTGGAGAGCAAACACGAACTACGGACCCTCCCCACTTGTCAACATGGACCGCAGCCGTTCTACGCCGGAAGCGTGCAGCCTTTGTGAACCAAGTGAGCATCGCACTGCACTGTGATTTCATCCCGAGCATATTTCATAACCAACGAGACTTGCTCCGCTAGGAAGTCGTGGAAACTGTGATTTATGGGAATACATTTGCAACGTTAAAGCTTTTTGCTCCTCTTTGGAACTCGCCTTCTTTATTACATCAGTGTTTTAGGGTAAATAAAATACAGCCTCTGCCTAAACAAGTAGATTATTAAATGCTGGCAGTAGTATAGGTTACCAACTTCCACTGATAATTGGGCCATGGCACGTTAACAAACTGTCCTCCAGAAGAATAAGACCCAACACTCCAAGCTGAAATTGAATCATGTCGTTATTCATTAAGCCGTGGCTTGGCCAATTATTTATGGCTTTTACCTGACATGTCTAGCCGATCCAGATATTGAGAAATGACTACTTGATGCTGAAACTGCTGTCCGTTTACATTAATATACTGTATATCCGACATCTGAGTATTAAAGATTGTCTAACATGTTTAAAACAACCAAGTTTTAATGAATAATGGCAGCAGCTTCAGCCGAACGGTCAGCCAGATTTTATGGAGTGTCTATCGGTGTCTCGTACACAAACGCTGCATCTCGCCTCCACAAAAAGAAATATATAGAAAAAAAGATCTCTGAGCACTATGGGACTTAACTGCTGAGGTCATCAGTCCCCTAGAACTTACAACGACTAAAACCTAACTAACCTAAGGACATCACACACCGTAGCGGTCGCGTGGTTCCAGACTGAAGCGCCTAGAACCGCTCGGACACACCGGCCGGCGATCACTATTGCATCAGCACCATTTCTTAAACACAATTTTCATCAGGCGGCAGTTAGAACACTGTCTCTGAACATCACTAGCTTCGAAACATCTCTATTAAACGCTGTAAAATTTTTGTATGCTTAGTGTTTTTTACACCCTATACAGAGTGATCCCGTAAAGATGTTACTAACTTTCAGGGATGATAGAGAAGGATAAATGTATCAATTTGAGGGAAGGGACCCCGGCCTCGAAACGACAGAGTCGAGACTTATAAGCTAAAATCGTTCTGATACGTCTGACAGTAGAATACATGTACCTGTACTGTTGTTGCTAAGATTGTAGGGTAGACGGTCCTGACTGGTACTTAGGCGTATAAATTAGGGTAACAACTCAATCCAATGTAGATGCCGTACTGTGCTCTGACATGAGCAGTGCTGGTGTACAGTGTCTGTACTATAGTAGACTACAGTCTGTGATTACAAGCAGAAGTACAATATGAAGGAAAACCGTCGTAACTTCTGAATGGTTTGCGCTAGGACGTACAAACTACACGGTTGGCAGCAGGGCATGATGGGAATTAATATGCGCATGCGCACGCACCTTTTTGTCGGCCATTCGCACGTGAAAATAACACGATACAGTGCCTGAGCATGTATCGTTTGTGAAGACCTATTATGCGAGCAATAACAGCCCAACTGCGGCTGGAAGGAAGTTTGCGACCGAGTTCAAGCTAAAGACAACCGGTCCTAG
The DNA here is from genome assembly GCF_021461385.2 of Schistocerca piceifrons. Taxonomy (NCBI): domain Eukaryota; kingdom Metazoa; phylum Arthropoda; class Insecta; order Orthoptera; family Acrididae; genus Schistocerca; species Schistocerca piceifrons. Next base: position 276,889,348 of record NC_060142.1, read on the forward strand.
TGTGCTAACAATCAAAAATTTGATTCGCAAGTTTGAGAAAATGGGTAGTGTTCGTGATAACAGTGTTGTCAATGTCGGTCATCCTAAAAGGATGAAAAAGCCAGAAAACATTGAAAAGACACGCTCTGTGTTTCAAACCAGCCTCAGGAAATCGATCAGACGAGCTGCACGGTTCGGTTTAGCGACGAAGTCCGTTTTCATTTGGATGGGTGGGTCAATAAGCAAAATTGGCGCATTTGGGAGAATGAGGCTCCGCTTTTCGCGATCGAGAAGTCTCTTCACCCTCAACGAATGACTGTGTGGTGCTTAGTGTTCAGTTACGGAATACTCAGTGCGATATTCCTTGATGGCCCGAACGATACTTGAAGGTTTTGTAAGATGTTTTAATTCCCATTGTCCAAAGTGACCCTAATTTCGACAAGATGTGGTTCATGCATCGAAGCAGGAGTGTGTTCCATGTCCTGGAGGAGCACTTTGGGGCCCGCATTCTGGCTCTAGGGTACCCAGTGGCTACTGGCATGGGCCACGATTGGCCGCCATATTCTCCGGATCTAAACACGTGCGACTCCTTTTTGTGGGGCTATATTAAAGATAAGGTGTACAGCAACAACTCCAAAACCATTGCTGAGCTGAAAAGAGCCGTTCAGGAAGTCATCGACAGCACCAATGTTCCGACACTGCAGCGGATCATTCAGAATTTCGTCTGCGCCACATCATCGCTAAGGATGGCAGGCATATGGAACTTGTCGTAATTAAATCGGAATATCTTTAGTGACGTTTACATGTTGCATAAAGTGTTTGAAAGTAATTCACGTTTTTTCCCATAAAGTTCAATGATTGTCACCCTGTACTAACCGACGTTAGTACAGCCCTAACCAAATGGAGTTGCACCTGGTGAAGGAAGTTGCAGAAATGATATTCGCATATGGACAAACAAATGCAAGCAACAGAGAGGTGGGAAAGTTGTATATGCGCGTACAAGACATCCGGCTCACACCATGTTCCAAAACTGTTCCAGCGATTAAGTGAACCAGGGGAGTTAACACCAGAGTACGGCGACTGAGGAGAACGACGAGCTACACAGACTCCCTACTTAGAAGAGTGGATGGGGTCCCTGCAAATAGCACGTGAAATGAATGTTTAGCAGAGTACTGTATGGAGAGTATTACGGAGAATCCAACTACCCTCTACCATCCACAGAAGATGCATGCTTTGACTATTGCTGACTTGGGACCTCGCGTCGTGCTGAACCATTGGTTCTTGCAGCGCCTTACACTCGACCCTCATTTTCCTGAATATGTGCTTGTCACCAGAAACTAAATAGTAAATAGTCGCAGTAGTCATGTTTCGGCCGATGAGAATCACTACGCAAGTTTTGAAGAGCCAGTTACGAGTCATTGTGTCGGCAGGCATAGTCAGTGATTACGTACTAGACCCATTTGGTCTTCCTCCCGCTTAAATTCACACAGTGCTTACGAGAAATGTACTATCATGGTTTTTGGAACACATGCCACTTGTTTTTCGTCGACGGATGTGGTACGTCATTATGGCGCCCCATCTCACTTTCTTCTAAGGGTCCGTGAACACCTGGATCAGACAATCCCTGAAAAGTGTATAGGAATAGGTGCTACTGTTTCGTGGCCACCACGTTCAGCTGACCGCACCCTAGATGATTTCTTCTTGTGGCGCCAGGTGGAAAGTCTCGTGTACGAGACGCGTATCGAGAGTGAAGAGGATCTCCTGGCAAGAATTCTCACTGCCTGTGGCGCGGTTCAAACGACAGCGGGGATATTAGAACGGGTACGACAGAACTTTGTGCGACGATGCCATGCCTGCATTGACGTTGGGGACGTCATTCTGAACAACTGCTATAAATGCAGCAGCTTGTGAAACTTGTGGAGGTACTTGGAATTCATCATTACTGTACCGTAGACAGGATTTTCGGTCCCTTTGATATCAAGTTGCTTGCGCTGTTACTAGCTATTAACCAAGGTAATTAACTGAGGGTACTGGGGAGTATTCAGGGGGAATTTTATATGTCACGATTTGGGTTCAGAAGTTGGGGCCCATAGTTTGAGCGCTTCGCGAGTCTGATGTGGAATTTCAGTCACTTTTCACTTACACCTTTCGAGTCTGTCTTTTCCGGACTAGGGTCCCATACCCCAAATTGACGAATTTTCCCTTCTCCATCATCACTGAATCACACAGTATGTCTTTCCTGTTGGTTGCCAGTAGACTGGGATCGTTGAGATCTTGCATGGCCCCCACTGTATACGAAACACAAACAGGGTCAGCTATGGCTGTTATAATGGAATTATATCCTAAGTTGTAGCGTATCAGAAGGCGTGTAAAAAAATGTTTCAGATGTGTGTACACACTCATTTTTAAGTGAACTGCTTTTGTGGAAACTAGTAAACGACGACGTAACCTGGCATTGGGAGCCCCACTCTACGGTTTCACACCGGAGACCTTGCCTTTCAATTTTAACGCATTTCTCAGATATTTTTGCGAAAATTTTCAGTACCAACATTAACGACCTTTATATCACTGTGCCCAGTTTTAAAGGGCTTTTGAAAGCCGTTAAGAAAAGTTCAGTTAAAAAAACATAGTTACGATAATTAAACGCAATAAAATTACGTGCCCCTCTACGTACAATTATTTGCCGAAATCCTCGTGTAGCAATCTCGAATAGTTGGCGAAGAAAACAAGTTTTCCGTCTTATGCTACACACCGTATAAGGTCTTAGTGGAAATAACGGCGTCGTTCAGAAAAAAAAATCATATGGGCCTAGAACCACATCTGCAGAAATTAAAGTTGTAGCGATTTGAAAATTGCAGGAACCAGTCATTGAATGATTACCCGATTGCAAAAGAAGCACTGGAACCAGCCACATCCATTAAGTATCTGGAATTGTGAGTTCAGGGCGGTTGAAAGTGGAAAGACCACATAGAACTAATCGTAGGAAGGGCTGGTGCCAGACTCAGATTCATTGCGAGAATCCTCAGAAAGTCTAGCAATCACACGAAGACGGTAACTTACAAAAGCGTCGCACGATCGATACTAGAATATTACTCGTTAGTCTGGGACAAGCACGAGAAAGGACTGATAGTTGAATTAGAGAAGTGTGTTGCATAACAACTCTGTTTAGTAAGTGCAAAAGAGTTAGAAATTTTCATCCAGCTCCAGTGGCAGACGCTGTAAGAGAGGAGTTGTGCATCACGTTACGGTTTACTGCTAACATTACGAGAGCGTTAGTTGGAGGAAGAGACAGCCAAAATATTGCTTCTTCTTAAAGTATATCTCGCAAAAAAAACCGTAAGAGTAGAGTTAGGGAGACTGGGACTCACAGCGGAAGCTGATTAACATTCATTCTTCCCGCGCACAACTCGTGACTGTGGAATGCTGAAAGAGTGACAATGTTTCGTAGTTCGTCGTCATGAAACCACAATTTCATTCTTTAGTTGAACAGTCCATTTTACCTAGACGCCTTTTCAGTTCTCCACAAATTATTGATGGCATTTAAGTGTGGTGACTTACCAGGCCATTGAAGCACATTATTGTTGTTTTCTTCCAAGAACGTCTTGACTGCTTTAGAAGCGTGACGCGGGGCCGTATCATGTTTAAATGTTCCTTTACCATCTTCAAAGGTCTGTAGGAATGGTATCATCTGCGCCCAAGGATTTCCACGTATTTGGTTGAATTCATCATACAATCAAATAGAACAAGTGCCACAAGGCCACCTACAGTGAAAAAAGCACACAAAAAATTGGAAGGGTATTTTACAGTCAGTTTAAGATGCTCTGCTCTCACTGCCTCGTCGGTGCTTCGCCTGACAACCCTTGTTATGTGTCCTTGAACAATAAAATGTGAGTTATAACTGAAAACTGCAGGTTTCCAGTAGGGTGGAGGTCCAAGGTTTATATATTTTGGCCCATTCCAACCGATTTTTCTTCATGGGAAGGTTAACAACTACTTCTTTATTAGCTTCCGTGCCTTCTCCCCACAATCAGGAAGCCTACAGGGACCGCTGAAGAGTCAGTTTCAATCCCAGTAGCCAGGAATTCTCTCTGAAGGAGTATGAACTCTATTGTTTCTAAATAGAGTTTTGTCAGTTCCGTGGTTGTGTTTTCGTTTTCAAATACAAGATTTTCCCACACAAACAACGGTGGTAGTGTCTCGTATAGATTTGTGTTCACGAATAGCAATTATTTTTGCCTGCTTCTTCGCTGAAATGTCCATTTTAACATAAACGCAAAGTTTTCCTGTCGGGGACACATTGCTACGCATCCAAGCGTAAAACTCAACTGGAGGGGACCTACAATTGTTGTTCGTAGTCAACACAACAACATTCGTTGAAGAGTTCAACAATCGCGCTTCAATTCCTTGTAAAACATGATTTGGTCCCGTTTAATTTGCCCACTTATGCATTGTGTGCGCTCACCCTTATCAGTATTTGAGTTGTGAACACAGGCCTACAAGCTAAGTCTATAAGAGAAAAGCTCTTTCTTTCAGTCATTTACGCCTACAGTTGTATGTTTTGCTTACTCTAGGGCCTCTCCATGTCTACTTTACCTTAAATAACTTCCTGTGCTTTGCTGGTTCTACCAACGGGGTCAAGAACAGTCTCTGATTTGGAATCAGATATGCCGCTTCAGTTGTAAAAGATTTATTTGTTCAGTGGCGACCGCCTTCACGTGCAACTGTCACCAGTCCGCAGCCTAGAGTCCAATGTGCGGCAGCCACGCACCTCATCGTTCTTGCTTCACTTGAAGATGGGCTTATAATCGCCCGAAACCGGTTTTGACTGAACAAGTAAATCTTTTACAACTGAAGCACCTTATTATCTGATTCCACGAGACTCACTTGCGAATGTCCTGTCAACCAAATTTTACGCATATCTGATTTTTTGTTTCAGCAGTTTCGATCTGCCGATCAGAATCGGCACTGTTCTCTGCTGCCTGACCTAAGCGGCTGAAATGTGTCATGTGTTAAAGACAGGTTGTAGTTTTCTAGAATTCGTTGCAGTTTTTATACTGTTTTCATGCTAGTTTATTTTCTGGAAACTACCTAAGAATTCAATGAGGGCGTTCACGGATCATTATTTGCTTGAGTCACAACTTTCGGGCTGAGAGGCCGTGGTTAGTATGTGTAAAGAGACGATCAAAAAGTTTCCGTTCGAAAGTCGTACAGTTCAGAACCATTATGCCACTCAGTCAAGATCGCCGTGAGCTTTGAGGCAATCATCCAACCGCCGCACCAGATTAAACATACCCGTTGGGTAAAACATCATGTCCTGCTGCTTGAAAAAGTCCATAACTGCCTATTGCAAAATCTCGCCCGACCTTTCAAGGCCTTTGTAAGGGACCGAAGGCGTGATAATCGAATGAGGAGATATGTGAAGAAGGCCGTAACTGCCTATTGCAAAATCTCGCCCGACCTTTCAAGGCCTTTGTAAGGGACCGAAGGCGTGATAATCGAATGAAGAGAGATCAGAGTACAGGGCGGGTGCTCGAGTGTCTCGCATATTTGTTGACGCCGCGTTACGACATTTGTGATATGAGGGCGTCTTGTGTCGAATCGCGAGGAGCACGGAACTTGGCGCATCATTGCACGGCGTTGGTTTGCGGCAGACATTGTGCACCATACACAATATTCAGTCACCGATGGATGTCTGCTGCTGTTTGTCTTTCGGCAGTCAAGAAAAGAATAACAGCGCGGCGGTACTGTTTGGACGCATTTGGTAATAATGTCGCCATACTTCATGTTTCCACTTATACCGCACGCACGTCTGAAAGACACGAGTGCCGCGTCGGAGTCTCGCTACGTTGCATATATGCTACAGCAACATCCTCAGTCGGAATCTTTTTGATCGCCCCTAACAAAACTACTTCCCTAACGTTGCGGTAGACATCTTCGAAGGGAAAACGGCAGCTGCATGAAGAACTTGCGAGCCGTCCGCATTTATAGAGTTTCGTGGATGGCAGTTCGCGACGGGGAAAGAGAGCAATTAGCAAGTTGAGTTTCCTGACGAATCTGTGATGAAACGGGTGAGTGGGATTTTCGGCCATAGGGTGTTCAGGAAAGCTATACACATTGATCGAAATTTCCATAAGGAATGTAAACATCACCCGAGACATAAGAGGTGTGATTAAAGCCTTAGTGAACAGAGCTAATAAAATTTGCGAATCGGATTTTTTATAAGATGATGATTCACTTACGGTTGGCCTTCAAGGAAGATGATTACTCTATTAAGGAGGTGCATCGAATATTCCGTTGAATAAGTCAGAAAGCCAGGACTACTCAGGAACTAAGGGCGCAAGAGTTCTCCCGTTTATTAACAAAATTGTGCATCGCGTCGGGAAAGTATTGGTCCAGGGGTTGAAACAATATTTAGACCCACCTAAAATATATAAGAATACTTAAGAATGACAAAAGTGGTATGGCATCACGTAGCGACACTTGAGGTGTATAAAATTCTATATACTCGTAATTGTGGGCGAATGTACCTTGGAACCACAAAAAGAACTGTTAACACCCGCTTTTCCGAACACAAAACGAACTGCCGTTTGGGACATACTGACAAATCTGTTGTGGCAGAACATGTTTTCCGAGATCAAAAACGGTTCAAATGGCTCCAAGCACTATGGGACCTAACATCTGAGGTAATCAGTCCCCTAGGACTAAGAAGTACTTAAACCTAACTAACCTAAAGACATCACACACAACTATGCCCGAGGCAGGATTCGAACCTGCGACCGTAGCAGCCGCGTGGTTCCGGACTGAAGCCGCTCGGTTACAACGGCCGGTTTTCCGGAATCACGAAATAAAATTCAGTGAGACAGCGTTTTAGCAAAGAGAACTCATTACCTTGCGCGCATGTATAGAGAGACCTTACGAGATCCACAATGACTTTCATAATTTCAACTTAAAAAGAAGGTGTTAAATTGTATAACATACGGATGTCGACTTTGCGCCATCAGAAAGACCATCGATTACTTTTAGTCGAGAAAGATGATGCCAGCCAGAGATAATCGCGGAGCTGACATCACGTGACCAATCGTCGTGCCGGGGGAGGGCTCTAGCTCTGGAGGCAAGATTATAAATATCAGTGTGTGTGTGTGTGTGTGTGTGTGTGTGTGTGTGTGTGTGTGTGTGTGTCCAAATCTCCTCCTAAACCACTGGACCGATTTCAACCAGTCTTGGTACACATCTCCCCTACTGTCAGGCAACAATTGCTGTGGGATAAGAAATGTGGTGCCACAGAAAAATGCTGAAGATTAGATGGGTAGATCACATAACTAATGAGGAGGTATTGAATAGAATTGGGGAGAAGAGGAGTTAGTGGCACAACTTGACTAGAAGAAGGGATCGGTTGGTAGGACATGTTCTGAGGCATCAAGGGATCACAAATTTAGCATTGGAGGGCAGCGTGGAGGGTAAAAATCGTAGAGGGAGACCAAGAGATGAATACACTAAGCAGATTCAGTTGGATGTAGGTTGCAGTAAGTACTGGGAGATGAAGAAGCTTGCACAGGGTAGGGTGACATGGAGAGCTGCATCAAAGCAGTCTCAGGACTGAAGACCACAACAACAAGAACTATCTACGTATGATAATTCAAGAAAATTGACGTCATAAAAAATGAGATGTATGAAAAAATGCCACATAATGCATGGCATTTATTTTTTACTTCTTTGCTATTAACTTTATGTGCAACACATTTTGCAGAAATATTCACATGTGCCGCCAAATGTATCTACAAAATAACCCATAAATCAGGTGATACGACGTCATGAACAGTGAGATTCGTGAAATATTGCCGCATCGTGGATGACATTTGTTACTTTTTTTCTACTTACTGTATTCGCAACATATTTCGCAGATAATACAAACATATATCTCTGAATGTGCCTACACAAGTATATCATGCACGACACATAGTTCAGAATATATGGAGTCGTAAACACTGAGACGCGTGAAACACAGCTTTCATCTGTGAAGCGCAAACGGCCGTAGGCGAAAACCATAGCCGTCTATAGAGCCATGAAGAGACGTTGCCATAGAGACTTTTACAAAATCGCGTTGTAGACACGCGAAGCAGCTGCGCACAGTGTACAGAAACTGTCCGGGATTATGTTTCTTAATTTGGGTACAGTACTGATACATTTGTACATTATGCGTATTTCTTTATACGATAATTTCGTACTTTCAAGGATGTTTTCAAGAATACATGAAATTATTTTTTTAATACTTCACTGCAAAATGAATTGATAGTGCCGGGTTTGTCAGATAGTAGTTTTACATATCGACTACTGCCTCTCAGCTCTGAATTTTTAACTCATCTAAGAACCTTGGAGAGTGATATACATTGTCGGAAAAAACATTAGCACACCCTGAATAACGGCGTCGATTTTGACCCGATGAAGGCATGTGCCACCTGGGGGATAGCAAATATACTGATAGTGGTTTCAACGTCTTCCACCAGTGACAGCGTAGTGGCATAGCTACGGTAGGGCCATCTTGCCTACCCTTTAATAGGGAATGCTCTTAGCCAGAAGGGTCAATGCGGTGCAGACGTGTGAAGCAAGCAGGCAACCATGCCACAGCGATGCACTCGTGCTTCCTACAGCAAACTGAGTGAGTTTGAAACGGGTCAAATTGTGGCCTTCCAAGTGGAAGGATGGTCGTTTCGGAGATTTGTCGCACAAGTTAGGCTTACTGCGTCAGTTGTGCAACTATGCTGGTATCAGTGGTGACGTGAACATTCTTCACAGACGTAGACGAGGGCTGGACGTCCAGACAGCACAGACGCCCTCCAGGATCGTCGTACAGTAAGAGCGGCAGTAACAGATCGTACAGCTACAAGGGTCACTCCAAAAGAAATGCACACTATTTTTTTAAAATCCATCTTTTATTCTACATGTTCGAAAGTTTTACAGTGTGTAGATACATCCCTTAGGAACAATATATTCATTTCTTCACATAATTTCCATCCCTCTCAACTGCCTTACGCCATCTTGGAACCAGCGCCTGTATACCCGAACGGTAAAATTCTGGACCGATCTGTTCGAGCCACTGTTAGGCAGCGTGCACAAGAGAGCCTTTCAGTCTCGCAGAGAGATCATAGTCACATGGAGCCAGGTCAGGAATGTAAGGCGGGTGTTTCAGTGTTGTCCAATCGAGTTTTGTGATCGCTTCCATGGTTTTATAACTGACACGTGGCCGTGTATTGTCGTGCAACAGCAAAACATCCTGCTTTTGGCGATGTGGTCGAACACAACTCAGTCGAGCTTGAAGTTTCTTCAATGTCGTCACATATGCATTAGAATTTATGATGGTTCCACTTGGCATGATGTCCACAAGCAAGAGTCCTTGAATCGAAAAACACCGTAGCCATAACTTTTCCAGCAGAAGGTGTGGCTTTGATATTTTTTTTTTTTTTCCTTGCCACAATTGTTCCATGAAATTCATCTCCACCATTCACACTGTTCCAAAAGTTCGCTGCATACCGTTTTTCTTGTTTCTTTGTGAACCACTGTCAACATCCTGGGAACCCACCTGGTCAAACCTTTTTTAACGCCAACACTTTCAGTATTCTGCAAACCCTTCCTTCCCCTATCCCAACGTAGCGTGACAATTCGTTCACTGTGATGCGTCTGTCAGCAGTCACCAATTCGCCGTGCCCGCTTTCATCATGTAACCTGCTTGTCCACCGACTAACTGTACTGCGATCGACAGCAGCATCTCCATACACCCTTTTCAACCTCTTGTGGATGTTTCCCACTGTCTCGTTTTCACAACACAGGAATTCTATTACAGCACGTTGCTTCTGACGAACGTCAAGTGTAGCAGCCATCTTGAAGACATGCTGTGACGGCGCCACTCACGGGAACGGGTTGAACTAAGTTTGAAAACAAGCGGAAAGGATGTATCTACACACTGTAAAACTTTCACACATGCAGAATGAAAACTGTATTTTTACAAAAAATAGTGTGCATTTCTTTTGGAGTGACCCTCGTACCACAGCACAGGTAAGAGGGCTTGTGGGCGCAGATGTGTCAACACTAACAGTTGCGAACTTGTTATTGGCAGTGGGACTACGGGAAAGCATACCTGTAGCCCGTCTTCACCTCACGCCATAGCCTGAAAGTGCACGGCTCAACTGGTGCCGTCAGAAGATCACTCGGAAGATGGAATGGCGCGCCGCAGTCTTCAGCGATGAAAGCAGCTTCCGCCTACACGCATGTGATGGTCGTTTGCGCGTACGACGTAGACCTGGTGTGTGCTGTCTTGTCGAGTGCATTCGTCCCTGACGCTGCTGCCCCACCTCAGGCTTCTTAGTCTGGGATGTGATAAGCTACGGCTCTTGTTCACCTTGCGTGTTTCCAGAAGTGACGCTAACCAGCGCTCGGTACGTGCAGAATGTTCTTTTGCCGTACCTGCAACAGGAAAGTGAGCTGCTGTTTCAACAGGACAATGCTCGCGCACACACTGCCGGCGAAAATCAATGTGCCCTGCAAAACGTGCAGCAACTTCCCTGACTTGCACGATCTCTGGACTTCAGTCGAGCACGCATGGGTATCATGGGAAGAGAAGTGACTCATGCGACTCGTCAGCCAACTATTCCTACAGAACTACGTGAAGAGATCGAGCAGGCGTGGTATAACGTATCCCAGGACAGTATTCGCCATCTGTACTATCGACTAGATGCCAGACTCAGCACCTGCATTGCTGGCTGTGGAGGTTACACCACATACTACACTACTGGCCATTAAAATTCCTACACCAAAAAGAAATACAGATGATAAACGGGTATTCATTGGACAAATATATTATACTAGAACTGACACGTGATTACATTTTCACGCAATTTGGGTGCATAGATCCTGAGAAATTAGTACCCAGAACAACCACCTCTGACCGTAATAACTGCCTTGATACGCCTGGGCATTGAGTCAAACAGAGCTTGGATGACGTGTACAGGGACAGATGCCCATGCAGCTTCAACATGATACCACAGTTCATCATGAGTAGTGACTGGCGTATTGTCACGAGCCAATTGCTCGACCACCATTGACCAGACGTTTTCAATTGGTGAGAGATCTGGAGAATGAGCTGGCCAGGGCAGCAGTCGAACATTTTCTGTATCCAGAAAGGCCCGTACAGGACCTGCAACATGCGGTCGTGCATTATCCTCCTGAAATGTAGGGTTTCGCAGGGATCGAATGAAGGGTAGAGCCACGGGTCGTAACACATCTGAAATGTAACGTCCACTGTTCAAAGTACCGTCAATGCGAACAAGAGGTGACCGAAACGCGTAACCAACGGCACCCCATACCATCACGCCGGGTGATATGCCAGAATGGCGATGACGAATACACGCTTCCAATGTGCGTTCACCGCGATGTCGCCAAACACGGATGCGACCATCATGATGCTGTAAACAGAACCTGGATTCATCCAAGAAAATGACGTTTTGCCATTCGTGCACCCGGGTTCATCGTTGAGTACACCATCGCAGGCGCTCCTGTCTGTGATGCAGCGTCAAGGGTAACCGCAGCCACGGTCTCCGAGCTGATAGTCCTTGCTGCTGCTGGAGATGGTTGTTGTCTTGCAAACGTCCCCATCTGCTGACTCAGGGAACGAGACGTGGCTGCACGATCCGTTACAGCCATGCGGATAAGATGCCTGTCATCTCGACTGCTAGTGATACGAGGCCGTTGGGATCCAGCACGGGGTTCCGTATTACCCTCCTGAACCCACCGATTTGATATTCTGCTAATAGTCATTGGATCTTGACCAACGAACAACAATGTCGCGATACGATAAACCGCGATCACGATAGACTACAATCCGACCTTTATCAAAGTCGGGAACGTGATGGTACGCATTTCTCCTCCTTACACGAGGCATCACAACAAAGTTTCACAAGGTAACGCCGGTCAACTGCTGTTTGTGTATGAGAAATCGGTTGGAAACTTTCCTCATGTCAGCACGTTGTAGGTGTCGCCACCGACGCCAACCTTGTGTCAATGCTCTGAAAAGCTAATCATTTGCATATCACAGCATCTTCTTCCTGTCGGTTAAATTTCGCGTCTGTAGCACGTCATGTTCGTGGCGTAGCAATTTTAATGGCTAGTAGTGTAATGTGGGTGTTTCAGAACGGATCGATGCCTGGTACCTCTGAACCCCTTCTGTTATTGATCTACAAATCTTGAGTGAACTTAGAATCTCTAAAAGGTTACTAATTTACTTCCGGCAGTGTATGAATAATATAAACTGTTTTAGTAAATGGGGGGGGAGGGGGGGATGTCATGACCCCACTGATAATTACCCCATCCTAGCGTGCCTCACGCCTGCTCTGTACGCCGCCAGCTGCGAGGGCCACGCAGCGGTCGACGCATCGTCGCGACCTCACCAGCAGGTGAGGCCCTGCACCGTTGGCGCTGCGGCAGAGGCAGGCGCGCTCGGCCAGGGCTTGCTGCCCGGCTGCCGCTGCCGCGTCCAGCATCCTCTTCCTACGCAGGTCAACTGTGACCTAATTCAGCAAATCAACTCAATTGTCCTGGTGAGCACACGCCGCACTTAAACGCCAGGCGATCGCGCTGCTTCCACATCCGACGCGTCGCGCCCTTTTTGGGGTCCCTTACCGAATGCGACGCCCTCGCCCGCTCGCTACTCGCTGGTAGGCCTGATATACCAGCAGGACGAATACTGCCTCACGCCGTGTTGACCTACCATGTACTGCCAATGCCAGATTTGCAGACGGCGGTGCCCTGAACCCGGATCGGAATAGCAAAACATTTCCAGATACTTGTTTACATAATAGCGACCAAAGCAACAACGCACTGGAAAACAATCTCGGTCACGCATTCTGTTTATAGTTTCCTTTCGCTCTTTGGATGACAATAACGGCCGGTGACATGTAATTGGTTTTCAACATACTCTGAGGTGACAAGTCATTGGATGGCGGTAGTATCGGGTACCTACGGTATAAAAGGGAAGTGCACTGACGCAGACACATGATATCATCACATCACCCAAGGCCTATTAATATAGGGAATGGTTCAAATGGCTCTAAGCACTATGGGATTTAACATCTGAGGTCAGCAGTGCACTAGAACTTAAAACTACTTAAACCTAACTGACCTAAGGACATCACACACATCCATGCCCGAGGCAGGATTCGAACCTGCGACCGTAGCAGCAGCGCGGATCCGGACTGAGGCGCCTAGAACCGCTCGGGCACATCGGCCGGCTCGTATAGAGAAACTTTTTATTTTCACTCTTCCTCACAGGACCAGCAGAAACAGCATATTTTTGCCCTCAGTGTTCAACATGCTCAGCAAAGAAAACTCGCTAATGGTTAGGAGTCAAGGAGCAGTCGTTCCCCGTTTGTACTCGTAATTCATGGGAAAAGGTTTCCGACGTGATTATGGCCGCACGACGGCAGCTTTGAACGCGGAATGATAGTTGGAGCTAGACGCATGGGGCATTCTGTTTCGGAAATCGTTAGGGAATACAATATTCCGAGATCCACAGAGTCAAGACAGTGTCGAGAACGGCAGTTTTCAGGCATTACCTCTTACCACCGACAACGCAGTGGCCGACGGCCTTCACTTAACGACCGAGAAGAGTAGTGCTAACAGACAAGCAACACTGCATGAAGTAACCACACAAATCAGTGCGGGACGTGAGACGAAAACATCCGCTAGGACGGTGCGGCGAAATTTGCCGTTAATGGGCTATGGCAGCAGATGACCGACCAGTTTGCCTTTGCTAGTATAGCATGACATCGCCTGCAGCGCCTCTCCTTGGTTCGTGACCATATCGGTTGGACCCTAGACGACTGGATAAACGTGGCCTGGTCAGATGAGTCCCCATTTCAGTTGGTAAGAGCTGATGGTAGGGGTCGAGTGTGGCGCAGACCCCGCGAGGCCGTACACCCAGGTTGTCAACAAGGCACTGTGCAAGCTGGTAGTGGCTCCACAGTTCCTTCCTCTGTCCCACATAAATATGTTTTTGTTATAGATGTTACCGTATGTTTTCCTAAATTTTTGCATGCGAATTTTCTGTGCCATTTTGTTTCCCTCCTTAGGTTAAAGGACTTCGCCTGAATACTGGACGTACGAAACACAGACGATTTGTCTATATTTTGTGATCAGTTTTTGACTAGGATGTTGTGAGCAGATGTACCTGCAGTTTTTGAGCCCAAATGTTTCAGTGTATTCCTTTAGAGTTTCTGTTTGAGTGCTGTCGTTCGTCGTCTGCTAAAACTGCCAGATCGTCTGCGAAAGCTAGGAAAGAAATTGGAATTTTATTTTTAGGTCTTCAGAGTTGTGTGGGTTTGCAATAGTTTTGTTTTTTAAATTCCTTTTCCCCACCCTCGGATAAATTTGTCCAAAGCTAGATTAAAGGAGATGATTGATAGACCGTCGCCCTGCCTAATTCCTATTTTGATCAGAAATTGTTTTGACACCTTTTCCCATGAATTTTACTTTGGGGGGTGATGGGGTTGTGTTGGTGAGTGTTTGATGATATTTAGGTTTTCCAGGTGGAATCCTTGTTCTTAGAGGATGATGGAGGGGTTCGTTATCGATTGAATTGTACGCCTTCTTGAAGTCCACAATGGAGCATATGATCGGGCTGCTGCTGAGGGCTTTGTAATTTTAAATTCAATATTTGTTCCCTACAACCTCGACCAATGCGGGACCCCCCTTGGTATTCGCCACTATTGCGGTAGATTTGTTCTTGTAATCTTTGGAGGAGGCATGTAATTAGAGTAATTAAAATAAGGGAGATTCAGTTTTGTCGCCTTTCCTAAAAGTAAAGTTATTACAATCTCTTTCGGATTCTTTAGTGTAGTATCGTAGCGGCGCCCCGTGCACAGTGAGCTCTGGACTGCCAATTACCAGCACAGATGTTACTGAAAAGAGTGCTGATGCAACTGTAGTTCTAAGAAAGAGAATTCTTCCGCTTTTGTTAGTGTTTTCCCTCAATGCATTGCTACCATGCAGATTATGTTGAAAGTTTCACTAGGAAAATCGTAAGAGATACCTTTGGCTAGAGTTCACCCACTCACAATTCAGGGCCGTTTGTCCTAGCCACTCGGCTATCAGAAACTGTGGAAAGCACGATTTGATGAAACGAATACAAATTTTAAGCTTTCGTCTTCACTGCGTTCTATATTTCGTGGACCTAAGCGGTCGCAAATTTAATTAAAGACAAGTGGGAATTATTTGTGTTGCGAGAGGGGAGGGGTTGGATTCGGATAATAATGAACACTGGTAGTTAAGAGCTGAGAACATGTGCCTAGTACCTGCTAGTACACATCCCATGTATTCGATTTAAATATAGCTTGATTATTATCCATTTCAATTTAAATGTCCCCGCTGTTTATTATAGAGGCATGTCTCACCCTACAGTTCCAGTTCGCCCTCGTCACCATTGCTATAATACTAATTTTACGCTGGTTATTGTCATTCTAAAACATTTCCCAAAAATTACGAAAACATAGATGAAAAATCGTACAGGACATATCCTGTTTATCATTCACACTCAGTTGTAACTTGAACAGTTTTAAGCTGTACATACATGATCTTTCGGCTCTTAATGACCCGATAGTCATTTAAGGGAATAATAGTGATAAACTCATAATTGTTACTGTTACTTTGTGCCAGAATATAAGTTTCAAAAGTATTCCCAGCCACTTTCCCTATAGAACTCTTATAGATGCCAATTTGCTTGTCATTTGCTCTTCGACCAGACGTGAGACACAAGTGAAACGTCTGTGACATTAGGGCAGAAAATATGGAAGTAACCTTGCCACAGACCTGGACGGTCCAGGACAGCATTGTAAACCACTAACAACTGCTTACTGCTGTGACACATCAGTAAATGCTATAACAAAAGCGGAAGATTACATTTTGTGCATTCGTGAACTGATATTCTTGACACACTATATGTTTCTGGATCCCATAGATTCTTTGTTGATTCACCTGACGATTTATACACTCCAACCTGTAATAACAAACCAATACAGATTTCATGTGTAATTTGATCTAAGTCTTCCCCGCCGTCACCATAAAATTTTTTTAACCCCAATATTAGTCATTTCCAACACAATACTGGGAAAATTTCGTTAATAAGAACTTGAAAAGAGGGTTTCAGATATCGTACTCAGGATATAGCGTATCTTGTTGGAACAATAGTCAGTGGATACTCTTCCAGTATGTGGAAAAGGTTCCAAGTTCTACATGATATACTTGTCTTTACTGAACCACTTGCACAGTAGGTTGCACGTCATTTGAAGTATAGATGTCTGAAGTGTCTTCTGATTCAGATGTGAGATGAATGCCGTCGGTACTGGTGTGGTTTTCTTTTTCAGAAATATGCATTTACTAAAGCTTGTAACTTTTCAAAAAGAAATCTTTCCATCGTGAAAGCCACACAGAAATTACTAAGTTAGATACGTGAACCGAGTCCGCGGTGAACATTTTACGAAACATTACAGGTAGCGACGATGGTTTGATAATTTTAACTTACCAAGCGACCTGCATTGTTGTGTAACTACACAAATGTCGACAGTAACCAAGCAATGACCTGCACTCTTCTAAAAACAATTTGCATGTCTCTCAGATACGTAGAAACAAAATTTTACCATTGCCATTAGTACATGTTGTGAATTTTTAATACCAGGATCGTATAGCTTTCAAGGGATGCAAATGTAACAATCTGTAATAAGGAGAGAGAAACCTTTTTTTTTTTTATTTCATTTGAGCTTTAAGGCTTAAGCGATGTAGAATGCGTAGCCAGAGAGTCATTAAGTTTCGAGCGCTAGCGTTTAAATATAAGAAATTATAGAAGAACTAACTCCTTTCCAGGTCATGTTAATCCGAACACAACAGCAGGGTTAATAAATCATTGTTACCATTTCGTCCACCGTAATACTAGTTAATATTCTTCCTCTCCTCACTGTTGCCCTCATTACCTCTCGTCTGTATTACTCTCAAATTTTATGTTCATCAGTATTCCCCGTAACGCCGTCCCCGAATATTTAGCTGCCAGCAGCCGAATGAGAAAAACGAAAATGCAAGCGCGCTCGAATCTAAAACTTCTCATTGTCTGCACTACACTGCCCAGTTCAAATCCGCCTGGCAAAAACGTGCCCCCCCCCCCCCCCCCCGGAGATAATGTATGGGTAACTTTTCAAACTGTGTGTGTGTGTGTGTGTGTGTGTGTGTGTGTGTGTGTGTCATGGGAGCGGGAAATGAACTCTTGTCAAAAAACAGTGTCTGACGTAATTTTATTTATAAGGTCACTTCGATTAGGTAATAACTTCCATGAGTCAGAATACTAATTCAAAAAAGTAAAAGCTACTACACACAGTGCATATTGGGGATGGGGAAGGAGGCGGGGGGATAGCGGAATTCGTATCACCTGCAATCACGTATGAAGTTGTGACTGTGTGCCAGTACATACACCTTACTCTCTCTCGTCGTAGTTTCATGTTCGGAACTCGAGATACACGGTAGAAGTAGCAGAACTGCCGTAGTCTTCTCGGAATACCGTTGCTCTAAATCTGCCCAAACATTCAGGAGCAATAATACAGGTCGTACAACCATCTTTCCCTCTGTGTCCCGGTCCGCAGCTCGTGGTCTAGTGGTTAGCATTTCTGCCTCTGGATCAGAGTCCCGGGTTCGATTCCGGCCGGGTCGGGGATTTTCTCCGCCCGGGGGTTGGGTGTTTGTGTTGTACTCATCATTTCAGCATCATTCGGGAAAGTGGCGAGACTGGACAGTGAAAAGATAGAGAATTTGTACGGGCGCTGATAACCACACAGTTGAGTGCCCCCACAAACCAAATATCATCATCTCCTCTGTGTCCCACGATAGGTGCACTTCACTCTTCTAGAATCTTTGTGCCAAATCGACGTCTTTTTGTAGTAGCTCGTTAGTCGTGCTCTTTATCGACGTTTGTTTTAAACGTTTATGTCTGTGTTGGTGAACAACACTTCTTAAAACATTCAACAATGGAAAGGTTGAAAGTTTCTTCTAAAGGCGTCGTATAAGTGGCAGTCATCTCTTAAATATTAAACATTTGACAACAACAATAGGCCACTATTTAACAGACATACTGGGGATGCCCATTCCAAAATTCGACTCAATCGATGTGCCAATCATCGCGTGTCGTTCTCATTACTTGTAGAAGGCTAAAATATTTAATGAAAGGAGTACTGCACATTTTGTAACCTTAACGAAAAAATTTTCATTTCCAGAGTTTTCTCGCAGGGAGAGAAGATATGGTGGCGTATAGGCCCTGATCACCAAACTGTGCACCAATGTCCTGGATTAAATTACAAAGCTCCCTGCAGTGTCTCTTAGAGTGAGGGCACGTGATCCTATGGATGGGGTGTTGAGTTCGGCAAACTCCTCTATGCTTTTCAAGAGCTTACGTTATATGTTGGTACCAGGTTTCACCATCTCCATCATCATCATTGTCAACAGCTCTAAAGTACAGACGCAAATCATCTGCTCTCTAAACGAGACTGTGAGTTTGTCGAGACTGTTGCTGCTTAAAGAAACCTGACGCGCATACCGCCCAAGTAGCACCAACAGTGAAAGAGGCTTGCACTAGGCCGTGAGCCACGGCAGTGAAAAAAGGGAAAAACACAATAAAATGTGCGGAAAATTGTTTCTTTATCTCTCGCTGCTCGCTTTCAGCAATTATTAATTCTGTCCAGGATTGATACCGACGAAGAAAATAGTGTTTTATGTCAGCATACAAAAATGACAAGGAGGAAGAAGAACAAGAAAACAGTGGAACAACCGTAACAAGAAAAATCATCACTGCATATGAAGCTCATCTCCCACTATAATCCCCTCGGCGTCAACAGGACACTGAACATTGATCTTCCTTCTGAGTTTCTGTCCTTCCACAGGAGATTTTTCTAGTAGAATAATGAAGGCATCCTGTCGTACGAATTTATTCCAAGGCCTGAAGCCATAACTGCTGACTTTAATTGTCAGAAACACGGACGACTTGCGGCCACAACTGATAAACGAACGACACGATTGCATCACCGACTCCCGCACGCTGTTAAAATGACGAAGACGGCTACCGAAGAGCTTGGTTGCGCCTAGGGAATTGCCCACCCCCGTATCCCCGGCGGGTAATCTTATCAATGCTAACAGCGGATTTCAGCTACCTTAGTCCACTTATCTCATTAGGAAGAACGCAGCGCTGAATTCAGTGGTGGCCTCAATCCCCGTGTTGTTAGGCAACCAGTTTAGATCACAAGAAAATCCCTTTCAAAGTATAGATTCTGTAGCGTAGTGGAAATTTAAATACAGGAATTGGACAGAATTATGAAAAAATCGTGAGAAATGCACGCTTGAACATAAATGCAGAGCCTAGCCAAGCTTGCAGATTGCGCTGTTGTATTTGACCCCGAGCGGCATCTATGCAATGCCCCTCAATATGATAAAAGTGTCAGTCGTGGTCAGAACAGTGTTTTGTGTAGTTGTGAGTGAATTGTGTCGGAACTAACTGAAATACAACGTGGACAAATTGTTGGTGCTCGTATAGTGGGTACGGCCGCAACCAAGGTAGCCGAAGTTTTTGATATTTCAAGAGGCACCGTCGTTTCAGATGTTTTATACTGTATACAGGGAAAGTGAGAAACATCATCTGCGAAGTCGCATCGCGGACCAAAGTGTATGTTGAATGATGGCAGACAGACTTTGAGGAGATTTGTGACGAAAAATAAGAGGACGACAGCAGCAAAAATCACTGCAGAACTGAATGTTTCACTCGCTTACCGTTTCAGCACTAAGACAGCTCCATAAGAAGGGAATTGCAGGGCCAATTGGAACTGTAAATCCACTGATCAGTATTGCAAATGCTCGTAACAGGAAAACGTACTGCCGAAGGCGTAAAATTTGGAGTATGGAGCAATCGAAGAGTCATTGGTCGGATTAGTCTTGTTGCACACTGATTCTGACTTCTGACAGAGTTTAAGTCCGAAGACTGAAACCTGACGGGGTTATGGTGTTGACTTGGGCAGCCATATCGTGGTATTCCGTAGATCCCATGGTTCCTCTGCGCGTTCGCACTACTGCCAAGGATTATCTGACGCCGTGCGGTATAGCCGCGCAGTCTCAGGCGCATTCCACGGTACACGCGGCTCTCCCCCCCCCCCCCCCCCCTTTCGGAAGTTCGAGTCCTCCCTCGGGCATGGGTGTGTGTTATCCTTAGCATATGTTAGTTTAAGTTACACTACTGGCCATTAAAATTGCTACACCACGAAGTTGACGTGCTACAGACGCGAAATTTAACCGACAGGACGAAGATGCTGTGATATGCAAATGATTAGCTTTTCAGAGCATTCACACAAGGTTCGCGCCGGTGGCGACTCCTACAACGTGCTGACATGAGGAAAGTTTCCAACCGATTTCTCATACACAAACAGCAGCTGACCGGCGTTGCCTGGTGAAACGTTGTTGTCATGCCTCGTGTAACGAGGTACGCTTCCGACTTTGATAAAAGATCGGATTGTAGCCTATCGGGATTGCGGTTTGTCGTATCGCGACACTGCTGCTCGCGCTAGTCGAGATCCAATGACTGTTAGCAGAATATCAAATCGGTGGGTTCAGGAGGGTAAAACGGAACGCCGTGCTGGATCCCAACGGCCTCGTATCACTAGCAGTCGAGATGACAAGCACCTTATCCGAATGGCAGAAACGGATCGTGCAGCCACGTCTCGATCACTGAGTCAACAGATGGGGACGTTTGCACAACAACCATCTGCACCAACAGTTCGACTACGTTTGCAGCAGCAAGGACTATCAGCTCGGAGACCATGGCTGCCGTTACCCTGACGCTGCATCACAGACAGGAGCGCCTAGGATGGTGTACTCAACGACGAACCTGGGTGCACGAATGGCAAAACGTCATTTTTTCGGATGAATCCAGGTTCTGTTTACAGCATCATGACGGTCGCATCCGTGTTTGGCGACATCGCGGTGAACGCACATTGGAAGCGTATATTCGTCATCGCCATACTAGCGTATCACCCGGCGTGCTTGTATGGGGTGCCATTGGTTACACGTCTCGGTCACCTCTTGTTCGCATTGACGGCACTTTGAACAGTGTACGTTACATTTCAGATGTGTTACGACCCGTGGCTCTACCCTTAATTAGATCCCTGCGAAACCCTACATTTCAGCAGGATAATGCACGACCGCATGTTGCGGGTCCTGTACGGGCCTTTCTGGATACAGAAAATGTTCGACTGCTACCCGAGCCAGCTCATTCTCCAGATCTCTCACCAACTGAAAACGTCTGGTCAATAGTGGCCGAGCAACTGGCTCGTGACAATACGCCAGTCACTACTTTTGATGAACTGTGATATCATGTTGAAGCTGCATGGGCAGCTGCACCTGTACACGTCATCCAAGCTCTGTTTGACTCAATGCCCAGGCGTATCAAGGCCGTTATTACGGCCAGAGGTGGTTGTTCTGGGTAGTGATTTCTCAGGATCTATGCACCCAAATTGCGTGAAAATGTAATCACATGTCAGTTCTAGTATAATATATTTGTCCAATGAATACCCGTTTATCATCTGCATTTCTTCTTGGTGCAGCAATTTTAATGGCCAGTAGTGAAGATTAAGTAGTGTGTAAGCCTAGGGACCGATAACCTCAGTAGTTTGGTCCCATAGGATCTTACCACCACCATGATTATGTGACCATTTTGACTTATCAGGTCCATCCAATGGTACAATATTTATTCCCCAGTGACGATGCTATGTTCCAAGACGATATGCTCTGTTGACACAGCTCGCATCTTCTAAGACTTGTTTTGTGAGCACGCCCTAGCCACAGCAACCACCAGATATCATTATTATTGAGCCTTTGTGGTCTACTTTGGAGAGATAAATGCGTGATCACTATCCGCCTCCATCATCGTTAATTGAACTTGTCACTGTTTTGTACGAAGAATGGTAGGAGGGTCCCGTGAAAACCATTCCGGGACAACTGGATACTGTTTCGAACGCCAAAGGTTTTCCTATACTGTATTAGGCAGGGTAACGTGTTGTGTTTTTGGTGTTCCTGTATTTTTGTACATCCGCCATATATATCACGGCTTATATTCGAGCTCTGTTTAGCACAATTAACTGCCAAATTTGGCAGGCTGCTTCTGTCTGTTAGTGGAACCGTTTCTGAAAAACAGAAACAGAAGCTGAACGATGAAGTCAAACGAAGCTGTGCAAGAAGCATTAGTGAATTCAAAGCAAGCAGAGAATTTAAGTTACAGCTCAGATCTTTCGATAACAGGAAATCACAGGACCTGATGTAGTGTCCGTCGGATTCTGTATTTAATATCCCGAGGAACTAGGCCCTGCCGGCCGGTGTGGCCGACAGGTTCGAATCCTGCCTCTTGCATGGATGTGCGTGATGTCCTTAGGTTAGTTAGGTTTCAGTAGTTCTAAGTTCTAGGGGACTGATGACCTCAGATGTTTAGTCTCATAGCGCTCAGAGCCATTTGAACCATTTTGAACTGGATGCACTACTAGCATCGACTTAACGCAGATCGCAGGGAAAACAGACCCTGACACACCGGTCGTTTCAATCTACAAGAAGAATCGCAAAATCGACGCACAGAACTATAATCCTGTCTTACTGACGTGAACTTGTTGTAGAAGGATAAAACGTATACGATGACTCCAGTGGAGATGGGACAACTACCTCGGAATCAGCATGTTTTCCGCAAGCTCTTACCGTGTGAAATTCCTTCTTGAGTTTCAGAAGACAGCCTATAACGGAACTCTCTCTCTCTCTCCCCACTTCGAGAAGTCGTTCGTCAGAGCACCGATCCGGCGCGTAGGGAGCAAAACGCGTGTATGGGAAATATCGAAAGACATATACAGTTGGCTGGAAGACTTCCTAGGAAACAGAACTCGGTATTCCTTTCTTAAAGTGGAGGCTTCATAAAAAGCAAGAGTCGCAACCGGAGTATCCGAGGATAGCGTGACAGGGCCGCTGGTATTCACGATATATTTATAAATGACGTGGTAGATACAGTCTGTAGGCGTATGAGGCTGAAACATTGACGACGCAACTGTGTACAGAGGGCAGCAACGTAAAAAACGACATAGAAGGCTATCCGTGGAGCTGTCTTATTGTTAGGTTGCAGATAATGCTATCGTTTACCTTTTAGTAAATTCGTCAGAAGATAAATAAGAACAACAAAATTTACACAAGATACCTGTATGGTGCAAAAAGTAGCCACTGAACGTAAACAATAAAAAGTGTGTACTGCTCCCCAGTAATACTGAAAACAATCCATTGAATTTCAGTTACACGATAAATCACTCAAATTTGAAGTCTGTCAAATCAACTAAATACCCAGGGATTACAGTTACGAACGAATCAAATTGGAAAGAAATGTTTTGGGCAAAAATAACCAAAGACTGCGTTTTACTGGTAGCCGCTTGGAATATGCAACAAATATGCTAAAGAGATATGCTAAATTACGCTTGCCCGTCCTGTTCTGGAGTACTGCTGAGTGGCATGGGATCATTACTAGATAGGACTGACGAAGGACACTGAAATTGGAGAGAGAATGCCAAGGATATGGTGAGCGAGTTGGTGTGACAATCATTAAGACAACGCCGTTTGTCGTTGTCGCGAGATTATTACTTGAAATTTCAATCACTAAGTTTTTCTTCCGACAGCGAAAATGTTTTGTCGACTCTCAGCTTCAGAGGGATAGATGACCATAGTAGTAAAATAAGAGCTTTCACGGTAAAATTTAGGTTCATTTTTCCCACTTTTTTTCGCCGGCCGCTGTGGCCGACCGGTTCTAGGCGCTTTAGTCCGGAACCGCCCTGGTGCTACGGTCGCAGGTTCGAATCCTGCATCGGGCATCAATGTGTGTGATGCCCTTAGATTGGTTAGGTTTAAGTAGTTCTAAGTTCTAGGGGACTGATAACCTCAAATGTTAAGTCCGATAGTGCTCAGAGCCATTTGAAC
Organism: Schistocerca piceifrons; assembly: GCF_021461385.2. Classification (NCBI taxonomy): domain Eukaryota; kingdom Metazoa; phylum Arthropoda; class Insecta; order Orthoptera; family Acrididae; genus Schistocerca; species Schistocerca piceifrons. Next base: position 276,913,381 of record NC_060142.1, read on the forward strand.
ATTTTATTCGAGAATGGAACGGTCGAGCAATAGTCTGAAGGTGAACTTCATAGAAATTTTCGCGACCACCGTGCAGAACTAGCACTTCTAGAGGAAACGATATTCCGGAAGAAATGGCTCAGGTGCGATCTAGGGATTGTTTCCATAGTGAATCTTTCATTCTGGAGCAGAATGTGCACCGCGACTGAAACATGTTTGCGCGATATCTTTTCTTCTAAGTGCGCTTCGCTATTAAGGCATAAACGAGAGCATCTGTGATGTTCGGAAAGTAGGGCAGAAGTAAAGCTGTGGGGCCTTGTCGTGTCTGCTTAGCTCCATTAATAAGAACACTGTTTCAAAGAGGCAGTTGAAATTCCGTTCCGGAATCTGCAGGACATGTATATACTAGACTTGTAAACCAACCAGTTGGTTCCAGTTGCAGGTTGCCTAACAGGTGCTAGGAGCATGAAAAAATTCATGTAGGTATCATACGGGGAGATGCGCTACAGACTAAGGCTCTACGACGCTTTGAAGCTGACGCCGCCTTGTTAAATGTCCCAAAACATTAGCAGACTACTGTTTACGATTGCTCTTCGTTCTTATTTTCTGTTGTCTTCCCGAAAATGCTGAGCACATATTCCAATTTATCCCTCTCACTGACAGCAAATCTAGACATGTGAAAAAAATAGAGTCGCTACAGTAGAAGTAAACAGAGCAACCAAAATTCACGAATATAAACGAAAGTATCGCTTAAACGAGACCACTTACGAATGAACGTGATTCTTTTAAACTAATCGTAATGGTCAGTACAGCCGTAAAGAACGCAAGTTGGCGTTTTTGATAAAGACACTTTCACCAGAAGTTAATGTTTAGCGGACGTCGGTTTCAAGTTTGTGACGTCATGACATTATTATATCTCCATGAAAAAAATTCATATTCTTTATTTTATATAATTATTGACTGAAACAAAAAATTTAAAATGCCGGTATAATCGACCCATTAAGTGGTATAAACTTACACAAACACAATGAGCCAAGTATTACAGTTGTAAACTGTATCTGGAGAGCCGTCCGGAATGGCCGGGCGGTTCTAGGGGCTACAGTCTGGAACCACGCTGCCGCTACGGTCGCAGGTTCGAATCCTGCCTCTGGCATGGATGTGTGTGATGTCCTTAGGTTGGTTAGGTTTAATTAGTTCTAAGTTCTAGAGGACTGATGACCTCAGCAGTTAATTCCATAGTGCTCAGAACCATTTGTATCTGGAGACAGCGGAACTCAGGCGCTTAAAACAAATATTCATCCATTATTTGAGAATGAGAGTGCTTAGCGATGTACAACAAACTTCACACATTCATTCAAACCTGTTCGTACCTTTTTATAGCGATAAAAACGCGTTTTGTTGACAGTATCCACATACACCACTGAATATAGCCGCAGAATTATATCATTGTACGACAAGTTCAGGAAATGTGACGGCATAAACATTCGTGAAAAACTAGCTTTCAAGTAAAACGGAGCGCTGTTTACCCAGACTATACTCTTCCTGTGTTGGATGATGAGAGCACTTAGTTGTTTTACACCTGAAAGTTCGATTCTTAAAAGAGTCTAGGGTTACTGGTAACACAAAAACGGCCGAAATGTGTTGCTGGCAATCAGCTACAGATTCGAACTGCATGCCGTTCGGCTAGTGGCCATGAATTGTGGGAACAATGCATGAGTCAGCGCTGCTTCGCCTGATTTAACAGGTATTGCCGCTTGATAGGATTGCTGATTTATGTGTCCAGTCTGCTGTGTGACACACGCCTCAGGTCAGCAGACTGGACTGCACCGGCGCAGGTACTGGAGGTGATTAACCTCAATGGCTGCAGACACTGCGTGCGGCTCAGGATCTTCCGCCGTATAAGACATGCGCGCTCTCTTTTTAACGAGCAAGCCTCGATGAGTAACAACTATGTGCAACGTGCACCAAAGGCATCGTTCATTGAATAGGTATTTATATTATTTTAAAGAAGCGATGACGTAATGATATACCGCCAACAGAATGATCTTCTCCATTCCAGTCAGTACGGATTTCGGAAACCTCGGTCCTGTGAAACCTAACTCGCGCTTTTGGTCGCACTTGGCGTCCTGAAATACGTGGATCACGGCAGTAAGGTAGATGGCGCATTCGTTGGTTTCCAAAATGCATAACACTAAGTATCACAACTACATATCCAAAGTACGATCGTATGGGGAATCGAGTGAAACTTGTGATTGTTTTTAGCGTTTCTTGGTAACGGAGGACACATCTTTTTAGCTTGGAGAGAGACTCAACAGATGTGGAAGTAACTTCAGACATGCCCCAGGGAAGTCAGTATTAAAGTAGATATCTTAGGTGTTGCGAAACAACTCGAATCACTTAAGAAAGGCAAGTCGTCCGGTCCAGATGGTATACCAATCAGTTTCCTTTCAGAGTATGCAGAAACAATAGCGCCTTTCTTAGCAAACATATACAACCGCTCACTTGACGAAAGGTCTGTTCCTAAAGACTGGAAAGTAGCACAGGTCACACCAATATTCAACAAAGGAAATAGGAGTAACCCATTGAATTACAGACCCATATCATTGACCTCAATTTGCAGTAGGATTTTGGAGCATATACTGTACGCGAACATTATGAATCACCTTGAAGAAAATGACCTATTGATACATAACCAATACGGATTCAGAAAATATCGTTCTTGTGCGACACAGCTAGCTCTTTATTCCCTTGAAGTAATGAGTGCTGTCGACAAGGGATCTCAGATCGATTCCATATTCCTAGATTTTCAGAAGGCTTTTGATATCTTTCCTCACAAGCGACTATTAATCAAATTGCGTGCATATGGAGTTGTGTGATTGGATTCGTGATTTCCTCTCCGAGAGGTCACAGTTCGTAGTGATAGACAGTAAATCATCGAGTAGAACCGAAGTGATATCTGGCGTTCCACAAGGTAGTGTCATAGCCCTCTGCTGTTCCTTATTTACATAAATGATCTAGGTGATAATCTGAGCAGCCCCCTTAGATTGTTTGCAGATGACGCTCTAATTTACCGTCTAGTAAAATCATCAGACGATCAATTCCGATTACAAAATGATCTAGAGAGAATTTCTATATGGTGCAAAAAGTGGCAATTGGCACTAAACAAAGAAAAGTGCGAGGTCATCCACGTGGGTACTGAAAGAAATCCGATAAATTTTGGGTATACGATAAATCGCACAAATCTAAGGGCTGTCAATTCGACTAAATACCTACGAATTACAATTACGGGCAACTTAAATTGGAAAGACTACATAGGTAATATTGTGGGGAAGGCAAACCTCCGCTTTGTTGGCAGAACACTTAAAAGATACGACAAACCCACTAAAGACAGCCTTTATTACACTTGTCCGTCCTCTGCTGGAATATTGCTGTGCGGTGTGGGATCCTTACCAGGTAGGATTGACGGAGGACATCGAAAAAGTGCAAAGAAGGGCAGCCCGTTAGTGTTATCGCGCAATAGGGGTGAGGGTGTCACTGATATGATACGCGAGTTGGGGTTGTAGTCACTGAAACAAAGGCGGTTTTCCTTGCGGCGAGATGTATTTACGAAATTTCAATCAGCAACTTTCTCTTCCGAATGCGAAAATATTTTGTTCACACCCACCTACGTAGGGAGAAATGATCATCATAATAAAATAAGAGAAATCAGAGCTCGAACAGAAATATTTAGGTGTTCCTTTTTCCCACGCGCCATTCGAGAGTGGAATGGTAGAGAAGTAGTTTGAGAATGATTCGATGAACCCTCTGCCAGGCACTTAAGTGTGAATTGCAGAGTAACCATGTAAATGTAGAACACTAATGTCAGTCTTCTCGCAGATAATCCATTTATCTATAAAGAAGTACTGTTTCGAAAACGCTGGACAGGTATTTAGTCAGCGTTTGATTCGAGTTCAAAACCGTGCAAAGAGGGTAGCTCGCTTTAAGTGTCGGAAATCTAAAATTGTGTAACCTGCTTCCCAAAACAAACAAAAACAGAGCATCTTATAACTGCAGTATAGAGTCACTATTGAAATCGGTGAACTAATACAAATACCTTGGTGTCTAAATGTGTGCCGGCCGCGGTGGTCTCGCGGTTCTAGGCGCGCAGTCCGGAACCGCGCGACTGCTACGGTCGCAGGTTCGAATCCTGCCTCGGGCATGGATGTGTGTGATGTCTTTAGGTTAGTTTGGGTTAAGTAGTTCTAAGTTCTAGGGGACTGATGACCACAGCTGTTAAGTCCCATAGTACTCAGAGCCATTTGAACCATTTTTTGTCTAAATGTGTAGTGGTGTCCTATAAATTCAGTCGTAGGTAAAGCAGGTGTCAGACATCGGTTCATTGGAACAGTACGAGAAAAATGCAGTCAACATCTGTAGTTACATGACTACTCTGCAATTCACAGTTAAATGCTTGGCAAAGGATTCATCGAACTACTTTCAGTCTATTTCTCTATCGTTCCACACTCAAATAGCACCTAGGAAAAACGACCACTCAGATCTTTCCGTGTGAGCTGTGATTTCTCTTATTTCGTCCTGATAGTAATTTCTCACTGTGTAAGTGGAAGTCAATAAGATTTCGCACATTCGAAGGAGAAAGTTAGCAATCGAACTTTCGTGAAAAGATTAGTCGAAACGAGAAACGTTTTTGTTTTGATGATTGCCGCCTCAACTCCGCGTTTCATATCCGTGATAGGTAAGTATCCCACACCGCTCAGCGATACTCCAGAATATGGCGGACAAGCTTAGTGTAGGCAGTCTCTTTAGTAGACCTGTTGCATTTTCTACGTGTCTGTCAGTAAAACAAAATATGTTGTTCCTCTTCCTCACAAAATTTTCCACGTGATCTTTCCACTTTGATTTGTTCGTCATTGTAATCCAAGGCTATTTAGTTGAACTGATATTTTTTGAATCTGAGTGATTGTCGTGTAACAGAAATTTAACGAATTCCTTTTAATGTTGGTATGAATGCACTCACACTTTTTTATTGTTTGGGGTAAATTGTCGCATTTCGCACCATACAGACAGCTTGTGTAAATAATTTTGCAAGTGGTTTTGATCTTCTGATGATTACTATTTTGCACAGGAGATTGGTTACAAATCACTTGTGCAACCCATCTTACAATACTGATACAATTAAGTGGTACCCCAGCCATATAGTATTAAGTGATGAATACAGGACCATATTACGTATCGCATCCTTTGGAATCTCGAAGACAGTGGTTAGACTAATTACCTAGAGGCATTTAAGGAATCATTATCCCCACATTCCAAACACGAATGGAACGGGATGAAGCCCTAACATGTGATACACTGAGAAGTGCCCTCTACAAAGCACTTCACAGTGGTTTGCATAGTATCTACGTCGATTTACAACTTCTAAGTTATTCTGAAAAATGATGATCTGTCACAGTAGTTATGTTACTTCATGCAACCTACCAGTTTGGGTTAAACCACAGACCATCCTCATGGCATAAAAAAACAGCATTACTCACAGGGCATGTTTCCAATCACGATCATTTGTATATAGCGTCATACATTAAATGCAGTGAAGTACCCAGTTTATGCATTAAGTAATATGTTTAGAGGGCTATGGACGCGACTTGAATACGAAAAAACTTGATATTTCGTCCAACACATATACTCTGCCATTAAAAGTATTCGGACTTCCCTAAGTGATGCGGAATTTATCACTAGAAGTCACGAGTGGCGGACATGGCAATATAAAATGATGCGGGGAGTACTGTGTTGTTAGAGGTGCAGCAATAGTAGAATACGTCGCTCAAGAGAGTTCGGTATCTTCGACTGTATACAGGTCATCGGATATCACCTGAGTAACAAATCCATTCCGGATCTTTCAACCCTTCTAAAGCTGTCTAGGTTGGTGATGTGATTATGAAGTGGAAATAAAAAAAAAAAAAAACAGCCCCAACCAAACTAGCAACAGCCTCTGGTAGTTACAGGTAGGGACCACCACTCATTGCGGACGGTGCTTTTAAAAAATTGCATGAAATCAGCGAAACGAATCACTCATAAGTTCTAAATGCTGCCAGCTGTCTACTTAGTATTATGATTGTGCGTAGGGAGTTAAAAGGAATGGGGAACACGAATGAAACGGGGTGAAGCTCTAACACGTGGTTCACTGAGAAGTACCCGCTGCCAAGCGCTTCACACATTTCTGTAGTCAGTGCTAAGCGACGTTTGACGCCACTGGACATTGGACGAAGCGAGTGATCTGGAGTGATATATCATGCTGTATCCTGTGGCAATCCGATGGGTTCAAATGGTTCTGAGCACTATGGGACTTAACATCTGAGGTCATCAGTCACCTAGAACTCAGAACTATTTAAACCTAACTAACCTAAGGACATCACACGCATCCATGCCCGAGGCAGGATTCGAACCTGCGACCGTAGCTGTCGCGCAGTTCCGGACTGCAGCGCCTAGAACCGCTCGGCCACACCGGTCGGCCAATCCGATGGGATGGATAGGGTTTGGCAGTTACCAGGAATTTACGAGGCAATGATTTGTCGAGAATAACGTTCTTGGAATGGACTGCCCCGACCAGATTCCCGACAAGAACTGAATGGAACACCTTTGGGATGAATTATAACGTCGACTTAGATCCAGACTTCAGCGTCCAACACTAATACCTTCTCTGGTCTCGGCTCTTGAGGACGAAGGAGCTGTCGATCCTCCACAGACAGACACCTCATTTAAAGGATCCCCAGCAGAGCTGAAGCCGTCATGAAGGCGAATGGTGGACACATCCCATATTAATCTCCACTAATAGGTGTCCGGATACTTTTGAACAGATAGTGTATTGTAAAATACAAGAGACGGGAAGATACTCGTAACGGGTTAGGGAAGATACTGGAGTGGAAGACGTAATTATGGCTGTAGTGAAAATGAAATTTAAATGGACAAGAATTGTTTCCAGATGCATCAAGGAAGGTGTTAACTGGATTCTCAAAAATAAGTCCAGGCCGACGATCTAACGGAACGGGGGTAGATCACATTAGAAAACATGCAGGAGCAGCGTGGATGCTATGAAATCTTCCTGCCGGTTGGAACTGTTTGCCGGTACGCCAGTTTTATCCGTGGTGGCCATTTTATCCATGATGCCCATTGTTCTTACCGACTTTGGTATCCAGATACGACTGACGACCCGGCACCAAAGCCGCCCAGTTACAACCATTCAGAGCTGTGTCACATTACTGCAGTGAAGAACGGTCGCGTAGACGGTCCAGGAGAAAGAGGCTGCCGTAAGGGGGTGGTGCTCCAGCTGTGGCTACGCCGCGCTGGCTGGTGCTCAGGAGCGCGTGGCGGAGTGTGGAATGCGCCGAGCTTGCGCCTCACCGCCTCCCCCCCTACTACTGTGACGCAGCCGGGCCCACACTCCGGGCCACAACAGGCACAGCTGGGCGCTGCCACTCTGCGTCCCTCTGTTCTATAACATGCAGCACCGCGGTGTGTATTCAATAAGCGAGCAAGGAACGCTTAGAGTTTATCGTCACTAGAGAAACAGCAATTCGGAAGCGAGGCCGTTTCTTTTCAAAGGAGCCATCTCGCCAAATTGCCTTCGCCTCTAGTGACCCCTTGTACCATATACATATACAAACCTACTCCGTAAGTCACTATACGCCACATAGCGGAGGATCCATTATATACGACTGCTAGTCATTCCCTCTTCCGTCCCACTGGCAAATGGGGCTAGGGAAAAGCAATTGTCTGTGTGCTACCGTACTAGTCCTGATTTCTCTTTTCTTGTCATCGCGATCCTTACGCAAGATGTGCCTTGGTGGCAACAGGATAGTTCTGCAGTCTGTCGCATAATCCGATTCTCTAAACTCTCTGTCTTTAAGCACTATCTTGTATGCGGGACAACAGTGGTCATAAGTAGACATCTTGAATTATGCGTAGACCCAATTTCCGCCACCGACACGACTTACCGCTCAGTCCACAGCTGTCCAGTTTCATTCTTGCATCTCCATGCACTGCGGTCTGTTGTATTTACCGTTTGTCATTTTCACACAAATTTCGCCAACAGTTATCGTTTTACATTGTTTTTATTACGAAGCGGATTCTTGTTGATACTTCCCACATTTTTATTAATTTTTGGGGATTCTAGATGGATTGCTGTATTCAATTGTTAACTGGTTATGTTCAGCCTATTGTCGTCCGTTTGGACTCATGGTAGGTATTTTTAATTTTTGAGTATATGTTCTAGCCCATCGTTGGCTTTTGATAGCATTAGGTTGGGACGCTATTTCTTGACGGGTGTTAGGGTTTTCAGAAATTTTTGGGCACGCTTGAGGAACGGCGCTTACCTGACGATGCGCTGATTTCTTGATTTGTTCATAGACAAGGAATGTTCGGTTCCGTCCATGTTACAACTTCAGTGTACTGGTTCACCATGTAAATAATTTGCTCTGTTTCTCACTGTTGATTGTAACTATAATTCGACAATAATTGTAGCGAAAGCCTTTTTTAATTTAACAGATTTAACCTGATGATTACGGAACCAGTCGTTAAACAAATTTACAAGACCAGCCAAGCCGTTATTGTTCAAAATGTCTCAAGAGTATTTCGCGAAAGGAAGGTCGTCTTCCCTCCGTGGATTTCCATTTGAGTTCACGGAGAATTTACATAATTTTCGCGTGTTGATCAAACCTACCGGAACGAAATGTACCAACACGCCTCTTAATTGCTTCGCTGTATCTCTGTAATTGGACCTGGTGAAGATCCATCCTTTCGCTTTCCTTACAACCGACTTACGTGCTCTCCCCGTTTCATTTCGCTTTGTAACGTCACACATAGATATTTGGTCGAAATCACTGTGTCAAGGAGCATACCACTAATACTGTATTAAACGTAACACAATTTTATCTCTTACTCGTCCCCATAAACTCACAAACTTACATTTTTCCACATTTACAGCCAGCTGCCAATCATCATACCAATTACAAATTCTGTCCAAGTCATCCTGTATCCTCATACAAAATTTACTGAAAACAGACACACGTCAGTGAACAGAGCATCTGTTCAACACGTACTGCAGGTGCTCAGTATGGGCTTCGTTTGTGATGAGATGTGGCAAACGTCAATTCGTGGGTGCAAATCGGAGACACGATGTTTCTGGGAAGACGCGAAGGCAGCCCGCTTTGCGAATCTGGTAATTGAGTTGCCTATCTGCAGGTGCGAAATAATTCGATGTGACAGTACGGAGACGAGGGTTAACAATGAAACTTGAGGACAACACAACCTACAGGAGCATCTGAAATAATAAGAGTGCTACTAAACATTTGCTGGCTTCCCTTTACCAGTGGGACTCTGACACAGCAAAAAGATGCAAGAACTTCCAGTTGTTTCTCCGATAACCTGTCGTGGGAAACATACGACCCGATGGTAGTCACAGAATTAACGACTTCACTTTCCCGTACACTACAGCGTCATCAACAAACAGCGCAGATTGCTGCTCACGCTTTCCGTCAGACTGTTTTTTGTGTACAAGTTGTTTCCAAATTCCTGTTACAGGTGTCTAAATGTTGCAGAGAGGACGTATTAGGTAGCGTTTCGATAAGGGGCTCATATCTGGAAGTGTAGAGGAAAGGTGCATATTATGCGATAGTTCCTGTGTTCATGTTAGGGGTTGCACTCTGGTGGAGAGTTTATTAAACACGTATATTGCGTGCCAGACGACGACACAGCGAGTAGGACGCCATAGTTGAGCCGGACACAGTATGTAGAGGTTGATACAAAATTTCTTGTGTTTGGAGTTTTTGCGACGTCGGTGTTAAGACAATATTTCAGCTTAAAGCTGAGTAGATATTACTGCACTCTTTTATTGCTGTTATTTGTGACGGTATTACCTATAATCATTGACAATTAGGTTAATTTTCCAACGAACTTTGTTAGCAAGTCCGCGATTCTTTGTGTAAGATGGCGAAATTCTTAATATGCGATAGTATGGGGATCCAAATACAGTGTCGCATATTACGATACCTATCGCATATTGGGGGAACTCGTTCTCTCACGATTTGTTATATGTAATTGACGCTATACTATCATGAGATAACAATATTTTATCGTTTAGTGTAGTAAAATTTTGGCAACTGCGTTTATTTTAATTCGATTAAATTATCATAAACAAGGATTACTTGGAGATAGTCAAATAGGTCAAACATCGCGTTCGTGCTCTGCTGTGTTACTAGCTTCAACTTCTTATGTGAAGCAATTGCAAGAATTTAAACAGAAGAAATCAGAGGCTGAAGCTAAGAAAACAGCCAGAAAGTTATTTGGGGAGAAGAGTGGAAAATCTTCAAATCGTAGACCTAAAGCAGAAGAATCGTCTAGTGACTCAGCATCCGATGTCCATCTTGATGACAGTGGGGATTCAGACAGCAGTGATGACGATGACGCAGAATGTCTTTTCTGTACTGGGTGCTTTTCTGAAGACAAACACGGGGAGAAATGGGCACAGTGCACAAAATGTTATGAGCTCATGAAGATTGCGGTGTCACAGAAGACAATTTTGATTGGCCCGAACGTCGTTAATATAAACCTAAGTAGTGTGAAATGAGTGAAGGATAACAGAAATGAATGAACATGTAAAAATTGTATATTCATATGTCATTATTCTGTAATAAAATATTTAAAGCAAAATATTATTACTGTCTCATATTAGGAAACCTTGATCTCATTTCTACGAAATGCCTTGTTTGTGAAGATTTAATAACTACTCTGAAAGATTGTTTATTATTGTAAATACGATAATTGTATGATAAAATTAAGTAATGCAAGATATTATTACCATCATAAAAATAAAATTGTACTTACTTTTAGACCTTTCAAATGAGTTTACATAAGTGTGTCTCATATTAGGCACCTTTCCTCTACCGTTGGGATGTAAAACAAATTTAAAGATCGGATCATTTCCAAATTTCCTGCTTCGCGATACGCACACAGCAATGATTGTGAACTCAGTCCTCCACGTAGCGGCGTGTCTGCTGTTCGCTGCACAAGGTGTGTCTGGGATGCACACTTCAATAAACACGGTCCGCAGACACTGGTGAGCGTTCGTGGCACACGATAGTCAACACTCCTAGCTGTAAATATCCCAGTTTGTCGCAGCCGTTGTTGTAGCCAAACAAAACTGGTATGTAAAGGACCGAAGCTATCCGTAAAACGTTATCGATACATGCCCCCTGCAGCTCTACCGTTACATACCGTACAGTGAGGCGACAGAGATGAAAGTGATCCCTTTTTCAAACTTATTTTATGTCCAAACGGGACGTTTCCGAACATGGGTTCCTTACAAAACTTTCCGTGCTATATCCTCCCTACAACCTCTAGAAACCTGTCATAAGAATTTTTAAACACCTTGTGTAGACAACAAGAGAGCTTCTGTCAGACATTCACTGGGGACTCCTTGTCTCTGATGAACACTCGTCGAGGTCAGCGCACTGTGTTCAATTACTTAAAAAGTTTTCGAGACACTCACATATCGTATAACGATACAACCGTTAAAATGACGTTCGATCGAACTTACATCTACTCCTGAGCTCGCAGGCCACCCTATTGTGTAGGTGGAGCATACTACTTGGTGAACCAGTGCACCCCCACCACGCACCTCCTCGTCCCCGTTCCAGCGTCGTATTGCATTCGGGGATGGTACGCGACGAAAAGACTATCAGCAGATTTCTGTATTTTTTCCTCACTTCAACGTTGTGCCCTTAAGCGAGATATGTATTGGAGGAAATAGTTCGCTATCTGATCAACAGTATCAGGATACCCTTCACCTTTGACTGCTTGAACTCTATTGTGGACACTTTCAGTGAGAAGCCTGAATGTTCATAGGGTAATGACAGCCCATTCTTCCTCATGAGCCGAAACCAGGACGTATACTGCAACACCACTCCTGTGTACGTCACTGTCGGTACTACCCATGATGGTTACGTTCTCGAGGCATTCGCCAAACCCACTCTACCATCGGGTTGGCATAGGGTGATTCGTCATCCCAGATCACTCGTTTCCATTCATCGCCGGCTGGTGTGGTCGAGCGGTTCTAGGCGCTTCAGTCTGGAACCGCGCGACCGCTACGGTCACAGGATCGAATCCCGCCTCGGGCATGGATGTGTGTGATGTCCGTAGGTTAGTTAGGTTTAAGAAGTTGTAAGTTCTAGGGGACTGATGACCGCAGATGTTAAGTCCAGTAGTGCTCCGAGCCATTTGAACCATTCATCCACTGTCCAGTGGAGTCGCTCTTTACAGGACCTCAAGCGTCGCTTAGCAGTGACTCCAGAAATGTGTAGCGAATGAAGAGCTGCTCGACCATTGCACCCCATTCTTTTCAACTTCCTACGCACACTCATCGTACTCGCTGGACTGCTGACAGCACTTTGCAGCTTACAGGTGATTCCTCACGCTGATTCCATGCGATTTCGTCCCGTCTGACCCTCGTGTACGCTTACCTATCTGCAATATACATTTTATTGACTCTCTTAATTATTTATTATGTTGTTGTTGTTGTTGTTGTTGTTGTTGTGGTGGTGGTGGTCTTCAGTCCTGAGACTGGTTTGATGCAGCTCTCCATGCTACTCTATCCTGTGCAAACTTCATCTTCCACTACCTGCTGCAACCTACATCCTTCTGAATCTGTTTAGTGTATTCATCTCTTGGTCTCCCTCTACAATTTTTACCCTCCATGCTGCCCTCCAATACTAAATTGGTGATCCCTTGATGCCTCAGAACATGTCCTACCAACCTATCCCTTCTTCTAGTCAAGTTGTGCCACAAACTCCTCTTCTCCCCAGTTCTATTCAACAGCGCGTTAGGTATGTGATCTACCCATCTAATCTTCAGCAGTGTACCGTATGTGGTATGCCAATTTTTGATTGGTCTGTATTTTAAATGTTTTGACATTGTACAGTTTAATAAAAAGGGACCGTCCATTGAGAAAGATTACAAATGTTGCTCTAAATAATTCTGGGAAAAGATTGTTTTTCCTTTTCAATATTTTCAGATTTTATACTTCATATATTAGGCAGCCGTCAATTGCGGAAATTAAGGTACAGTGTGTTCAACGAATTACGTTATGAGGGTTTTGTCGGATACGGCACATGAAGTTCGAAGGAAAGCTGTACTATGAATTATATTATTATGTATTTATAGGTCATTCACAGCAATGGCACGTTTAAAAATACCCGATGCCTTGGTACGTGTCCATAGTCGAATGTACAATTCGTAATAAAGGACGTACTTATGCATTTGCATTATTTGATTGATTCAAAAATTACAGCAATCTAAAACACCAACTCGAACACTCTACTGGGAAACCCGTAAACAAATGACTGAGTAAATCTCATCTAACTAAGAAGTACCTGGTCTTCATAAGGGTCAACACGCAAACAGGACCGGCCCCTGTGGCCGAGCGGTTCTAGGCGCTTCAGTCCGGAAGGCCGCTGCTGCTACGGTCGCAAGTTCGAATTCTGTCTCGGGCATGGATGTGTGAGATGTCCTTAGCTTAGTTAAGTTTAAGTAGTTCTTAGTCTAGGGACTGATGACCGCAGATGTTAAACCATTTTTTGAACGCAAACAGTATGGTAAACACTGCCTTGTCTCTTCCCATATTAAAAGTTGCAAGGCTTGTCCCGGACACGTAGCATTTAAAAACCCCACTCTTTAAAAAAACTACGCAGTATTCCACCGACACATGACCTCAAATCGCCCAGTTACGTTTCTGCATATGGTTGTAACGATTTCCTAAAAAAAATTGTGATATGGGTGGGCACCACTCAGAGCTCTTTATTGTATGCTGGACTTGCAGTATGCTTTAAGTAGGGTGTTGATCTGTTTAATTTTTTTTAATTTTCTGCAGTCGCCGGAATTGAGGCTGCAACATTAACGCAGTCTTGTCTTCCTAATGCGGTCGCCTTTAGCCGGTAGGCACTCTTCACTTGAAAGGCTGTAGATACACACGCTAGCTACGCCACGGTATTCAACTTGTGAGGGCGCCGCTGGACCTTGAAGATTCGTGGAAAGGCTCTCCCCCCCCCCCCCCCCCCCCGCCCCCCCTCCTCCTCCACAGCTTCCACCCTCGTCGAACTCTCATGTCGTAGATCTCTCCAGCCAGGAGCAAGTGTGCTATCGCTGCACTGTAGTTACGTTGAATTGCTTTACTTTATGAACAGGTGCTACTACATACCAGTCCGAAATGTTCAATGCCGCAACGAATTTAGCACACTTCCTTTCAAGGCTGCCCCATGTTTATTCACGGCTGATGCCGATGCCCCTCTAGCCACACCGTCCGAGAAACGGGCCGGAGTGCCATGCGACGGGGTGGGCCAACCTATTAGGTTCTGGTTCCCGTACAACGCCAGAAGCTGCGCTTGTGTTGTATATGAAACACCTTGTGTTTCGTTCCAGTTACTTAAGATAATAATTGGGCTGTTATACACTGTGCGATCCGGACACCCGAACATAGCCTTCTCTGGTTTCGGCTCTTGAGGAAGAACGGGCTGCCATTCCTCCAGAGACATTCTGACACCTCAATGAAAGTCTCTCCATCAGAGTTCGAGCCGTCATAAAGGCAAAGGTAGACACATCGCATGTTAATACCCAGTAATAGGCGTCTGGATACTTTTGAGCAAATAGTGGAAGGGTAGTTCCATGATGATACACCTGCCATTCTCCATTATCCATGGGAATTCGCATGATGTCACAGAAACATCCTGCATCCTTCCATCCAGGAATATTTTACATGTTTTAGCTGTGTTTATCATCATACCAAAGTTAATAAAAACTTCAACTGTGGACGAGATGTCTGTCAGGTCTTGCTAAGTGTATTTCCCGAATTTTCCAGTCTTTATCTGATGTGTCTACTGTGCTCCTCTGGCAGATACATAGTCACGGTGTAGGGTCCAGGAGATCGATGTTTGTGGCGTGGATGCTTAGCGTTATTGTACGCATTAGGTTAGGGCACTGGAACCGTGAGTTAAGAAGACCACTATTGATCCGTTTAAGAGATCAGTTGTTATAGTTTCGTTTAATTATGTATTGCAAACTGACCATGTACATAATGTTTTTACTGTGGCGGTTCCAAACGTGATTTCTTTTCTGTTGCTGTTCGGTGCAGTTCTTGAGTAATCCCGTCTGTCCTGAATATTCTTGCCGTGTTATACTAAAGTCGTCCACACCTCCTCAACGTAGTCTTGATCTGGCCTCATGAACGTCCTGTATGTGTGGACGAGTATCTCTATCAGTTGATCCATCGTGGGTACGGGGCAGCGGCCGGTCAGACATTTACCAAAGAAAAATCAGCAAACGGCTGAATGTTTTCAGAAGCTGTTACTATGTTAATACGACCAGTTTTGGCACCTCCATATATAGAGAATCAAATACATCGAAGCATACGTCATCGGAGCCACCAATGCCTGGATCCTGTGAATATTTTATGGAGCGTGTACGTCCAAGTAGTGTACTGTTGCTGTCAAGTCTCAGAAGTACACACTCCACAAAAAATTTCGCGGAATCAAGATACTGGTGGTTCCGGTTATGCTTCCTTTGATGTATCTGATTCTCTATACATGGAGTACATAGGGGCTTCAAGATGTCATTAATGAGATGCCGAAACTGGTCATGTTAATAAATTAACATCTTATGAAAACATACGGCTGCTTGGTGATTACTCTCTATGACAGCAGCATTTATTCTGCCTTTGACAAATCTGATAAATAAGAATCTGCTTCCTGCTTTGCTGATTAGGTCGCCCACGTGTGTTCCCAAGGTAGTCTGGCATCCATCGCTATGTGTGGGTTCTTTTTACAGTGGTTGACGTTAACCTTTGCCCCATATATGGATCAGTCTTCAGGTTTTTGTCTCTTTTTCTGCGTTAAGTTCATATGTAGATACCAGTAGTAGGCTTTTCAGTGATTATTATACGACATACTTTAATCCATGTTAAAGTGGTATCTGCGTTCAGGACTAGGTTTTCGTTCCTTTTCTGTGGTAGCAGATGTGTCTGTGGTATGTAACCTATACACCAATGGTGTTGTAAAAGTAACCAGCCGAACTCGTCGTTTGAGTGTGCATTGGTTTGATAATTGTTGACTACTACTGTTCTTGGTATGTCGTCGACAACTGATTTCATTAATTCGATGGTTTGTGCTGGAATTCCGGAGTATCACCAGCTTATAGTAGACGCACGAGTACCATTCTCTAAAGCGCGCTCAGCATCCAGGCAAAAACATGGGACACGATCGCGAGATGGGGCACACTGGGGCCGGGTCGATCGTTACGTTTTTATTTATTTTAAAATGCTGCCTGATTTCCAGGTATTAAGTCTTTCTCGCACTGTGGTGGTGGTGTATTTTGGATGGATTCCAGAGATTTACTAATGACCGGTATGAGCATTGTTGACACGTATGATTGTTCCCTCGCTGTACCGGCTGTAGTGTCTTAGAGCGCGGAAGATACCCTGTTTCGAGACCTTCTCGTGTGTATTCTGCTGATCCCGTCTCATTCCAGTAACGAGCAGGAAAACGTTGCAATTCCGAACTGTTTTATAGGATCGGGCGCTATTTCGAGCTGTTTAACTTACGACAGAGGTTCCTGAATATGCAAAGAATAGCGACGGTTTTCTCTGCAGGAGTCTGCCAACAGAGCCTGTGAATGCACATTGTTGAAATCATGAAATATGCATAATAGGCAGCAGCCAGTGCTTCAGATTACGTGTGCCGTATGTAGGCAAGAGAAATGGAAGGATACGTCGAGAAATTTGATTGTATGAAATCAACATCAGCGAGTAAAATATCTTCCAGTCCGTTAGTCCGGGTAGTACTGCTACCTTATGTAGAATATTTGAGTTTAAAACAGTCCTCATTGCAATTTATTCTTTACTAACAATGCGTCTCGCCTTCATGGGGCATCTTCAGATTATCTTAAAATTTCCCTTTTACAACATTTTCAAAACCGTTCCGTTTTACCATTTTGGCCTGACAATACGACTTTATTAAGGCCTCTGTATGTTTATCTGGTTCACAGCGTGCTTCAGTATAGCACAGAGCCGTTTTATTGTTTAGAAAATTTTGTGAAAGCAAATTTTTAAGATAATCTAAAGATGCCCCACGAAAGCGAAAAGCGTCATTACTAAAAGAATAAATTGCAAGGAAGATTTGTTTCCGATTCAGACATCGTCAAGGCTTAGAGGCTGTTACGAAGTACACCTAGCGGCTTGTCGGAAATCTCTGCTGGAGTTACAAGAGTTTGCAGTCCATGGTCAGTTTCTCTTCGTGGAATGTTGCCAGTGACACTCTGGGTCTAGCCGTGGTTTCGCTTTTCCATTGGCGTTCTTTGCATCTCAAGCGTGTCGTCCCTCTCAGCAACAGCATTCATACTAATGATTTCTTCATCTGTGTATCTATTTTGTCCATAGTATCCAGTACTAACCCAACGACTTGTACTAGAAGATAGTCTAAAGAAAGGCAAATCTGTGTTTGTAGCATTTGCATGTTTAAAGAAAGATTTTGACAGTGTAGACTGGAATACATTTTTTGGAATTCTGAAGGCAGTAAGGATAAAATACAGAGAGCGAAAGGTTATTTAAAACTTGTACGAAAAGCGGACTGCCTTTATAAGAGTCGAAAGACGTGACGGGGAAGTCATAGTTTAGAAGGGAGTGAGACAGGGTGTAACCTGTCCCTAGTGTTACTCAGTCTGTACACTGAGCGAGAAGTAAACAAAGCAGAAATTTGGAAAGGGAATTAAAGGCCAAGATGCAAGAAATAAAAACTTTGACGTTTGCCGGTCTCATTATAATTCTGTCAGAGACAGCAAAGAACTTGGAAGAGTGGTTGAACGAAATAGTGTCTTGAAAAGAGGTTATAAAATGGACATCAATAAAAAAAAGATGTATGATCGAATTAAATCGGGTGATGGTGGGCGAGTTAGGTTAAAAGAAGTAAACTACTTTTGCTATTTGGACAGTGAAATAATTTATGGTGGCCGAAATAGAGAGGATATAAAGCGTCAGCTGGCTATACCAAGAAAAGAATCTCTCAGAAAGAGAAATTTATTAGCATGGAGTATAAATCTAAGCGTTAGGAAATATTTTCTGCGGGTATTTACATGGAGTGTTGACTTGCACGGAGGTAAAACGTATAGAATAAAAAGTTAAGACAACAAGAGAATTGAAGCTTTTGAAATGTGGTGCTGTAGAAAAATATCAAATATTCGATTGGTAGATAACGTGACTAATGAGGTACTGAATCGAATGAGGAGTAAAGAAGTTTATGGCACAACTTTCTTAGTAGAGGGATCGTTTGGTAGGACGATCCTGAGCCTTCAATGAATCGTTAATTTGTGGGGGAGAAAGAATTGTAGAGGGAGACCAAAAGATATACACAATAAGCAATGGATGTCGCTTGAAGCAGTTGCTCTGGGATGAAGAAGAAGAAGAAGAAGAAGAAGAAGAAGGACGACAAGGGTCCATAGTTGCTTTACAAATATCTTTGTAACTACTAACAAAAGAGTGTTTGTGTTACCTTGCCCATTCCATTTTATTGATTTATATTATCGTCAGTGGTAGGCCATTTTATCTGATTTACTATTACCTCTGGAAGTGTCGTCTGCTTTTACTATTTCCGTTGTTTGACACTGATCTTTTCAGCCAAACTTCACGTTGGCTTGAAGCTCTCCACATTTTCTTGACATAAAAACACCGAAATATTGCACACTGGCGTATGTTTAACCAGGAGAACGAAACTAAATAGCATTGGTGTAAAAAAATTTTATCACGTGCCATGTCAATATGACTATTAAACGTATGAGTGAATCCGACGGAAAATACTCCTAAACTGATGTTCTTGAGGTGTATGACCGTTCGTAGACAACATTTGGAGATTGGTTACGCTGGTTTGGAAAAGAAAAGCTTACTCATGAAGATGGTCCGGACTGCGTACAGCTTTCAGATTAGTTTTCCAAAAACTTACGTTATTAAGAAACAATAATGTATTCGTGTACGTTCTATAAGATATCAAAGGCGACATCAGGGTCATCAGAGACAAACCACTAGTGCAAGTGGGCAGCGTTGCAGAAACGAATCGGTCATGGTCTTGTTAAAGAAGCCGTCTGGACATTCGCCAGTAATGGTTTACACTTAGGGAAACAACCTAATACCCAAATCAGAATGGTCGGACAAGAATCTGAACCCTCATCATCCTGCTTAAGATTCCAGTGTCGTCACAACTGCAGTGGTTTCTCCGGAATTTCGAAGTATTTAGTTACAGTTTGGAAATGGTTGTTTTGGACAGACTACCCATCAGACATACGCTGCTTTAACTGTAGAAAGAAAATGGTGTCCAGAGTGCTTCAAAGTATAGATGGGTGGCTGATATACCACACGGAGTGTTGTGGACGTTACAAAAACAAACGCCAGATACACGTCTTCACGCTTCGCACTGATTCTGTACATCGTTTTAATAAAGTATTCCTTCATGTTCTTGCATGATTATATTTACTGTGGATGCTACAGATTTCTTTGGAGTCATTATCGTTGATAGTGTGGGACTATACTAGCAAATAAATCCAGTAAAATACACGTCCTACCAACGAAACTGTCTTTCCAGTAATAGTGTAAACGAAAAAGCAGAGTTTCTTGTAACATCAGTTGTTTTATAAAGGAAATTGATAAAATCTCCTGCATTAGTAACCTCTGTAAGTGATTCACAGTTTTACGTCGCCAAATTCCCTGCATCATTGCTATGACTAAGTGAAGTGACTCTCGCCTTTATTTCTGAATCATCCATCTATAACTTGCCCTTTGTGCGGAGAATGAGCTCATAAGCAGCCCCTGTATCCGTTATTACTGACACAAAGTTTCTACGTGTGCTATGCAGAAATGTATAGCACTGGACCACGAATACAATGTCCCTTGATTATTTTTGCACCGTGGCTGCTATCTCCGATAAGAAACATACCGTTTTTCCCATATCCATATCTATATCGTTTATCCCAGGAGGAGTGATCAATATTTAAGGATATGACAGGAACGACTACTCGAATCTAAAAAGTCTAGTAAACATGGTCTCTAAAATGCATACATTAAGAGCAATGAACACTTCTTCTGTAAAAGAGACGTGTGTTTAACAATATCGAAGATGAAAAAGTGCTTAGAGGTCTTAAAGTATGCATTTTAGAGCCCACGTTTATTATACTTCTTTGCTTCGAATGATCGTTCCTGTTACATCCGTGAATATTGAGGATTCCTCCTGAGACACTCTGTATAAATGGTTGGATGAGGTAGCTAGTGGCTCTGAGGAAGGGAGGAGGATTGCGCTTATTGAGTGGGTTTGATAGTTGAAATAACGTTTGGCTTGAGAAATGTGTGTTATTAGTAAGAAAGCACGTAAGGACAACACTTAGAAATAATTTAAAAAATAAATATGTAAACACGTACATTAACACTAAGCGTACAGCAATGGATCACTTACCGTCTGTCACCGCGAACAGGAAAATTGCTCCGAACTCCCTATCTATAAATACGGCCAAAGATGTATGGCAATGCTCAGATCTGTTGTTTAAGCGGGGAATATTCATAAGAATGTTCAATAGACTACGCTTGAACATAGTACGAGTGGTATACACATGCATGTGATGCCAATATCCGCGTTAAGCACCAGAATCTCACTTGACGATCGGTGAATAACATAAAATTCTGTCGTTCTCTCTGACGCGTGCGTTGTTAGAGTCTGCGTTGAACAGGAGGCATTGCTTGCAATTGTTACTGTTTTGTCGTCGTTAGTTCATTAACCCTAGAACGCTACATGGTTACAAAACCACCGTAAATTTTACTACTCCATTCAAATGAAGTAAAAATTTATAGTTTGCACTCTAGTTAATTACACTTATAAGATCTCCAGTGATAAGTCGCCTACAAAATAAGTTTTATACTTTGGACTGACAATACCAGATTGGCGGGAACGCGAATTAATACTATCTGCAAATTACGAGGGTTTAGTAATCTAGGGTTAAGTGTGACGCAAAGAAGAAACGTAAATATTAATCGCGCCAGAGATAATATTTAGAGTAAGTCAAATTTTTAATGGAGAAGCTGACATAGAAACTGATCTGCAGGTAGAACATCTCCTAGGGTTTTAATTTTTTAGTGGAAAGAGCAGACTAATATCTCTCTCTCTCTCGTGTGTGCGTGTTTTATTGCAGAGTAATGTGTACTCATTTACACTACTGGCCATTAAAATTGCTACGCCACGAAGATGACGTGCTACATACGCGAAATTTAACCGACAGGAAGAAGATGCTGTGATATGCAAATGATTAGCTTTTCAGAGCATTCACACAAGGTTGGCGTCGGTGGCGACACCTACAACGTGCTGACATGAGGAAAGTTTCCAAACCATTTCTCATACACAAACAGCAGTTGACCGGCGTTGCCTGGTGAAACGTTGTTGTTATGCCTCGTGTAAGGAGGAGAAAGCGTACCATCACGTTTCCGACTTTGATAAAGGTCGGATTGTAGCCTATCGCGATTGCGGTTTATCGTATCGCGACACTGCTGCTCGCGTTTGTCGAGATCCAATGACTGTAGGCAGAATATGGAATCGGTGGGTTCAGGAGGGTAACACGGAACGCTGTGCTGGATCCCAACGGCCTCGTATCACTAGCAGTCGAGATAACAGGCATCTTATCCGCATGGCAGAAACGGATCGTGCAGTCACGTCTCGATCCCTGAGTCAACAGATGGGGACGTTTGCAAGACAACAACCATCTCCAGCAGCAGCAAGGACTATCAGCTCGGAGACCGTGGCTGCGGTTACCCCTGACGCTGCATCACAGACAGGAGCGCCTGCGATGGTGTACTCAACGATGAACCTGGCTGCACGAATGGCAAAACGTCATTTTTTCGGATGAATCCAGGTTCTGTTTACAGCATCATGAGGGTCGCATCCGTGTTTGGCGACATCGCGGTGAACGCACATTGGAAGCGTGTATTCGTCATCGCCATTCTGGCATATCACCCGGCGTGATGGTATGGGGAGCCATTGGTTACGCGTTTCGGTCACCTCTTGTTCGCATTGACGGTACTTTGAACAGTGGACGTTACATTTCAGATGTGTTACGACCCGTGGCTCTACCCTTCATTCGATCCCTGCGAAACCCTACATTTCAGGAGGATAATGCACGACCGCATGTTGCAGGTCCTGTACGGGCCGTTCTGGATACAGAAATTGTTGGACTGCTGCCCTGGCCAGCACATTCTCCAGATCTCTCACCAATTGAAAACGTCTGGTCAATGGTGGCCGAGCAACTGGCTCGTCACAATACGCCAGTCATTACTCTTGATGAACTGTGGTATCGTGTACCTGTACACGCCATCCAAGCTCTGTTTGACACAATGCCCAGGCGTATCAAGGCCGTTATTACGACCAGATGTGGTTGTTCTGGGTACCGATTTCTCAGGATATATGCACCCAAATTGTGTGAAAATGTCTGCAGCTCGTGGTCGTGCGGTAGCGTTCTCGCTTCCCGCGCCCGGGTTCCCGGGTTCGATTCCCGGCGGGGTCAGGGATTTTCTCTGCCTCGTGATGACTGGGTGTTGTGTGATGTCGTTAGGCTAGTTAGGTTTAAGTAGTTCTAAGTTCTAGGGGACTGATGACCATAGATGTTAGGTCCCATAGTGCTCAGAGCCATTTGAACCATTTTTTGTGTGAAAATGTAATCACATGTCAGATCTAGTATAATATATTTGTCCAATGAAGCCGGCCGGAGTGGCCGAGCGGTTCTAGGCGCTACTGTCTGGAATCGCGCGGCCGCAACGGTCGCAGGTTCGAATTCTGCCTCGGGCATGGATGTGTGTGATGTCCTTAGGTTAGTTAGGTTTAAGAAGTTCTAAGTTCTAGGGGACTGATGACCTCAGAAGTTTAGTCCCATAGTGCTCAGAGCCATTTGAACCATTTTTTTGTCCAATGAATACCCGTTTATCATCTGCATTCCTTCTTGGTGCAGCAATTTTAATGGCCAGTGGTGTAGTATTTCTCGTTGTGTTGTTGATTTTTGTGTGTAGTTATTCTATTGTTTTTGGGACAATGTGTTCTTAATTTTAAGATTTGTAATAAAGTTAATTAGTATCTTCGCTCTTCCGAGTAACAGGTATTAGCTGGAGCAAGTTAGTTGTTTAAATGCGCACACTGCCGTGCGTTCGCCGCCGATTGGTTAGTTCTACGTCCGTAACTCGACAGCGCAGTTTTCTGAGCTGAGGTTATTTGAAAAATTTTGCTCGTTCAGTCTCGTACCCTAATATGACATTATTGGGTTTCCAGAATGAGATTTTCACTCTCCAGCGGAGTGTGCGCTGATATGAAACTCTCAGTCGGGCACACAGTTTTAATCTGCCAGGAGGTTTCATTATTGGGTTTGTTGGTGCACCCTGAAGAATGTGCCGACTTCTATCAATCGAACGCGTTAGACGTCTCTGCGGCTGGGACTAGAGTTTACTTAGTCGCGCGAAGCTTTGCCAGATATGAGAAGTGAGCTTGAAGAAACGTCCCAGCGCGCTGCAGAGTTAGCAGGGATGTGCGTGGCCAGGTAGCGTGTGTAGAAGGGCGAGGGCGTCAAGTGCCGGGACGCGTCCCCCTAGGGCCGCGGGCGCGGGTCGCGTCGTGATATTCACTGGCCGTGCCGTACCGGGCTGGCGCGCTGCCAGCTATTGGGCGGACCTTTCCCAGAAAAAAGGACAGCCCGAGCCTGCGGTGCGGTGCGGCTCGCGAGCCTTTTCACCTAAGCGCCACCCTGTCCCCGTCCCCGTCCCCGCCACCACTGCACGCGCAGCCGCCCCGACCTCCAGCAGCTCACGGACGCATCCTGCTGTTGGCCCGGTGCCAGCCGCGACACAACTTGCTTTACCGTTTCACTCATACTCCGGACGACGTTTTAAACATATTACAAACCTCTCTCTCTCTCTCTCTCTCTCTCTCTCTCTCTCCAATCCCTCTCTCCGTTCTTCCCTCCCTCCCTCAGGAGGATAGGGGTTCTTCATACTATCTGATCATAAGTGTCCGGCCATCACTGTGTAATGCAGAACGGACCACTACTTGTCACGAGAGGCGGACATGCCACTATATAAGAAGGCGGGGAGTATCGTGTTGTCAGTGGAAAAACTATAACAGTAGAATAGGTCTCCAGAATGAGGTTTTCACTCTGCAGCGGAATGTACGCTGATATAAAACTTCCTGGCAGATTAAAACTGTGTGCCCGACCGAGACTCGAACTCGGGACCTTTGCCTTTCGCGGGCAAGTGCTCTACCATCTGAGTTACCGAAGCACGACTCACGCCCCGTCCTCACAGCTTTACTTGTGCCAGTATCTCGTCTCACAGTTTTAATCTGCCAGGAAGTTTCAAATCAGCGCACACTCCGATGCAGAGTGAAAACCTCATTCTGGAAACATCCCTCAGGCTATGGCTAAGGCATGTCTCCGCAGTATCCTTTCTTTCAGGAGTGCTAGTTCTGCAAGGTTGGGAGGAGAGCTTCTGTAAAGTTTGGAAGGTAGGAGATGAGATACTGGCAGAAGTAAAGCTGTGAGGACCGGGCGTGAGTCATGCTTCGGTAGCTCAGATGGTAGAGGACTTGCCCGCGAAAGCCAAAGGTCCCGAGTTCGAGTCTCGGTCGGGCACACAGTTTTAATCTGCCAGGAAGTTGCAGTAGAATAGGTCGTTCAGAAGACCTCAGTAGCTACAAACATAGACTAGACATTGAATGTACGCGAAGGAACTTGCCCTCTTCTTGCAGCGGTGTACCGTAGGTCTCTAGACGAGCGTAGCGTTCCAAAACATTGGAAAAGGGCGCAGGTTATCCCCGTTTTTAAGAAGGGACGTCGAACAAATGTGCAGAACTATAGACCTATATCTCTAACGTCCATCAGTTGTAGAGTTTTGGAACACGTATTATGTCGAGTATAATGACTTTTCTGGAGACTAGAAATCTGCTCTGTAGGAATCAGCATGGGTTTCGAAAAAGACGACCGTGTGAAACCCAGCTCGCGCTATTCGTCCACGAGACTTAGAGGGTCGTAGACACGGGTTCCCAGGTGGATCCCGTGTTTCTTGACTTCCGCAAGGCGTTGTATACAGTTCCCCACAGTCGTTTAATGAACAAAGTAAGAGCATATGCACTATCGGACCAATTGTGTGATTGGATTGAAGAGTTCCTAGGTAACAGAACGCAGCATGTCATTCTCAGTGGAGAGCAGTCTTCCGAAGTAAGAGTGATTCAGGAGTGCCGCAGGGGAGTGTCGTAGGACCGTTGCTATTCACAATATTCATAAATGACCTTGTGGATAACATCGGAAGTTAACTGAGGCTTTTTGCGGATGATGCTGTAGTGTATCGAGAGGTTGTAACAATGGAAAATGGTACTGAAATGCAGGAGGATCTGCAACATATTGACGCATGGTGCAGGGAATGGCAATTGGATCTCAATGTAGACAAGTGTAACGTGCTGCAAATACATAGAAGGAAAGATCCTTTATAATTTAGAAACAATATAGCAGGTCAGCAACTGGAAGCAGTTAATTCCATAGATTTTCTGGGAGTAGGCATTAGGAGTGATTTAAAGTGGAATGGCCATATAAAATTAATCGTCGGTAAAGCAGATGCCAGACGGAGATTCATTGGAAGAATCCTAAGGAAATGCAATCCGAAAACAAAGGAAGTAGGTTACAGTACACTTGTTCGTCCACTGCTTGAATATTGCTTACCAATGTGGGGTCCGTACCAGACAGGGTTGATAGAAGAGATAGAGAAGATCCAACGGAGAGCAGCGAGCTTTGTTACAGGATCATTTAGTAATCGCGAAAGCGTTACGGAGGTGATAGTAAAACTCCAGTGGAAGACTCTGCAGGAGAGACACTCAATAGCTCGGTACGGGCTTTTGTTAAAGTTTTGAGAACATGCCTTCACCGAGGAGTCAAGCAATATATTGTTCTCACCTACGCATATCTCGCGAAGAGATCATGACGATAAAATCAAAGAGATTAGAGCCCACACAGAGGCATACCGACAATATTTCTTTCCACGAACAATGCGAGACTGGAATAGAAGGGAGAACCGATAGAGGTACTCAAGGTACCCTCCGCCACACACCGTCAGGTGGCTTGCGGAGTATGGATGTAGATGTGGATGTCACCTGAGTAACAAATCAATCAGCGACGTTTCGATCCTTCTAATACTGTCCAAGTCGACTGTTGATGATCTGATTGTGGTGTGAAGATGCGAAGGAACATCCACAGTTAAACCAAGACCAGGCAGACCCCGTCGGAGGTTTGAGTCCTCCCTCGGGCATGTGTGTGTGTTTTGTCCCAAGTGTAAGTTTAAGTAGTGTGTAAGCTTAGGACCGATGACCTCTGTAGTTTGGTCCCAAAGGATCTTACCACAAATTTCTAAAAACATTTCTACCTCATTTAATAACAGGCAGGGACAGTCGAACATTGCAGAGACTGGTGGTAAAAATCAGCAGGAGGAACGATTCGTAACTTGCAAACTGCCATCTGCCGCCCAGCTAGCACAATGTTAGTGCGTTGGGAGTTACAAGGAATGGGATACTATGGTCAAGCAGCTCCTCACAAGGCACACTTTCCTGTAGTCATTGGTAAGTGACGCCTATGATTGTGACCGAGCGAGGTGGCGCAGTGGTTAGACTCTGGACTCGCATTCGGGAGGACGACGGTTCAATCCCGCGTCCGGCCATCCTGATTTAGATTTTCCATGATTTCCCTAAATCGCTCCAGGCAAATGCCAGGATGGTTCCTTTCAAAGGGCACGGCCGACTTCCTTCCCAGTCCGATGAGACCGCTGACCTCGCTGTCTGGTCTCCTTCCCCAAAACAACCAACCAACCTATGATTGTGCAGAGAGCGACGTCACTAGACAATCTATGACTAGAAATGAGTGATTTTCTGTGACGAATCACGCTGTACCCTATGGTAACCCGATAGAAGGGCTAGGATTGGGCGAACGTTACTTGCAAAGCCATTAGTGAAGTACGGATGAGGTTGTGTTACAGTCTGGAGGTTTTCTTCGTGGTTAGGGTTCAAAATGGTTCACATGGCTCTGAGCACTATGGGACTTAACATCTGAGGTCATCAGTCACCTAGACTTAGAACTACTAAAACCTAACTAACCTAAGGACATCACACACATCCAGGATTCGAACCTGCGACCGTAGTGGTCGCGCGGTTCCAGACTGAAGCGCCTAGAACCGCTCGGACACAACGGCCGGCTGTGGTTAGGGTGTGGTCCTCTTATTGTGCTTAAGAAAACGCAAATACGGAAGGGTACGAATAAAGTTTAGATCATTGTCTACTTCGTACTGTAGACAAACAGTTTGGAGAAATGATTGATCGTATCAACATGACAGTCCTCCCTGTCATAAAACAGTATCTGTGAGGGAAGGAATGGTTTGTGGACAATAACATTCGTGAAATCGACCGACCCGCCCAGAATCCCGACTTAAACCAAGTGAAACACCTTTAGGATGAGTCACAAGTCGGCTTCGCTGCAGTCCCCAGCGTCAAACATCACTGCTGCCCCAATTTCAGCTCTTGAGTTAGATAGCCTGCCATTCCTCCAAACATTCAGACAACACACTGAATGTGCGTCCAGTAGCCTTAAAGCCATCTGATAGCTGAAGAGTGGACGCATCGCTTATTAATGTCCAATAGTACTCGTCCGGATACTTTTTGAACAGTGTATATCACCGTCTAACCATCCATTTTTTGACTTATTGCGGTACAGTTTGCATGTAAAGCTAGCGAATGTTTTGTCTCAGTCGAGCACTCGTGGTGTTTTAGAATTAAATAGCGCTCCTGACGTTTTGCTCCTGTAATAAGTCACGACTGGTTGATTTTGTGTAATCTTCAGCGCCAAAATTGCGCCCGTTGTGAATTGTGGCAGCTGTCTGCTGTGCCGTTCGGCACTGAACGTTGAAGGTGACTTTACGATAAAACTACGAACAACAATGATAGTAGGGTTTCTTAGTGACCATAAGAATTTTTGTAGTGAATGTTCTTGACAAAGGTCGTATGGTAAATTCTGCACGCTCTTGATAACTGAATGAATAGGAAAAGTGTCACACAAATATTCTAGCAGATCTTTATTTTCTCGAGAAAATACACACTTGCGAACTCATTAGACGATATTTAAAAGGCATTAAACAGCGCCTTTTTACTTTATTCTGTGTATCTTGTTTTCTATTTGCCTCGTAACCTTGAAAATTACGTTTCTCGTTAAGTGGATCTGACTTTTCACCGTTGAAATAATTTTAGTTAAAAAACTTTCACCTTTTAATTTTCTTATTTGTACATAGCGTAGACTTTTTATCCCAGTATTGAAAACGTAAATACCTTTTTGCGTTCGGATATTACCTCTCTTTTGTGTCGAACCCTAGCTGGAAAGATACCGGGCCCTCGTGCAACATTTCTAGTGTACAACGACGGCTAAGTAGAGAAGAAAATAAAGATCAAGCACGCACAAAAAACACCAAATCACTGCTATCATAGGAGCGTGCTCGGCGAGAATAGGTTAACTTCTGAAGTTACCAGACGAAGCTGCAATCCTCTGTACCTGCACATGCACATTCTGTAGCGTACTCGAGATTTTAACGTGCCTCCGTGGCCGAAGTCGCGGTGGCACTCGACGGAGGTAAGCCGGCTCGAATCCTGGTGATGGAAAAAATTTTCACTGCCACTATTTGGTCGGCAAGGGGAGAATTGGCTAGTTCCTGATCATCAGCCTTTGGCCAATGTCCTGCTTTAAATACCAAATCTCTCCACAATGTGTCATGAAGTGAGGCCGTTTGACGCTATTGATGGTGATCCGTCTGATGCGGACGTAAATCATGGCGGCCAGCTTGGTGCTATTCGCGAGGAGTAGGCTATGTGCCAGCACCAGGTTTCACCCTCTCCTTTCATCATCATCATCATCATCATCATCATCATCATCATCATCATCATACAACACAAGCCTTATAATGTCCATTGATTGTGACCGGGCCAAATATCTTACGAAATAAGCTTCAAACAAAAAAACTACAAAGAACGAAACTTGTCTAGCTTGAAGGGGGAAACCAAATGGCGCTATGGTTGGCCTGCTAGATGGCGCTGCCATAGGTCAAATGGATATCAACTGCGTTTTTTTTAATTGGAACCCCCATTTTTATTACATATTCGTGTAGTACGTAAAGAAATATGAATGTTAGTTGGAGCACTTTTTTCGCTTTGTGATAGATGGCGTTGTAATAGTCAGAAACATATGGCTCACATTTTAGACGAACAGTTGGTAACAGGTAGGTTTTTTGAATTAAAATACAGAACGTAGGTACGTTTGAACATTTTATTTCGGTTGTTCCAGTGTGATATATGTACCTTCGTGAACTTGCCATTTCTGAGAACGCATGCTGTTACAGCGTGATTGCCTGTAA
Organism: Schistocerca piceifrons; assembly: GCF_021461385.2. Classification (NCBI taxonomy): domain Eukaryota; kingdom Metazoa; phylum Arthropoda; class Insecta; order Orthoptera; family Acrididae; genus Schistocerca; species Schistocerca piceifrons. The sequence goes on from NC_060142.1 coordinate 276,942,884, forward strand.
ATACCACATTAATACAATAAATGCTCAAAATGATGTCCGTCAACCTCAATGCATTTGGCAATACGTGTAACGACATTCCTCTCAACAGCGAGTAGTTCGTCTTTTGTAATGTTCGCACATGCATTGACAATGCGCTGACGCATGTTGTTAGGCGTTGTCGGTGGATCACGATAGCAAATATCGTCCAACTTTCCCTAGGAAGAAAGCCAGGGACGTCAGATCCGGTGAACGTGCGGGCCATGGTACGGTGCTTCGACGACTAATCCACCTGTCATGAAATATGCTATTCAATACCGCTTCAACCGCACGCGAGCTATGTGAAATCCATCATGTTGGAAGTACATCGCCATTCTGTCATGCAGTGAAACATCCTGTAGTAACATCGGTAGAACCTTACGTAGGAAATCAGCATACATTGTACCATTTTGATTGTCATCGATACAATGGAGGCCAATTATCCTTCCTCCCATAATGCCGCACCATACATTAACCCGCCAAGGTCGCTGATGTTCCACTTGTCGCAGCCATCGTGGACTTTCTGTTGCCCAATAGTGCATATAATGCCGGTTTACATTACCACTGTTGGTGAATGACACTTCGTCGCTAGGTAGAACGCGTGCAAAAAAATCTGTCATCGTCCCGTAATTTCTCTTGTGCCCAGTGGCAGAACTGTACACGACGTTCAAAGTCGTCGCCATGCAATTCCTGGTGCATAGAAATATGGTACGGGTGCAATCAATGTTGATGTAGCATTCTCAACACCGACGTTTCTGAGGTTCCCGATTCTCGCGCAATTTGTCTGCTACTGATGTGCGGATTAGCCGCGACAGCAGCTAAAACACCTACTTGGGCATCATCATTTGTTGCAGGTCGTGGTTGACGTTTCACATGTGGCTGAACACTTCCTGTTTCCTTAAATGACGTAACTATCCGGCGAACGGTCCGGACACTTGGATAATGTCGTCCAGGATACCGAACAGCATACATAGCACACGCCCGTTTCGCATTTTGATCACAATAGCCATACATCAACACGATATCGACCTTTTCCGCAATTGGTAAACGGTCCATGTATCACGAAGCAAATACCGTCCGACCTGGCGGAATGTTATGTGATACCACGTACTTATATACGTTTGTGACTATTACAGCGCCGTTTATCACAAAGCGAAAAAAGTGGTCCAACTAAAACATTCATATTTCTTTACGTACTACACGAATATGTAATAAAAAGATGGGGTTTCCTATTTAAAAAAAACGAAGCTGTATCCGTTGACCGATGGCAGCGCCATCTAGCGGGCCAACCATAGCACCATCTGGTTTCCCCCTTCAAGCTAGACAAGTTTCTTTCTTTGTAGTTTTTTCGTTTGATGCTTATTTCGTGAGATATTTGGCCCGGTCACTATCAATGGACCATACTCGTAGTATTAAAAATATTGTAAACTAGCGTGTTGCAAATAAATAAACAAAAATTAACTCAAGATTCTAGAATTGCATTCTCGGCAGAGTCAGTTGATCATTGACATCACTACCCACACTGACGTGGTTAGCGTCTAATTTACACGCAAAATCGTGGTGCGCAACCCCAACACGTAGTCGATTTGGATAAGAAAGTCGCTCGTGTAAAACGGGCTTAAAATGAATAGCGAGTAGTGCTTGTCGTGGTGGAAGTGGTTCGGAAGAACGCCACAACTGCCGTTCTAAGAATCGTGCCTTTAATTACGAGGCGTGATTTTTTTTGAAAGTAAGTACCGTTTTGAAATTAAAAAAAAGACGTGCTGAGATCTCAATTTTATTTTTACATGAAAGCCTGTACCTTAATCTACGCACTGATGCCATTAGTCCGATTCTTCCTTGTTGTCCGCAGCTCGTGGTCGTGCGGTAGCGCTCTCGCTTCCCACGCCCGGGTTCCCGGGTTCGATTCCCGGCGGGGTCAGGGGTTTTCTCTGCCTCGTGATGACTGGGTGTTGTGTGATGTCCTTAGGTTAGTTAGGTTTAAGTAGTTCTAAGTTCTAGGGGACTGATGACCATAGATGTTTAGTCCCATAGTGCTCAGAGCCATTTGAACCATTTCTTCCTTGTTTACGTTGTGTACTGAGTGTTTAAGATGCCTCCGATAATCGTGAGTCCTGCGACTGTGAAGTAAGGGCTGTTATAAGATTTCTTCGTGCTAAAGGCCTAAAAGCGATCGATATTCATCGTGAGATCTGTGCAGTTTACGAAGAAAACATTATGAGTGATGGAATGGTAAGAAAGTGAGTGAAAGCATTTAAAGATGGCCGCACAAATGTACATGATGAACAACGGAGTGAGCGTCTTTCGGTCGTTAATGAAGGTTTGGTGCAGGAAGTGGACAATAAGGTGAGAGAAAACAGACGCTTCACGATTTCCTCCTTGCGGGATGACTTTCCTTATGTTTCTTTTAGTGTTTTGTATGGCGTTGTGACCGAGCACTTGAATTACCGAAAATTGTGGGCACGTTGGGTACCGAAAATGTTTGACGGATGTGCACAAAACCAAACGTTTAGACAGTGCATTGACTTTCCTTGAGCGGTACCACAACGATGGTGGTAATTTCTTAAGCCAAATTGCTACGGGCGATGAAACATGGGTGGCCTACGTCACACCAGAATCAAAGCAACAGTCCATGGAAGTTGAGCAAGGGCATCGTTTTGCTGCAAGACAATGCCCGTCAGCATGTGGCGAATCGGACCAAAGATCTCATCACATCTTTTCGATGGGAAACTCTTGACCATCCTCCGTACAGCCCCGATCTTGCGCCCAGTGACTACCATCTTTTGCTGCACTTGAAGAAACACCTGGGCGGTCAGCGTCTTCAAGACGATGGCGAAGTCAAAACAGTGGTGATGCAGTGGTTAACAAGTCAGGCGACAGACTTCTGTGAGAAGTGTTAAGGTACGGGCTTTAATGTAAAAATAAAATTGAGGTGTGTTAGGACTTCTTTTTTTAATTTCAAAGCGATACTTACTTAAAAAACACGCCTCGTATTTAGTTTGTCATTGTTCGTTTCATCCGGTAGTTATATTAATTACCAATATTTGTGTTCCTTGTCATTTACCGCAGTTAGTGAGAAAGAACAATCTGTGGGCATGTCTGCACACTGCATCGCTGCTGATTTAAATGACGTTCGGCATAACTTCATGAAACAGCCTGTAATAGTCCTTTCTGGCGTAGTTAGGTGGAGGGAACGAACCTTCTCGCTCTCCAGTTCGCAGACTTACCTTAAACCATCACCGTCAAAAAATTAATTTATTTCTTACTTTTGTCAATCGTACGTTAATTAAATATTGAGTTATTGTCAACTCTCCCGACGTATGCAAGACACTCTAGATTTAACAATAAAATCTACAAACAAACAGATGGTCTGGCAATGGGCTCAAATCTTTCCGAATTGTTAGCAGAAATATTTATTAGTAACCTAGAAGACAAAATCTTGAATTCCAATCACCACCTCCTCAAAAATATCATCTACTACTACAGATATGTAGATGATATCATAATTTTAATCAAAGGCACTAAAGATGACATCAGTGAGTTGAATCATTTTTTCAACAACTCCCATGAAAGCATAAAATTCACAGTCGAACACCAAAAAGATGACAGTATAAATTTCCTAGACCATACCATTACAATAAAGAATAACAGACATCAGTTTGAAATTTATCGGAAGCCTACCACAACACATACTACAATCCACAACTCCTCTTGCCACCCCGCAGCACACAAAATGGCAGCATACCGGTACATGATTAATAGAGCTATCCAACTACCACTCTCAGAAGATAAACGTGATCAAGAAATTGAAATAATAAAACAAACAGCTATTGAAAATGGCTATAACAACTCCACAATAGACACTCTAAAACACTCAATAATGGCAAAGCAATCACAACACAAAAAACAAAAGGAAAATAATGTCTTGCATACAATCCCCTTTCTGGGTAACATTTCATACCAGATTGCTAATGTCTTCAAACGGAAAGGCATAAGTATATCCTTTACAACAGACAACAAGATTGGACAGAAGTTACCCCACAACATCGGCACACGAAACCCACTTCAGCACACAGGTGTGTACAAAATTGAATGTTTGGACTATGACTGCTTCTACATAGGCCAGACAGGCAGATCATTTGAGATTAGGTTCAAGGAACACATGGCAGCACTAAAAAACAAAAAATACCACACATCAGCAATAGCTACCCACCTACATGAAACAAAACACCATGTTAACAACACAAGTATTAGCATCCTACACATCCAACCAAAAGGCAGAAAACTAGACATCCTTGAAACACTCCAAATATAAAAACACCAAATGGAACAACCAGAATCCATCTTAAATGACAAAAATAACAATATTTACAATAGTATCATCTCTGTTTTCAGCAACTGCCTACAGTCTTAAAATACACACACACACACACACACACACACACACACACACACACACACACGCACACGCACACACACACGTGCACATACCCTAATATTTACCATAAATATTGACAGCCGCCAAGAGTACAAGAGATTGACCTCGTTCACAGATAATTCATCACACCAACAGCTTGTACCCCCTGTCAGCTTAAAACTGTATGTACATCATCTACTGGCACAAATGTATATCTATCTGCATATTTTATAACATTAACCAGTGTATTACCCCAACCTTTAGGCAGCTAATATATGCAACATGTAATCTTAAGACTCCTTGCCATGTAAATGTTTGCTCTCAAATAATCACTCCTTCATCTCTCTCTCTCTCTCTCTCTCTCTCTCTCTCTCTCTCTTTCTTCAAAGAGTGTCATCTATGTATGATTTTACTGCTGTAGCCAATATGATCATTGTAATTGAAGCCTATAACATTTTACCTAATTGTTATTAGCAAGTATGAAGTTTAAGCCATTTTAACTTTTCACCTGATTGCATAAACGAGTACGAATGTTTAGCTGTTTTAACCTTTCAAAATTGGATTTATATACCACCTGAAGTACACACACATATTTGACACCTCAAAACAAACACCTCCAAATGGTTTAAACGATTATTCTGTAATAATGTTGTTACAATATGTATTCTTTGCACTTTGCGATTATGTCTTCTCTTCTGCTGTACGAACCTTGCACCCAGCTGATTCCAGACGCCATATTTGTTTACAAATGTGGCAGTTTACATGTGAAGTGTTACGACAGAAAAAGGAACCTGTGACAACTGATGGGTACTCTAGTTTACTTGTTAAAGTTTACCATTAAATATCAGTTTAATTTTTTGTCAAAAGTTATCCAAAACCATATTCTGAAATAGTGTCTTGTTTCTCCACTAGGCAGTGCCATAAGTTCCTCCAAATGTCGTAACACAACATACACACATATGTAATACTAACTAATGTAAATCCACCCGATGATGGAGGTTTAAACCTTCGAAACGCGTCGTGGGAAAAAATAAAACGGTGACTGGTAACAGTAAACTTGTTGTTTCATTTGATGTCAGTAACAGTCACGGTAAAGCCTAACCTAAAAATGTTCGCATTTAAAGAAAAATTTCAACTGACACATATAGAATACAAAGACACAAATACAGACATTCGGCCATTCTTGCATAGACCACCAAATAACCCACAAGTCGAAACAACAATAACAACTATCAACACAATCATACACAACAAAATAAATGAAAATACAACTATGGAAGAGTTACAACTACTGATTTATATAGGAGCACTCACCACACTAAATATACACACTAGGCAGAGATCAGAACCAACCAAGACACAGAAGAAACCCACAAAACCAGCATGGCAACACAGGCTACAGATCAGAATAGAAAAACTGAGAAAAGACATCCGACAGCTAACACAATTTATAAGAAATGAGATATCAGACAAAAAATGAAAATGGTTAGGTAAAATCTCACAACAACAAGCGATAGAGCAATTAGATGAAAAGAAGCAGAAATTACAAGCATTGGCCAAACGACTTAGAAGATAAAAAAAAAGTGAAAATAGAAGGAAACAAAACTAAACATTCAACACAAACCAAAAGAAATTTTACCAGACAATAGATAACACACATTAAAATAGACAATCCACCAAACATAACAGACATGGAACACTTCTGGAGCAACATATGGTCAAACCCGGTACAGCATAACAGGCATGCATGGTGGATACAAGCAGAAACAGACACATACAAGATGATACTACAAAGACCTGAAGTGATAATTTTGCAACATGACGTCACCCAAGCAATTAATTCCACTCACAATTGGAAAGCCCCTGGAAAAGATAAAATAGCAAATTTCTGGCTAAAGAAGTTCACCTCAACACATTCACATCTAATTAAATTATTTAACAGTTACATTGCAGACCCATACACATTCCCTGATACACTTACACATGGAATAACTTATCTGAAACCTAAAGATCAAGCAGACACAGCAAACCCAGCTAAATATCGCCCCATAACATGCCTACCAACAATATACAAAATATTAACTTCAGTCATTACACAGAAATTAATGACACGTACAACACAGAACAAAATTATAAATGAAGAACAAAAAGGCTGTTGCAAAGGAGCACGAGGATGTAAAGAGCAACTGATAATAGATGCAGAGGTGACATATCAAGCTAAAACTAAACAAAGGTCGCTACATACGCACACATTGATTACCGAAAAGCTTTTGATAGTGTACCCCGCTCATGGTTACTACAAATAATGGAAATATACAAAGTAGATCCTAAATTGATACAGTTCCTAAACATAGTAATGAAAAATTGGAAAACCACACTTAATATCCAAACAAATTCAAATAATATCACATCACAGCCAATACAGATTAAGCGTGGAATATACCAAGGAGACTCATTAAGTTCTTGCTGGTTCTTCCTTGCTCTGAACCCACTATCCAACATGCTAAATAATACAAAGTATGGATACAATATTACTGGAACATACCCACACAAAATAACACATTTGCTATATATGGATGATCTAAAACTACTGGCAGCAACAACTCAGCAATTCAACCAATTACTAAAGATAACAGAAGTATTCAGCAATGATATAAATATGGCTTTTGAAACAGACAAATGTAAGAAAAATAGCATAGTCAAGGGAAAACACACTAAACAAGAAGATTACATATTGGATAACCACAGCGACTGCATAGAAGCGATGGAAAAAACAGATGCCTATAAATATCTAGGATACAGACAAAAAATAGGAATAGATAATACAAATATTAAAGAAGAACTAAAAGAAAAATGTAGACAAAGACTAACAAAAATACTGAAAACAGAATTGACTGCAAGAAACAAGTCAAATGCTATAAATACTTGTGCTATACCAATATTGACCTACTCATTTGGAGTAGTGAAATGGAGTAACACAGACCTAGAAGCACTCAATACACTTACACGATCACAATGCCACAAATATAGAATACATCACATACATTCAGCAACAGAAAGATTCACATTAAGCAGAAAGGAAGGAGGAAGGGGATTTATCGACATAAAAAACCTACATTATGGACAGGTAGACAATTTAAGAAAATTCTTTCCAGAACGAGCAGAAACTAGCAAAATACACAAAGCAATCACTCATATAAATACATCGGCTACACCACTACAATTTCATAACCACCTCTACAACCCTTTAGATCACATAACGTCAACAGATACGAAGAAAGTAAATTGGAAAAAGAAAACACTGCATGGCAAGCACCCATATCATCTAACACAGCCACACATAGATCAAGACACGTCCAACACATGGCTAAGAAAAGGCAGTATATACAGTGAGACGGAAGGATTCATGATTGCAATACAGGATCAAACAATAAACACCAGATATTACAGCAAGCATATTATTAAAGATCCCAATACCACAACAGATAAATGCAGACTTTGCAAACAACAAATAGAAACAGTAGATCACATCACAAGTGGATGTACAATACTAGCAAATACGGAATACACCAGAAGACATGACAATGTAGCAAAAATAATACATCAACAACTCGCTATAAAACATAAACTAATAAAACAACACGTTCCCACATACAAGTATGCACCACAAAATGTACTGGAGAATGATGAATACAAATTATACTGGAACAGAACCATTATAACAGATAAAACAACACCACATAACAAACCTGACATCATACTCACCAATAAAAAGAAGAAATTAACACAACTAATCGAAATACCCATACCCAATACAACAAATAAACAAAAGAAAACAGGAGAAAAAATTGAAAAATACATCCAACTGGCTGAGGAAGTCAAGGACATGTGGCATCAAGATAAAGTTGACATTATGCCGATTATACTATTAACTACAGGAGTCATACCACACAATATCCACCAGTACATCAATGCAATACAGCTACATCCAAACTTATATACACAACTACAGAAATCTGTAATTATTGATACATGTTCAATTACCCGAAAGTTCCTAAATGCAATGTAACATATACCGTACAGCTAAAAGGAAGTCACGCTTGATCAAGATCCGCGTCACTTTCCATTTTTAACCAGACATAACGCCTGAGAAAGAAAAGAAATAATAATAATAATAATAATAATAATAATAATAATAATAATAATAATAATAATCCTCTTCCCCTCCTCCTCCCCCCCCCTCCCCCCAGCTGGTCTGACAATGTTTCTCCCCAATATATCTGTCAGTAGCATAATGAACGCAGCCGTTTATAAGAACTTTTTACGCAATAGCTTCCGAAACTATGGCTTCAGTTTGGAAATGGATACTGATCAGTTTCAGTAAGCTAATAAAACAGATTGCAGAATGAATTACTGTCAGTCTGAAAATAAGATAATCTGGAAACGCTTTGTGGATAAGAACTCCGGTCACGTCTCGGCACAGATTCTGTCACCAGCTTGGACGTAGGCGTGGTCAGCATGGCGCAGTCAGGGCTTAGACGACTGTGGGAGTTGAGGTGCACTAAGTTAGCCGTAACGGAGTGAGAAGGAGAACGTCTCCTAGGATGGAATGCGCAAGTGATTTTGGAGCAGAGAGGGTAAGTTGTTGGCTTCGTAGGGGGTGAATAAGAGTGCAAACACTTAAGGATTCAATTTAATAACGATTTATTTTGCAATAGTTCCACCTCATTCTGAGAAATGTCTTACTGCGGCTTTCTATCCGTGCACATCTACGATTACTCACTGCCACTCTATATGTTAGTCCTTTTCAGTAACTCCCAGTTCCTGAGATCTAGCTTTCGCTATCAGAGATGAGCATTCCGCTTGCACCTTATTCCGACAATACACAAACACTTTAACCGCTATGGAACTAGTGCGGGCCAGCACTTGTTCCTTCGTATATTTTGACACTCAGAAAATATCGAATATTACTCGTTGTGACTACATGCAATCATTCACAATAGCAGACAAGTGCGAGGCAGTGCTCGTTCCTCTTTACGTTCTGAGACACAGAAACAGCGACTGTTAATCATTGCTACTACTAGAGATAAGCTCCACAAAGCTTGGTTCTTTTCTAACGAGAAGAGAACTCAGTATAATAACTGTTGCGGAATACTTACCGGAAATGCAGTTGTCCTCCCTCGAATGTGTACAGTCTTCTTTTAGTTTTTGCTGCTGCAGCATCAAAGTGTCATTCTGTAATAACTGCTCCCGACGACTCGACTGTCGTAGTGCCCCTGGCTGCTTCCTGATAATAATTCCTTCTAACTAATGGTACTGACTTGGCCATCTGCACTGGCGGCTACTGATTTTTACCGGCATTTTACTGAGAGCTACTCCCGTTCAGATGTTTTCCCCTGACTCTTCCGAAGGTCTCCCTAAAGATGCTTGCAGACCTAGAAGGTTCTTGACCATTCTGGCTATATGCCGGCGTCTGCTAGTCACTTTGCTGCACGAGGGCGGTGTCCTCACCTAATCAACAAGTCTGAATTCATGCTGATTGCTGGCGCGCTTTCTTGATGTCCGCCTGATACCATGTCTTGTGCGTTGTCTTAAATATTAATGAAGTTTATCTCCTTTACTAGCAACCATACCACTTCCTACATTAATAAAGTTCGATAGCCATGACTAGTGCTTCGTTCTAAGAAAGTCAAGTAGACTTCCTAGACTGGATTGTTCAAGCTCCGATCTGTATCCTACGGAACAGTATTGGGACAAAAAAGTGTCAGATATATGGAAGATGAGTTATACCAAATGTTGTAGGAAACTTTTCCAAAGATTGATCGCTGTAATATTGGTAAAAGCAGGTTCTAAGTAGTAGTAGAAGTTGTTTGTGTCTTCGAATGATCTGAAATATGTATTAGGAGTCTTGAAATAACATTTGTTCGATTATTGACGTGAATAAATGCTGCGCACCCAGTCACCTATATGCGTTTTATCACTTACCCACAAAACTGTTTCCAGAGGATCACTTCTCATCTCTAAGTTGACTGTTATTCGTTTCACAATTTCCTTTATTAGTGTCGACAATAATAAAAACCATCGCAGTAGCTGAGTTAAGACACCTGTCCCCATGCGTAATATGTGTAGATACACTACTGGCCATTGAAACTGCTTTACCAAGAATGGTAACAAGTAACAAAATTTCGTATTTTGTGCATATACAGTGCAGACAGTGGAATACACGATTAACGAGGTATATAGGAGGTTATTCATAAGTACCTCCGGGGTTTCAGGAGCCGGCTGTGCAAAAAAAAAAAAAAAAAAAAAAAAAAAAAAAAAAAAGGCGTACAGAAAAATGACACACATCTGTGGATAGAACATCACTTACCGTGATGTAGTTGCAGATTTTCCACTAGGTGGCAGTTGTGCCAGAACATGGCTTACAATTGAGCGATGCTTGGTTATGCCCTAGAATTCTCCATTCGCCGAATGATACGTGTTATCGCTCAGAGGCGATTACGTACCAAATACAAGTGAATGCTCCAGTAGACAAAACAATCCTTCGGTGGTACAATACATTCTGAGAGACTGGCTGCTTACGAGATGCGAGGAAAACATCTCTGCAGCAATGGCTTATGCTACAAGTACAGCAAGACAGTGCTCAATCATACTTTCTTTCAGACTGTCGTGATTACTTCGCCGCCGAACTGCCTCGGCATTGGATTGGACATGCTTCTTCAGTGGCCGCCACAGTCACCTCATGTGATCCTGAGTAATTTCCTCTTACGTGGTTATGTTAATTTTGAAGAGTTGCAAGGAAGGATAATTATTGAAATCTCTTATATCAACCTTGAGATACTGGGATGTGCATGGCAAGAGCTTGGCCATCGTATTGACATTTGTCGTGTCACAAATGGTGCCAGCAATGTGCACTTGTTATGTGAGTTAAAAACCTGGAGTTACGCACTATCCACTGATATAGTCTATTTTGTGTATGCCTTGTAATTTTCGCGCAATCTTCCTCTGAAATCTCGGAGGTGGTTACGAATAACTCTGTATGGTGCGAAATTTAGTACACAGAACTGCCACCTCGGCTTGGCCTCGAGTCGCACTGAGCTTGGATGGCAGATACTGATACATCTTGCTACGCTGGTTCAACTTGATAACAGAGAACACCAACGGTACTGGCTGGTGAGTGTTAGCTTGCCAGTCTATGCAGATCGTCGGCAGACGTTTTCAGTGGGTGAATGATCTGGGGAACGTGATGCCCAAGACAGCAGTCTAACACGTTCTGTATCGTTGTAGGTCAGTACAGAACGGCAACACGAGGTCTTGCGTTGTCTTGTTGAAAGATAGCATCACAGAGACAGCCAGGCTACGAAACTCTACTGACTTAGCAATACACGACAGGAGTTCCCAGGAGAAACGGAAAAAAGGAAAGTGATTCACAGAAAGAACGGGAGTGGAAATCGTTATAATTATTATTTTTATTATTATTATTATTATTATTATTATTATTATAACGAAAATAAAACGGAGTTAGGCGGTAGACGTAACAAACTAATGAAGGGTAGGTGGGCCAAGGAAGTTCTTTGCTGAATTCCAAGAGATAAAACAGTCGAACATATAATAAAAGCTACGTAGAAGAGCGTAGAAAATATTCAGAAGCTGCATGTTTGTGTATAACTGGAAAATGTAATTTGTGACCTTCTTTATCCACCAGTAGATTCCAAACGGCTGATGGTGGTGTACGCTGTCAGTAAGAAAACCTGAAGCAGGATTGAGCAGTACCTAGTTGAACTCTGAAGGAAGAGGAGGAGGAGAAGTATAGCCTTTAAAACTATTCACATTCTTTATCATATGCATTTGGATTCGTGTGCAGTGCAGCCACAGTGATAAATGGAGTAACAGAGCAAACGGATTACTCACTAGCAAGTCATTTAGACCAAGGTTGTTTTTTTATATCAAAACATTCATTAAATTGACTTGCTTGTGTATCTTAACCCACGGCTGGCAGCCATTATGGATTCTGCTCAATTGTTACGGAGTTATCTCCTTAATTACGGAGTTACGGGAAATTACCAAAAATTACGGAAATATACATTTACAATTCATAGTTATGAAAATATTAAACAGAAGCATGTCTCCTTACAGAAAACCGAGCGAGGTGGCGCAGTGGTTGTCACACTGGACTCACATTCGGGAGGACGACGGTTCAAACCCGCGTCCGACCATCCAGATTTAGTTTTTCCGTGATTTCCCTGAATCGCTTCAGGCAAATGCCGGAATGGCTCCTTTGAAAGGACACGGCCGACATCCTTCCCCATCCTTCCCTAATCCGAGCTTGTGCTCCGTCTCTAATGACCTCGTTGTCGACGGGACGTTAAACACTAACCTCCTCCTCCTCCCTACAGAAAATGTTGCGTTGCTTAGCACCAGCAGTAGTGACGTAAGTAAAATTCCCTCATTTCCCTGTACCACAGCAGAAACGACGACGGCGACGACAACAACAACAACGATAGTAGGATTCGTTATCTGACTTTGAAAAATTTGTCGTCAGTAAGTTACCTGAGCTGCCGCCATGCGAAAGATCGGTGATAGAAAAAAAATGGAAAAATTAAGAGACTTTCTATGAGGCAGAAACCAATGTGTGTAGGAGGCAGCAACCAGTAGCAAACGTGGATGTGGCAAGGGGATCATCAACTGCAGATTCTCTCGTCATATCCCTTGGAAATGTGCGGCTGAAGAAATTTTCTTTATTGAAAACGATTATTTTAATATCAAAATAAAAAATCATAGTGCCTCAATATTAATCGCACTTGAAACAAAAACTTGCTTATTCGAATTTAGGACCAGTAATTTCCCTGGTATGGTACATTCTTAATAATGTATTTATTTTCGAATTTATCAGTGTTTGCAGTGACGAGTTGAAAAGTAGAGCTCTGAGTTATTTGAATAGCTTCTCAATTTTCGGTCAGAAATAAGTTATGTACAAAACGAGAAGCGTTGGTTTTTGATTCTTCTGATAAACGTCAGATTTGGCACTTGATTCTTCCACTCTTCAATTAGTGTTAGTGGTATTTTCTATTGAGCAGTACGCTCAGCCGGTCAGTTACAAAGGACGTCTTTCTTGGCGCCAAATGTCAATTTACCTTCCTGTGATGTGTGAGAATTAACTGTGAAATGTACATTTAACTGTCAGTTTTGCGTCGCATTCGAAAAACTAGGCTCACAGGATAACGACAATCAGGTGACCTGGGCAGCAATAAACCCTTGGAGATAAGTCGGCGGGAGGTCGATCTATTGAATCGCGAATGGAAATTAAGCGTTTCCGGACATATGTCCACAAAACATCTTTTCTTTATTTGTGTGTGTGAGGAATGTTTCCTGAAAGTTTGGCCGCACCTTTTTGTAACACCCTGTATATCCTCCCTCATTCCGACCTGATAGGGGTCCCAAACGCTCAAGAATGGGTCGTATTAGTGTTTTATAAGCGGTCTCCTTTACAGATGAACCACATCTTCTCAAAATTCTACCAGTGAACCGAAGACGACTATCCGCCTTCCCCTTAAGTGCCATTACATGCTTGTCCCACTTCATATCGCTCTGCAATGTTACGCCCAAATATTTAATCGACGTGACTGTGTCAAGCGCTACACGCCAGAAGATGATGATGTGTCGCTGCCAGAACATAAGTGGTGGTGGAATTCAAACGACGTGGACAGTGGAACAGAGATGAGACGTGTGTCCCATTGCTACGTCCAGCCAAGTAGTCCATTGCGGTAGGCGCGGGGCGCGACGGATCTGTAAATAGAGCGGTGGGTGCCTTCCCTCCCAGTCCAGGTCCGAAAATAAAAGCTCGACCAGTGTCGGGGCAGACGAGCGGGCAGGGAGGAGGCGCGGTGTCTGGCTGTTGTGTTGTGTTGTGTCTGGCGGCACGTTGGGGGGCCGCGCCGCGATGGCCTGTTCTGTGGAGCGGCTGAAAGCTGACCCGCGACACGCCGCACGGAACGCCGCGCACGCCGACACACACACACACACACACACACACACACACACACACACGGTATCGCCGCGCACCAGTAATGGCCAGGTTCCCCCCTCTTTCTCTCTGTCTCTGTCTGTCTATCTATCTATCTATCCATCCATCTGTCGATTTATGAGGCGTGGTAGTAACACACTGGACTCGTATTCAGAAGGGCATTGGTTCAAAGGAGCCTAGGGTGGAACGACCACGTAAAACTACACTGCCTGACGCAAAAAGAAAAGCACACAGAAGGGGAGGACAGCGCGAAATGAAAATTTACGGGTTCACAGATCATGATTCACAAACAACTTTGCAGTACGAGCCCACTTGCCACAAGGACGGTGCTGGCGACTCCCACCCCCCATCCCCTCCTCTCTCGTCTTCAGTCCCAGGGCTGGGCGCTTGCGTTGAATCGGTTGGGAAAGGTGTCATGACTCTTGTCTTCCTCTACAGTTTATGCCCTCTAAGCTCACTCTGGTACCATAGAAGTTACTCCCTGATGTCTTACCACAAAGCACATGTGCTATCATCCTGTCTCTTCTTCTTGTCAGTGTTTTCCATATGTTCATTTCCTCGCGGATGCTGTGGAGAACCATCTCGTTTCTTACCTTATATGGATAACTCAATGTTACTGTTACCGACTTCTACAGAAGAAGTAAGGATGGTTGTGAAGACTCTAAAGAATAAAACATCAGCAGGTTTAGATGAAGTGCCAGTGTGCTTACTAAAGGACTGCATTGACAGCATACAACATCCTTTGGCACACATCATAAATGAATCTTTCACTGCAGGCTGCTTCCCAGAATACTTAAAATGTGCAAAAGTCCTGCCTCTATTTAAGAAAGGCGATCCAGAAAATATAGAAAACTATAGGCCCATCTCATTACTCTCATCCTTTTCCAAGGTAATAGAAAATATAATGAAAAAGAGGCTAATTGATTTCCTAAACAAGTACAACCTACTGTGTAAAGAACAGTTTGGTTTCAGGCCAGGAAGAAGCACAGGCTCAGCAGTAGTTCACTTCACAAACTTTGTCTTAGAAGCACTTGACGAAGGTGAACATGTAACAGGCATATTCCTTGACCTTAGCAAAGCATTTGACACGGTAGACCACAAAATACTACTAAACAAAATGGAGGCACTAGGAATAAGGGGAACAGTAAATAATTGGTTTAAATCGTACTTGGAAAATAGGGTACAGTGTGTAGAGATCTCACAAACGAAGTTCAGCACATTGACAAAACACATTTCCAAACCAGAACATATTAACATAGGAGTCCCTCAGGGAAGTGTGTTAGGGCCAATACTCTTCCTAATATATATCAATGATTTTCCCCAGAGTGTGGAAATACGGGGAAGCAATACTATTTGCAGATGATAGCAGCATCCTTATCAGTGACGAGTCACCAGACAAATTGAGAGATAAAGCTGAAGAAACTCTCGATCATGTATGCAAGTGGGTAGTAAGCAACAAATTAACCCTCAATATTAAAAAACAAACAGTATTAATTTCCACATAAATAAAAAACATAATAGCATAGGCCTAAGAGTTAAAGATGAACTTATAGATTGTGTCACAAACACAAAATTCCTAGGAATGCATGTTGACTCACAGCTTAACTGGACTGACCATATTCCAGCACTAGAAAACAAAATTGCTACTGCTTGCTATGCACTCCGGATAATTATGTCAGTATGCAATAGTTCATGTGCTAAGACGACATACTTTGCATATGTGCATTCAATAATTAGTTATGGCATAACCTTCTGGGGCACAAATGTGCAGAAAATACAAGCAATTTTCAAGCTGCAAAAGAGGGCAGTACGAATAATAACAAAAAGCAGCAAGAGAGCTCACTGTACTGATTTATTCAAAACCATGGGAATCTTGACAGTACCATGTGAATATATCTTTCAGACTGTGATATATATAAAGAAACACATTGACCAGTACACACAAAACAGATCTATACACCAACACTGGACTAGATCCTGCCACCATTTGCATCTCATACGAAAAAACAAAACAAAAACCCAAAATAGTTTATTATTTAATGGATTAAAAATGTATAATAGACTTCCAGAGGAGATCAAAGCTGAAACTGGAATACATGCCTTTAGGAAAGCTGCAAAAAATTATTTAGCAGATAAATGTTACTATACTGTCAAAGAATACTGTAAATGACATGTGTTCACCTCAGTTCATGCAAGAATACCTTTGTAAATTTATATTTATCTTTAATTAAGATTGGTATGTATTTGTTTTGTGTAATCCATGCAAGAATACATTTGTAAATTTATATTTATTTGTAACTAAGATTGGTCTGTATTTGTTTTGTGTACAAACGATTAAGTTGCACCATAGAAATATGTACTACCAGAAGTACTATTATGTATATACTCATTCCATGTATACAGTTGACGACATCCATACAACACAAGTTGTCTACGGTTGAATAAATAAATAAAATAAAAAATAAATACCTTATCAGTCAATCTAATTTTCAACATTCTTTTGTAACACCACATCTCAGATGCTGCGACTCTTTTCTGTTCAGGTTTTCCCACAGTCCATGTTTCACTACCATACAGTACTCTGCTCCAAACGTACATTCTCAGAAATATCTTCCTCAAATTAAGACCTGTCCTTGATACTAGTAGATCTTCCGTGGCCAGGAATGCCCTTTCTGTAAGTCCTAGTCTGCTTTTCGTGTCGTCCTTGCCCCGTCCATCATGGAATTCCTTAACTTCGTCTACTTCGTGCTCCCCACTTTTGGTGTTAAGTTTCTCCCTGTTCTCATTTCTGCTACTTTTCATTACTTTCGTCTTTCTTCGATTTACACTCAATCCATATTCGGTACTCATTAGAGTGTTAATTCCATTCAGCATATCTTGTCATTCTTTTTCACTTTAACTGAGGATAGCAATGCCATCAACGAATCTTGTCATTGATATCCTTTCATCCTCAGTTTTAATCCCACTGTTGAACCTTTCTTTTATTTGCGCCATTGATTCTTCGATGTATAGATTGAACAGTAGGGCCGAAAGACTTCACCCCTGTCTTAGACCCTTTTTAATACGGGCACTTCGTTCTTGGTCTTCCAGTCTTATTGTTCCCTTTTGGTAGTATATTTCCCTATAGTTTACCCCTGTTTATCTCACAATTCCGAACATCTTCTACCATATGGCGCTGTCGAACGGCTTTTCCAGGTCGATAAATCCTGTGAACATGTCTTGATTTTTCTTCAGTCTTGCATTCATTGTCAGCTGCAACATCAGAATTGCCTCCTTGTTTCCTTTACCGTTCCTAAAGCCAAACAGATCGTCATCTAACAGATCCTCAACTTTCTTTTCCATTCTTCTGCAAATTATTCTTGTCGGCAACTTGGATGCGTGAACGGAGTGTGCGATAGTGCTCGCACTTGTCGGCTCTTGTAATCTTCCAATCTTCGGAATTGTGTGGATGATGTTTTTCCAAAAGTATGATGGTATACTGTCAGTCCCATACATTCTGCACACCAACATGAATAGTCGTTTTGTTGCTACTTTCCTCACTGATTTTAGAAATTCCGATGGAATGTTTTCTATCACTTCTCCCTCATATGGTCTTAAATCGCCCAAAGCTCTTTTACATTCTGATTCTAATATTGGATACCCTACCTCGTCTCTATCGACTTCTCGTTCTTCTTCTAGCATATCACCAGACAAATGTCCCTCCCCCCTCCCCAATAGAGGCCTTCAGGGTATTATTTCCATCTATCCACTCTCTCCTCTGCATTTAACAGTGGTATTCCCTTTGCATTCTTGTTTCACCGAAGGTTGTTGTGACTTTTCTATATGCTGCGTCAGTCCTTCGACAATCATTTCTTTTTCGATTTCCTCACATTTTTCACGTCTCCATTTCGTTTTAGTTTGCTATTTATTTCATTCCTAAGTAATTTGCATTTATGTTTTCCTACATTTCCCTGAAAATTTTTTACTTCCTTCTTTCGTCGATCGATTCCAGTGTTTGTTCTGTTGCCCAAAGTTTCGTCGCAGCTAACTTCCTGCTATCCGTATTTGTCCTTTCAACACATTTTGTGCTCTTTTTAGAAATTTCCATTCCTCTGCAAGTAAACTGCCTACAAAATAATTCATTATTACAATGTCTATAGCCTCAGATAACTCAAGCGTATCTCTTCATTAATTAGTATTTCCGTATCCCACTTCCTTGCGCACTGATTCTTCCTGACTAGTCTCTTCAGCCTACTCTTCATCATCACAAAATTGTGATCTAAGTCTATATCTACTCCTGGGTACGGCTTATGATCCAGTTTCTGATTACGGAAACTCTGCCTCACCATGATGTAATCTAACTGGAATGTTTCCGTATCCCATACCTTTTCCAAGTATACCTCTTCCTCTAGTGATTCTGAACAGAGTATTAGTTATTACTTGCTGAAATTTATTTTATAATTCAATCATTCTTCTCCTCTCTCGTTTCTGCAAATCCAATCTTCTCCTGTAGCTCTTTCTTGTACTCCTTCTCTTTGAACCACATTCCAATCCCCCGTGACTATTAGATTTCATCTCCTTTTACATTCTGAATTATCCGTCCAACGTCCTCATTTTCTGCTTGCGACGTCGCATGTCTACCTGAACTGCTGTTTTGGTGTTGGTTAGCTGTCGATTCTAATGAGAACAAACCTATCACTGAACTATTCACAGTAACTCACCCTCTGTGTCCCAGCAGGGTCCCCTCTATCACTACCAGCCTTAAAGAAACAGTAAATCGTTTCATTTTAAAAAGCACAGTTCCTCCAGTATCTCAGAAATAAAAAAAAGTATAAAAGTGATAGCAATACATCGACCACGAGATCGTTACAAGGGAAGCACAGGTTCGGATTGGGGAAGAAAATTAGCACGCCCTTTCCACAGGAGCCATCTCGGAATTAGCGATTTAGAGGAACCACAAAAACATGAATCTCGATGGCTGGACGATGGACTTAGCCGCCGTCCTCCTCAACGTAGCTACATTGAGTTCGCTCCGTCTCTGTCGCTGCAGTTTGTTGAACATCTGCCTGACGACCTCGCGCTTAGTAAACCAAACCGCAACGAAACTCGCTACTCTTCTATGTATTGTTGATATATAATCTAATAAGGATTCCGGAAAGACAAGCAATATTAAAAAAATCGGTTGAACAAGTGTTTTGTAAGCCTTTCCTTTCGTGGATAAATTCATCCAATTTTAGATAAATGTCTTGTGGCTCCCAGCCTGACGAAAACTTTTCTATTTGACGTAGGGGATTGCGTTACAGTCACTGCTTCCTTATTGGAGTAGTTCCTCACTGGAGTAGTTTCTGCGTTTATTGCGTGCCAATTTCGCTGCTTCCTTATTGGAACAATTCCTCGCTAGAGTAGTTCCTGCATGGACTAAGGTCCAGCCCTTTGAACCACTGAAATATATGAGGTGGTGACCACGAATCGAACGCGTCTGTAGCCCGTAACGTTAGCCAGTTGACCGTGAAGCCGGTCAATTCGTACATTGTTTGTCATTGATGAAACTTGCTTCCGTTACAACTACACTGCCTGCCAGAAGACACGGTCGGATGTCATTGTAACTTCGTACACATCATTGGCGGGAAGCCCGCCCGGCTAGCCGCGCTGCTTCCCGTGCGCGAAGAGAAGAGAGGGGGGGGGGGGGGGTCCACTGGGGGCCGGGGGCCAAACCGCACAATAACTCTAGGTTCGGTGTGGGGTGGCGGTGGGGTGAGTGGACTGCTGTAACCTGTTGTGGAGTTGTTGTACCACTGAGGGCTACGACGGGGACGGAGCCTCTCCGTCGTTTTTAGGTCCCCACTTCAATAAATACATACATACATACATACATTGGTGGGCATGTAAATGGTTAGAATTGTTATTCTCTTGTGACAGAGCGGCCACACCCGAGTGCATTAGTGTTATTCATGTGTAAGGTAAGGTCCACAAGTATGGCCCCATTTTTTATCATCACTTGTAAATCCATCAAATTGTTAGAAGAAAGACAAGTGAAAGGGTCATTATACACCCAAGTATGTTTACTGTATGTACCAAGGTCAACTTTTGTAATAACTTTATGAAGAATGTAAAAAATAATGATGATAAAAAAGTGGCACTCCTTTATTTATGAGAAAGGTGATCCGAGTATGGCCCCTATGTATTAAAGGCACACAAAACTTTGACAGTTGGTAATAAAATCGCAAAACACGTAAGAACTTACAAAAATTAGTTAACTCTAGAAAACTCTCGAGTATTAATATTTAAGTTTCAAACAAAGAGTGCGAATAAATGCAGTTTTATGTGAAATTCGTCCATGGCATTTTTCATGGCTCCACAAAAAGCACTCTACGCACCGAATCCATTTTTGTCCTTTGTTGTCCTGCGAATAAAGTTTGTTGGAAACTGGGCATTTTGCATCTTCACCGCCGTCACATTCGTCACTAACATCTGTTTCATCAGAATTTGAACCGAAATCTTCTTGAGAAACAGAATGTCCAGAGGATTCAGAGGAAGAAACTTTCCTTTTCCTCCTTCGGTTTGCACAACCTGTCTTCTCCCTTGCAGCTGATTCCTCTTTGTTTTGCTTTCTCTGATGTGATTCCACATTAATATTTTTGTGAGGTGAGCCTGTGATAAGGGTAGCTGAAAATCGTCGGGTAGAAGTATTTGGTTCGATGACGCGCACAGATCGAATATTCGTAGGTCATATGGTACTTCTGGAGCAAGGTCTGCTTGTATAAAATGTGGGTCGAAGACATTTTCATTCGTGGGGAAACCCATTGATGGCCGTTGACATATTTGCAGCTCTTGCGTAAGCACTATCCATCGGAGCTCCTGTTTGATAGTGAGTAACAACGCTATTTTCGTTAGCATCCTACCATTTTCCAATTTCTTGGGCATAGTACGATTTTAATGGGAAACTTCCAGCGGTTGCATTTTACCAGCGCAGTGCGGAGGCAGACAAACTATGGAAACACAATTATCTGGGCCAAGCTGCGTAACGTCGATGTTACGAGCGTGTGTCCTGTGGCCATCTAAAATCAGGAGCACTCTATTCTCTTTGTATGGTCTGACAATGTTGATGAAGTGCTGAAACCATTTCGTGAACATGTCCAGCTGTATCCACCCAGAAAGATGCATTGCCCCGATCGTACCCGGTACCCGGAGGAGTTCCGTATAGTAGATAGGCCTTGAAATTCTTGCGTCGAAAAATAATCGTGGGCGGAATGAACTATCCAGATGCGGACGTTCACGTTACAAGAGTTACAAGTGTAGCACGTTCAGCAGGAGACGATCAGTGAACTTGATGTTTGCCTTTTACAGCAACAATTTTGCTACATTTATGGTGAACTATCGTCAAGCCTGTTTCATCAACACTGAAGATTTTCATAGGATTATGTTTCATTTTCTCAATTTCCGGCTTTAGCGTCGAGAAAAATTGTCCACATTCTCCTTGGATTCTAGCTTTAGACAGCAGTTACATTGTTCTGAAGGAGATATCTGGATGACTTCTCGTGAACAGTTGTAACCATTTCCTACCTGAGAGTCATTGTTTAGACTTAAAAGGATGCTCAATATTATTTGTAATGGCTAGCCGTAAAGCCATACGTTTAACATCATCTGCATGTAACCCATAATAATTGTTCTCCATTGTTTTGCGGTACTCGACGAGCTGAGCCTTGTCTTAGGGGGTGAAACAGTTTTATTTCCTAGTTGAACATTCAAAACATCTGAAGAATCAGCGTTGTACGACTTATGGGTCTTCAAATACGTCCTCATTGTTGTTCTCGGTATCCGAAATTCGCGAACGGCTTGTTTAACAAGCACATTTTCCCCTTGAACAGCTTTAATTGCACTGAACATTGCGTTTTTATTCCAATTTCGTCGTTTTGCCGTCTTAAAATGGGAAGAGAAACTATTTGGCGATATGCTAAACTATTTACCTAAATATGGCCCTGTAGCCATAATTAGATCCGGTATGTGGACCATATTAAGAGAACGGTATGCACTGAACATGTCGCATGAGTGCCAACGGTACAGGTAATGTAAAATATGTTCAACAAATCCAAAATAAAGAAAGAATGCTGACTACCTGTGATTGAAAAACTGGTTTCCTAATATTTATATTTCATGGTGAACCACATTCTTTAACTGAAACGTCCCAAAACTTACCTTTGCTCCGAAAAGAAAACACAACATTTCGGAGTATCACAGAGAAAGCTTCTTGTTTCACGCAATCTTCGTAGGTCATCAGCGCCCTGTGAAGTAGTTTACTATAATACCGCCACTTGCTGCAGAGTTTATATAGGGTAGCCATATTTGGATAAGGGACCATATTCGGGGACTTTACCTTAATTTTGTTAACAGGACTGGTAGTTTATTTAACATGCCTGAACGACGTCAGATGTTGAGTGATCACCGTGAAGGACATGGAGATGTCGCATACGCGTTTGAGGCAGCATTATCAACAGCTGGCTGAGTGTAAAAGAGGCATTTTGGGTCTCGATTTGGGCGACTGGTCGAATCGTGCAATATCTAGATTTGAGGGCTTTTTGATGTTACAGTGGAGCGTTGTTGGACTGTGTTTGATCGTGAGGGCAGTCATACTCGTCGACAAGGTTCTGATCGACCACGTCCGGCCACCATAAGGGAGGATCACCGTACTGTGCACCAGGCAACCCCTCCACATTAGCACCTACCAAATAATGGACTTCCTGTAACATTCATTGTCACCCCACACCATTAATTAGATACTGGTAGTAGTCAGACTCGAGAATTACAGTTCCATGCATAGTCTGCCGTTAACACCACAACACAAACGGCTACATTTGGTGCCGTGACAGAGAAGCATGGACTGCTTACAAATGGCTTCGCATTGTGTTCAGTGAGGAATTGTGGTTCTCCACTAACCTCGCTGACCATCTTCAGCGAGTATGGCTGCGGCCTGGGGAGGGTTCCCATTCTTCCTATGTTCTGAGGAGGCACGGCAGTGTTCCGCCGCCGGCCGCAGTGGCCGAGCGGTTCTAGACGCTTCAGTACGGAATCGCGCTGCTGCTACGGTCGCAGGTTCGAATCCTTACTTGGGCATTAGGTTAGTTAAGTTTAAGTAGTTCTAAGTCTAGGGGACTGATGACCTCAGATGTTAAGTCCCATAGTGCTCAGAGCCATTTGAACCAGTGTTCCGCCTGATGTTGTGGATGGGGAGCCATAGGGTATGGATTCAGTCACATCTGGTAGTGATTGAAGGTACTGTGATGGCACAACGGTACATCACTGACGTCCTGCATCCTCATGTGTTACTTTTCATGCGACGCCATCGTGGGACCATTTTTCAACAGGCCGATGCTCGTTCACACATGACACCTGTCTCTTTGAACTGTATGCGTGATGTTAAGGTACCCCCGTAGCCAGCAAGATGCCCACATCTGTCCTCTACAGAACATATGTGGTACCAGGTCAGACGTAAACTTCGTCCCGGTGGCAATACCCAGAAAATCAAGCACCAATTACGACAGTTGTGTCCCACCTTTCCTCAGGAGAGAATACAACGGCATTACTACACACTTCCCAACAAAATCAGTGCATGCATAAAAGTCAAATGGTGTGCAACGTCATACTGGTAAGTGGGCACATACTGCGAAGTTGTTAGAAAATTGGGTTCAATTTTGTAATCACTGAAATAACATTTCATACCATCTTAACCGTGAGGTTTCATTTCGTTTCTTCCTCCCCTTCTGGATACTTTCCTTTTTTTCCAGGCATTGTTGTTGGTGCAGTTTCTCGGTAGACAATAAATGCTGCAAGAGTGACCAGTACATCAGATTACCTTCTCATTTGCTTCAAATACTATGCCTCTGTTAGCTGGGAGCTTGGGACCATTTCCCCGTTGCCCCTGCTGCAGTACGGGCTTGTGAGCGTCAGCCTTCCACGGGAGGCGTGAGAATCCGGCATGCTGGGCTTAATCCAGCAGCTTATCGAAGGCTCAAAAAGTGCGCGCTATCTTCCAAGATAAACTCGGCGCCGGGCCCTGGCGCTCCTCACCGTCCATCGATTGAGGCGTGAGGGGCCGAGAACTTTAGAGCGATCCTATTTACTCGTGTCGCTTCGGGTCTGTCTTGTGTGGCGGAAGTGGAGGCATTCCGTTGTGAGATTGTTCGAGAGACGATAGAGCAGCGACTGATGCTACGTGTACAACATGATATCGGATATACAGGGTGGTCCATTGATCGTGACCGGGCGAAATATCTCACGAAATAAGCATCAAACGAAAACACTACAAGAACGAAACTTGTCTAGCTTGAAGGGGGAAACCAGATGGCGCTATGGTTGACCCGCTAGATGGCGCTGCCATAGGTCAAACGGATATCAACTGCGTTTTTTAAAATAGGAACCCCCATTTTTTATTACATGTTCGTGTAGTACGCTTTGTGATAGATGGCGCTGTAATAGTCACAAACGTATAAGTACGTGGTATCACGTAACATTCCGCCAGTGCGGACGGTATTTGCTTCGTGATACATTACCATGTTAAAATGGACCGTTTGCCAATTGCGAAAAAGGTCGATATCGGGTAGATGTATGGCTATTGTGATCAAAATGCCCAACGGGGGTGTGCTATGTATGCTGCTCTGTATCCGGGACGACATCATCCAAGTGTCCGGACCGTTCGCCGGATAGTTACGTTATTTAAGGAAATAGGAAGTGTTCAGCCACATGTGAAACGCCAGCCACGACCTGCAACAAATGGTGATGCCCAAGTAGGTGTTTTAGCTGATGTCGCGGCTAATCCGCACATTAGTGGCAGACAAATTACGCGAGAATCAGGAATCTCAAAAACATCGGTGTTGAGAATGCTACATCAACATCGGTTGCACCAGTACCATATTTCTATGCACCAGGAATTGCATGGCACAAGAGAAATTACGGGACGATGACAGATTCTTTACACGCGTTCTATTTAGCGACGAAGCGTCATTCACCAACAGCGGTAACGTAAATCGGCATAATATGCATTATCGGGCAACGGAAAATCCACGATGGCTGCGACAAGTGGAACATCAGCGACCTTGGCGGGTTAATGTATGGTGCGGCATTATGGGAGGAAGGATAATTGCCCCCCATTTTATCGATGGCATTCTAAATTGTGCAATGTATGCTGATTTCCTACTTAATGTTCTACCGATGTTACTACAAGATGTTTCACTGCATGACAGTATGGCGATGTACTTCCAGCGTGATGGATGTCCGGTACATGGCCCGCGTGCGGTTGAAGCGGTATTGAATAGCTTATTTTATGACAGGTGGATTTCTCGAAAATTAATATCTGGTTGAATACTACAAAAAATTCCCAATATTCTCCTATTGATTCTATTACTTTCTTTTTACTCTGCACAAAAATGTTTTAATCGAATATCATACCACTAATTGGGCATTACATATAGTCAGTGCTAAAATGTGAATACTGAGGTTGAAGAACTCTATTTTTCATGTTAATTTGTCCCGTTTTAACAATTACAAGCAGTTGAATCATATTATGTAGACACAGGCAACGGGTTAACCACTTTCAATCTTCATTGTCAACTATAAATGAATTGTCAAGTTTCCTCCTGACAAGATGACATAAGTTTGTTGTGGCTCCTCTCTTTCTTAGCAAATGGGGCATTGTACTTCACTGACACTAAACTTCGTAAAATACTTCCGGATGGTGCCATTCTGTAATGCAACTGATTTCTGCATATAGACCAGATGGGGCAAGTCTTTAACACTGCATGTACATGTCTACCACCCAGTAGGCCCCGCCACATGGTAACAGGTGCGTTATTGTCTCAGCAACGCTGTACCAACTCTTTTGCGATGTGTCAGTTGCTCGTTTCTGTCCGCATTGTTATTGAAATAGCACTGATCGCTTCTCCCATTTTATATAGTAACGCAGTATTTCAAAGCAGTCGAAATTTTACGAATAAAAATTACTCAGTTTTTAAAAATGGTTTATTTAAAAACGAAAACTTCTAGCACTGCTACCATGGCTAATTGATATTTCGGTTTTTAACCAGTTATTAGCAAAGAATAAAAAACACGTGTTATAACAGAGGCCAAACAAATACCGAAAAATACCGGTCACTGAGAACTAAAATACCGGTATCGGATTCAACCAGTCAATTTTTCCCATCAATACCACGTGGAGCCTGAACTTTATTTTCTCTGTTTCTTTTTCTTCTTATTTAATTTTTATGTAATGCAACTTTTCTACTTATAGTTATTGAACATAAAGTGTACATAAACGTGAAAAAGAAAATTACATTCTAATTTGAAGAAGAAAATTAAAAAGTGACTGAATAGAGTAGAGGGGCGAGGTTTGTCCCACCGACTTATGCGGGAGGGGGGGGGGGGGGGGGTGAAAGCCTTGGTATAGTTCCGCCAGCCATTCTTAACTTTTTTTATAATTCCGCCGTTGAATTTTAAGTTGTGCTTGTTGCATGTTATGCACCTCGTGTGTTAAATGTACGGAATTGTTATAAAACTAGAGGAAAAGGTGTAAATATGGACACCCCTATTGTTTTTGACTTAAAGGTACCTTCTTTTGTAAAAGTTCTAGATTGTATACCTTCTTTAACAACTATAACGAGTTTAACAAATGATGAGAGACGAAACAAAGATTTACAAAAAGTTTGTAAAATGGAACTTAAAAAAAAGGAGGTGCAAATACGGGCATTCACAAAAAGGTGCAAGAAATCTTTTAAGATATTTTAATGAAATGGGTTAAAACAATACAAAATGGTAGACTAGTCTGCAAATAGCAACTTTCGTACATTTATGCATGAAATCTGAATTTATTTACAGTAATCGCAAACGTAAGTAGCTCCTTCAGCGCCAGCACAATCTAAGTGTGCCCACATTTGGCACGTAACACATTTAATCCACACCTCTCCTCTCCTGTCTTGAGAGAACTTTTCATCACAAAAGATGCAATTTGCATCGCTTGAGTCCGGTGTATCCCCATCGTTCACATCAAAGTCATTATCGCTGTTCACAAGGTGAGGGCTGCAGGAGCCTGAAGAGTCCGATGATGAATCAGATAGTATTGTGGAAAAAATTTTCCTTTTTTGAAGGCCTTTGGATTTTGCACCTCTGTCCGCAGGGCGGCCTCTAACCCCAGAGAAACTCAACGTCCTCTTCTTGACAGCAATTTTGTCAAGCTACTTTGTCAGCTGATCTTTGTATGGCCTTCCTGTGATGTGGCAGGCGATTGCTGCTTTTCGTGCCCGCGTTGTGGTTCTCTTCTTAATGTTAGGGACAGGAGATATGCCGAATGGTGAAACAGCACTTGTTGTAGTCCCTGGAGAACGTCCCAGTGTTCAAGTGGTTTCATCAACTGGCATAGCTAGAACTTAATGTGACTGTACATCAGGATAACTCGAAGAAGAAGCAGATGATGTCGATGGTCCAATGATAGCAAGTAGAGGTGCATGTGATTCAGAAACATTAGGTCTGTGTTCCACTGTGGAGCAAGTTTTTCCTGCAACCAACTCAGCAGCTATGAAATCAGTGTCCGTGAAGATGTAATGGTTCATAGTGTATAACTCAGTTACTTTGAATCCGTTTATTGCTATCTCAGCTGATTGGATGCGAAGGTAGGCTTGGCCAAAAACCTCCATAACGTCATACGATGTGAGAGGACGCCCATTGTGATGGAACCATTCTCTCACTGCCTCGCTGTAGTAAGTTTTCAGAGGCCCAACGAACGTCTTATCTAGAGGCTGCAGTTTGTGGGTGCAATGTGGAGGTAGTGTGATGACAGTCACGTGGTTTCTTTCGCCAAGTCAATCGCATCTGTATTTCGAACGTGGCTATAATGACCAAGATGATGAGAACAGGCCTTTGTTCAGTCGGACATGTTTTCTCAATGAAGTGAACGAACCATTCGGTGGACTAATTGTTTTGAACCCATCCTGAAGGATAGGCTCTACTAATTGCACCAGGGGGCCAGCCTCTCATCAAAGGTTGGGACATGTTGGTTCTAGGGAAAATTATCATTGGCGGGACATATGTCCCGAAGCGCTCGTGCACGCGGTAGCTATGATTGTAGCCCCTCTTTCTGCATACGTTACAGCTGCAATTTGTTTCTTCCCTTTCATCCCTATCACTACTGGAATTTTGATTTGGACAATGGGCAGGCCTGTCTCGTCCACGTTATACACTCGATCTGCTGGATATGAGTGTTTGTTGAAAGCGTCTGCCAGTAAATCAAGGAAAACCATCACATTCGCTTTATTGAAGCCTACACCAATTTTGACAGCTCGTTGCGGTCACTACGTGGACGCTCACGTAGAGAGAGGAAGGGAGACTCGCTTCTTCACCTTTCTCTGCCGAAATCCCGGGGCACGAATGTCGTGCCTTGGAGCCATGATTTCCAGAGCCCCCCACGCCACGTAGCAGCTTTAGAGCGTACGGTTGGCTTGGTTTACGTCAGCTGTTGTCACAGAGGAGTGCAGCTGTGACGACACATGTTCTTCTGCGTCTTTGAAGTAGCCACTTACGGCGTTTCACAATTCACACCTGCTGTATGCTGTTAGGTCGCTTTGTACAAACACAGGAACAGCAGCACCGCTGTCCAGGCTTTCCACGGCTGCCCCCGGCGTTTCGGCTACAACAGAGAAAGCAACTCGCAGACCGGCAGCACACAACGTTGGACACATACAGATGGGGCGGCACTGCGTTAGCATGAGGCCTTATCTCTCGCGACCAGGCCACAGTTAATATTACGCTGCGCTGCCCAACTCTACACCACTGCGATGTTCATTCTACTGTGTGCGGCTGACTGAAACTTCTTACTACACCACTGTGCTAATGGCTAGCTGAAACCGATAAGGAAGACAATACTACTTTCTGGCTAAGCGAACTAGCAACTGACACTTTCGTGAGCTCGCAAAACACCGAAACTCATGTTAGGCAATGCAAATGAAACCGCAATGCTTGTTTACATTTGGTCAGTGCGCAATAAATGAACGTTCTTTCCGCCTGAGTCGCGCATGGTCAGACCTCAGTTACTCAGACTCTTGTCTCTTGCGTAGCCACTAATCTCGGAGAGCAAGCTTCTGTTTGCACGTCAACGACTTCTCGTGTCCTACTGTTGTCATGTCTATATGTTTAACGGCGGCGACAGCTCACTCTGTTTGACTACAGATTAGTGCTTCCCAGTCAGTTATTAGCTTAGTTCATCAGCTCCCTGTTTAACTTAATACAGTAATTACAAAATTGTCAAGCGGTTGAGTAGGAAAAACAAACCCACAATGTTCGGTTACAGGATTGGCAGTGTCTGCTTCACACAGTCACGTCTTTTAAATATCTGGGCGTAACGTTGCAGAGCGTGATATGAAATGGAACGAGCGTGTGGGGATTGTGGTAGGGAAGCCGAATGGTCGACTGTGGTTTGTTGGGAGTATTCTAGGAAGGTGTGGTTCATCTGTAAAGTAGGCTGCATATCGGACGCTAGTGTGACCTATTCTTGAGTACTACTCGAGTGTTTGGGATCCGTAATAGTTCGGCTTAAGGGAATACATCGAAGCAATTATTACTGGTAGGTTCCAACGCAAGTGTTAAGAACACGCTTCGGGAACTAAAATAGGAATACCTGCAGGGAAGGCGACGTTCTTTTCGAGGAACACTATTGAGAAAATTGAGAGAACCGGCATTTGAAGCTGACTGCAGAACGATTCTACTGCCTCCAACATACATTTTGCGTAAGGATCACGAAGATGAGGTACGAGAAATTAAGGCTCATATTGAGGCATATAGACATAGGTTTTTCCCTCGGTCTATCTGCGAATGGAACAGGAAAGGAAACTAATTGTAATTGACGACAAGACCTTTCATAAATAATGCACACTATTTTTTTACTTACACGTTTATTTATTTATTTATTTATTTTCAATATCTCTTTACAGTCCTTAATTACAGTCTCCCTGTTTCTCTGTGTCTGAATCCCAACGTCTCGTAAGCTCTATAATTTCACCCAGGACACCTCTTTTATTTATCTGTCGAATAGCTCGGGTAACGGAGATGGAAAGCTCTTCCATAGAAACATAACTTCCACGCATAGGTCTTCTTAACTTCGGGAACAAGTCGAAGTCTGATGGACTCACGTGCGGGCTGTAGCGAGTATGCGGCAGCATTTCCCATCCGTATTCCCGCAGATTTTGGGCTACAACATTGCCGATATACGGGCGAGCATTGTTGTGGAGAATGAGTGGCCCAGCCTCGAGCACCTGAGGCCGGGTTTTGTGGAATTTTCTACACAGGTTTTTCGTTAAGTTGCGATAATATAGTGCTGAAGATTATAAGCAAAAATCATCATTTTCTTGAGCTTTCATTCAGATCGTCGAAATGTTTTTTGAGGTGGAGAACCTGAAGCTCTCCACTCACTGGACTCTGATTTCAACTCCGGTTCTAAGTCTCTGATCCACGTTTCATCAGGAGCGACAGTTCGGCACGAGAATCCTTGGCCTTCAAGGTCGTATTGTTGTATGAGCAAGGTTGCAATGTCCAGGCGTTTCTGCTTCTTCTCAGCAGTCAAACAGTGTGGCACACATCTCGTAGAAATTTTTCTCTTCTTCAAATTATTTGTCAAAATACGGAATACTGATGTTTGGAGAACTCTGGTGGCTTCAGAGAGTTTATCACAAGTCGCACTGCGGTCTTCTTCAAGAGCCTCTGCCCCAAGTTCCGCACTTCGTTCATCTGTTGACGTTTTTGACCGTCTGAGTCTTGGATTATCGTCTACGCTCATACTACCGCCACGAAAACGATTAACCCAAGGTGACACTGTTCTACGGTCCGCTGTAAACTCACCACAAACTTCACTTAATGCACTCTATATTTCTGTAGGGTATTTGTCACGTAAGGTTTTGATCTTGATGGACGACCTCTGGTCTTGTATGGTTCATCTCTACCTGTCGCCAATTTTATGTTAGATTACACAGCGGTAAAAAAGCTCCCAACCACATATGACGTAATTTTCATTGTTATTACATCAAACAATAGACAGTAATGCCGACCTGTACCTCATTTATGAAATGTTACTCGTATAATGCTTCGTGTCAAGTAAAGTAACACGACACATGACGACACCTGCCATCATGTTATCCAACATGGCATCTGTCATGTACTGCATTATGATACAAAGTGTCGTTAAAGTTTGATTCATGAATCCCCACTCTGGAATACTTCCTATTGTAGATGCACCCCTACTACCGGATACTTCCTGTTGTATATCCATCCCACTCTCTAGCAGCACATAAATTGGTGTCTATTTCTTCTTACATCCCTCACCATACATGTCACAGTAGGTGGGTTTGAAGGAGAAATGGTCCCCTCGGGGAAAAAATCAACCCCTCCCCCACTCATAGATCAAGAAATTATTTTAGCGTCTCCTCAGAAGCAAATCCATCCCTAGAAATTTTTTCCTCTGAGAATTTTTTTTTAGGCATTGTATATATACATGCTTTCCAGCCACAGATATTATATGTTGTTTTCTATGGCTTGCGAATCGTCTGAAGGTTGGGCAAATGATCAGGGACTTTAGCCTCTAAATCGCAAGATGCAGATGTGCCAACACCTTGAAGCTAAGAGAGCTTACTGCGTTGGGAAGTAGGGTTAACTCTTCAAATAGCGCGAATATGTCAAGATGTTTTGATTTAAATGTCTTTGAAGCTGCCAAACAAGTCGAAAAGCTAGTTCCCTTCTTTTAAATCTCTAACTCTGCCCAGGGCGTATTCGCCTTTTTGAACTATGATATGAGCGTTTTTCTTTCCGGTTCCCATCTTTTACTCTACCATAATTTTGACATTGGAACGCCATAGCTTGGCAACCGAAGTAAATTTTTGTTGACTCGCGCGGCGACTGATCCGGTACAGGTTTTTTATTGTCTTTCGAACTGTGTTGCTTGTATCGTAACAAAAGATAAAGCTTTCTCAAAGGAACAGGATGCCTATTAATTACTTGTATTTGTCTACCTTCTTAAAAAATTTGAACCGATTCGCACAAGTTTGGAACATAAAAGTGGCGCGCGTTAAAAAAACCGTGCTTCTTGCACGTAAAATCTAAACTGTGCACATACAAATGGTGCCGTTAGAAGAGAGTTAATTTCAAACCAATTAAAATCTTTTGCAAGATGAATTAATCGATTCTCACAATTTTCCTGGACGACAACTCTAGTTCGTCACTCAAACCTTGCTTAATGCACTGTATCAGAGCTACAGTAAGTCAAATGTTCGAATGGCTATACAAATAGCCGATTGTCCGGGCTAAACCAAAAACTTTTTACCTTATCCGTAGCTCAAATTAAAACCGATCACTAAGAACCGCCCGCCCCCTCCCCTCCCCTCCAAAATCACGATTCTACGCGCGGCCTTTTCATACATATTTGTTACAGCACTTGGGCGCTATAAGTTTTCCTTTCGGCTGGTACAAAGAGAACCCCCGTGGTTAACGTCCCCATCTCACGGACGGACCACCACTAACAGTCATATTTCATTCAACACACTGGAGCCGGCCGGAGTGGCCGTGCGGTTCTAGGCGCTACAGTCTAGAAACGAGCGGCCGCTGCGGTCGCAGGTTCGAATCCTGCCTCGGGCATGGATGTGTGTGATGTCCTTAGGTTAGTTAGGTTTAATTAGTTCTAAGTTCTAGGCGACTGATGACCTCAGTAGTTGAGTCCCATAGTGCTCAGAGCCATTTGAACCAACATACTGGAGGGAAGTTTTGGAATTTGAACCATGACATTGGTGCCAAGTCTGCTGATAGAAAACTGTATGCCACGTCTTCTCCCCTTTCCGCTCAAATACTAATAATAAAAATTCAAAATTTCTTCCACTATAAAGATCGGAATCAGCTGTGTTAGAGACAAGGGACACCGGTCACTCTTGCACCAGCGACGTCACCTACAGCGGCAGGACTCTTTATATAAATACAGAAGGTACAAAACTTTCATTAAGAGTACATATGTGCATTAATACCTTACAATGTTTGAAAGCAGATATCAAATTCTTGGCAGCTTGAAATGGTGCGTTAAAAGGCAGGATTTATTATTCTTTCACGTCTGCCTTAGGAACGCATAATATTTTGCAATAGAGATGTCGTTTTCCAGAAGACAGGTACTAACAATAACGCTGTGTCCTTTAGAGGTGACTGTAGTAGATTTCATCTTTTTAAAAATAACACAAACTTTTCTATATGGCTGGAGTCTTAATGTTTGAAACAGTGTTTTGTTGATGTTTTGCACCGTCGAACTAGAAACTAACATGTGAAGAAAAAATATAACCTGCTCTGCTAATAGTGAAATTTTCATTTTGTATCTAGTGCGTGTGACAATTTCCCGATGTCAGCTTTCACTGACAAGATTTATATTACAGAATTTTGTGGTAAAGCGGAAGATGCATGGAAATGTCGGTGGCGAGACAAGTCTCGAATACCACATTCCATCTTCTCGTGTTGTACGGCATCTCGCTTCGGACTATGCTTATACGGGCGCAGAAGTTCTTTCGCAAGTTCCACGTCTTCAGCAAGTGTTTGGGCAAGGTCGCAGCTTCAAATTCCACAGACGTCGCGTTGGCTCGATGATAAACCGACAGGTTTGCTTACAGACGTACGATAAGAGTGTCAGCTGAAGACTGTCGCCTCTCGCAACTGTGTCAACCGACTAGCGTGAACTTTCTTTACTCTGCAACGGACAACAGAAGCGTCTCATGGGAAAAGAAAGGAAGGAAGATCAACGTTTAACGTCCCGTCGACAACGAAGTCATTATAGACGGAGCACAAGCTCGGAAAAGGAAGGATGGGGAAATAAATTGGCCATGCCCTTTAAAAGGAACCATCCCGGCATTTGCCTGGTCTGTTTAGGGAAGTCACAGAAAAACTAAATCAGAAAGGCCGTCGTCGTCCGGAATGTGAGCCCGGTGTGCTAACCACTGCGCCTCATGGGCTAGAACGGTGGAATTGCAAAGTAACTGCTCCATATTCTGCAAATCTAAGATTTTAAGTGGCAAATGTTTGTTTAGCCTTGTACGGAGCTGATGGTAATTCAAAATATTTAAGTCGTGAATGAAGCACCATGTCATTTGACGTCCTGCAGGCGTCGTGAGCAACACTCATTAGACCTAACCTGTTTACAGCGCTTTAAGCTGTTGTCCTCTTTATGGCTTACAGCCACGGATAGGCGACAGGAATCTGCTTAACATCAGAAAAGAGATACTATGTGTTTCCAAAAGTGTGTACATATCTTCCTGAAACAGTATATGTAGCTTGTTCATGTCGCTAGTGTTGGGTTGTTAAACTCTGCTACCTCTGACTTGTTTGTAAAGGGTAGCAGATACATGGATTTAAGTTGCATAGTCGAAGTGGAGAGGAGCGCTCAGTCACCCCCTAACGCTGTTATTCTGTCGGTTCCGTTCAACGACTTTTCCGTACAAAGTTCAAAGTTGAGTGTAATTGTTCAATACCTAATCGCAACACAATACTTCGTTGGCTCTGAGCACTATGGGTCTTAAATCTGAGGTCATCAGTCCCCTAGAACTTAGAACTACTTAAACCTAACTAACCTAAGGACATCACAAACATCCATGCCCGAGGCAGGACTGTAGCGCCTAGAACCGCTCGGCCACCCCGGCTGGCCAATACTTCGTTTGGTTGAGTCATTTCGCACAGCTGGATCAGTTAAGAAAAGAAGATCGATTAGTCGTTCTCGTGCAGCGCGAACTGTAGAAAATCTCGGTAGAGTAAGGGCGTCTGTTCTTCAAAGTCTTCGCTGCTCCATTAGGCGGCGTGGTCCGAATTTGGACATGTCTCGTCGCTCCCTATAGCTCATCCTGACCTGTGAGTTACAATTCCATCCTTATAAAATGATGACCGTACAGAAGCATAGCGAACATGAGTTTGACAGACGGCAGCTTGTTTTGTGAGAAAATGCTTGATGTTCTTGCTACTAGTGATTTGTGTTAATGACGAGCGATGCTCAGTTTCACTTGGACGGTCTTGTAAATAAGCAAAAGTATCTCTGTTGGGCAGCAGACAACGCAAGAGAATTGCATCATAAACCACAGTAGTAAAGTGACAGTATGGTGTGGAGCTTCCAAAATGGAGATCATTGAGCCTTCTTAAAGAAGGTGGCGCTACTTTAACAGGAAATTCTGAACGTTATGTTACAATGCTACGCACTTTCTTGCGGGCATGACTTGAGGCTTTGGGATCAACATGGCAGAAATGTGGTTCCACATTAGCCAACACGGCTAATATATCCACGGCAGTTGTTCGAGAAATGTTTTCTCAACACTTGACCTCACGTTTCGGCGATCTTCACTGGCCTGCACGCTCTCCAGAGCTGTCGGGTTTGCGACTACTTCTTAAGGGATCATTTACTGCCGCAAACCTCGTTCAATGTTCGATCTGATGTTTGAATACATGAAGAAATTGCTGCTGTTTAACAGGACGCTTTGACAAAAGTTATGCTGAACTTCAAAGAAAGACTTTAAATGTGTGTGCACGAAGGAGGAGGCCATCTCCCCGATGTTGTCCTTTAAAACATAATCGCAGTTCTAAGACTGGGTAACTCACCGGTTGTATTGATGTGGATACATTGTACGTGAGATCAAAACAAATCTAATCGTTCTTTTTGTACCATGTATATTGTCAGGTTTATACAAACTCGACGGACAAAATACAGGGTGTATCAAAAAGAATCATCGGATTTGGCAGAAATATAATATCTGAAACTAATAAACATATACAATGAATTTTGTTTTTTGATGAACGGGAAACTCAAAAGGTTTTTTTTTTTCTTTTCATGCCTTTTCATAGATGTTCAGTATACCCCCCTTGGGATGCACGGGATACTTCGATGCGTTATTCAAATTGTTCCCACACTACAGCCAGCATCTCTTGAGTTACAACTTCCACAGCTGCTGTTATGCGATGTCTCAGTTAATTCATTGTTGTTGGTAACGGAGGCAGATAAACCTTGACCTTGGAGGCCAGTAATGTAAGGCTGAATCATTTGGTCCAGTGCGACAGATCCATCGTCCAGTAATCCTTTGATTTAAGAATTCCCGCACTTCAAGACGCCAGTGTGGCGATGGCCCGTCATGTTGGTAAACGAAGCCGTTCGAATCAGTCTCCAACTGTGGGAAAAGAAAGTTCTCAAGCATATCGAGATATTTGCTTCCTGTAACAGTGTTCTCGACAAAGAAACTGCGCAAGGCACATTAAATTTTGGAGAGTACCTCTCATGTTGTACAACTTCATGTGGTTGTTTCTTACCCATATCGTCACATTATGACTTCACTTTCGATTTAAGTGGAATGTTGCATTGTCGCTAAACACTAAGCGTGGAAGAAAACTGTCATCCTCCATATTGACAAGAACGAAATCACAAAACACCAAACGTTGTTGTTCGTCACCTTCACGAAGAGCTTGCTGTAGCTGAATTTTGTATGGTTCATGTGTAAACGTCGACACAACACACGCCAGACGGACATCGGGGGCATGGTTAGCTGCCGAGCTGCACGGCGAACGGATTTCTGCGGACTCCTTGTGAAAGTATGGCGGATGCGTTCGACGTCTGTGTCAGACACTCGCGGACGGCCGGGCGATTTGCCTTTACACAAACAACCTGTTTATCGGAACTCTTCATGCCATCGTCTAATGCTCTGTGCTGTAGGATGATCCACACCATACCTAGTACAAAAGTCACGCTGAACAGCTACTACTGACCCGCACTGCGCAAAACGAAAAACACAAAACTCTTTTCGTCGACACCATTTTCACTAGAACTGAAGTGAGCACACACTGCTACCTAGCGGGAACCATGTAAAACTCTTGAGTTTGCTCGTTCTAACAGTACATATCTCAAATAACACAAGAGTTATGTTTTTTTTTTAAATCGGATGATTCTTTTTGATACACACTGTATTAATCACCCCCCCCATAAAACAGCAACCTAGCCTGCCTTAGTGCGCCGGAAATGGTGTAGAAGTTGTATCAGGCGGCCATATGACGCTCCGCCGCTGATTTCAGTCGTGGCAGCCCAGTTGTCTGTGTATTTGTCAGTGGGTTGCGTGGTGTGGAATCAGCGCACTGAGACGGTTTGGCGTGAATGCGTGATATAACAGCAGAAAGAAGCTATCGCCTTTGGACGCGTCCATCAACATCCAGTGAAAAACGGTGCCCTAGTTGTTGGCTGTCCAATGTGTGTACAAGGAATGGTGTATCACTATCAGCCTTGTAACAAGGCGTAAGCAAAATTGTCGCATAAAAATATAGCCTGTCAGAGAGACGAGATAAAAATGCAGAATCCCTGCAGCATTAGCTTCCCAACGCCATGCCTAAAGTTAACTTGAGCGTGACCTCATCACCAGTGCTTGCGTGTGTCGTCAACGAATTCCCTTCCAACATGCGATGGGGACAAAGTTCGTTTGTAGGCTTTGCCTTATGTGAGAATGACAGAAAACGACGTCTTCTATTACGAAATTCGTACATGCCTCAGCGAAGCATCTTGCCATGAGACATTCACCGTTGCAGTAATGAATTCTGAAACTTATGCACTTGTGGAAATTTTGAATGTCGCATAGATAAAATACAAGGAGCGAAAGGACATCTACAGCACGTACAAAATTCAGACTGCAGTTGTAACAGTCAGAGGACATAAAAAAGGGAGGTGGTAGTTGGGAAGGGAGTGAGACAGGGTGGCAGCCTGTGTGATTCAATCTGTATATTGAGCAAGCAGTAAAGGAAACCAAGGATAAATTTTAAAAGAGAATTAAAGTTAAGGGAGAAGAAACAAAAACTTTGAGGTGTGCCGATTACATTCTAATCCTGTGGATGAATCTTGAAGAAGAGAGACAAGAAGATAGTGGAATTCTGTCGATTTGAATCAGGCGGTCGGTCTGAGGGAATTAGATTAGGAAATCAGATACTGAAAGTTGTAGAAGAGTTTCGTTATTTTGGCAGCAAAATAACTTATGATGGAAGGGATAGGGAAGATAGAAAATGCAGAGTGGCAGTTCTGAAATAGAGGAATTTGTTAACGTCTAGTACCAATTTTAAATGTTGGCTATTTGCCTGGACAGTAGTCTTGTACGAACGATACACGGCCCAGATAAGAATAGAACAGAAGGTTTTGAAACGTGTTGTTACACAAGAATAGTGCAGGTTATACACACTGTCCAATCACATTAACGTGACGACCTGCCAAAAGCCTGAATAACCGCCTTTTGCCACCCGGACCACTGTGACATGTGCAGGAAGAGTGTCAATGAGGTTCTGGAAGCTGCCGATGGGGATGTGGAGCCATGCTGACTTCAGTGCAGTGCAAGCTGCGCTAGGTTTATCATTTTTGTATCCATGGCGTGAACAGCCTGCTCAAGGTGGCCTCACAGATTCTCGACTGTGCATTAATCCGGGGAGTTTGGTGACCAGGGGGTACGGTAAATGCGTCCTGACGCTCGTCGAGCCACGCACGTACATTGTGAGCTGTGGGACGTTGCATTGCCCTGCTGGTGGATGCCATCGGGGAAAAGGAAACTACATGTAGTGGTGGACATGGTCACCAAGCGTGGATCCACTGTGCATTCCAGAATGGCGAGATCACCCAGGGAATTCTACTGAAACAGGCCATAACGCCTGTAGGGTGTTTGCTTTCAGACGTTTCACACCGTACGCGCCATCGGCCATCTTTCCAATAGAGCATAAATTATGTTTCGTCTGAAAAGAGCATCTGTCGCTACTCCGTGGACATCCAGTTTCGATACGTCCGCAACTCGAGGTCTCGCGGTAGCGTTCTCGCATCCCAAGCACGGGGTCCCGGGTTCGATTTCCGGCGAGGTGAGGGATTTACACCTGCCTCGAGATGACTGGGCGTTTGTGTTGCCCTCATCATTTCATCATCATTCATGAAAGTGGTGAGATTGGACTGAGCAAAGGTTGGGAATTTAAACGGGCGCTGATAACCGCGCAGTTGAGCGCCCTACAAACCAATCATCATCATCAGTTTCGATACTGCCTTCAGTGATGAGTCCCACTTCGAACTAAGCCCCGATGAACAGCGAAGAGGTGTCTGGTGATGCCGTAGACAGCGATGGGATACCAACCTGACTGGCGCTCGCCTTACGGCCCGCCAACCAGAAGTGATGGTCTGGGGTGCCTTTCTTTTCATACCAGTACCCTTCTAGTTGTCATCCACCGCATCCTTACAGCACAGCGGTACGTTGATGATATTCAACGCCTCGTTTTGTTGTCCTTCGTGAGAAGCCATCCTGGGCTTACATTTAAGCGAAATAATGCCCACCCGCAGACGGCGGGAGTTTCTACTGCGTCTTTGTGCTTGCAAAATCCTACCTTGTCCAGCATGGTCGCTGGATCTCTCCTCAATTGAGAACGCTCGGAGCATTACGTGCAGGACCCTCCAACCAGCCCAGGATCTTGACAATCTAGGCAGGTGGACAGAATTTTCACGATATCCTAGAGGGGGACATCCAACACCTCTTGGGGAGGATATCCAACATCTCTAGCAATAAATGCAAAGCCCAGTAAATGCTTGCGTAAGGGTCAGGGGTTCAGGGGTGGACAAACGCATTATTGACTTGCTCAATTTGTGAAGCTCTTTCTCTTGAATAAATCATCCAATTTTTCTGAAATTGTAGTAATTTATCTCTCTGTAAATGTGCATCACGTCTACCGATTTCCGTCCCTTTTTGATAATTTCTTCGTGGTACGTCGTTCTCTATTTTTATTTCTTCTTTCTTCCTCATTCTTCTTCTTACAGTATAATATGGAACAGAGCATTATACATTGCCTGTTTGCCCAACAGTGCTCAGTTGACATAGTCACAATCTGTATACGTTACACAGCTGACGGGTACGATATTGTTTCATCAATGCTGCCAAAGACATCACCTCATGGTGGAAATTGTAGCATGTTCATTCTTCTTTTTGGCGGTTAGTCTAAAGAGCGTTTCTTAATCTAATAGAATCACAACATATACATAGAAAGCAACCTGGATTGTTTTACGATCAGTTGCTATAATCCTTTAGGCGCTGTGTCTAACACTATCAAACAAACAATGCTCTCCACAACGCCTATATTCCTAATGCTACAGAGCAGCAAGTGTCACCTTGGTTAGTGTTTTGGTGTGGTATTCAGGGCGATCACAGCTACAATCCTATCCAAGTCACGCCATGCTGATATTGTCTTTCCCATGAATTTTTCTACATCGCTTTATGCAAATTCTTGGCTTGTACCTTAAAAACACCGATATACCATCGCCTCGTCCTTTCCCGTCCTCATCGTGTCGACGAGCTAGCGCTTAGGCTGTATTAACGTCGAGAAGTCGCGAAACTTGAAATGACTGTTCCGCCGCTTGTTAGTTTAACATTTTGTACATTATGAATGAAAAACACACGACATTTGTGTAATATTCTACAATATTTATTATTTAGCTAACCGGGTTTCGGTTGTTAGGTCATTATCAGGCACAAAGGTTAATTTGTGCGGTTGTGAATTTTGTGAGATTAAAGATTCTAAATTACGTGCTCCCAAAAAATCTCTCACTTGGCTGTCAAAGATGAAAACTGTCATTGTTCTATATAAAACTAAACTGAGAGGAATTATTTCAATAAAAATCTGTACTCTGAACGGTCCTTGTGATTTGGCACGTAATTCATTAACTAACTGTGTCATATATTTTATCTAAGCTAAATAGCTTTTACTTCACATCTTTATCGGAATAATTCCTCTCACTGTAAATTTATATCGGATATTGATAACCATCTTCTTTAGCAGTAAACTGAAAGACTTTGGTCACATCTAGTTTAAAATGTTTGATCTTAAAAGTTTCATTGCCACATATTTATATTCGACCTGATAATGACTAACGGCCGAAAACAGGTTAAGTAATAAGTACTATAGGATATTACAAACTGTCCGGATTTTTAATTCACAATTCGCCAAACTCTAACCGTCCTTTCCAGTTTAATACACCTGTCTGTGAGCTCTAGCACAGAGCATGCCTCGTACAAACTTGGATTCTCGCACGATCGGATTACTTCGCAACAGCACGTCGTCATCTATCGCAACCTCGAGGCGTTCGTGAGTAGCTTCGTTCCTGATGGACGAGTCGGTTCAGTTTCATCCTTGACAAGGTTTTCTCCATGAGTCACGAATTCTCTATGGCAGAAATACGAGATCGCCGTAGCCAAAAGACATCATTGCAGGCTAAAGCTACTGACATCCGTCTTCTTCAACATTCTCCTTCTTTTTACTGTCCTTTACGCCATATCGTACGTAGTCAACATGTGAATTGTTGGATTTGGCAGTGTTAGCGGTAGAGGTGACGCGATGTTCTTCCCCATGCCGTCACCCCCCGCCCTCGCCCCCGCCCCCTTGGATAGCAGTCTGGTATGTATCTAGTGAGATGAATGCCGGACATTTGCCACGCCGGACTTCTGCCACACTTGCGCCTTCGCCAGGTAGCTTAAGTAGCGATCCCTCAGGTAAGGGACGCCCTTCCTCGTACTACTTCTGTCCGCTTTCAAACCGCCGTCTCCACATCTAACTCGATACAACCAGTACGTGAGGGACCTTCTTCTTCGACATCTTGGCGAAGTACAGAGCTTCTTTTCCGAAATCGAAATATTTATAACTTTGGGGAAACGAAGTCAATTCCGACGATTATGTCAGTATGTAATTAGTTCTGCCAAGTATAAATATAGATCCCCCTGTCTGTACGGTAGCTTCCTTTCTCGCTTACTGATTGCGATAGAAACAGTCCATCGCCATGAGAGCAACAAGAAAGGAACGAATTAAAGAGAATGCAAATGTACGCTAATCATTTCTTTTTTAGTACTGTATTTGTGTCTACTTTAATTACCACAACTGCATGCCCGAAAGACAATAAGGAAAGAAGAAATGGGTATGTGAATGTTTGAAAAGAAAAACGACATACTCCATATTAATTTACTCTTTAAATTCCGATATCCCTTGCGGCGAAACATTAGTTAATAAAGTATAGCGGGGCAATGTTCAAAACATGTCTGAAAGTACGTTCACAAACAGAGATAAGAACATCTATGATTGACATGTCATCCAAAGTCGACGTACAATTCTGAAATGTTAGGAATAAGGCAATGAAGTAATACAGAATGCTATGCTTGTAACGTACGTTGTTGTTCTACATTGTTTAGCTCTGGTATTGACAGGGTCACAGAGAAAGCATCCCATTTTGGAGGGAAAAGCCGTAATTGTAACGATCTGGACTACAACAGAAACAAGAAGCACAACTTAAGGAAAAATAATGTAATGTGTTTTGCAGCTCACAAGCAACATTGAAGCAGATAGTTCCTGTGACTTAGTACGGGCAGAGATGTTATATTCGACAACCGGAATAAATTAATAACTGGCTCCTTTTACCGACCCCCGGTCTCAGATGAAATAGTTGCTCAACATTTCAAAGAAAACTAGAGTCTCATCGCAAATAGGTACCCTAATCATACAATTATAGTGGGCAGTGACTTCAATCTACCTTCCGTATCTTGACAAAAATACATTTTCAGGCCCTATTGTAGATAGAAAACAACTTCCGTAAGTGTTCTAAATGCTTTTTTAAAATTATTTTTAACAATTAGTTCACGAGGCCATTCAAATTGTAAATGGTTACGAAAACTCACTTGACCTCTTAGCCACAAATAATCCTGAGCATCATGACGGATACAGGGATTTGTGAACACACGGTGGTAGCGAGACTCAATTCCGTAACAAACAAATTCACTAAAACTAAACGCGAAATATACCTATTTATAAAAGCAACTAAAAATTCTTCAATCCTTCCAAACTATATAAGTTAAGACCGTGTGTGGCTTAAGTTCAAAGAAATAGTATCAACAGCACTCGAGAGATTCATACCAAATAAATTAATATCAGACGGAACTGATCCCCCATGGTACACAATACACGACAGAAATCTGCTGCAGGAGCACCGAAAAAGGCACGTATAATTCAGACGAATGCAAAATCTCCGAGATTGGCGAAGTTTTACTGAGGCTCGAAATTTGGTGCCGATTACAATGCGAGATGCATTTAATAGTTTCCACAATGAAACTCTCTCTAGAAATGTGGCGGAAAATCCACAGAGATTCTGGTCCTATGTTAAGTAAACCAGCAGAAAGGCTCAGTAAGTCCCTTTACTGCGGATCGGGCGGCGGGTGAGGAGGAAGAGGGGGGGGGGGGGGGGGGCGGAGACTCAACCCTTCGGAGCAGGTAAAATCGTGACAAATGTCCGCCGTGGCAAATGTCCGCACACCAGTGAG
This sequence comes from Schistocerca piceifrons, assembly GCF_021461385.2. Classification (NCBI taxonomy): domain Eukaryota; kingdom Metazoa; phylum Arthropoda; class Insecta; order Orthoptera; family Acrididae; genus Schistocerca; species Schistocerca piceifrons. Next base: position 276,986,691 of record NC_060142.1, read on the forward strand.
ATGTGGGAAACCGCCTCAACCACATCGAGGCTAGTCGGCACACCTGCCTTCATCATTAATCCGTCGGGCAGATTCGCTCAGGGGCTAGCGCCTCCCCGAATCCCGGAAGCACAACGCGGGCGGCTATCCGAGTGGGTGCTAAGCTGCTCGCATCCGTGTTGCTTGTATGTGCTTCCTAATGTCATTTAGACACTTCCTCGGTCTTTACTTGCATCGTGGTCTCCAGTTACTTCCTTATTTATTGAGGCTATCAATTTACTTGACCTACATCTACACGTATACTCTGCAAATCACACTCAAGTGCATGGCAGTGTGTTCATCGAACCAGCTTCACAATAATTCTCTATTATTCCAATCTCGAGCAGCATGCGGAAAAAAATGAACACCTATATTTTTCCGTGCGAACTCTGGTTTCCCTGATTTTATTCTGACGATAGTTTTTCCCTATGTATGTTGGCGTCAGCAAAATAGTTTTGCATTCGGAGGAGAAAGTTGATGATTGAAAGTTCGCGAGAAGATTCCGCGGCAACGAAAAACTCCTTTAATGATGTCCACCCTAAATCCTGTATCATGTCAATGACGATCTCTCCCCTATTTCGCGATAATGCAAAACGTGCTGCTCTTCTTTGAACTTTCTCGATGTACTCCGTTAATTTTATCTGATACGGATCCCACACCGCGCAGCAGTATTCTAAAAAAGCACGGAAAAACGTAGAGTAGGCAGTCTCTTTAGTAGATCTGTTGCATTTTCTAAGTGTTCTGCCAGTAAAACGCAGTCTTTGGTTAGCCTTACCCACAACATTTTCTGTGTGTTCTTTTCAATTTAAATTGTTCACAGTTGTAATTCGTTTGGTTGAATTTATGGCCTTTAAACTTGACTGATTTATCGAGCAACCAAAGTTTAACGGATTCCTTTTAGCACTCACATGGATGACATCATACTTTTCGCTATTTAGGATCAATTTCCAATTTTTGCACCATACACAAATCTTTTCTAAATCGTGTGGCAATTTGTTTTGATCTTCTGATGACTTTCCGTCAGTTACTACGAACTGTGATTTCTCTGACAGGAAATCACGAATTCAGTCACATAACTGAGACGATATTCCATAAGCATGCAGTTTCACTACAAGCCTTTCATGTGGCACAGCGTCAAAACCCGTTTGGGAATCTAGAAATACGGAATCAATTTGAAATCCCTTGTCAACAGCACTCAACACTTCATGTGTATAAGGATCTAGTTGTGTTTCACAAGAACAATGATTTCATTATTAGTGTTGACTGTGTGTGAATAGACCGTTCTCTTCGAGGTAATTCATAATGTTCGAACACAATATATGTTCAAAAATTCTGCTGCGTATCGACGTTCATGGTATGGGCCTGTAATTTACTGGATTATTCCTACTACCTTTCTTGAATATTGGTGTGACCTCTGCAACTTCCCAGTTTTTGGGTACGGATCTTTCGTCGAGCGAGCGGTTGTGTATGATAGTTAAGTATGGAGCCATTGCATCATCATACTCTGAAAGGAACCTAATTAGTATGTAGTATTGACCGGAGGACTTGCTTTTATTAAATGGTCTAAGTTGTTTCATTACTACGAGGATGTTTACTTCTAAGTTACTCATGTTCACAGCTGTTCTTGATTCTAATTCTGGACTATCTACTTTGTCTTTGTTGGTGAAGGAATTTCGGAAGGCTGTGTTTAGTAACTCTGCTTTGGTAGCGCTGTCGTCGATAGTATTTCCATTGCTATCGCGCAGAGAAGGCATTGATTGTGCCGCTTGCATACTTTACATACGACCAGACTCTTTTTGGATTTTTTGCCAGTTTTAGAGACAAAGTTTCGTTGTGGAAACCATAATAAACATCTTGCGTTGATGTCTGCGCTAAATTTTGAGCTTTTGTAAAAGATCGCCATTCTTGGAGATTTTGCGTTTAAATGTGGTATGCTTTTTTCATTGTTTCTGCAACAGTGTTCTGACCCGTTTTGTGTATCCGTATTGATGCTTCTTATTAGCTCAGGATTATTTGTTGCTAAGAGGTCAAGTGTGTTTTCACAGACGTTTACTATTCGTGTGGGCTCATGAACTAACTGCTCGAAATAATTTTCAGAGAATGCGTCAGCGCAATTTCGGATGATCTTTTATGCGTACCTCCGGATTTAAACATGTATTTTCGCCAACATATCGAGGGTAAATTAAAGTCACCACCAAGTATACTTGTATGTCGGGTAAGTGTTTGAAATGAAACTCAAATTATATTTGAATCTTTCAGCAATTGTATCACCTGAGTTGTGAGGTCCGTAAAAGGATCCAAATATTATTTTATTCCGGTTGCCAACAATGACCTCTGCCCATACTAACTCACAGGAACCATCTACTTCAATTTCAAGATGAAGTACTTCTAAAGCAACGAACACACCATCTCCAATTGTGTTTAGCCTATGCTTTCGGAACACCGTTACGTTCTTCGCAAAAATTTCGGCTGATCTTATCTTCGGCTTTAGCCAGCTTTCAGTACCTATTTGAGCATTCGTGCTTTTTATTAGCGCTCAGAGCTCTGGTACGTTCCCAACACAGGTACGATAATTTACGACTCTTGTTCCGGCGGTTCCTGTATCTAAGTTCCTGGTTGCCTGCAACAACTCTTGTACACTTTTGGTACAGTGGTATAATAAAATTACTGTATATAGAAGGTGATTCAGCTGCACCTACCCGTGAGTTTCATGCAACGCGCAATGCCTTCAAAAACCACGCGCGATATTTCATATTCTCTCGCTCGCTAAGTACACATTATTTTTCCTACGAAATAATTGAACAAAACCTTTTTGTAGGAAATTGAATGTAGTTAAATTTTGTACTGGGATACGTTTTCGTTGGAGGTCACAGTTTTCGAGTTCTTCAAGAAAAACATATTTGAAGGTCCTTTTTGTACTCTTTTTTTAATAATTCGAAAACAGCGGTCTCTGGCGAAAATGTATCCCAGTACCAAATTAAAATACATTCAATTTCCTACTAAAAGTTTTTGTTCATTTTTTCCGTAGGGCTAATAGCTTCTGTACAGCAAGTGAGAGAAAGTTAAAATCTTGTGTGCGGTATTTGAAGGCGTTTTGGGCTGCATAAAACCATAGGCAGGGGCAGCTTAATCACCCTGTATGGTATTATTAGTGTTCAGAAATTTGATATTTTCAGCTTCGTATTATCCTCGCTACGTGTCCCACCGCAAGTCTCCTGACGCATATTAGGCCCAGGGGACCTTCGACCCTACCTTCTCCGTTGCCACCCTAGTCAGCCCTCGTTCACTTAGTTTTAATCGCTTTTAGATGCAGTTAACCTTTTTTTCTGCCTGATCGTATTTTTTTTAAGAGTGCCTCTTCATGTAGCAGACCGATGAAACCAAGTCCTAAAAAAATTCCTTATGCTTGGTATTATTTGACGACAAAAGAACAGTTGAACAGTTTTTTATGCTTCCTCCTTGAGAGTAAGTTCTATTGCCATCTTTAGTGCTCTGAGGGCCGGCCAGTGTGGCCGAGCGGTTCTAGGCGCTACAGTCTGGAACCGCGCGACCGCTACGGTCGCAGGTTCGAATCCTGCCTCGGGCATGGATGTGTGTGACGTCCTTAGGTTAGTTAGGTTTAAGTAGTTCTAAGTTCTAGGGGACTGATGGCCTCAGAAGTTAAGTCCCATAGTGCTCAGAGCCATTTTGAACCAGTGCTCTGAGAGTAACTGGTTGGGGGTGGCATGTGGGAGGTGCGCCTCCCACCACATGCTGCCCGCACACTTCCCGGCCAGATTACTTCTCTCGCATTCTAATATTTTCGGTCCTACTGACATCCATAACGTTTTCAGCCTTTTCACTTTTAATCTTAAGGATCTTTTCTCCACCTGGTTCCAAGGAATTATTTATTCCCGTATTATCTTATCCGTACATCGGATCCGCGGGACAATCGGACGCAGATCAGCCCCTCCTAGGATGGTGTGCGACACTTACACCTCTACCACTCGTGCAGTTATTTCTTGTCTGTGGCACCAGCAGTACTTTCAGTGTCTCGAGTTTACCACCCCTACGTACCATCACAACTCGGTCATATTCCTGGCTTCCGTTACTAATTTGTGGTAGGCTGGGAGAGTGGCTGATGACTTCATGTTCAGTCCCTTAACCGTCTATCCCCAACAAATCGTCCAAAAAACATGCCCCACCAACTTCCATTTCATTAGACATTAATACGTTTTGCATTCCAGTAATAATTCCGAACATGCATCTCTCGGTTGTTTGCAGAACACCTAATTTTTTGAATTGTTCTTGCAGTAAAAGTACACGTCTCACTGCCATAAGCTGGAAGTAGTAATTCACACTGCCATTTTTACCAGCCCCCCACCCTTTTCTGATCATCCACGCACAAAAATCTCGTAAACTGGTTCTGTAACCGCATAATCCGTGTCTTCCACATACTTCACCCCCCCCCATCTCTCTCTCTCTCTCTCTCTCTCTCTCTCTCTCTCTCTCTCTCTCTCTCTGTGTGTGTGTGTGTGTGTGTGTGTGTGTGTGTGTGTGTGTGTGTGTGTGTGTGTGTGTGTGTTGGATTCTCAACATTAGCTACCGAACAGCTTTACGATGTAAAGTGGAAAACAAACTACGCTACTGTTTGTAGCGTTGTTGCTTTTATCCTTTTTTGCTGCTGTAGCGATTTAGATTCAAATGGCTCTAAGCACTTAGAGCTACTTAAACCTAACTAACCTAAGGACATCACACACATCCATGCCCAAGGCAGGATTCGAACTTGCGACAGTAGCAGCATCGCGGTTCCGGGCTGAAACGCCTAGAACCGCTCGGCCACAGCGGCCGGCAACGATTTAGGCTCCAAACCATCATTCTTTCCCACGATCAGCAACCGCCACCACCTGATTTCCCCCCCCCCCCCCCCTCCCCTTTGGCCGCCTGCCCAGCGAAACCCTCAGAGAGAATGAAATTTACTACTCATACAGTTTCGTCACTCGCACTATCCGTCTCAAAACATTAGTATCGCTTTGTGACAACTAAGGAGCGGTCATGTTGGATAAGATATGGAAGACCCCTAACGTTTGTTTTACAGGCGTTGATTTCAGTTAGTCTTCCATCGTCTGAAACATGTACGCTACACATCTAATTTCGTGACACAGTTCGTTTCAGACTAGACTGTTCCAGTTTTGGGAATAGGTTCTTATAGGAGACTAGCAGTAAAACGGGGCGAGGAAGTGCAGCAGTGAAGGCACAGGACTCACGGTCGGGATGGACAATGTTTGTCTCCCTCTGGCCTTCCACATTTAGATGTCCTGTACCTTCCTCAGATAACTCAACGAATACCGGGATGGTTCCACTAAGGTGACGGTAGTCCGAGTGAGACCCTCCTCATAAATACAGAAAAAAAATCTGTTAAATTTAGTTCGGACGATAAATCAAATAAATTTACTGGTCGCCGTTTCACATAAATACCTAGGGATTACAATCAAGAAAAACAAACTGGTCGAGAAACAGACTGAAAGTGGTTCTCTGAATCTTGTACAAATCACGTAAGTGTGAATTGCGAAGTAGTCATGTAGACCATAGACTCTATGAAGACATTGACCACCTTCCAGAATGAGATTTTCACTCTGCAGCAGAGTGTGCGCTGACATGAAACTTCCTGGCAGATTAAAACTGTGTGCCCGACCGAGACTCGAACTCGGAACCTTTGCCTTTCGCGGGCAAGTGCTCTACCATCTGAGCTACCGAAGCACGACTCACGCACGGTACTCACAGCTTTACTTCTGCCAGTATCTCGTCTCCTACTTTCCAAACTTTACAGAAGCTCTCCTGCGAACCTTGCAGAACTAGCACTCCTGAAAGAAAGGATATAGCGGAGACATGGCTTAGCCACAGCCTGGGGGATGTTTCCAGAATGAGATTTTCACTCTGCAGCGGAGTGTGCGATGATTTGAAACTTCCTGGCAGATTAAAACTGTGTGCCCGACCGAGACTCGAACTCGGGACCTTTGCCTTTCGCGGGCAAGTGCTCTACCATCTGAACTACCGAAGCACGACTCACGCACGGTACTCACAGCTTTACTTCTGCAAGGTTCGCAGGAGAGCTTCTGTAATGTTTGGAAGGTAGGAGACGAGATACTGGCAGAAGTAAAGCTGTGAGTACCGTGCGTGAGTCGTGCTTCGGTAGCTCAGATGGTAGAGCACTTGCCCGCGAAAGGCAAAGGTCCCGAGTTCGAGTCTCGGTCGGACACACAGTTTTAATCTGCCAGGAAGTTTCATATCAGCGCCCACTCCGCTGCAGAGTGAAAATCTCATTCTGGAAACATCCCCCAGGCTGTGGCTAAGCCACGTCTCCGCTATATCCTTTCTTTCAGGAGTGCTAGTTCTGCAAAGTTCGCTGGAGAGCTTCCGTAAAGTTTGGAAGGTAGGAGACGAGATACTGGCAGAAGTAAAGCTGTGAGTACCGTGCGTGAGTCGTGCTTCGGTAGCTCAGATGGTAGAGCACTTGCCCGCGAAAGGCAAAGGTCCCCAGTTTGAGTCTCGGTCGGGCACACAGTTTTAATCTGCCAGGAAGTTTCATTGACCACCTTGTCTCACAGTGGGATAAATGTATTATCAGTTACAGTGATCACTTTTGAAGTAATAAACAGTAAACTTACTTTTTACCGTGTGACTCATTTTCATTTGACTACCTGTAATAGTAACAACCACTGTGGTACATTCATGACTACGTGCAATCGTGGTGTAACAAGGACTCGTGACATTTATTTATCAATAGGTTCATGCACATACTGTAGTGATGTCTTACCGAAATATACGTATCTTGAATAATGCACGCTGTGTTTGCGAAAAGCACGTCAGTATGTCGGTAGGTAAATGCTGATTTCATCCCGACTGAAAATTATATCTGGATTATACTTTGCCACAACAGTGATTATAATTAATGTTATTTTTCCTGTGCTAAGAAAAATGACTCCTTGTAGCGATACAAGTGTTTATTGGAAGATTAGAAAATAAAATAAAATAACGCGATTCAAGAGCAGCACGGGCAGACCTCTAGTCCGCCCGCCGCCTTTGCCGGCTGCGCTAAGGGTGCTGCTGAACGGCTGGCGCTCTCGTCTGTTGGTGAATAGCCACGTGAAGCTTTCGACCTTCAGTTCTCGACAACGCTTCGGACGTACATAATGTTACGTCAGCTGTCGTTATAGCTAGATATGTACAACAACCGTGCGAAAGGCGAGCAGTATCGGTGAGCCGTCGTGTGTATTCTTCGCTTGTAAGAGCAGACGACTACTGTGTGCCAGGGTGTGAGAATCGCCTGAATATGTTGGTGTATGCAACCCGCTACACACAACAGTCAAGCGGGTCCTCTACTGATGTACGCCGGTCTCTGAAGAAAGGACCTATCCGGAGAACACGACAGCATTACTGGCTCCAGACGTGGATGCAAGGAGTGGGGACTGGGGGTCGAGCACACCCCCCTCTAAGAACATTTTATTGAGAGCTTTTATATTTTTACTCATTTCAGTTTCGTAATTTCTAACCAAACTTTCAGAAAGTAAGTAGTATGAAGAGTTTTGACAACGCCAAGGAAACTTAGCAAATTACAGGCTGTGTTTAACACAGTATACTTTGCAGTTGCTTGCTCCCGGGCTAGCCTCACCGCCTGCAGAAAACAATGGAAGCAGGTAAAGGCGCCAGATCACACGCTGGCCCTACCTACTGCACAGCCAACAACAAATCCAACACGGTTCGCGAGCCCAAAGCTAGAACCGACAAACCACGGGAAGTTGAGTAAGGCAAGAGATCTACGTTTAAATACATCGGAGTAAGGAGTGTTAGATTAGTACGAAAAAAGTGGAGTGTGATCACAGCTAAGAGGTCATAAATGAGATTGAACGAAGCATGCTTGAGGGAAGAACAGTCGACGCAGAGTGTGAGGTTTTGGGATATTTGGGGAACGGATGCAGTAGAGGAAAGTGGGAAAAAGTGATTAAGAACTTAATGAACTAAGGAGGTGAGTTCCACTTGGAAAATAATAAGACTGAATTTTCCAAATTATGCGGAAATAATTATTTCCCCAATTTGCACGCTTCAATAATCGAAGTCTGAAGAGCTGTTTTCACCGTAGCAATTCTAAGTGAACACCGATAAAGGTGAGTGCGCACTTCCACGTTGTATTATGCGAATTACTTCATTCTCATATTTTTTCGTTACCACTTGCATTACAGGTGTAAGATATTTGTTCGAATGCTTTTAAAAAACTATATTTATCTGAATTTCAGTGTACTGAAATTTTGGCTAGAACTATCTAAACAAATTATTATTAGTACATAGTAAATCATTATATATTTTTTACTTTTATTATTATTATTATTATTATTATTATTATTAAAATATTAGGTATATGTAGTACGTTAGAAGTGGGGGAAGGTCGGGACGACAATTTTTATTGTGGTACTAATCTTTTATACGACGGCTACCTTTACACTTTCGAAAGCGTATTGGTGTGTATTGCAGCGCTACACGATGGAAGCAAGACTGAGATAAGTGAGAGGAAAACGTTTTACGGATCTGAGGACTGTAAGAGAGCAAAGTGGGGCAAAAATAACAATCAAATTAATGAACGACCGTGGAAAGCGCTAGCGTTTTTATAGAGCATAGGGCGGAAACTGGAAGTTCATCGTTTTCCCTTCTAGCTCCGTTATCTATCATGGAAAAGAGCCACGTCAGGCAACGGCGTCAGCGAATAGAGCAAACAAGTAAAACTACCTTTCTGGACTCAGTAAGGTACTTTGTGCACATAGTGTTGGGAGCGCAGTCGAGCGCGAGAGATTTTTTCTAGCAGCAATCGTGAGCCGACGTTGAGATGTGTACTCACGTGTATTATTCTTGCACGTACGGGAATTAGGGTTATTTTCGTGATTGAGAATTGACCACTAGTTGTGACGAGAGGCGGATCCGCCAGTATAAACACGGGTGGGGAATATTGTGCTGTCGGTAGAAGGGGGGGGGGGGGTGGCGTCCATTTTGATGAAAATCTCGCTGCCGCTGGAAAAGACTAATAAAGGGGTCCTGGTAGGACCGTTGCTTGGGTTCTAGGGCAACACACACACACACACACACACACACACACACACACACACACACACACAAAATGAAAGCAACCCACAATAGTGAATAGTAAAATATGTTATTCAACCTTCATTCTACAGTTGCTGTAATGCTGGTTACTGAAATTGTAGAATAAAGGTTTAGCCTATATTTTCTACGTTGACTACAATTCCATGAATACAAACTAAATGATGTTCTTTGAACTAAAGTCGGAAGAAAACTAATCTTTTGCCTTGATGTTGTAGTCGAAGAACAGTTCCAAACTAACAGTACTTAGTTTAATTCTCTAGGCAGACCGTCTCTGTCCCTACACGGTAATTCTATTCTCTGTTCTGTTTCAAAAGAAGACTAACAACTGTCTATCTATTGGTCACTTTTTCTAACTCATTCGACTACTAGAAAACTTGAAGACTCGACGAACGTTCTGCAGGAACTTTCTAACGAAACTCGGGCTGACTTACAGCTTGCCACTCACAACTTCTACTCCTGCTCGGTAACTTACGCGCGTCAATCTTCCTGTAGCGCTGGCGCTCTAGGGGCGTGATTGGTTTGCGCTTAGTGATGTTACTGCTGCGGATTGACATTCATGGTATTTCTGGTACCAACTGTCGCAAACTCTTCGTGTGTGGTACCTAAGTATACCACAGAGGCAGTAACAGCAAAATGTATCTGTCCTTAGAGCTCAGTGACTTCGGATGTGGACTTGTTATTGGACGTCATCCGAGTAAGAGATCGGGGACATCACATAGATTGGTTTCTTATCTAATATCAGCTAGTTTAGTCAATATCGGTTTTCGGTTTTATAGTACTTTGACAGCAGGAGCGCTATGCCTTTGTTTTTGTGGCTGTGCACTTCCTAGCACCACAGCATCATCACATAGCCTTCATTCCGCCTAAAACGTTGTAATAGAGAGAACGCCGGAAAATTGTTTTAGTTCTAAAACATTACATAGTTTGATCTCCATTATTAGAATTATTACGGGAGTAAGCATACATATTATTAAAAAGATTTTTTGCAAACTTGATTAATTATGTTTAATTTTTCCTATATTTGTATCAAAGCTATATTTTGAGAAACTGATACATCTTTCGCAATATTGCTCATATTCCTTAAAATCTCAGCAGAGACAGAGATTCGATTCTGGTATCGTGCCCACTGAGACTAAAAATACAGTCTCGATCGAACCTTATTTATTACTCCACTATGTGGCATAGTGTCGAACGTCTTTCGGGGGCTTCGTGAAACCTAACCTACCTTTTCACCTGTCTGTGTTGTTCGCAAGATATCGCGTTCGAATAGAGCAAATTGTCTGATAACGACATGATTATTTGAGTAGATGCACGAAAATAGCTGCTTACAAACCCAGTCTTTTTTTACGATAGACTGTTTCGGCATTTATCGCCATTGTCATGTACGTCTAGACTGATTCAAATGGTTCAAATGGCTCCAAGCATTATGGGACTTAACATCTGAGGTCATCAGTCCCATAGAACTTAGAACTAGCTAAACCTAACTAACCTAAGGACATCACACACATCCATACCCGAGGCATGATTCTAACCTGCGGCTGTAGCAGCAGCGCGGTTCCGAACTGAAGCGCATAGAACCGCTCGGCCACACCGACCGGCCACGTCTAGACTGATGTGACCTCCTTATTACATCGTTATTGAATTGTCTTATAACTGTCACTGTTTTAATAAGATGGTAAATGACGTAATATATTGGAAATAAAACGTAAATTACGGTGTGACAGTAGTTCGACAGTTCCACTCGTACGACGCTATATGTAAACATATAGTATCGTAACAGTGGACCTGTCAGACTACTATCTTACCATAATTAACGTTTTATTTCCAATATATTACGTCATTTACCATCTTACTAAAAAAGTGACAGTTATAAGACAATTCACTAACGACGTGATGTCGACGTCACATCAGTCTAGACGTATTTGACAATGACGATAAATGCCGAAACAGTTGTTTTTGTTGTGGTCTTCAGTCATCAGACTAGTTTGATGCAGCTCTCCATGCTACTCTATCCTGTGCAAGCTGCTTCATCTTCCAGTACCTACTGCAGCCTACATCCTTCTGAACCTGCTTAGTGTATTCATCTCTTGGTCTCCCTCTACGATTTTTACCCTCCACACTGCCCTCCAGTACTAAATTGGTGATCCCTTGATGCCTCAGAACATGCCCTACCAACTGGTCCCTTCTTGTCAAGTTGTGCCACAAACTCCTCTTCTCCCCAATTCTATTCAATATTGTCCACGTTTCACTTCCATACATGGCTACACTCCATACAAATACTTTTATGAACGACTTCCTGACACTTAAATCTATACTCGACGTTAACAAATTTCTCTTCTTCAGAAATGCTTTCCTTGCCATTGCCTGTCTACATTTTATATCCTCTCTACCTCGACAATCATCAGTTATTTTGCTCTCCAAATAGAAAAACTCCTTTACTACTTTAAGTATCTCATTTCCTAATCTAATTCCCTCAGCATCATCCGACTTAATTCGACTACATTCCATTATCCTTGTTTTGCTTTTGTTGATGTTCATCTTATATCCTCCTTTCAAGACACCATCCATTCCGTTCAACTGCTCTTCCAAGTCCTTTGCTGTCTCTGACAGAATTACAATGTCATCGGCGAACCTCAAATTTTTTATTTCTTCTCCATGGATTTTAATACCTACTCCGAATTTTTCTTTTGTTTCCTTTACTGCTTGCTCAATATACAGATTCAATAACATCGGGGAGAGGTTACAACCCTGTCTCACTCTCTTCCCAACCACTGCTTCCCTTTCATGTCCCTCGACTCTTATAACTGCCATCTGATTTCTGTACAAATTGTAAATAGCCTTTCGCTCCCTGTATTTTACACCTGCCACTTTTCAGAATTTGAAAGAGAGTATTCCAGTCAACATTGTCAAAAGCTTTCTCTAAGTCTACAAATGATAGAAACATAGGTTTGCCTTTTCTTAATCTAGCTTCTAAGATAAGCCGTAGGGTCACTATTGCCTCACGTGTTCCAACATTTCTACGGAATCCAAAGTGATCTTCCCCGAGGTCGGCTTCTACCAGTTTTTCCATTCGTCTGTAAAGAATTCGCGTTAGTATTTTGCAGCTGTGTCTTATTAATTTGATAGTTCGGTAATTTACACATCTGTCAACACCTGCTTTCTTTGAGATTGGAATTATTATATTCTTCTTGAAATCTGAGGGTATTTCGCCTGTCTCATACATTTTGCTCACCAGTTGGTAGAGATTTGTCAGGACTGGCTCTTCCAAGGCTGTCAGTAGTTCTAATGGAATGTTGTCTACTCCTGGGGCCTTGTTTCGACTCAGGTCTTTCAGTACTCTGTCAAACTCTTCACGCAGTATCATATCTCCCATTTCATCTTCCTCTACGTCCTCTTCCATTTGCTTAATATTGTCCTCATATACACTGCCCTTGTATAGACCCTCTATATACTCCTTCCACCTTTCTGGTTTCCCTTCTTTGCTTAGAATTGGGTTTCCATCTGAGCTCTTGATATTCATGCAAGTGGTTCTCTTTTCTCCAAAGGTCTCTTTAATTTTCCTGTAGACAGTATCTATCTTACCCCTGGTAAGATAAGCCTCTACATCCTTACGTTTGTCCTCTAGCCATGCATGCTTAGCCATTTTGCGCTTCCTGTCGATCTCATTTCTGAGTCGTTTGTATTACCTTTTGCCTACTTCATTGACTGAATTTTTATATTTTCTCCTTTCATCAATTAAATTCAATATTTCTTCTGTTACCCAAGGATTTCTACTAGCCCTTGTCTTTTTACCTAATTGATCCTCTGCTGCCTTCACTACTTCATCCCTCAAAGCTACCCATTCTTCTTCTACTGTATTTCTTTCCCCCATTCTTGTCAATTGTTCACTTATACTCTCCCTGAAACTGTGTACAGCCTCTGGTTCATTCAGTTTATCCAGGTCCCACCTCCTTAAATTGCCACCTTTTTGCAGTTTCTTCAGTTTTAATCTACAGTTCGTAACCAATAGATTGTGGTCAGAGTCCACATCTGCCCCTGGAAATGTCTTACAATTTATAACCTGGTTCCTAAATCTCTGTCTTACCATTATATAAAATTTCTTCCATGTATACAACCTTCTTTTATGATTCTTGAACCAAGTGTTAGCTATGATTAAATTATGCTCTGTGCAAAATTCTGCTAAGCGGTTTCCTCTTTCATTTCTTACTCCCAGTTCATATTCACCTACTACGTTTCCTTCTCTTCCTTTTCCTACTATCGAATTCCAGTCCCCCGAAACAGTCTGTCGTAAATAAAGATTTGTTTTCATAAGCGGCTACTTTGGTGCATCTATTAAGATAATCGCGTCGTTATCAGACATGTATTATGCTGCTGGCCATAAACAAGAAGAAAGAGGATCAAATTGTGTTTGATACGAGTTGTTTCGCTTGGAGACGTTTTTTGTCACTGTTCAAATAAATGCCTCTTTTACGGCTGGATGTCGACGTCGTGGTGGTGAGCGAGTAGCGCAGCCGTTTGACCCGGCCAGGCGGGCACGCACGCTGGAACAGGTGCAGTGGTGGTAGCGGCGGTAGCGCGGCCGCATCGATATGCGTGGGTCGTGCCACCCGCCAAGGACACGCAGCTGCGGGCGGCACGGCAGGCATTACTCTCAGTAGAGTTGCACCGCGTCTGCGCCGGCCACTCGCCTACTGCGGCTCTCTGCCCTCACGTGGACGCGGGGGTCGCCTGTTAAAACTAGCCGTCCTGTCCACTTACGGATATATGTGACATACTTAACATCGGTTTAGTAAAGAATTATTGAGCATATTCGAATTTCGAATACAATAAATTTCCTTGAGACAAGAAAGCGATGTCCACAAATCAACTCACCTTTAGAAAGCGTAACTCTGCTTGCCCTGTTCTCGCATGATTTCCAGCGAACCATGGATGAAGAGCATCAGGCTGATTGCATATCCCTAGATTTCTGGAAAGTATTTCACACGTACCCCACTGCAAAATGTTAAAAAAGGTCCGAGCATACGGAGTAGGTTCCCAGAAGACGGAAAGGCTCCAAGACTTCGTAAGCAATATGACAAAGGCACAGTACGTTGTCCTGGATGGCGTGTGTTCATCAGAGACGAGGGCATCGTCCTGAGTGCCCCAGGGAACTGTGATAGGTAGGCTGCTATTCTCTATATAAATAAATGATCTGGCGGATGGAGTGGAAAGCGATCGCGACTGTTTGCTGACGATGTTGTCGTGCAAGCGAAGGTGTCGTAATTAAGTGACCTTTGGAGGACACAAGATGACTTTCACAGGTGTTCATTTAGTGTGATGAATGGCAGCTTGCTCTAAATGTAGAAAAATGTAAATTAATGCAGATGTCGGAAGAACAATCCCGTAATGTTCGGGTACAGCATTAGTAGTGTCCTGCTTGACACAGTCACGTCGTTTAAATATCTGGGCCTAGCTCTGCAAAGCGATATGAAACGGAACGAGCATATGACGATTGTGGCAGAGAAGGTGAACGGTGGACATCGCTTTCTTGGGAGAGTTTTAAGAAATGCAGCTCATCTGTAAAGGATGCCACGTGTAGAACGCAAGTGCGACGTGTGACGTGTTCTCGATTACTGTTAGTGGCTGGAATCCCTACCAAGTGCCGGCCATAGTGGCAGAGCGGTTCTAGGCGCTACAGTCTGGAACCGCGCGACCGCTACGGTCGCAGGTTCGAATCCTGCCTCGGCCATGGATGTGCGTGATATCCTTAGGTTGGTTAGGTTTAATTATTTCTAAGTTCTAGGGGACTGATGACCTCAACAGTTAAGTCCCATGGTGCTCAGAGCCATTTGAACCCTATCAAGCCGGAGTATAGAAAGACATCGAAGCAGTGTGATGCTAGATTTGTTAGTAGTATGTTTGATCAACATGCGAGTTACGAAGATGCTTCGTGTCTCAAAAGGGAGTCCCTGAAGGGAAGAAGACGTTCTTTTCGCTAAACACTGTTGACAAAGTTTAGAAAACCGGCATTTGCGATAGACAACAGCACAACCCTGCTGCCACCAACCTACGTTTCGGATGTGACACCGCAAAGAGAAGAGAAATCGGGGTTCAAACGGTAGTATATACACTTTTTCCCCTCGTTTCATTTGCGAGTGGCGCAGGAAAGGGAGTGACTAGTAACGGTACAGGACACCATCCACCAGGCGCCGTATGGTGGCTCGCGGAGTCTGTATGTAAATGTTTAAGAGAGATAATCATACAGTTTCAATTATCACTTCGTGAAAAAAACCAAACTGCGACCATGAAACTTAGTGGTGTTAGTCCTTCTAGGCATATTTACCCTTCAGTGCGACGCATTTGGATGGCTTGACGGAAACTTTAGTAGTGGAAGCCGACATTTTGGCTATTCAGGAAACCTTCCACATCGGAAATCATTGCGTCGTCCTTGTCGGGGATAAGAAACAGCATCTTGCACAACTTCCCTCGACAGTTCGTCCTGACAGTCTCCCGTTACATCGTTGGGAATTTCGGCAGTATGCCTCTGTCATGGTTTCTCCCTTACGAGCATTATCTGTTGGGATCACACCGTAATGATCCCAAAAGCCGCTCAGCATCGCTTGCTCGATCGTGGTGGTGCTGATGGCGGTAGTTGTGATGGTGGTGAGTCCAAATGCTTCCACCACTTGCTTTATTCATGTGCCCCGAGCTCATAGTGATACACCATGCACTACCCCCAGGTAGTTAAGATGCTAAAGAAGTAATCTGTATTGGCCTGACACCGCTACAACACTCTGTTGCTGCCTCAGTTCTGCGGGTATTTTGAATGAATGTGAACAATCGCGGAACTCAATGGACTACCAGTTTTGCCATGTTCAAGATGTCGGGCAAGATGTTGAAAAGTAATCAGTTACTGATTTTAACTTCGACTATCGCTTCGATTGTGATACGTTGATCTTCAGGAACCAGAGGCTTCACTTCTGTTGCGACTCCTGGTTCTTCATGGAGAGATGGTCTATCACTTCGTTCATTCAGACCTCCTTGGCCACATTGCAAGCGTTTTATCTTCCCAACCATGATGTTGCGTTGTTGCCGTACAATCCCACCAAGTCAGCATAGTTCTTCGTAGCGTTGTTTCCCTCCAAATGCAAAAATGAATTGCCACGTGATAGTCCATTTTAATAAGGGCAACGCTGTGATACCGACCTGCTTCGATGCCGTAACGCGGGAGCTTTATTGCGCACCAGGACTGCAGACATGTGTCTGGAAACTAGGACAAAATTATTTATCACTTCTATTGCAGCTTCATAAAACAAACAACCTTTCTCCATGCGCATTATAAATTGCCTAACAAAGAAAATGAAGCGCCCAAAAGCAGAGAAGGAACCGGAATGCTATTTCACGGGTTGAGAGAGTATATCAAGTTATTCCAGTGATTTCAAGATCGAGTGAAATTTAAAAATAACGCATTAGTATAGCTCCGTTTACCAGTATGACGTTGCCCCCTCTAGCCTCGATGCATGCACTGATTCAATTAGGAAAGGTTTCACAGAACAGTTGTATCCTGTTATGAGGAAAGTTAGCTTACAACTGTTGTAATGGGCCGTTGATATCCTCGATACTGGCAGTGTGGCGGAGTTGATGTCCGAGCTGGTCTTACACAGATCTTATTGCGGACACATCCCGGGATATGTCCAACTTGGAAAACGCTGATAAATAGGACGCTTGGAGAAAAGACATAGCCAGGGCGTAAGCTGACTTTATTATTCTAATATTACACATTTCGGACGTAGCCATCATCAGATATCCTGGAAAATCACGTTGCACATGGCTACAAGAGTTACATGTTGTAGTAGCAACGATGATAATCAGATTCTAATCGTTACTACTGCAACATATAACTTTTATATCTATGTGCAACATGGTGTTCCAGGATATCTGACGATGGCTGTGTCCGAAACGCTTGGAGTAACATTAGTCAGCTTGAATGCAGTGACTTTTTCGTCAGCAACTATTTATCATTTTGCAGGCTGCATACATTTTCAACATGGCCGCATACCTCTTTCGTGACTCCCTATGTTAGATCTCGGTATCTTGCTGGCCACAGGAGTGCATAATCACCCACACAGCTCATAGAGACACGCTCCATGTGGGGACGAGCATTGTGTTGTTGAAAATGGCACAACGGCATTGTCGCGTGAGAGGTAAACGCATGAAGATGCAGGATGTGCGTGACGTACCGTGGTACCGTCAGAATTTCCTTAATCACTACCAACCGTGACCTGAAGTCAAGCACGATGGCTCACGCATCGTGACCGCAGGGTAACACCGAGCTGAGCCTTTCCAGAATGTGACAAAAATTAGACCTCTCTCCAGATCGACGCCATACTTACCCGTGATGGACAAACAGGGTACGCAGAACAGTGATTCATGGCTGTACATAATACGACGTCATTCATTTGCAGGCCCTGCTTACCGGTCATGCCACCACTCCAAATGCAGTCGTTTGTGCTGTTATGTTAACGACGTATGGGACGGAAATTCCGTAATCCGGCTAGTACTAGTGTTCGGCCAGTGGTGCCGGATGGCAGAATGTTGCAGGGAATCCATTAATTGTTCCCGGACGCAGATGTGAAGGGGTTGCGATGTGCTTTGATGCCCAATTGTGCTATTCTCAGACGTGGACGACTGGAACCTTGGCAACGAGTATGCGTGCGCTCAGCGCCCACATCGGGTCATTCTAGCACCTGAATACCCCACAGATCTGGATGCTGCACGATTAGACCAGCTGGCGAAATGGAGATACACTATGAGGCTCCTTTCAAACTCTGTCATATGCTGATAACGCTATCTCACAGGAGTACGCGGTATCTCTGTGTCCCTGAGAGCGATCGCTCAACATCTGACACAGTTCATGCCCCTTATGTACTATACGAGAGATGGAGACAACAATAAGCACCGCGCGGCTACCCCGCGCGGTCTGGGGCGCCTTGCCACGATTCACGCAGCTCCCCCCATCGGAGGTTCGTTCCTCCCTCGGGCGCGCGCGCGCGCGCGCGCGCGCGTGCGTGCGTGCGTGTGTGTGTGTGTGTGTGTGTGTGTGTGTGTGTGTGTGTGTTGTCCTTAGCGTAAGTTAGTTTAAGTGTGTAAGCCTAGGGACCGATGAGCTCAGAAATGTGGTCCCTTAGGTACGTGCCACAAATTAAAGTAAATAAAATAAAAAATAAAATAAGCACGAACAATACTAATGCACTCTGTTGTCCGTTCTACCTGCCACAGAGAATTGCAGCTCTAATCACTTACATGCCCCCCGATTGTGTGTGCCCGCATAGAGTTACATTGCCAACCAACCTTGTCTTTCTAGTGCTTCACTTTTTTGGTCAGGCAGTGTATTTTGACCTGTGTGAATTCACGATCATACTATTCGCAACTGGGCATGGAATGTGATTGTTTATACATACACTGATGCTGTATCCGCATCTGTAGTAAGTATCACACTATTTCTGAGAAAACGCTACATCCAGTGCAATTGTAGATGCTTTCATATTGTCACTTCAATTTAATTTTGAAGTGTTGCATCTCTAGATGCACTATAGACTGAGCAAAACTCTAAACTAAACAGTGCTGCCTTAATAAAGTCGTATTTTAAAATAGCGGTATGATGATAACGATGAAATTATTGCGTGGTTTCGTTTGGTAATCTCGTTAGTTCCGATGTAACTAAGGGAATGAATATTAGTGAAACACCGTGTGAAGGCGTCTGCTACAGAGGCACGTTCAGCGAAAACTTAGTTTGTCAGACAGTGTTGCTGTGTAAGACAGGGAACTACAGAGAGGAGACTGCTGTGCGGGAACGCGTGTGGTGCAGAGCAGGGCAGAGCAGAGTGTTGTCTGGCCCCGCCTCGCGTGGGAGGAGGCTTTTAGGCAGCGATACGGTATCTGGCGCGCCCATCCAGCCGCTAAGCCGAGCCGAGCCACGCTGGCGGCGCGCGGGAGCTCCGGCTCATATGCCTACGGCTAACCGAGTGAGGTGGCGCAGTGGTTAGCTCACTGGACTCGCATTCGCGAAGACGATGGTTCAAACCCGCGTCTGGCCATCTACACTCCTGGAAATGGAAAAAAGAACACATTGACACCGGTGTGTCAGACCCACCATACTTGCTCCGGACACTGCGAGAGGGCTGTACAAGCAATGATCACACGCACGGCACAGCGGACACACCAGGAACCGCGGTGTTGGCCGTCGAATGGCGCTAGCTGCGCAGCATTTGTGCACCGCCGCCGTCAGTGTCAGCCAGTTTGCCGTGGCATACGGAGCTCCATCGCAGTCTTTAACACTGGTAGCATGCCGCGACAGCGTGGACGTGAACCGTATGTGCAGTTGACGGACTTTGAGCGAGGGCGTATAGTGGGCATGCGGGAGGCCGGGTGGACGTACCGCCGAATTGCTCAACACGTGGGGCGTGAGGTCTCCACAGTACATCGATGTTGTCGCCAGTGGTCGGCGGAAGGTGCACGTGCTCGTCGACCTGGGACCGAACCGCAGCGACGCACGGATGCACGCCAAGACCGTAGGATCCTACGCAGTGCCGTAGGGGACTGCACCGCCACTTCCCAGCAAATTAGGGACACTGTTGCTTCTGGGGTATCGGCGAGGACCATTCGCAACCGTCTCCATGAAGCTGGGCTACGGTCCCGCACACCGTTAGGCCGTCTTCCGCTCACGCCCCAACATCGTGCAGCCCGCCTCCAGTGGTGTCGCGACAGGCGTGAATGGAGGGACGAATGGAGACGTGTCGTCTTAAGCGATGAGAGTCGCTTCTGCCTTGGTGCCAATGATGGTCGTATGCGTGTTTGGCGCCGTGCAGGTGAGCGCCACAATCAGGACTGCATACGACCGAGGCACACAGGGCCAACACCCGGCATCGTGGTGTGGGGAGCGATCTCCTACACTGGCCGTACACCACTGGTGATCGTCGAGGGGACACTGAATAGTGCACGGTACATCGAAACCGTCATCGAACCCATCGTTCTACCATTCCTAGACCGGCAAGGGAACTTGCTGTTCCAACAGGACAATGCACGTCCGCATGTATCCCGTGCCACCCAACGTGCTCTAGAAGGTGTATGTCAACTACCCTGGCCAACAAGATCTCCGGATCTGTCCCCCATTGAGCATGTTTGGAACTGGATGAAGCGTCGTCTCACGCGGTCTGCACGTCCAGCACGAACGCTGGTCCAACTGAGGCGCCAGGTGGAAATGGCATGGCAAGCCGTTCCACAGGACTACATCCAGCATCTCTACGATCGTCTCCATGGGAGAATAGCAGCCTGCATTGCTGCGAAAGGTGGATATACACTGTACTAGTACCGACATTGTGCATGCTCTGTTGCCTGTGTCTATGTGCCTGTGGTTCTGTCAGTGTGATCATGTGATGTATCTGACCCCAGGAATGTGTCAATAAAGTTTCCCCTTCCTGGGACAATGAATTCACGGTGTTCTTATTTCAATTTCCAGGAGTGTAGATTTGGGTCTTCCGTGATTTATCTAAATCGCTCCAGGCTAGTGCCGGGATGGTTCCATTGAAAGGTCACGACCGATTTCCTTCCCCATTCTTGAGACACTCAGAGCTTGTGCTCCGTCGTTAATGACCTCGATGTCGACGGGACGTTAAACCCAATCTTCCTTCCTTCCCTACGGCTACTGGACGCCTGCTCTCTGAATATCCATTTGCGCAATTCATTCGTGCTGACTATAAGCGCAGTTTCTATCGAAGAACGTCCTCATTCTGTCTTTAGCTGTTTACCGGGTGTCCGACAAGATGCGGTACCCCTCTCAACTTTTTACATCTGGGGAAATAACTTGGCATCCATTCGCATGAGAACAACTAAACCGAAAAGTGTCGTGTCCAGGAATGCACGACCACATGAAGAAAAGTGTTTGAAAAGGAAAAATCATCGACCGATGTTTGTGAATGAATTTCCTGACAACGACACGGAGCAGCCTGCCGTGATTTGTTGGCGAAATTTCCAAACTCCGTGTCTCGCGTAGCAGTATTATTTTCAGGTGAATGTGCGATGTATCGCAGATCGCACGGGAGTAGTCTAAGGAAAATCCTCATTATGTGCAAGAGTTGGAAACGAACCCGCCTCATTTATGTTACTAACGGCTTTCAGTGGCAGCAGATCATATTTTCAGTATTTCATGTAATTATTGACCAAATTACAAATGCTGTCATAATTAACTCATTAAGAGATAACTCTTTTGTTACAGGTTTAACACAGTAAGACAAGTGTTATAGTTACAGACTGTTTAGATTTCTTGAGGCACACAACTCAAGGCGCGCAAATTACCCAGACTGTGTTCATCCAATGTGATTGAATTTTCTCGTGCTGAGAAATTAGAAGAAGCGATCTGTTTTACTTGGCAAAAACGTTCTAAAGCCGAGATCGCATAAATATTTCTTCCTTTACAAACAACCGGTTTCGACTGACTGTCATTTTCAGATCTCCAAAAATTTATGTTATAATTTATGTTCATTTCGAGTTGGCGCTCACGCCAAATTGTCATGTAGGTAAAGTGTTGCACATAATATAAAAGTTTTTCATAAATAAAACATTTACAGTCAAGAAGCGCCTTGTGCACTTGGCCATACTCAGATGATAGTTAAGTCATAATAAACACTTTATACAATAAAATGCACAGTAGCACATCTGTTAACTTTAGCCGTACATGTTCTTATAATTGAAAATCCACCTTAGACAGCGTATAAGGAACCTTACATTTTTGAGGACCTAAAGATGACAGCAAAGTCTGTCGAAACTGGTTGGTTGTAAATAAAGAAATATTTACGCTATGTTGTCTTATGAAAGTTTTACCATTTGTCCAATATTTGAGAATGAAAACTTATTGACTTGCAACAAACTTTACACATACTTTCAAGGCTTTAAGAGACTTTTTATCGCTGACATCTCCGACTAAATAATGAAAGGAAGAAAAGTTTATCGTTTACCGTATTTTCGCTCTTCATGCAGTAAAAGTTTAGCATCGGGCATAATGCTCCAATTTATTAGTTTTTTACTACTAGCTCTATTTGCTACACGTTTTGCAGACAATATCCACCAATACATTGACTGTACCTGCAAAATTACACGTATCATTTTGCGACAAATGGTAAAGGAGATTTGACGTCATAAACATTGAGACTCGTGAAAAACTAGCTTTTGCTGAAAACGGAGCACAAATTATCTAGACTATACTCATCCAATGTTTGATAATTCCAAACATTTTCTAAACTTTTTCTCGTTTACATGCTTAACCTCAAATATTTTATATGATAGTTCTTTTGGAAGTAGTCAGACGTTTGAAGCTGTTTTATACACTGGAATTCGATTCTTTAAAGAATCGGGAGCGATGGTTTTATTGGTCTCATGACAAGCGCCGCGTTGTCATCATGTTATCAGTTCGGATGCTAATTTTCTGATGGGCAAGCGAATGAAAATTCTTGTTTGAACACATGACACACATGGTTAATAAGTCAGCTCGAAGACCAAATAATTATGGATCACATGTGGTTTCATCAGAACGGAGTCGAAGCAGACTTTGCTATTCAGATTTGTGAGATTCTTCATGAACAGTTTTGAGGCTGCTGTATTGGGCGTGATTCAGCAACATCTCCAACAATATTGAAGTGGCCGCCACGAAGTGCTGACCTTACCACTCTAGACAATTCATTAGCGGTAGTTAAAGTCCCATGTGGCTCAACGTGGGTATAAGTCTAATGAAGAGTTGCGCAAGACGGTTGAGGAACCCTTCGACCATAACTCATGAGATGCTGCTCAATATACCAAGGAGGACATGGAGGGGCATAGATCTCAGTGAAAGGCGCGAGGGTGCACACACAGATACGTTCGATTCATGGTTTTTATATTTAAGTACTCAAATGTACAATTCAGTGTTTTGGCATTGAGGTACGGGTTCTTCTCGGACACACAGTACAGAGTGATCAAGAAATAATACCAGGATTCACTTCGCCCATTCGTAGTAATCCCATATGGCCCTTCAGGAGGGAGAATGACCAGGGACGTGGAATGAGTCACGGTGCACAAAAACAAAAGACGAGCAACTTTTAGAAATTGAGTGTATAGATGGTGTTCACAGTGAACTATCACTACGCTGCTTAATGAAAACTCATTGTTAATATAGTGTAGTAGTGTGACTCTTTGGGTAAGTGTCGGATCCTGTAGCTTTCACAGTAACAAAATTGATGCGGATGTCAGTTCCTGACATGTCACTGCAGAAAATAAATTTTTTTCGTCATTTTTCGAACAACAGTACGTCCTCTTCCGATTTTTCGGATGTGTACCTGATAGTCGTCTTCAAAGCGAGTCGGTGAGTGAGTTCCGAGTGTCCGCTCGTAACGTATTTATACGCTGGTATGATAAAGCCATGAGATTCAAAGCTATCTAATCGAGTAAAATGCGCATGCGCCACGGATACAATTTATTCGTCTAAGATGCAAACATTGCAAGCGCCGAGCATGAAAATTTACAGTGCTTATCATGTAAGTGCTTAATGATGAAAATGGATGCCAGGTGTCAGAGTGCGAGGCAGCGATAATTCTAAACAATACCTTTAAGAGCGTTTTCACTGACTCGCCTTCAAGATGGCAGTAAGGCTCATGACTGAAATATCGCTATAGCATGTACTGCTGTCCCAAATGCACTTCAAAAATGATGACATATTATGTCTGTCGGGAAATCGTCAAGAAACATACAAGTGCTATAGATACGCCTTTTTGTAGCCAAACAGCTCTATTCAATGCTTTCAAATTTAATTGCTATCAATTGCGAAGCCAAATGACTCATTCTTCAGGCCCAAGCTGCGAGAATCAGTGTATGATACACCCGAAAGCGTCTCATCTGAGCATGATGAAAATGCTCATCCAAAGATCGGGAAGTATAAAAACACCTCGACTGCCAGGTCCAAATAAATTGTCGACTCAATCACGCAGAAGCCACCCCTCTGTGGCTTATGCCGATGATGGGATGAACGGTTTCTTGCCGATATGCCATATGTCGATTCTCGCATTTAGTGCCTGAAGGTGGAATCTTGTTTCTTCGAAATTAATAGCAGTTAAATTTGAAAACAATTAATGCCGCTGTTGGAGTGTAAAAATAAAAAGGGAATGAGTAGGTTTTATTTTCTGCCATGAAAGTACGAATGCAAACTTCCCCAGTTGGGTCCTCAGTAGGCTCTACGAATTTTTTTCTGTCACTTTTCGCCTCTTTTTTACCTCTGAGAAATATTTGTGTATGTGAAAAATGACGAGTTGCATCGTGGTACGGAGCTTACATTCAACTCTAGGTCCCTAATAACTGACTGGATAAGTCAGTTTAATGCTCTGACGAAAGTAAGGTCATAAATTGTACAACAGGACCATATTCATTAAAACACTGCGGTTCCGAGTTGCGGATAGCTTCACCTATATGTGCATTGAATAATGCTTATGATTATTATGTTTTCAGTAGCTAAACATAACCTTAGAAATTAGCAGTAAGTCACTACTTTTTTTTAAAAAAAAGGGGGGGGGGGGAGGAGGGAAGGATCCTGTTGCTTACTTAGCTTCAGGACAACAGTGCTCAAGTTCTTTAACTACAAACGTATAATATGCAGGAAAACAGAAATTTGAAAAAAAAGCTATTTATAAACTACAGTTTTTTTTATCTGAGAGCCAATTGCTTGTAAAAGAACAAACATATTTTAATACTGGAAATACTGAATTCTATATCAGCCTACATTATTATGCAGTAGCAGTACCCGGCCACGCTTTGCTATGGTTCATTCTGCTTAAATGGTAAAGAAAGAAAATAGAAAGCGCACGTTCCTAATATGTATGTATTGGAATTTGGTATACATCCTAACCTCCTTCCCTTTCCTGTCTCTGTCCATCTCTCCCTTCCCTTTCGTTGTCCATCTTCTCCTCCCCCCCAACGCCCCCCTCCTTCCCTCCCCCCTCTCTCTCCCCCTCTCTCTCCCCCTCTTCCCCTCTCCCCCTCCCCCCTCTCTCTCTCCCCCTCTCTCTCTCTCTCCCCCTCTCTCTCTCCCCCTCTCTCTCCCCCTCTTCCCCTCTCCCCCTCCCCCCCCCCCTCTCTCTCTCTCTCTCTCTCTCTCTCTCTCTCTCTCTCTCTCTCTCTCTCTCTCTCTCTCCATATCCATCTCCTCCTGCGCTCTCTCGCCATCTCCTCTTGCCCCCCTCTCTTTGTCCATCTCCTCCTTCCCGTTTTCTATGTCCGTTTCCTCCCACACTTTAGTCCATATCCTCTTCACGTCGCTCTCTGTCCTTGAACTTTATTTATGATTACCGCAAGTTCAGATTCTGTAGTAGTATTCTAACCATAAACTAATAATTCATAAATACAGCTTTCCTATTTGCTAACAACAATGACTGGGTGTTGTGTGATGTCCTTAGGTTAGTTAGGTTTAAGTAGTTCTAAGTTCTAGGGGACTGATGACCATAGATGTTAAGTCCCATAGTGCTCAGAGCCATTTGAACAATTTTCTTTACTGACAACATTTCACTTGCGTATATGTTTATACACACATCAAAAAAATTTTTGCATCACTCCGGTTCCCAGAACTACTGAAGATAGACATTGACTGTGAATATTGTATAATAGACACAGTCCCTTTGACTGTTCAGAGATGTCACTAAACCCTCCCAAAGATGTAAACAACCATGCATGAGCAGCGCCTATTAGACGGAAGGGGTCCGGCAGCCGATCAGTTCCAGTCATTCCACCACGAAGGTGCTACAGGGCTCGTGTTGTCTTTTAGTTCAGCTATGCCTAGACGGTCAATACCGCGGTTCGATCGCGTCCACATTGTTACTTTGTGCCAGGAAGGGCTTTCAACAAGGGAACTGTCCAGGTATCTCGGTGTGAATCAAAGCTATGTTGTTCGGACATGGAGGAGATACAGAGAGATAGGAAATGTCGATAACATGCCTCACTCAGGTCGCCCAAGGGTTACTACTGCAGTGGATGACCGCTACCTACGGATTATGGCTCGGAGGAACCGTGACACAATGCCACCATGTTGAAAAATGCTTTCCGTACAGCCAGCGGACGTCGTTTTACGACTCAAACTGTGCGCAATAGGCTGCATGATATGCAACTTCACTCCCGACGTCCATGGCGAGGTCCATCTTTGCAACCACGACACCATGCAGCGCGGTACAGATGGGTCCAACAACACGCCGAATGGACCGCTCAGGATTGGCATCACGTTTTCTTCACCGATGAGTGTCGCATATGCCTTCAACCAGACAATCGTCGGAGACGTGTTTAGAGACAACCCGGTCAGGCTGAACGCCTTAGACACACTGTCTAGCGAGTGCAGCAAGGTGGAGGTTCCCTGCTGTTTTGAGGTGGCATTATGTGGGGCTGACGTACGCCGCTGGTGGTCATGGAAGGCGCCGTAACGGCTGTACGATACGTGAATGCCACACTCCAACCGATAGTGCAACCATATCGGCAGCATATTGGGGTGGCATTCGTCTTCATGGACAATTCGCTCCCCCGTCTTGCACATCTTGTGAATGACCTCCTACAGAATAACGACTTCGCTCGACTAGAGTGGCCAGCATGTTCTCCAGACATGAACTCTATCGAATATACCAGGGACATATTGAAAAGAGCTGTTTATGGACGACGTGACCCACCAACCACTCTGAGGGATATACGCCGAGTCGCCGTTGAGGAGTGGGACAATCTGGACTGACAGTGCGTTGATGAACTTGTGAGTAGAATGACACGACGAATACAGGCCTGCATCAATGCAAGAGAACGTGCTACTAGGTATTAGCGGTATCAGTGTGTACAGCAATTGGACCACCACCTCTGAAGGTTTCGCTGTATCGTGGTACAACGCGCAATGTGTGGTTTTCATGAGTAATAAAAAGGGCGGAATTGAAGTTTATGTTGATCTCTTTTCCAGTTTTCTGTACAGGTTGCTGAACTCTCAGAACCGAGGTGGTTCAAAACTTTTTTTGATGTGTGTGTGTTAAAAAGGTATTTATATGAGTCTAAACTTTAATTACAGTAACGTGTGAAAACCTGAAGTAAATAGGAGAGGTGCCTTCTGATATTTTTGATAACGATGTTGTCCAGAATTCAACGTTGTGTCCAAATTTCAAAGCAATCGGTCAAGAAATTTCGGAGATTTAGGGTTTTGGATAACACAACATTAGTATTTTTATAACGTTACTCTTTTTATATACATATATACCAGATGGCGTTCCAGTAGATATATAAAAAACTAGTGTGTTCGAATGCAACTTTGTGTCAAAATTTCAAAGCAGTCCATGAAGAAATTTCGGAGCGCGCCCTTCTTGAAGGAATAGGTACCACAGAACACGCCTGCAACGTTGTGTCAGAATTTCAAACCAACTGTTCAAGAACTTTCGGAGATATAAGATTCTGAACAAATGAACATTTAAATTTTTGTTTTTATACATAGCAAAACATTACAATTAAATGGGCCCACATTGGTTATGCAACGAACATACAATTCTTCCAAGTTTAAAATCGCACACGCACTAGAAATGAGAAGATGATGCTCAAAAAATTAAATGTCATGTATTAGTTCATCATCGTATCGTCTTTTTCATTGCTGCTGTCTTGCCGACTTTTTTCTGATCTGGTCTTTAAAATCACAGGCAAGCATTCGAAGAAAACATGTCAACTTACATAAATAAAAGGTAATGAATCTGACGCTTATTGAGAATTATGGAATAGAAATCGATGTCTGTGTTGTGTGCTCTTTAGACTTAACGGTAAAGAGTACTCTCCTGCCCCCCACTCTCAAATTGCAACCACTTTATTTTCTGGAAGATTGTGTCCTTTTCGATTTGTAACCGATTTTTCAAGTGACTGAGTAGGTAAGAAATCTTAATGTTACATCGTAGTCACCTGAAAGGTTTTTTTTAGCGATTTTTATTGTATCTACTGAGTCGTCATTTCCTTTTTTAGTTTAAGTAGGATGCCCCAGGATTACGACACACCTTCCTAATATTTCCTGACCTTTCAGCTTCGTTCCTATTTTCCTTTTATGCCCTCTTAATGTAATACTGTCAAGTGCACTTGAGATGTAGATCAAACTAAACTTTTGTAACTGCATTTTTCAGTTCAATGTAAAGTTAAACTATAGTTTAATAAGTAATACCGTACGAATTTTTAAAACGAAGTAGGTCTGTCTTTTGCTTTGTTTCCTAGTTATGAAAATACATTTTACATTTTGCCTTCATTCTGTTCATGTGCGGGTGATTTATCTTGGCTGTGTAGTTCACATTCTAACTCTTCAGAACGTTTAATATCAATTTCTCCACAGCTTAAATCCATCTGTCGCAATAGCATGGACTTGTTTTACCTCTTTACTGAAAAAAAGTAGGGCATTTGTAACATCAGTAGGAAAGAGAGTACAGCACTATCCTCCTTGGTGTACCCTCGAAGGAAAAGAGACAAATATGGCATTCCTTGACTTCCCTGTAACAAGAGAGCCCCATGTTTAGTATCAGACTCGTTTTACTATACTCTGAAACATGACGTACAAATAACAAAAAAATTTCAATCCTTAAATCTAAACAATCGGACAATTTTTTGCTGTGGGTAATACACTAGGTTATTCACTTTTGAATTGGCACGGCTTCCCATGTTATTGCTTTATTTTAGACAGGCGCAGTCTAAAGACCGTTGCAACAGAACCCATAATTCCACTCTGTAGATAGGGAGTCAAAGTGCACATTAAATTACTTTTAGTGTCTTGTGCTGTGAACGTGCGAATCACAGTTCAGGTAAACTAGTGCTTATCGTCATCGACAACCATCCTTACGTTGTAAATGTTGGAAGTGAGTAGAAGGATTCCAAGATCGTTAAAGAGGCGTCTCTATGTAAAATAAGCCGACACCGTTGTCTTTATATTAATACTACGCGAGACATGATTACCACACCTTTTTGAAGTATTGATTGGTAACAATAACGCCCTTATGAAACAGACACCAATATAGTGGGATGCATGATCGTAAACCGTTTCCGCAAGTTACCGTTTGAGTGATGCGTTATAACAGTATAGCGGCCCGAACAGAAGGCATTATGTCTTTGTCAGCTTGGAAAGAGGGAAGGTAATTACAGCGAAATGTACATGCAGTACAAAACTTTATTGTGAAGCTCAGAATGATAAAGTCAGTGTTAAAAGCACTGGACGTCTGTTTAGAAGGAGAAACACGGATTTCGAAGAGCATCGTAACCTAAGTTTGATTATGTGGGAGAGCCTTCGCACACAGCTTCATACCATAAGTTATAAAATGGCGAAACTTTCTGCTTGCATGAGAATCTATTTTTCTATTCATACAGTTTGTATGATTTGTACCTCTATTGTACACTTAAGAATGACTTGTGATAAAACCCAATAGTGATGGAAAATAAATCATAACAACATGTAGTAGCGAATTATCTCCAGCTGTAATTACATCGTTTATTAACTGTGAGAAGCTTTTTAAAGCGTACTTGTGCAGGTCAAGGTCGCAAGAGTGCTATTGGTGCGTGAAGGTGGCTTTCTAGATTCCATTTTCTTATCTGTCGATACAGAGTACTGCAAACAGGATATTCCAGTATAACAGGGTTTGTGATTTTTGTGTGTGTGTGTGTGTGTGTGTGTGTGTGTGTGTGTGTGTGTGTGTGTGTGTATATATATATATGTGTGTGTGTGTGTGTGTGTGTGTGTGTGTGTGTGTGTGTCATTCAGTCATATCCTAGTCTTCATTGACTTATGCTAGGCCGGCTTTCATGTCGGCATGCTAGTACAGAGGCTGTTTTTTCAAGTCTGAGACGAAGCAGCGAACTAAAAGATAGAACATCTCTTTGCTGGCCAGCATGGGATCATTGGTTAATCGTTTTACTGTAAGTGCAGTATTTGCTATAATGATTGTATTTGACAAGATAAAACGCTTTGCAGCACTGGATTCGATTCTGGAGCCTCCGCAGAGTTTGGAAAAAACGTACCCGTAGCAAGTTGAAGCTTTCACTCGGTGCCCGAATGGCGTAACTGGTTGTGCACTGCCCATGAAATTAGGAATCTGTGGTCGAAACCTGATTTGGCACGCAGTTTTAACTTGTCACACTTAATCGTATCCTGTGGGATGGCTTAAGAAATCGTCCCCAACCACTGAATGACGCGAAGTCGACCAGATGACAGGGCATGTTTACCGAGCGAGGTGGCGCAGTGGTTGGACACTGGACTCGCATTCGGGAGGACGACGGTTCAATCCCGCGTCCGGCCATCCTGATTTAGGTTTTCCGTGATTTCCCTCAATCGCTCCAGGCAAATGCCGGGATGGTTCCTTTCAAAGGGCACGGCCGACTTCCTTCCCCGTCCTTCCCTAATCCGATGAGACCGATGACCTCGATGTCTGGTCTCCTTCCCCAAAACCAACCAACCAACCAACCAACCAACCGGGCATGTTTGCCTCACAATAAATCGATCAAACAGTATGCCATTTCTTTCTGTGGAGAATTCATAACGAATCTTGAGCAAGCTCCTCAACAAAATATTAGTCCCCCCTTTTAAACATCACACTGTTCGCTTTGGAGCGCTGCAGATGGTTTAAAAGTGGTACCAGATACTCATTTGACACTCTCCCTGACGTAATTAATGGCAGTAAAATAGTTGTGTGTCCCAGCCTGTCGTGTGGAATCAGGGCAGTAAGACGTGGAGACGTGACAAAATGTCAGACAGGAGCTATCGTGTTTGGACGTGCCCATGACCACACCGTGGAGGAAGTTACCCAATTTGTTGGTGCATCAACGCGGAACGCCCATTACATCTTCATGTCAATGACACTCAGTTTCAAGCGCGACAGAAATTGTTGCTGTCAGTGAACGCAGATCCATCTCGACCAGTTTCCGAACGAATATTACGAAGGGGACGGCATAAAATGGACATTTGGAGGAGGGTTCTTCCGAAAGGGGTTGGTTGCTAACGATGACACTAGAAGTTGGACGTTTTCATTTGGCTAAGCAACGCACAAAGTGGAAATGTGTTTAACCAAGAGGGTATGGAGGGTATAGTTAAGGTCGGAAGTGGTTCTATGATATTTCGTGGGTGGGTTCCGTACCGTGACTAGGGTCCACTCATTGATGTTACCTTGATCATCAGCCAGGTGTTAATTTCAGAATTCTCGGTGACGAAGTGCTGCGTCCTTTCTTATTTGTAATGGCGGGTGAAACTTAGCAATCAACATCCCCGCAATTCAGTAGCTAGACGGAATCTGATCATTAATGAGTGGTATACCCGTATAAAATTGTGAACTCTCCTCCTCGCCGAACTGTGGCTAGGGACGGCGTTATTAGCGTCGTTTCTGCTGGAGGTGACTTTTTTTGCGGTGTGCTTACGTGCCTCTGCTGTCAACAGGCAATTCCGACAATAGAACCACAGTTAAATAAGTTATCACTTGAATTACTCCAAAGGTACCGATAAACACTCATGAGCAGCTGAGTTACAGGAACCTTCGTACTTGGGTCAAGCACTCAGTCCCGCTCTAATGAAGGCGACGCTTCATCGTGGCATCTTTCCAAGAGTCCTTCCAACCTCTATCCACCAAGCGCTGAAAGTGGTATGAGCTGGGTCGAAGGTGCACATGCCTCGCAACATTGCACCCAAAACGCTCAAGTGGCGCAACGCGTAGCGCAGCACTGGACTTGCTTTCGGGAGGATGGCTGTTCAAATTCCCGTCCGGACATCCTAATTTCTCCGTGATTTCCTAAAATCGTTTAAGGCAAATGCCGGGATGGTTCCTTTGAAAGAGCTCAGCCTATATCCTTCCCCGTCCTTTCCTAATCCGAAAATGTGCTCCGTGTCTAATGTCCTCATTGTCGATGGGACGGTAAACACTAATCTTCTTTCTTCTTCAAAATTTTCAGTACAACTGAGCTCACATGTGGTGGGGCACACAAGTACCCTCGTGCCACGCGACAGTTCTCAAACCATTCTACCTAACTAGATAGTGTATTCGATAGGGGACTGTTAAAATCCCCTTCCAACCTCTCATATTCAGGTATTCGTCCTTTACCTAAGTCAGTCAAGGCATATACCTACATGTCTCCTGAATATCCTTCTGGGTGCAATGCGACATCGTTTTGTGAAACACTTAAAGTGCTAAAATACAAATATATTCCGCGTTTTGTTCGCCCTTCAGCGGCGTTCCTTAGTTCATAGACTGATTTAGCTGGGCAGTGGGTGTTTCAGTATACAGGGTGTCTCAGGAGAATATGACAGGAACGATATTCGACGCAAAACAATCCAGTAAACATGGGCTCTAAAGTACTTACCTCAAGAGCTGTGAGCATTTGTTTAGTAGAAGAGATGGGTTTCACAATAGCGAAGCTTAAAAGTGCTCATACCTCTTCAGGTATGAGCCCATGTTTACTAGACCTTCTTGCTTCGAATGATAGTTCCTGTCATACCTCTGATTATTGACCATTTCTCCTGGGACACACTGTGTTGTTTCGTTCACGGTATCATAAGAGCACCGATGTGACATTTATTGGCTTTATTGGTCCTAAAATACCGCTGGGCGGTGTTAGAGAGAGGGAGGGGATTTGTGGAAGACTATTCTAGAGTTACCGGACTTGCTATTACTTGGTAGCGAGTCGGGAACAAGCATCTGGGGGCTGCGTTTTTCCAACTGCTAGGCCAGTAGAAACGACGCCAGTTCCGCATGCACTCACTTGCTCAGCCGGTCGTTGCCGTGCCCGGTGAGACCAATGTCTTGCGATCGCACTCGGCTTGTCGTGCCGGGATTGCTGGCTACCAGGGTGCCGATAGCGTGTAGCCAACATTTCTTCTGTTGTGCTTCAGGGTTTCCGTTGGCACTTTTATTTTGCTTGTGCGCATCGACGAATGTATCGCACGTACTCGAACTTCCTGAAATTTTTAGGCTGCCCAGAACTGCGATGGTGCTCATTAAATGCCGATCTGCTGTACTGCCTCAGTCAAATATTACGCTCATGCTCCGCTACGCCGATGGCAACAGGCCTACCGGTTTTCCCAATCTAAGCGGCACCGCACTCTGACATTTAAATTTCTGGATCGTTCCTTTGAAAAGGGTGCGCTCGATTTTCTCGCACAATCCTTGACTGTGTTAACCCTCTTTGTCAATGGAATGTTAAATCCTCATGTTTCTTCCTTCTTTCAAATCATTACCACCACTTACCAAAAACGATGAGGTGGCATATAGCCGTCCTGATGGTAAAGCTCACCTGTAGAGTGCAGAGCGAGAAAACAGATCACACGATCGGAGAGTAGGTTCCTGTACCGTTTGCCCACGAGAGACGGTGACAGACAAGGAAGACTGTTTCGTCGCATGTTAAAATCCCTCACACAATAACACTTCCACCACCTGTCTAAACGATGTCCTGTTCGGAATGGGGCTTCAGCGCATCATTTTGTTTTCGACGTTCCTGTACTTGGCCGCCGACGTATACCAACATTTGCAGCCGGTTATCAGTCCAAGCTAATTGTTCCCAAGCGTTGCAAGCCGAACTGGTCCACCCACCCTGGCGGCAGCAGCAGCACCACCGTGTCCATCTGTACCTAGATCTAATACCGACTGAAGTAGTTGTACATGCGTGCGAAAGGGCGCTCAAGTCAGATTTCGAATCGTGGTGGTAGAAGGGAATTGGATGGTCACTGTTTGACTGGGAAGGAAAGAGTGGTGGTGGCGGCGCAAAGTTGCTGAAGACCAAACGTATGGCCAGTGACCTCGGTTAAGCCGGCCGGTGTGGCCGTGCGGTTCTATGCGCTTCAGTCTGGAACCGCGTGACCGTTACGGTCGCAGGTTCGAATCCTGCCTCGGGCATGGATGTGTGTGACGTCCTTAGGTTAGTTAGGTTTAAGTAGTTCTAAGTTCTAGGGGACCGATGACCACAGATGTTAAGTCTTATAGTGATCAGAGCCATTTGAACCATTTTTGAACCTCGGTTAAATTGTGTACTTCTCTGTATTGTCTCATGAACTGACATTGTCGAGGGTGATCCATCTGCCGGAAAGAGACTGTAAATTCAACGGACCCGTTGGTGCTCTTTGATAGGAGTGGGCTGTGTGTCGTCACTCAAGTTTATCCGTCACCCCCCCCCCCCCCCCCCACCTACCTTCCCTCCATCTATCCCAGCACTACCGCTTCTTCAACGCCGTCAACGACCCAAACACCAAAACTGCATACGCACTAATCAGTCACTTGTAATGAACAGATACACTTCGTTACGGAAATGTACCATTCTCTGCCCTTCCAATTAGACAATAATTAGTCTTCCAGCCAACTGTGTTAACGACTTAACTCTCTCTCTCTCTCTCTCTCTCTCTCTCTCTCTCTCTCTCTCCCCCTCCCTCCCCCTCTCCCTCTCCCCCTCCCTCCCCTGTGTAATTCAGTTACTCATGAGTGAATGCGAAGTTATAACTCGACTTTTCATAAAATGTGAATGCAGTTTGACGAACGATACACGCGTTGAATACTTGTAGGAAATCTTTTCTCAGATTTTTCACTAAATACCTACCAATGTAGGTAACTCCCAAACAGCTTTTCCGTAGCTAGTATTGTTTGCTAACGCACGTCAGCGAAGTGCTCGATGCTGAAGTAGACCGTTCGAATCCTAGTTTTCAGCATTTAATCAGTGGAAGGAGAAGAGGTGGTGGCGTAAATTTTCTAATCAAGAGCGCGTCCGTCATTGTCCTGTATTAAACTCCAAACCTCTTCTTAGTCTCCTTTGAAGTGCGGGCATTTTGACACTGTTAATGGTGCTCCGTCTGTCGTATGGGGACGTTAAGCTTGGCGGCTCACTTGTTGCTATTTAGGAATAGTAGGTTTCGTGCCGGTACCGGATTTCAATCTCTCCCTCTTAGTCATCTGTACTCAACTGATAGACTACATATTATACGTAGTCATTCCGCTTATGGGCGTTAAATATATTTCGACAGGTTATCATTTTCAAGCTTAATGGAAGCAGGCACTATCACTAAATAAAATAAGAATGAGTTGCAGATGTAACAAAACTTTAGAATTGAAAACATAAAGATACTTACGTGGGATGTTAAAGCCCCCTTTACAACATTAAATCTTGACGTGCTGGAACGCAGTTCCCAGCAGTCTCAATACAAACATGTATGGTGGTATAACCACAGCACATTAAAAAAAAAAAAAAATTCAAATGTGTGTGAGATCTTATGGGACTTAACTGCTAAGGTCATTAGTCCCTAAGCTTACACACTACTTAACCTAAATTATCCTAAGGAGAAACACACACACACCCATGCCCGAGGGAGGACTCGAACTTCCGCCGGGACCAGCCACACAGTCCATGACTGCAGCGTCTGAGACCGCTCGGCTAATCCCGCGCGGCCCCCATTTTTCCAAACAGCGTAAGAGTTCAGACTTTGTGGCAAGCGCAATACAGCGATCTCCTTCCAATAAATAAAAACTACATTCACACTATGCACCGAAATAAACCGTTCGTGTAGACAACATGGTGGTTGGATTGCAATAGCGGTAAAATGAGAATGGTGTTAACACACATTGTGGAAGCTGAGAGTACAAAGATATTAATATCTAGAGTCGATATCATATGGTTTGTAAAATGTGCAGCTGCAACAGACTAATGTGTTGGATGTGCGAGAGTAAGTCAATTATTATCCGCAATTTAGTTATATTGTTGTTTATTTTGTTAGTACTGTCGTTTTACGTTGATGACACATGTTTTATTTGTTGTTATATCCTTGCAATTTTCAAGCTGCTAGGTTAGTTTCGTTATCGCTGCCGTGCTGTTAATCATGGCTACTCCGCTGTCTCTCTTTTTGTCGGGAGGCGTATCAGGGGCCGAAATTCATCGAAGACTTTCGGTACAGTACGGGAGCAGTGTTTTGCCACAACGGAGTGTGTAGGAATGGATTGAAAAATTCCGAAATGGTCGCACAAGTGTTACGCACGATGAAGGAGCCGGACGACTGTTTACCGCCACAAATGAAGAAACCATTGAGCGTTCACGTGAAATGATTCTCTTAGACAGA
This sequence comes from Schistocerca piceifrons, assembly GCF_021461385.2. Classification (NCBI taxonomy): domain Eukaryota; kingdom Metazoa; phylum Arthropoda; class Insecta; order Orthoptera; family Acrididae; genus Schistocerca; species Schistocerca piceifrons. Next base: position 277,022,935 of record NC_060142.1, read on the forward strand.
CTATTAACTGTTGACGAAGGGGCACATCGTCTGCAAATAAGTCACGGTTCTGTCTACGAAATCACCCACAACAGACTTGGGTTTCATAAAGTTTGTGCAAGATGGGTCCCAAAACAACTCACACAGTTGGATAAACAAACGCGCCAGATGGATAAACAAACGCGCTTGGACATCTGCAGAAAACATTTGGATCTCTATGGCAATGAAGGGGACAACTCCTTATACAGGATAGACACTGGTGACGAAACTTGGATCCATCATTACGAGCCAGAGAGTAAACGGCAGAGTATGGAATGGAAACATCCAAATTCGTCGTGCAAGAAAAAGTTCAAGACCCAACCGTCCGCAGGACAACTGATTCTTACTGTTTTTTGGGACGCAAAAGGTCCAGTACTAAAACATTATGGGGAAAGGGGCACAACAATAAATAGTGTACGTTACAGTGAGATGCTTGCTACCAAGCTAAAGCCTGCAATTTGAAGCAAACTCCGAGGATTTCTGTCAAAAGGTGATGTGTTGTTGCACGACAATGCCCGTCCGCATACTGCTGCCCACACTGCTGAAACGCCCCAGAAACTCAAATTTGAAGTACTGGATAATCCTCCATGTAGTCCCGATCTTGCCCCCTTCTATCACTTGTTTGGTCCACTCAAACAGGCATTTAGGGGCCGTCGATTTGCCTCGGACGAAGCAGTGAAAGAAGCGGTGCATTCCTGGCTCGCAGATCAACCGAGAACCTTCTTTTATGTTGTATCTGAACTGTTTTCCTTCAAAATATGCTTTTATTTAGTTATTTGCGAGCTTGTTGTTAAGATGGAGAATGATGACTCCTGTTTTGGCAGCACTTGACTGTAACCTCCAGTTTTTGAAGTATTTGTCAAGAATGCTCACTAATGCCCAAGTATTTGTGCGCGCAGCAAGAACCCAGTCTTCAGTATATCCAAATTTCCTTGATGCTGTCTTAGGCCTATGTGCTATATACAGGAAAACCAGATGAGGGGTAGGACTGATTCTTGTGGATGGCCATTATTATGCTTCCTTAGGCTGGTCAATTTATTGCCCATTAGAACTGGAAGGATCTGTTGCTTGGCACAGTGTTGACGAGTTTTCCAATTTTATGACATAGTAAGACTCGTAAAAGTTTGAATATTGCCCTTTTCCTCCACACATTATTATATAAACCGCACATAGATCTATAAACGCAGTTGAAATTCTTTGTTTGTTTTGAGATCCTGCTTTATAAAAATATTGTAGAGTCCGCTTGTACCTGCTAGTCCTCGTTTATTGTGGAATCAAGATACAACCGGTTTCACGATATTGAATCGCGTCTTCAGATTAAATTTGGCTGGATTACATTACTCCATTACACTAATATGATCTCCCAACGCTTTACAAGGCACAAATCTTGGCATTATTAAATGTAAAAGATGATCAAAGATCCGTCAATAATCTTAGATACCTATTGATCTTAGCTGAGGGACCAATGCTGAACTCCTGCTAGAACTTAGGAAAAACAGCTATCTTGGCTACGATGAAGAATTTATAACATCGTGTGCAGGCGCAGCCGCTAGTAGGTCTCAGCGAAACAGGCTAGTTTGAGAGCCATCAGTTCCATTTTGATGTTAATAAATACCTAGAAGACAAAAATCATGATTATAGATCAGAAAGGAGGAGGAGGTAAGACTGGCTTGAGAATAGGCAGTGAACAACTCGAGGAAGTAACCGAATTTCTGACAATATCAATGTGCAGGAAAAGAATAGATGGCTCTAGGAATTCAAGAGAAGAGTAGCTCTGACCATGAGTACCTACCGAAATAAGAACCTTCTGCTGAACGAGCACATCAGTTTCCACAATAAGAAAAGACTTGTAAAGACCTTGTGCATGAAGTGTCCTGACATACGGATGTGAAACCTGCAAAAAAGTTAGTGGAGCAGGAGAAAGCCCTCCTTGAAGCTGCGGAATTGTGGTTCTGTAGGAGACTCGGCTGGAAAGATTGGAAAGTGAAGGAGATGGTTCTGCAAGAAATAGAAGAATGAGCTACTGAAAGCAAAAATCATTGGGCACTTAGACATGATCTATTACAAAACATTTTAGAAGGAAAGGTCGGAGGGAAGAAACGGAAGGGGTGATGCTATTTAAAAAATATGATCACTGAGATGGGATGTTCTTCATACATGGAGATGAAGAGGAATTCTGAAGAGACGATGCTACGTCTGCAGAGACAAGGCTTAGCCTTTTGAAATCAGATGATTTTAACACTGCAAACGAAAAATACACATTGTATCCTAGTTCCGTTAGGACTGCTTGTGTGAAACTCCAAACTGCAATGCGTTGCGAGTTCTGGCGTTACTATACTTGAAGTCTGGACGCCGGTCATGTAGGGGGTCAAAGTGCTTCACTAAAACAGGCGTCCTGGCTGCGAATGACTTGTCTGACACTTATCGAGGCAACATCAAGGTTTTTTTTAGTCCTCTATCGTTTTTGGGTGATAATTCATCGAATTCGACCCGAATATCGCTAGGCAGGCTCCTGGTCAATCATCCCAGATAATGCCTCAGCCCACAAAGCGAAGATCGTGTGCGCGTTTTTGGCCAGCAAAGGGATGACAGTCCTGAATGACTCGCCGGATTTCGCCCTGCTGGACTCCTGGTTGTCCCTGAATTGAATTTGACAATGAAAGGGCACAACTACAATACAATTAAGGACATCCAAGAAAATTGTACTACAGTACTAAATGCATTTCCAGAACCGGACTATAGCATCTGTTTCGAAACAATTTTAAAACGATTTTAGCTGTGTATTGATTCAGGGGGAGACTACTTCGAAGAAATACAGTGATTTTGTGAACATAATCAAAAAATGGTTCAAATGACTCTGAGCACTATGGGACTTAACATCAGAGGTCATCAGTCCCCTAGGACTAAGAAGTACTTAAACCTAACTAACCTAAGGACATTACACACATCCATTCCCGAGGCAGGATTCGAACCTGCGACCGTAACGGTCGCGCGGTTCCAGACTAAAGCGCCTAGAACCGCTCGGCCACACACGCCAGCTGAACATAATCCATGACCTTTGTTTTTCATAGCCATAGCCCTAACTTTAACACACTGTTTAGGTACTGATTTCCGAAACTACACAACAAGACTTCAGTATTGTATTGCAAAGAAAAGAGGCATCCTTTTTTGCTTCAGCGGCCTGCAGCGTATTGGGATACGGCTTAGGACGTACATGCTCAACGACTTCGTCTCTTTGGAGTCACAAATGGCATCGGCGCTTGTGCTTCTGCTTTTACATCGTCTCCGCATTTGTGAGCCAGGACAAACTAAATTTCAACGTCAATCAGGACACCGCGGAATTCCATGTGTTCAAAATAATGTACATAGTCACATTTGCGCAAAGTCAGGAAGACGGACCTAGCAGAATGTTGTTTGAAATCATTTTTAGAACTGATTTGTATATTATAGTACTCGTACGTTATTCATTATTGAGTAAACGACAGTGGCGAAAAATTGAAACTCGAGAGAAGTAACGAAACTATTAACGAAACATTCGAATTAGCTATTGTATATTATGGTGTGTTTGTGGGTAAGCTGTCATGGTAATCAGTTCGATTTATCGAGTGTGTCAAAATACGCAGGATTTCTTCGATTTATCTGGGTTTATTCGAAGGACCGGACAACTAGTTCGATGTATCAAAGTTTGAATTAGCAACAAATGGTTCAAATGGCTCTGAGCACTATGGGACTCAACTTCTCAGGTCATTAGTCCCCTAGAACTTAGAACTAGTTAAACCTAACTAACCTAAGGACATCACACACATCCATGCTCGAGGCAGGATTCGAACCTGCGACCGTAACGGTCTCGCCGTTCCAGACTACAGCGCCTAGAACCGCACGGCCACTTCGGCCGGCAAATTAGCAACAGTCGACTCACCCTGTACAGGATAGCAATACGTTCAGGAGCATATTGAATCAGTTTCCAAACTGGCAGGTAGGGTCCTGTAATTAGTTACAAGGTAGTGTAATTATCTTTTGTCACTATGATGAGGGTCAGCTTCGACGTGCCAGAATTTGGTTCGCTCTTTCATAACCACATAGACATTCAGTAGGAAGTGTTTACGCGTTTGTGTTTGTTGAACAATCACTGTCTATTTCATGCCCGTCACTTCAGATGACGATCTTTGTCAGCATTGTTAGAGCTAGAAGTGGTACTGTTTACCAACTGCGACATAGTCGCATATACAGTGATCCAATACTGTAAAACGCTTTTTTTATTTCAGTCTGTGATCACAATATGAATTCTTTAGACGATGACCGGTTTCAGTCTGTATTGACCATCCTCAGATCTTCCTAAAGTGATACGGCCATAATGGCATCGTCAAGCATGGTACTGTTTACACTTCGCGTGTCCCTGAGCAGTAGAGGCAGGCGTGGGCAACAGCTAGTCCTGTGCGCGTCTCGAGGCGGTGAGCTGGTGAGGATAGAGCCAGCTATTGATGCGCAGCGGTATTGGACTATCCTGCCATCTCTGTGCCGGATCAGCAGCGTAAGCGCTGAGGCCAGGGCTTCCAAGTCTGCCTTGTTCGCCCAGATCACTCGCTGCGAGCGCCACTGCTAAAGCTGTACTGCTGGCTACTAAAATTGCAACGCCACGGAAGTGCCATGCAAAATACGTCAGACCAACATGTTTGTATACGAAAGTGATGAACATTTCAGCGTAACCGGCACACAGAGTACAGTGGGCATCCAGTAAGTAATGCAACAATTTTTTCCTGAAACCAGGTTGGTTTTATTTCTGACTACAAAATCCTATTTTCAACATAACCTACTTTCAGTGCGATGGCAATTAAGCCACCTCACTGGGAGGGTACTCTCTCCTGGTCGACACCTAAGCCAACGTCTTGCTGCATCGATAATCTCCCCGTTATCCACGTACTGTTTCCCGCGGAGGCCCAAACAGATGGCAGTCGGAAGGTGCGAGATCAGTGCTGCAGTGTGTATGAGGTTGAACGGTCCAATGAAGTTTTGTGACCACCTCTCGGATACGCAGACTTTTGTGAGGCCTTGCGTTGTCATGGAGAAGGAGAAGTTCGTTTGCATTTTTGTTGCGCCACGAAGGAGTGTGTCCGCACGTTCCAGCATTACAGTAGTCACATCTGTGTGCGGGCGGCCGGCACGCGGGAGGTCGGACAGGTTTGCACAACCTTGTTGCGATGATAACATTCTCCTCGCCCAACGACTCACAGTGCTTTCTTGCCCTGCCAGGTCCCCGTAAATATTCTGCAAGCAACTGCGAATAGCTGCGATGCTGTGGTTTTCCGCCAAAAGAAACTCAATGACAGCTCCTACTAGGAGCTCACCTCCGTTACAGAATCCATTTTGAAAGCTACGTATAGCGCCGCCACCTGTCGGAACTTCATGAAACTGTAGGGAATAAAGCAGGAATATTCCACTATGTTCCACAACAAATTCCGCATTTTTTCAACCGAATTAGGCTAAGAAAGAAATGGGTTCATTACTTATTGAACGACCCCCATAATTGGAAGTAACGCCATCTAAATCGTGTACGTAAGGAATAATCATCCAGGAGGTTTCTCCTTTAGAAATCGCAGAGGACCGTATTATGCCTCGTGCAAAGAGAATATTTTAAAGAATGTAGTATTTCCTTCCCCATCCTTAGACAATATGAGCTTTCGTTCAGTCTCTCATGATCAACTTGGACCGACACTAAACCGTAGTCTTGCTACCTTCCCTCCTTTCTTCAATGACGGAGCATTAGCGGTACGCAAAGGCTTCTCAGACCAGTGCATCCAAGAAGGACGCCTAACGTGTGTTAAAGCTGTACTGTCCATTTGTAGTCCCTTAAACTCAGGAGCCAGTGTCACCCAATCACTATAAACCTATTTGTCGTAATTAATTACAAGATACGAGGTTAAACGCATTCCACTTTCCATTGTACTGTTACGCTCTGCTAATGAAGTTCACGATCTGAAAATGTTGGAACTCGAATGGATCGCTAAAATCACGCGTTTACGTGTATACTTCCTAAGCATACTTATTGTCAGCACTCAGGATACTTCCGCTACCACTATAATTTCCCACCTTTCCTGCTCCATATGTGAATGACGCACACGAAGAACTGCTGTCGGCAAGGTCGCATATGATCTTGCATTTCTCTGATTTTTTACCCTCATGCTCTTTATACGAAATGTATGTGGGAAAAATATGATACTTATGATACTTCACTCTTCCTGGGACCTCCAGTTTTGAAATTATAGCAGTAGACCCCTCTGATATGCAAAACACCTCTTGCATAGCGTAGGGACCGATGACCAAGCAGTTTGGTCTCCCCCTCCCCCCCCCCCCCCCCCCAATTTAAAACCTACCTACCAACCAATGGGGTAGTGTCTGCGTCTTAAGTTAAATGAGCATCTCTGTGACGCTTTCGCATTTAATACGCGAATCCGAGATGTAACGCGCTATTCTGCTTTGGAACTCGTGTATCATATCTATCAGTCATACATGGTTGTGGTTCCAAACTGAAAAGCAGTTCTCAGGAATCAGTCGAACGGGATTTTTGTAAGACGCTTCGTGGACGAGTTACACTTTCACGCCTTTTTTTCCTCCAGTGAATCTCGGCCTGTTATGTGCTTTTCCTGTAATATGTTTTATGTATTCGTTCCGCTTTAGGTCGCTTTGGACACATACTGCCATATAAGTGTCCTCTAATTTAGTTTCATGGGAAATTACGACAGACACAGAAAAAACATTTCATTTGAAATACGGACTGTAATTTATCAACACAATCACCACCATTCATTATGAACTTTTGCCAAGAATGAACAACGATACCTCTCTCTAAATAACCTGGACCAGCTGAGTCTACATCTTTGACGACAGCATCTGAATCTGGAAAATGCTAGCCACCTATTCCATCTTTCATCAGCGTAAGCAGATGGGAATCTGAAGATGCTAAAAGAGGACTTTATGGTAGATGTGGTAGGACGATCCAACTAAACTTCACAATGACTCCCAGTCGTCTTGAAGCCTAAAGTAAGTGTCAATTTCGAGCGCTACAAGACATCTGAAAGAGCCACACGCTGCCTGTCCCAGACGACTGTGCAAATTACTTTGCCTGCAGAGTGCTTTGTCTTGAACTGATTCGTTGTTGGAGATATTGCATGTTGCTTCTCTGTGGACAGTCTTTCGGATTCTGGCTCGTAGTGACGACACCACGTCACAGGCGATGTGGTGTTCAGATAATTGTTAGCTTCAGCCTCCTCTCGGTCCGGCAGGTCCTGACAAATTTCCATTCGATGATGGTTTTTGGCCTTGCGTAAGTATCCGTGGGATGACATTACGCACACACTTTGCGATAAGATGGTTCAACATCTTGTCTAAGGCATAACGGCTGACACTTAATTCCATGGTCGAATGCGGCGATGGTTTAAGATGAGTTGACGGAGACGCTGTTCATTATGAGGGATGGCAACTGACCAAGACGTGCACATCGTTTCCACTGCCATTGAAACGCTGTACGCCACCGCTTTGCATTACTCAAGTCCATTATGGATATCAGCTGCCGCAGGTTATTCAGCAATGAGGAATTCAACAACTCATTTGTTTTGTACGCACCTCGAAGTCACCAACAGAAGGCGAGCGTTCCAAAATGATGTGTGTGTGTGTGTGTGTGTGTGTGTGTGTGTGTGTGTGTGTCGCAGAACAACGGGACGAACAGGGTATTAGAAGGGAGATCAAAAAGTTAATGCTACATTATCATAGTGTGGATCGGAACTGTCAAGAGAAAAAGAAATTGAAGGCATTAGTTTTGAAATGACCCTCGTATTTTAATGTCGTTACTGTTTTTAAGTGGTTGACCGCCAATCACGTAACCGTATATTAATGCCTCGTTCTGGCTACTTATGTGTAATATGTTACGTTTATTTATGTCGAGGCTCAGCTGCCAATCCCTACGCAAAACGTCCATACTCTCCTAATTCCTGGAGTTCGTCATAACTAACCGGTTTTCCAAGTACTGAAAATAAAATTGCACTATCCGCGAACGGCCTCCTAAAATTCCTACTCTGTCCTGAGCAGCGACTGGCCAGTATCACTTAAACGCAGCGCTCAAGGTTGGTTTCATATATGAAGATATCACCCATTAAGACCTACATGCCGAATGCTAACTGGTAACGAGTCGACAATCCGATCACAAAGCCTTTCCGTCATTGGCCTACACAGAAGTTTCTTTTAGAGAAATCTGGCTCTAAAGCTCGGTTTACGCACTGCATGAAGGAATTAACAGACACCGTTCATACTTTATACCTGCGTGTTGGATGGAAAATGTACACTCTCTTCTGTGCCTGTGTCTTAATGGCCGTTTTCTCTCTATCAAATGTAGCCTTCCACTGTCGTAATTCACGTATGCGTAGTTGCTCGGGTTGTAAAGTCTCGTCATATTGGTTAATACCGTCAGTGTTTGTGACACTCTTTCAGAGGCCATCATTAAGTATGTCGTCGTCGTCTCAAGTTTGGTTTGATGCAACTGTCCAAGTTAGTCTATTCTGTGTAAGTTTCTTCGTATCTACATTACTTAGTGTGTTCAATTCGATTCAGTTTGTCGTAGATAACTAATGAATCTTCAACATTCTTCTGTGGCAGACACTTCAAAAGTATTTATTCTTTTCATATCTATGGTGTATATCGACCATGTTTCGTACCCATAGAAGACTTCCCAACACTTCAATTTGTATTCGAAATTACCATATTATTCTTTGCAATGAAATTTTGTTGGCTTTCTTGGCGCGTCAATTAGCAGGATGTCCGCGACATTTCAGAAGACGTGCAGTCGTCTTCCATTTACTGTCAGAAAATTTTATTTCGCTGAACATCGCGAAGATCTTTATTTGTATATATTTCTCTTTTTCAGAAAAAAACTTTTCTTCTTGTTGCCAGTCCACACTAAAGAGGATTGCGGGGGGGGGGGGGGGGGAAAGCAGACTGGTGATAAGGTCAGTCTATGGGAATTCGGACCGAAGACAGATCGAGGTGGCGCGTGGTTAGCGCACTGTACTCGCATTCTTGAGGACGATGAATCAAATCCCCGTTCGGCCATCCATCTTCATCTACGTATAGACGTCTGCGCTCCACTTCACACTGAAGTGTCTGGCAGAAGGTTTTTCCGAGAACTTTCAGAATACCTCTCTTTGCCGTTGCACTCTCAAATAGCGTGCGGGAAAAACGAACCCTTAAATCTTTCTTTGCGAACTCTAGGAGAGCTGTAGGCGAGAGTGAACAAAATATATTCGCGTTCACAGGAGAAAGTTGGTGATCGAAATTTCGTGAAAAGATCTCGCCGCAACGAAAAGCGCCTTTGTTTTAATGATAGCCACTCTAACTTGCATTTCACATCTGAGACACCCTCCCTTATCCATTTCGCGATAATACAAAACGAGCCGCTTGTTTTCGAGTTTTCTCGATGTCCTCCATCAATCCTATGTGACACTGATCCCGCACCACGCAGCAGTGTTCCAGAAGAGCAGGGACAAGCGTAGTATAGACAGTTTCTTTAGTAGACGTGTTGCATCTTATAAGTGTTGAACCAATAAAACGCAGCCTTTGGTTGGCCTTCCCCATAGCATTTTCTACATGATCGTTCCAATTTAAGTTATCCGTAATTGCATTTAGTTGGATGTACAGTCCTTCTGTGATTTATCGTGTAATCCAAATTTAGCGGATTCCTTTTTTTATTTGGAGTCAATTTCCACTTTTCGCGCCATACAGATATTTAATTCATTTTGCAATTTATTTGATTCAGATTTAGTGTTTCCAAGAATACTCTAAATCGCTTAAGGCAAATGGCAAGATGGCTCCTCTGAAAGGGCACGGTCTATTTCCTTCCCGAATCATCCCCAATCCGATATTGTGCTGCGTCTCTAACGATCACGATGTCGACCTATGTGGACGGGACGTTACTTTTTTTAATCAAGTAATCGTAGGCATAAATGTAATCTTGTGGAGACTCTGGCCATGAAACGACAGCCAATGTGTCTGGCAATGAAACTATCTTACAGAGTTGCTGTTTTTGCAGCATTGGTTATTAACTTGACAAATCAGTGGAATTGCGGAACTTTTAGCGTAAATGACTTGATAGTCTTTACCCAATAAACATCACAGAACAATCCGAGTATACGTAACCAGCCATGAATTTAAAGTTTGTCTAGCTTTAACTCTGCGGCTGAAACAATTACCTTCAGCTAATGTAATTAGTAACTGGTCTCTTTAGCATAACGGCCATTAACTTGAGAAAGTAACTTTGAATGCCTACACTTCCACGTGCTCATCTCTGATTGGCTGTCGTTAAATGGTTATTTGGAAATACTTCTGGAAGCTCAGGTCCTATTATCAGGCTGCTTTTCTGTACCCAGTAGAGGGTCCGGAAATACCCGTTATAAACTTCTAGAACCTGTAGAGGGGAGTGAATAGATAATATTTTGAATTGGAACCCGTCTCTGGAAACTTACAGTTACCGTGATACAATCATTTTGAAACATATTGGTGATGCAACCACTCTTCCAAGTAATTGATTAGGCGTGACCCACTACATCATTTGTTTTACAACTCCACTCATTAATAGCCAAATACATTGCTCGTGTACTCTTTGATCGGTTGTCTTCAACGTGATGCAGTATGGCCTCTTCCAAATCGGGTGTGTGGCGTCACAATCACGCCTTCTGATGGTGAAGGTATCATTTCTCGAAACCGTTGCATAATTGTCGCGAAAAGGGTATGCGATGGAGTCGGGCGTTGTGGAGAACGATCTTAATAAAGGCGACGAGCAGCTCTTCCATTACCGTGAGCTTCGCGATTCAGAAAGATCATGTCGATGTATTCTGCAAATGTATACTCAACCATGTTGCTGTAATATTCACAGACACATGAATGAAGATATATATACAGAAAAACTGCAACCAGTAATTTTTTTTGTAATAGTTGAACCGGTTTTCGAACCTTTTCAGGCTCATCTTCCGATGGTGTAAAAGAGGTTACATGGCTATTTCAAAGTATAATGCTGGCTCTGTGACAGAAAGGTGGAACATGCCTTAATGCATAGCCATGCTTCTTGTCACAGATTCAGCACTCGGCATTACGCTTTGAACTAGCTATATATCCTCCTGTACACCAAGGTTCGAAAACCGGTTAATGGAACAAATAACTATTTCCAAAAATGCCTGGTTGCATTTTTCTGTATTTTTATTGAATAAAGTCACTGGTTCTTAAACATCCGTAATATACACTGAAGCACCAAATAAACTGGTATAAGCATGCATATTCAAATACGGAGATATGCAAACAGGCAGAATACAGCGCGGCGGTCGACAACGCCTGTATAAGACAAGTGCCTGGGGCAGTTGTTAGATCGGTTACCGCTACTAGAATGGCAGGTTGAGTTTGAACTTGGTATAATAGTTGGCGCACGAGCGATGGGATACAGCACCTCCGAGAGGGATCTTCTAGTACGACCATTTCACTAGTGTACCATGAATATCAGGAATTCCGTGAAACATCAGATCCCCGACATCGCTGCGGCCGGAAAAAGATCCTGCAAGAACGGGACCAACGACGAATGAGGAGAATCGTTAAACGTGACAGAAGTCCAACCCTTCCGCAAATTGCTGCAAATTTCAATGTTGGGCCATCAACAAGTGGCAGCGTGCGAACCATTCAACGAAACATCGTCCATATGAGCGTTCGGAGCCGCAGGCCGACTCGTGTATCCTTGATGACTGCACCACACAAAGCTTGACGCCGCCTCGCCTGGGCCCGTCAACACCGACATTGAACTGTTGATGACTGGAAACATGCTGCCTGGTCGGACGAGTCTTATTTCAAATTGTATCGAGTAGACGGACGTGTACGGAGTATGAAGACAACCTCATAAATCCATGGACCCCGCATGTTAGCTGAGGACTGTTCAAGCTGAGGCGGCTCTGTAAATGGTGTGGGGCGTGTGCAGTTGGAGTGATGTGGGACCCAGATACGTCTAGATACGACACAGACAGCATCCTGTCTGATCACCTGCATCCATTCATGTCCATTGCGCATGTCGACGGACTTGAACAGTTCCAACAGGACAGTGCGCCACCCCACACGACCAAAATTGCTGGAGAGTGGTTCCAGGGACACTCTTCTGAGTTCACTTCCGCTGGCCACCAAACACTCCAGACATTATCATTATTGAGCATATTTCGGATGTCTTGCAACGTGCTGTTCAGAAGAGAACTCCGCCTCCTCGTATTACGGATTTATGGACAGCTCTGCGGGATTCATGGTATCAGTTCCCTCCAACACTACTTCAAACATTAGTTGAGTCCATGCTGCGTCGTATTGTGGCACTTCTGTGTGCTCGCGGGGGTACTACACGATATTAGGCACTTGTGCAGGTTTCTTTGGCTCATCAGTGTATAAGCTTAAGGGGGGTAGGACGTCAGACGGGCCGACTTGGAGCAGGAGAGGCACCACAGGATATTTTAATTTCCACTGTCTATACTTTTACAAATAAATTCATAAAACTTTTCCAGCATGACCAGGAAGGATTCAGGATTCATACTCATAGCAGTGGAAGTTCAAAAAAGTAACAGAATAAATTTTCTTAACATGTGAAATTTCATCTTTTTTTCACTTACTATTGGCTGCATTTGTTGCTATTGGTACGTTGTTCTTCATAAGTAAGAGAGATTCTTCAATGAATTTTGCACAGCATGCAAACCATACTTAAGGGTGTATGAAAGTCTAGAATTTATTTAATTTATGAAAAACTGAATGAGCTGTTACATTTTAAATTTCATGTTTAGAAAAAACTCAAATTTTATAGTTAATTATCTCAATTTTTACCACAGTTTCCAATAGATTTGGAAAATTCTAGCGTTTCATACATCTGTAAGTATGGTTTGTATGCTGTGCAAAATTCATCGAAGAATCTCTCTTACTTATGAAGAAAAGTGTACCTATAGCAACAAATGCAGCCAATAGTAGGTGAAAAAAATGATGAAATTTTACATGTTAAAAAAATTTATTCTGTTACTTTTTTGAACTTCCACTGCTATGAGTATGAATCCTGAATCCTTTCTGGTCATGCTGGCAAAGTTTTATGAATTTATTTGTAAAAGTATAGACAGTGGAAATTAAAATATCCTGTGGTGCCTCTCCTGCTCCAAGTCGGCCCGTCTGACGTCCTATCCTCCTTAACCCGAATGAGGCTGGAACTACGTCAGAGAGGTAGGATAGACGTCAAATGACATCAGCCGATTCGACTTAACTACCCCTCTCCCCTACCGAGACTACCCTGTTGCACAGCTACCTAGCAAACATGTTTTCAAACGGCTGTAGTACGGAAAAGGTACGTTTCCAGATATAGGTTCCTATTCCAAATACTACGTACACACTCCGCTCTACAAGTCCTAGAACTGTGTAACGGTGTTTTTGGAACACTGTGTACGTTCTTTGCACCTACCGTAGTTTGTCATTTTTCTGTGCAAATAAAAAAATTCGTCTTTCAGCGACTCAACTGCCTAATTCAAGACTTTGTGTGTAAAAGGACTGCGAAGCAGTGTAAAGCTCGCGCACATCGTACATCATTGACAGACTCGTAGCAATTGATTTATGAGACATAACGTGGCCCTTGCAGTTGGTCGCCATTATACAAGACAGCGGCCCTGCCCGTGCCCTCATCATTGGCCAATTACCAATGAGCGAGAATGAGCACTGCGAGCGGGCAGAGCGCGAGTCTGCAGTGGAGCGAGCGCTGAGCTGCGTTTCCTCTTTATCTGATTTCCGGTGCCGCCTTGCCGCGTCCGCTGTGGTGGCCGCCTCGGTTCCGCTGGTCTCTGCCGCCGCGGCCGTCTTCCTCCTCTCTCGTGGCCGTCGTCGCCTCGAGCAGCAGTAAGTAGCGAGCAGTCGCGCCGCGAGCACGTCCTCGCCGCGCCTCGGCCCAGTAGAGTTGCCGTTGTCCGTGTTGGTGCTAGTGGTGGTGGTCGTAGTTGTGCTGGTAGTTAGTGGTGGTGTCGGTAGTGTAGTGTGTCGTGTGGGTGTCTGAGCGCTGCAGCCATGCCCGTGACGCGGGTCCCGGTGCCGGGCAGTCGCATAGCCATGGCGACGCGGAGTCTGGCTATGCACCAACAGCAACAGCAGCAGCCGACGTCGCCGCTGCCTTCGCACAGCGTGGCGGGTGGTGCGACGTCTTTCCCGCAGGTAGGCATCGCAGCGACCCCAACACGCCGGTACTCCTGGTTTTAGCCGTCTCTGTGTCAAGAGGCGACAGGTTTCCACAGGGTTCGGTGGCGGGACGCTTTTTGTTCTTGAGAATCTCTTACAGTGAGTGCTCCGCTGCTTGCATAGCTACACAGCATATATTCAAAAAAAAAAAAAAAAAAAAAAAAAAATGGCGCAGGTAGGCATCGTAGCTGTTCCACCGGGCCGACGCTCGCGGCTCGAGCCTTCTCTGTGTCAAGTGGGAAGGGCGAATGGCAGGTGTTCGTTCCACAGAGCTACGTGTTGGGACCATATTTATGTTTGTACGTTGGGTTCTTCACAGCTTCCGTATCTACTCAAGGTGTTTTAAAAATTCCAGCAACACTTAGTATAATCTTTTAGATACTGTAGCACTTCTTAATTTGTTGTTGTTGTTATTGTTGTGGTCTTCAGTCCTGAGACTGGTTTGACGCAGCTCTCCATGCTACTCTATCCTGTGCAAGCTGCTTCATCTCCCAGTACCTACTGCAACCTGCATCCTTCTTAATCTGCTTAGTGTATTCATCTCCTGGTCTCCCTCTACGATTTTTACCCTCCACGCTGCCCTCCAATGCTAAATTTGTGATCCCTTGAGGCCTCAAAACATGTCCTACCAACCGATCCCTTCTTCTAGTCAAGTTGTGCCACAAATTTCTCTTCTCCCGAATCCTATTCAATAACTTCTCATTAGTTACGTGATCTACCCACCTTATCTTCAACATTCTTCCGTAGCACCACATTTCGAAAGCTTCTATTCTCTTCTTGTCCAAACTATTTATCGTCCATGTTTCACTTCCATACATAGCTACGCTCCATACAAATACTTTCAGAAACGACTTCCTGACACTTAAATCTATACTCGATGTTAACGATTTTTTCTTCTTCAGAAACGATTTCCTTGCCATTGCCAGTCTACATTTTATATCCTCTCTACTTCGACCATCATCAGTTATTTTGCTCCCCAAATAGCAAAACTCCTTTACTACATGAAGTGTCTCATTCCCTAATCTAATTCCCTCAGTATCTCCCGTCTTAATTCGACTACATTCCATTATCCTCGTTTTGCTTTTGTTGATGTTCATCTTATATCCTCCTTTCAAGACACTGTCCATTCCGTTCAGCTGTTCTTCCAAGTCCTTTGCTGTCTCTGACAGAATTACCATGTCATCGGCGAACCTCAAAGTTTTTATTTCTTCTCCATGGATTTTAATACCTACTTCAAATTTTTCTTTTGATTCCTTCACTGCTTGCTCAATACACAGATTGAATAACATCGGGGAGAGGCTACAATCCTGTCTCACTCCCTTCCCAACCACTGCTTCCCTTTCATGCCCCTCGACTCTTATAACTGCCACCTGGTTTCTGTGCAAATTGTAAATCGCCTTTCGCTCCCTGTATTTTACCCCTGCCACCTTCAGAATTTGAAACAGATTATTCCAGTCAACATTGTCAAAAGCTTTCTCTAAGTCTACAAATGCTAGAAACGTAGATTTGCATTTCCTTAATCTTTCTTCTAAGATAAGTCGTAAGGTCAGTATTGCCTCACGTGTTCCAACATTTCTACGGAATCCAAACTGATCTTCCCCGAGGTCGGCTTCTTCTTAATTTACGTGCTTGTAAAAGTCTGAGAAAATTTCCGCTATTCATGATGTACAGTGCATCTACCTTTGGTTTTTACCCTCAAATGTTTCAACATTTTGTGCTATCTTTATTGGTTTTACGCCGACGGACTTGCCGCAGTGGTAACATCGGCTCTCGTTCGATCACGGACGTTAAGCGCTGTCGGGCTCGGGTGGGTGACCGCCTGGGTGTGCCAAGCGCTGTTGGCAAGCAGGTTGCACTCAGGCCTTGTGAGGCCAATTGAGGAGCTACTTGACTGAGAAGTAGCGGCTCTGGTGACGAAAACTGATAACGGCCAGGAGGCCGATGTGGTGAGCACTTGCCCCTCCATATTCGCATCCAGTGACGTCAATCGGCAGAAGATGACACGGTGGTCGATCGGTACCGATGGATGTTCCGAGGCCCGTTCGGACGGAGTTTTATTGGTTTCACAATAAATACTACACTACTGGCCTTTAAAATTGCTACACCAAGAAGAAATGCAGATGAAAAACGGGCATTCATCGGACAAATATATTATACTTGAACTGACATGTGATTACATTTTCACGCAGTTTGGGTGCATAGATCCTGAGAAATGAGTACCCAGAACAACCACCTCTGGCCGTCATAACGGCCTTGATACGCCTGGGCATTGAGTCAAACAGAGCTTGGATGGCGTGTAGAGGTACAGCTGCCAATACAGCTTCAACACGATACCACAGTTCATCAAGAGTAGTGACTGGCGTATTGTGACGAGCCAGTTGCTCGTCCATCATTGACCAGACGTTCTCAATTGGTGAGAGATCTGGAGAATGTGCTGGCCAGGGCAGCAGTCGAACATTTTCTGTATCCAGAAAGGCCCATACAGTACCTGCAACATGCGGTCGTGCATTATCTGGCTGAAATGCAACATGCGGTCGTGCATTATCTGGCTGAAATGCAGGGTTTCGCAGGGATCGAATGAAGGGTAGACACACGGGTCGTAACACATCTGAAAGGTAACGTCCACTGTTCAAAGTGCCATCAATGCGAACAAGAGGTGACAGTGACATGTAACCAGTGGCACCCCATACCATGACGCCGGGTGATACACCAGTATGGCGATGACGAATATACGCCTCCAGTCTGCGTTCACCGCAATGTCGCCAAACACGGATGCGACCATCATGGTGCTGTAAACAGAACCTGGATTCATCCGAAAAAATGATTTTTTGCCATTCGTCCACCCAGGTTCGTCGTTGAGTACACCATCGCAGGCAGTCCTGTCTGTAATGTAGCGTCAAGGGTAGCCACAGCCATGGTCTCCGAGCTGATAGTCCATGCTGCTGCAAACGTCGTCGAACTGTTGGTGCAGATGGTTGTTGTCTTGCAAACGTCCCCATCTGTTGACTCAGGAATCGAGACGTGGCTGCACGGTCCGTTACAGTCATACGGATAAGATGCCTGTCATCTCGACTACTAGTGATACGAGGCCTTTGGGATCCAGCACGGCGTTCCGTATTACCCTCCTGAATCTACCGATTCCATATTCTGCTAAGAATCATTTGATCTCGACCAACGCGAGCACTAATGTCGCGATACGATAAACCGCAATTGCGATAGGCTACAATCCGGCCTTTATCAAAGTCGGAAACGTGATGGTACGCATTTCTCGTCCTTACACGAGGCATCAAAACAACGTTTCACCAGGCAACGCCGGTCAACTGCTGTTTGTGTATGAGAAATCCGTTGGAAACTTTCCTCATGTCAGCACGTTGTAGGTGTCGCCACCGGCGCCAACCTTCTGTGAATGCTCTGAAAAGCTAATCATTTGCATATCACAGCATCTTCTTTCTGTCGGTTAAATTTCGCGTCTATAGCACGTCATCTTCGTGGTGTAGCAATTTTAGTGGCCACTAGTGTATTATTATTTTGTGTAGTTCACGACGACTTGGTGCACGTCTTTAAATTGGTCTCCACTTTCACGACTTGGGTGTCCGTATCCTATACGAATCCTGTTGGGGGGAATGGGACCTACAGCTAGGTGAACGTGGAATCCTAACCACTGCCGTTTACGACGAATATTCACATCATTGACTGGTAAGGCGTAGATTAAAGGCATACTGAAACGCGCAATAATATAAAAACTAAACAAAACCACTGAATAAAGCACGTTGGTGATGTGTGTGTGTGGGTCAAAGGAAAAATAAATGAATGTTGTCATGTACGAGGAGGAAATTTCCTCCAATTTGATGCTTATGATGATGCGCCAGACGGCTGACAGGCCATTTTCGGCGGTGTAGGACGTTTAAATTTAAGAGCGGTGGCGTCAAAGCCTACTCTGATTGTGTTCGGTAACGTAATTAGTTGATGATGATGATGCTGATGATGATGATGATGTCCCATACTCTGTGGTGCGTACGGGACGATGCAGGAGACCCGCACCGCCGTACTAGGCAAGGTCCTAACGGTGGTGGTTTGCCATTGCCTTCCTCCGACCGTAATGCGGGTAAGTGCCAGTAGAGTCAGTGTCGTCGTAACTGCCGTCTGCTTCACGTCTGCTGTGCAGCGAGCTACCTTAATTTAAGTATTAACTGTATTTTTCTCAATTGTCACTTCTTCCGTGTGTATTTGCTTTTAGGAAGCTTTAATTGTCTGGTGCTATTAATAGTGTTCCATAGATTTCGTGTTTGTTTTGAATACAGTCAGAGAGAGTCGCTTTAGTCAACCATAGTGCCAGTAGTGCTAGTGTTTGTTTTCAATACAGTCCAGAGACAGGTAGTGCAATTTTCATTGTTTTCTACAAGAAGTGGCTAGCAACCCCAGTTTAGTGAATAAACAGCCGCCTTTAGTGAATTAGCAGTCTAGTTAAAGGTTGAACAACTCTCTTCAGTAAATTGATTCCTTAGGATGGATAGGATGTGTGATTGCTGTGTACGGACGCAGGAGGAGCTGGCCACTGTTCGCGAACAGCTGAGCATGTTGATGGCCGCGGTCAGCCGTCTTCAGGCTGCTGCCTCGGAGTGTAGCGGCAGTGGGGAGTCTGGCGCGTCGCAGGGTACACCCCAGGTGTTACATGCTTCACACACTGTCCCTGCTGTCGAGACATCTTCGCCGGTACCGGGCGCGGTTGGGCCACCCTCTCCCCAAGGGGAGTGGCGGGTTCAGCGGCGTTCGCGGCGCACGAGGCGGAGGGTCAATGTGGAGGCTGGCCGTGTGGCATCGCCCGCTCTGCCTGTGAGTGGACATGTGGCTGCTCCTTCAGCAAGGTCCGAGCAGGCACAGGGGGGGAGGGGCTTATTAGTTATTGGGAGCTCCAACGTTAGGCGGGTGATGGAGCCCCTTAGGGAAATAGCGGGAAGGTCGGGGAAGAAGGCCAGTGTTCACTCTGTCTGCTTGCCGGGGGGCCTCATCCGAGATGTGGAGGAGGCCCTACCGGCGGCGATAGAGAGCACTGGGTGCACCCGACTGCAAATTGTTGCTCATGTCGGCACCAATGACTCCTGCCGTCTGGGTTCAGAGGTCATCCTCAGTTCGTACAGGCGGTTGGCGGAATTGGTGAAGGCGGAAAGCCTCGCTCGCGGGGTGGAATCAGACCTAACAATTTGTAGTATCGTTCCCAGAACCGATCGCGGTCCTCTGGTTTGGAGCCGAGTGGAAGGCTTAAACCAGAGACTCAGACGATTCTGCGGAGATCTGAGGTGCAAATTTCTCGACCTCCGCTATCGGGTGGAGAAATGTAGGGTCCCCCTGAATAGGTCAGGCGTGCACTACACGCCGGAAGCGGCTACAAGGGTAGCGGAGTACGTGTGGAGTGCACATGGGGGTTTTTTAGGTTAGAGAATCCCCTCCCTAGGCCCGACAAGACGCCTCCTGAGACGCGGCAAGGTAGGAGTAGGCAAAATGCAACAGGGAATAACAATATTAATGTGCTAATAGTAAACTGCAGGAGCGTCTATAGAAAGGTCCCAGAACTGCTCTCATTAATAAACGATCACAATGCCCATATAGTACTAGGGACAGAGGGTTGGCTGAAACCAGACGTAAACAGTAATGAAATCCTAAACTCAGATTGGAATGTATACCGTAGAGACAGGCTGAACAGTGAAGGGGGAGGCGTGTTTATAGCGATAAGAAGTGCAATAGTATCGAAGGAAATTGACGGAGAGCCGAAATGTGAAATGATTTGGGTGAAGGTCACGGTTAAAGCAGGCTCAGACATGGTAATTGGATGTCTCTATAGGCCCCCTGGCTCAACAGCTGTTGTGGCTGAGCACCTGAAGGACAATTTGGAAAATATTTCGAGTAGATTTCCCCACCATGTTATAGTTCTGGGTGGAGATTTTAATTTGCCAGATATAGACTGGGAGACTCAAACGTTCATAACGGGTGGCGGGGACAAAGAATCCTGTGAAATTTTTTTAAGTGCTTTATCTGAAAACTACCTTGAGCAGTTAAACAGAGAACCGACTCGTGGGGATAACATATTAGACCTTCTGGTGACAAACAGACCCGAACTATTTGAAAAAGTTAACGCAGAACAGGGAATCAGCGATCATAAAGCGGTTACGGCATCGATGATTTCAGCCGTAAATAGGAATATTAAAAAGGGTAGGAAGATTTTTCTGTTTAGAAAAAGTGACAAAAAGCAGATTTCAGAGTACCTGTTGGCTCAACACAAAAGTTTTGTCTCAAGTACAGATAGTGTTGAGGATCAGTGGACGAAGTTCAAAACCGTCGTACATTATGCGTTAGATGAGTATGTGCCAAGCAAGATCGTAAGAGATGGGAAAGAGCCACCGTGGTACAACAACCGAGTTAGAAAACTGCTGCGAAAGCAAAGGGAACTTCACAGCAAACATAAACATAGCCAAAGCCTTGCTGACAAACAAAAATTACGCGAAGCGAAATATAGTGTGAGGAGGGCTATGCGAGAGGCGTTCAATGAATTCGAAAGTAAAGTTCTATGTACTGACTTGGCAGAAAATCCTAAGAAATTTTGGTCTTATGTCAAAGCGGTAGGTGGATCAAAACAAAATGTCCAGACACTATGTGACCAAAATGGTACTGAAACAGAGGATGACAGACTAAAGGCCGAAATACTAAATGTCTTTTTCCAAAGTTGTTTCACAGAGGAAGATTGCACTGTAGTTCCTTCTCTAGATTGTCGCACAGATGACAAAATGGTAGATATCGAAATAGACGACAGAGGGATAGAGAAACAATGAAAATCGCTCAAAAGAGGAAAGGCCTCTGGACCTGATGGGATACCAGTTCAATTTTACACAGAGTACGCGAAGGAACCTGCCCCCCTTCTTGCAGCGGTGTACCGTAGGTCTCTAGAAGAGCGTAGCGTTCCAAAGGATTGGAAAAGGGCACAGGTCATCCCCGTTTTCAAGAAGGGACGTCGAACAGATGTGCAGAACTATAGACCTATATCTCTAACGTCGATCAGTTGCAGAATTTTGGAACACGTATTGTGTTCGAGTATAATGACTTTTCTGGAGACTAGAAATCTACTCTGTAGGAATCAGCATGGGTTTCGAAAAAGACGGTCATGTGAAACCCAGCTCGCGCTATTCGTCCACGAGACTCAGAGGGCCATAGACACGGGTTCACAGGTAGATGCCGTGTTTCTTGACTTCCGCAGGGCGTTCGATACAGTTCCCCACAGTCGTTTAATGAACAAAGTAAGAGCATATGGACTATCGGACCAATTGTGTGATTGGATTGAGGAGTTCCTAGATAACAGGACGCAGCATGTTATTCTCAATGGAGAGAAGTCTTCCGAAGTAAGAGTGATTTCAGGTGTGCCGCAGGGGAGTGTCATAGGACCGTTGCTATTCACAATATACATAAATGACCTGGTGGATGACAGATGATGCTGTGGTGTACCGAGAGGTTGTAACAATGGAAAATTGTATTGAAATGCAGGAGGATCTGCAGCGAATTGACGCATGGTGCAGGGAATGGCAATTGAATCTCAATGTAGACAAGTGTAATGTGCTGCGAATATACAGAAAGATAGATCCTTTATCATTTAGCTACAAAATAGCAGGTCAGCAACTGGAAGCAGTTAATACCATAAATTATCTGGGAGTACGCATTAGGAGTGATTTAAAATGGAATGATCATATAATGTTGATCGTCGGTAAAGCAGATGCCAGACTGAGATTCATTGGAAGAATCCTAAGGAAATGCAATCCGAAAACAAAGGAAGTAGGTTACAGTACGCTTGTTCGCCCACTGCTTGAATACTGCTCAGCAGTGTGGGATCCGTACCAGATAGGGTTGATAGAAGAGATAGAGAAGATCCAACGGAGAGCAGCGCGCTTCGTTACAGGATCATTTAGTAATCGCGAAAGCGTTACGGAGATGATAGATAAACTCCAGTGGAAGACTCTGCAGGAGAGACGCTCAGTAGCTCGGTACGGGCTTTTATTGAAGTTTCGAGAACATACCTTCACCGAAGAGTCAAGCAGTATATTGCTCCCTCCTACGTATATCTCGCGAAGAGACCATGAGGATAAAACCAGAGAGATTAGAGCCCACACAGAGGCATACCGACAGTCCTTCTTTCCACGAACAATACGAGACTGGAATAGAAGGGAGAACCGATAGAGGTACTGAAGGTACCCTCCGCCACACACCGTCAGGTGGCTTGCGGAGTATGGACGTAGATGTAGATGTAAATGACGATAATGAAGACGACACAACAACACCCAGTAATCTCGAGGAAGGTAAAATCGAACCCGGGACCCCATGCGCGGGAAGCGAGAACGCTACCGCAAGACCAAGATATACTAATAACGTAATTTAAGCCATGAGAGTAATTTGGACGCACGGACTATGCCTGCGGGAGGTTAATGTGTTGGACAGGGCGGTGAACTGACCATTTTCAAGATGGAATCCCTGTCTGGAAATTGGTCCCTAAGGGGCACCGAAAACCGTGCATCTACCATAACGGTCATGGTTAATGGGTTGCATAACTACTGAGGATGCGGAACACAGTGCCAGGATGCAATGACGCAATTGCCCTCAAACTTCGACGCTCCACAGTGGCCTAATGCTCTACATGCATTTCCAAAAAGGGTTTACCTGCCTCTATGTACAGAGTGTAACGATAGACTTGGAGTGATAGTAGAGGGTCTTGAGGCACAAGTGTAGGATAGGAAACTCCAGAAATATCATCCGATGTCGATACAGAGCGTCGAGGTTTGCAGCGGAACGTGTAACGTGTAAGATGGCGGACTACAAGAGGTCATTCTCGCAATGGGCCCGACAGCGCTTGGGATGAGAGATAGCGTCGAGCGAGTCCACACCTGTCACAGCAGCACTGGAAAGACCGCCATGTAGTATGACGGCAGAGAGGCGCAACATACAGATTCACGTTTGTTGCCGAAGCAGACGGCCAGAACTTGGTACTAAATGACTCAAAAGGGAATCTTATGGTCTGGCCTCTCTTCGATTTTCTTCATGCAATACAAATTTTTAAGGCAGTTCCTGGACATAAATTTGTTAAAGCAGTACAACTAAATTTTCAAACAAACTCGAAAACATTGCTTTTGAAATGTTTAGTACTTCACAGCATCCAAAGTTTTCAAATGTTCAAACGTGTTAATAGAGTCGCCGTTAGCCAAGTGCGCAGCGTATTATTAGCCTTATAGTCATGAAGTCACTCGTTTGATTCTTGTCAAGAATAACTGTTTTTTATTTTTATTTGGTTTTATATTTGTTGTAATCTGGAGATATTAACAAATATTGAATCGTAATTTTTTAGCACAAACAACATATTTTTAATGTAATTATTAGATCCATATAATAAGAGCACTCACAAAAATTATGATTAACATTTGTTAGTTAAAATTTTTATTTGAAAAAATATAAAACGAAATTTAATTTTAAAAAATCTTGCTCCTAGCGATAATCGAAGCAGCTATTTCACGATTACAAAACATACGCCACGGCCTTGGCGGCTCTATGAAAATGAAAATGTTTTGTACTTCGCATCGCTACAAAATCTTCAAATATTAAAGTAGGATTTTCTCTAGTTTGTTTGAGAAAAGCGTTTACCACTTTAAGGAACAGTTGCCCAGGCAATGACTTTCAAATTCATGATGTTAGTGATGTTAGACAATTACCGTGGATGTAAGACACCCCTAGCACTCCTACTTATGGATACGAGGGTGGGCGAGTGCTGATACGTGAGTGTAGCTCTGGAGGGTATGAACTATCTACCAAACTTGAAAACTACATAACTCACTATCTAGAAAAAATGTACTGTCGAGATAAGACACCCTGCACTCTTAGTGGAAGGAAGGGATGTGAACAGATAATTTGTAAAACTAATTGAAAACAAACGATATTGGTGTGTAATGCACAGGAATTGTGGGACTGATTGGTGACATTCCTGTTTCTCCCGCAGAGGTTGGATTGACGGAAGGACTGAGTGGCATATAAACCGTAATTCCAACATACTTGAATTAATTTCAGCCGAACTTTGTACGTATAAAATTCTTGGCCCAGCAGTCTCCTTAGCGGTTCGAAGCGGCACGCCACGAATTCATCTCCTGTGCCAACCTCTTCATGTCAGAGTTGCACTTGTAGCCAATATGCTCAATTATTTATTTGTTGTTTTCCAGCCACTGTCTTCCCCAACAGTTTTCACCCTCTACAGCTCCCTCAAGTACCATCCAAATATAGAGACTTTTCCAGCTGCTGGATCTTCGAGGATAGCAGCGTCAATGACAGTATTTCACATACTTTTAATCTGCGGATGATTCAGAGTAGTACTCTAAATGATAAGCCGATAAGCCATAAATACAACTTTCTTGTTTTCTGTTAAAACCGACGACGAGGAAAGAAAGAAAACAGCACATGTTTATGTATGCAAATTTTATTTAAAATTATATATAAGGAGAAAGAATGTCTGACTGGGAAACAATTTATATAATGGTTTAAATGCCCTGCAATGGTAGTTAAAACTGACTGCGAGAAATAAAACAAAACCGTACATTTTAATAACATTTTATTTCTCGCAGTCGGATTTTACAGAAACTTTGCTGTTTGAAAAAAAGTATTGCATGTGTCTTTATGAACGTTTGAGTACCATGTAAAAATATGAAGTAAATCGCTGAGGAACTTTCAGAGATTTTTGCTAACAAAGTTTCCTATTGCATATATATATTTATATGCCATATTTATGCCTGTGTCCGTCCGGAAGTCTATTAGAGCGCGGTGCGGTGTGTGTGTGTTTGTGTGTGTGTGTGTGTGTGTGTGTGTGTGTGTGTGTGTTTTTCCTGTATCTAAACAATTTTCATGCCTTTTGTCCTTGGACCTTTTGAAGGAAATACAAACTCTAGCGACTGATAACAAATGATCGGAGCCCCCGTTAAAGAAGATTTAATAAATGAGAACATGAAGATAAGCACGAGACCCCATAACATGCACGTATACATAAAATGTTCAGTCACTGGATATCAGACGCACCTCTTGCAGCCCATCACCCAATTGCAGCATCTGTGCTAAATGCAGGGGTTTCGAAAAGAGTATACTGGTTTTAAGGCTTGGTAGCATTCATTACATTCAACTTATAATTATAAATAACACATCAATGAAAGAGTAACACAGATTTGTTTGTATATCCGCGCGCATAGGGAAGAATATGGAAGAATGAATGAAAAACATCTTGAACGAGTGACAGTCTATCACGCATAGTCCCAAGCAATCAGTTTGTCCTTGTCGTTCGCAGTTGTTACAAGCTCTAAAGCCTACATAGTACGGTTTACGTGCCAGCTTCGTAAACGAAATTTTTCTGCATGAGATGAAGATCTTCTGGATCGTGTCGTCTTCAGTGGTAAATCGACATTTCACCTGAATGGAAATGTGAACACACGTAATGTGTGTATCTGGGGGTAAGCAAATCCCCACGAGATGGTACAGTTGCAACGAGACTCCTCGCGACTTTTTCGGTGAAGCAACTGTAACTGGTGTTTCTCAGCAGCAAAATGGTGCGCCATCTCACTGACATAACTCAGCACGCGACTGTTTAAACGACGCTGTACCCGATCGCCGGATTGGCCGCAAAGCGCTGGATGACAGGGAGAGTTTTATATGATCTTCATGTTCACATACGATCTGACCCCATGAGAGTTTTGCCTTTGGGTGTTCATAAAGGATGAAGTGTATATGTCACCGTTACCAGGTGATCTATCCGACTTCAGAAACAGCACTGTTGCGACAATTACTATAGACATAGTGATCAAGGTTTCGGAAAAACTCACCTATCGCCTCGGCGTGTGGCGATGGTGCTCACATTGAACACTTTTAAGAAAAACTGTTATAGTTGCTCTTATTTAATGTATTACTTATAATTGTAAGTTAAATGTAATAAATGCTCAAAGCCTTAAAACCCGTGTATTCATTTTGAAACACCCTGTACTTCGTATGTTTACGTAGTAGTGCTATGAACGAAATCTTTAGC
Organism: Schistocerca piceifrons; assembly: GCF_021461385.2. NCBI lineage: Eukaryota > Metazoa > Arthropoda > Insecta > Orthoptera > Acrididae > Schistocerca > Schistocerca piceifrons. Next base: position 277,049,291 of record NC_060142.1, read on the forward strand.
TTTTGGTTTGATGCAGAAGTTCTCGTTAAAGCTGTGCCATACTAAAAAAAATTACAAGAACTCAGGCGTTGTAAGTGAAGCCCATAACTACATTTACAATAACACGGCTCTTTCCAGCTAATTTTTATTTGTTTCAGTCTATATAATATAATATAAAATTTCCACAAGTAATATTTGCTAAGTTATATGTCTTCCTTGTATTCAGTCATTGACTTAGCCTTATAAACGACTGCATAAGGTATTTTATAAAGTATTTCTGCTGTCTCTGTTAATTCATTCTTGCGTGCCGAAGTGCCCCAATCAGAGAATAGTTCCAATCCTTGATCTGTAACATTACATCCATGTACATTAGGCGTTGTGGACCAGTTGCTGACTACATAAAATTCAGATGGCGAGAACGCAGAATCGAATTTACATTGTCGAAATACAATTAAGGCCTCCAGTGATCTGGCAGTGAGCAAGCAATGATTTGATGTCCTTGATTACAAGCGGGAATACTTCAGTAAATGGCATATGCGGTAGTTTATAAAGATTCGCCAATGACTGGTTCCAAGGGAGAGAACAATACTAAGAGCAGATGTATATATTCTTATTTGGTGTTTTAGCGAAGATTACTCTTAGTGGATCTAATGGCATAGCACTCATGTACCACCCACTTAGGACTAAGTACTTGTGAAATGAGGAAACAGAATTTGCAAAAGCAATTTCAATACATACGTCCGAACGGAACCTCCCTTTTATTACACACACACACACACACACACACACACACACACACACTGAAATACAATATAGGATTGATGCTAACATTTCCTGAGTTGCGAGTAACTATTATAAGAAGACTAACTTTAAATTAAAACTCCCCTGTGCGCCGTCGTTTGGTTTATTGTATGTTCATATTAAAATCTCCTGTTGTTGCTGTGGTAGTCCTACACATGTCTTTTTCATCTCTGCAAAACTGTTGCAACCTACGTCCATCCGAACTTGTTTATTATATTGTAGCCGTGGTTTCTCTCAACAATTTTTAACACATCAACCCCTTCTTTTAGTCACGTTTTGGCATACATTTCTTTTATCTTCAATTTGATTCAATACTTCTTCGTAAGTTACCCGATCTGTCCATCTAATGTTCACCATCCTCCTGTGGCACAATTCAAAAGTTTCTATTCTCTTCTCGTCTGAACTGCTTATCTTCAACGTTTCAGTACTGTACAAGGCTAGACTCCATATAGATATAAGATAATCTCATTTATTGTTCCATCTCACTTGCACATTTTTTATTGGATTCGGTTTTTCGATCACTTCGGATCTAAGTACTTGCGTCGAGAAGCCATCTTGTCCTCTCAGGATCACATATCAGACTAACATTAAAATTTATATTCCACGTCAATAAATTTCTCCTTTTGAGAAATGCTTCCCTTGATGTTGTTAGTCTACATCTTATATACTCTCTAATTCGGTCAGCATCAGTTAATTTGCTGACAATACAGCGAAACTCGCATATTGCTTGTAGTGTCATTTCCTTATCTAATTCCCACAGCATCGCCCGATTTAATTGGACTACATTCCATATCCCATGGAGTCAGGGAACAATCTTTTCCTGCAGTGTTATAGTCAGAGAGAGAGAGAGAGAGAGAGAGAGACAATATACAGCTTTCATTCTTTGTAGCGATGATCACTTCAGACATTTTTATTGGTTCTGGCAGATGAAATACAGCCGACGAAATGGAACTTCTATTGGCACGGGCACACGTCGTTATCAGTTTGGCTGTCGTCTCGAAGCCCTCGAGGTGGAGCTTGGCTGAAGTTATGTCTAGAGGCAATATTGGGCAGCATACAGAGAGAGGTACGTCCAGCCGCGCAGTCGAGGATGCTTTGTTTCGTCCCGCACATTGTCATCTTACCTTCGCGAAAACTGAGTGCTGTATCATGAGTATAGCTGTCTTGTGTAGTGTGTGCCCGGCGAAAGAATAGCACTCCGCAGTCTTAACACAATCATTTCCCGCCAGGAAAAGAAAGAAAACAATTCAGGAACAAAGGCGCCATGCGATTACTCGAGATAACTAAGAAATGAGGCACTGAGAACCATAAGGGCTCAAAGCACACCGTCTACGGTGACCCAGTTTTGTCTGTATTGTTGGCCCACATTGTATATATGAGCAGTCACCTGTCTCACCTATTTCTCTTATATTCATTTCCATATGGTCCCAAATAACAAAGAATAATATTGTTGCTCTGCACTGCTCAATTCTTATCCATGGTTGCCGACATAATTTTGTATCTATATCACGTACGTAGTGCTAACACTTCAAAATCGGAGGTACACTATGTGACCAAAAGTATCCGGACACCCCCAAAAACATACGTTTTTCATATTAGGTGCATTGTGTTGCCACCTGCTACCAGGTACTCCATACTAGCTACCTCGGTAGTCATTAGACATCGTGAGAAAGCAGAATGCGGCGCTCCGCGGAACTCATGGACTACGAACGTAGTCAGGTGATTGGGCGTTACTTGTGTCGTACGTCTGTACGCGAGAATTCCACACTCCTAAACATCCCTAGGCCCGCTGTTTCTGATGGGACAGTGAAGTGGAAGCGGGAAGAGAGACGTACAGCACAAAAGCGTACAGGCCGACCTCGTCGGTTGACTGACAGAGGCCTCCGACAGTTGAAGAGGGTCGTAATGTGTAATTGGCAAACATCTATTCAGACCATGATATAGGAATTCCAAACTGCATCACAATCCACTGCAAGTACTATGACAGTAAGGCGGGAGGTGAGAAAACTTGGATTTCATGGTCGAGCGGCTGCTCATAAGCCACATATCACGCCGGTAAATGCCAAATGACGCCTCGCTTGGTGTAAGGAGCGTAGACATTGGAAGATTGAACAGTAGAAAAGCGTTGTGTGGAGTGACAAATCACGGTACACAATGTGGCGATCCAATGGCAGGGTGTGGGTATGGCGAATGCCCGGTGAACGTCATCTGGCAGCGTGTGTAGTGCCAACAGTAAAATTCGGAGGGGGTGGTGTTACTTTGTTGTCGTGTTTTTCATGGAGGGGGCTTGCACCCCTTGTTTTGCGTGGCACTATCACATCACAGGCCTACATTGATGTTTTAAGCACCTTCTTGCTTCTCACTGTTGAAGAACAATTCCGGGATGGCGACTGCATCTTTAGACACGCTCAAGCACCTGTTCATAATTCACGGCCTGTGGCGGAGTGGTTACACAACAACAACATCCCTGTAAGGGACTGGCCTGCACAGAGTCCTGACCAGAATCCCGTAGAATACCTTTGGGATGTTTTGGAACGCCGACTTCGTGCCAGGCCTCACCGGCCGATATCGATACCTCTCCTCAGTGCAGTACTCTGTGGAGAATGGGCTGCCATTCCCCGAGAAATCTTCCAGCGCCTGATTGAACGTATGTCTGCGAGAGTGGAAGCTGTCATCAAAGCTAAGGGTGGGCCAACACCATATTGAATTCCAGCATTACTGATGGACGGTGCCACGAACTTAAGTCATTTTCAGCCAGGTGTCCGGATACTTTTGACTACATAGTGTATATTGTCAGTTTTATCCGACTCTCAAGCCACAATGTGCCTAATGAAAACGATGATAACGAGGACTATGAATTGTTGAATAGGTCATAATTGTGTGCTTGGTGGATTTAGTTTTTCGTTAATTACGAAATTTACAACAACCAGAACACACTATTGTCATTAGCTTATACATGGAAATATTGTGACCGAGCGAGGTGGCGCAGTGGTTAAACACTGGACTCGCATTCAGGAGGAGGACGGTTCAATCCCGCGTCTGGCCATCCTGATTTAGGTTTTCCGTGATTTCCCTAAATCGCTTCAGGCAAATGCCGGGATGGTTCCTTTGAAAGGGCTCAGCCGACTTCCTTCCCCATCCTTTCCAAATCCGATGAGACCGATGACCTCGCTGTCTGGTCTCCTTCCCCAAACAACCCAACCCCAAGCAAATATTGTGAATTAATATTAAATAAAATCCTAAAAAATAATTAATACTTCAAAACGTAAAGCGAATACATTACTTTTTATAGGAAAAATAGGATGTCCAGACTTCTTTAAAAAAAATGTCAGACCTCTTATTCTCTCAAAACTGTGTCTGTACTTTGGATACATATGGTATTCGGTTCCTCAAATAATTTCTTAAAGATAAGCCACACCCATCAATTTAATATTTTTTGTATGTCGTGGCGTTAGCAGCTCGTGGTCTTGTGGTTTGTATTGCTGCCAATCGATTTCGGGGCTCTGGTTTCTATTACCGGCCGGCCAGGGATTTTCTCCGTTCGAAACTAGGTGTGTGCGTTTGGTGTCCTCATCATCATTGCATCATTATAGACGCGCAAGTCGCGGAAGTGGCGTCAAATAAGACGACTTGCAACAGGCAGCCGAATTCACCGTAAGGGGGATCCCGGCCACAAATGTCGTACACACATTTCATTTCATATGCTGTAGCAAAGCCATATAACAGTTCTGTGTTTCTACCATTGGAGGAGGTCGAGTAGATCCTAGAACATGCAACGAACATTTGGTCAGTTTCAATAAAACTCATTAATACATGATACTTAGATTTAAACTGTGTGCCGGACCGAGTTCGAGTCTCGGTCCGGCACACAGTTTTAATCTGTCAGGAAGTTTCATATCAGCGCACACGCCGCTTCAGAGTGAAAATCTCATTCTGGAAACATGATACTTCGTAAGAAATGTATGCCCACATAAGGGGCGTTATACATTTGATACAATCGCAGAACACAAGAACAATTTAGTCCTTGTACTGAGTGACAGTCGAATGTCGCTTTATATTTATCTAGGAACTACAGTGCGCAGTTCTGAGTTACGACACAAGCTCGCCCCCGGATCAGAAGTACGGGGAGGCTGTTACTAGAGTGGCATCATTCACCGCTGTCCCTGGCAGCGATTGTCTGTTGGTTGTGGTTCCGTCTTGAGGTACCAACATTAACATGGGACCTCACTCCTCTGGCGACACCACAACGTTCACTATGGGAAGAAATTCCTCTTAAGACTTATTCATCCATTACGATGTTCAGCCAGGTTCACATACGGAGTGGAGCAGAGTAAAGAGTAGTTCTGAAATGCACGGAAAATGGTTCAAATGGCTCTAAGCATTACGGGACTTGGTCATCAGTCCCCTAGACTTAGAACTACGTAAACCTAACTAATCTAAGGATATCACACACATCCATGCCCGAGGCAGGATTCGAACCTGCGACCGTAGCAGCCGCGTGGTTCCGGAGTGAAGCGCCTAGAACCGCTCGGCCACTGCGGCCGGCGAAATGCACGGAAATCGTGCTCAGATGATGGGTGGTGCGAATACTGTCGGCCGTGTTCCTGACACGTTAGCATTCAGCAGCAATGGAGAGGTGGACACCACAGCATCGCGCTTGCGCTGTCAAAATGTGTTACCAAAACGTCAGTTCTTACGTGCAGGCACGCCGTGCCTTTCGTACACATTTTCGGATTAATCGGATCGGAGCTCTGTCGTCTGCCTGTGCGATTGATAGGTGGATTAAGAACTTTGAAGAGATTTGGTCAATGAAGATAAAGAAGCCTTGGAAACCAAAGGCAGTACGTAGTCCGAAAACATCGAGCGTTTAAGAGCTGAAAACGAAAGAAGCCGAACCACCAACGTGGCACAACACATGGCATTTGCAACAGCACGATTAGACGAGTTTTACACAACGAGCTACCCTATCATCCTAGCAATATCCAAATTGCTCAAGCTCTGAAAGTAACAGCTTACGTAAAGCGAAGATGATTATGTGAAGAAATTTTGAAACTTCTTGGCAGATTAAAACTGTGTTCCGGACCGAGACTCGAACTCGGGACCTTCGCCTTTCGCGGGCAAGTGCTCTACCAACTGAGCTACCCAAGCACGACTCACGCCCCGTCCTCACAGCTTTACTTCTGCCAGTACCTCGCCTCCTACCTTCCGAGTTCGAGTCTCGGTCCGGCACACAGTTTTAATCTGCCAGGAAATTTCATATTAGCGCACATTCCGCAGCAGAGTGAAAATCTCATTCTGAAGAAACTTTGTCTTCCATCAATTAAGACGAAGACATGGCAAAAAAAAGTGACGAGGCCCTTTTCCATTTCTCCGGTTAGTTCAACAAGCAGAACGTACATTTCATTTTTAATACTGTCTTGACCTCGTTTTACACTCCAGTCTGGTTCCTGACACCTTGGTTCGTAATTGACAGCCTGCATCCCTCTGTTTCTCACAGACCAACCCTCAGTTTCTGATTCATTTTGGCATTATAAGTCCATGCTAGTCACAACTGGTAATACGCACTAATAGTAAACTTTTTCTTTCGAGCCTCATTAGAAACTTAGTTTTGGAAACTCTACTGTACTAGGATCACCCGAGGCGCTGTTTACTTATCTATTTCTTTTACCGGCTATCAAGTCGCAGTATGTAACCCTTTCACATTATTTTTCTTTCTTTTTCAGTCTGAAAGACGTTGTTGTTCGATTATTTCATATACTATCGTACTTAGGTGTAACAACACGCAAAAAATTTTTTTTCCCACCGTTTCGTTTTCCAAAGCGGGAAGGTGTGGGACATACAGGGTTATTCATAAGCATCTCCGTGGTCTCAGAGGATGATTGCATATCTCCACGTTTTTAAATCTCATTATACACTCCTGGAAATGGAAAAAAGAACACATTGACACCGGTGTGTCAGACCCACCATACTTGCTCCGGACACTGCGAGAGGGCTGTACAAGCAATGATCACACGCACGGCACAGCGGACACACCAGGAACCGCGGTGTTGGCCGTCGAATGGCGCTAGCTGCGCAGCATTTGTGCACCGCCGCCGTCAGTGTCAGCCAGTTTGCCGTGGCATACGGAGCTCCATCGCAGTCTTTAACACTGGTAGCATGCCGCGACAGCGTGGACGTGAACCGTATGTGCAGTTGACGGACTTTGAGCGAGGGCGTATAGTGGGCATGCGGGAGGCCGGGTGGACGTACCGCCGAATTGCTCAACACGTGGGGCGTGAGGTCTCCACAGTACATCGATGTTGTCGCCAGTGGTCGGCGGAAGGTGCACGTGCCCGTCGACCTGGGACCGGACCGCAGCGACGCACGGATGCACGCCAAGACCGTAGGATCCTACGCAGTGCCGTAGGGGACCGCACCGCCACTTCCCAGCAAATTAGGGACACTGTTGCTCCTGGGGTATCGGCGAGGACCATTCGCAACCGTCTCCATGAAGCTGGGCTACGGTCCCGCACACCGTTAGGCCGTCTTCCGATCACGCCCCAACATCGTGCAGCCCGCCTCCAGTGGTGTCGCGACAGGCGTGAATGGAGGGACGAATGGAGACGTGTCGTCTTCAGCGATGAGAGTCGCTTCTGCCTTGGTGCCAATGATGGTCGTATGCGTGTTTGGCGCCGTGCAGGTGAGCGCCACAATCAGGACTGCATACGACCGAGGCACACAGGGCCAACACCCGGCATCATGATGTGGGGAGCGATCTCCTACACTGGCCGTACACCACTGGTGATCGTCGAGGGGACACTGAATAGTGCACGGTACATCGAAACCGTCATCGAACCCATCGTTCTACCATTCCTAGACCGGCAAGGGAACTTGCTGTTCCAACAGGACAATGCACGTCCGCATGTATCCCGTGCCACCCAACGTGCTCTAGAAGGTGTACGTCAACTACCCTGGCCAGCAAGATCTCCGGATCTGTCCCCCATTGAGCATGTTTGGGACTGGATGAAGCGTCGTCTCACGCGGTCTGCACGTCCAGCACGAACGCTGGTCCAACTGAGGCGCCAAGTGGAAATGGCATGGCAAGCCGTTCCACAGGACTACATCCAGCATCTCTACGATCGTCTCCATGGGAGAATAGCAGCCTGCATTGCTGCGAAAGGTGGATATACACTGTACTAGTGCCGACATTGTGCATGCTCTGTTGCCTGTGTCTATGTGCCTGTGGTTCTGTCAGTGTGATCATGTGATGTATCTGACCCCAGGAATGTGTCAATAAAGTTTCCCCTTCCTGGGACAATGAATTCACGGTGTTCTTATTTCAATTTCCAGGAGTGTAGATGCTACATATGAATACCGTTTGTGGCAGGGCTGACGGTAGTATGTGCGTCAACTTTGTTCACACGAATTTTCTTACAAGGCATGATAGCAACCCGCTTTGCAGATCTCTTAATTGGGCTGTCTGTCTGTCTGTAGACACAAACTAGTTCGATACGCCAGTGTGGAGTGGATGATTTTTTTACGTGTTGTAACACACCTGCCCTTAATGAAAGTACTCCACGGCGCGCATGCAGATGGAAACTTAGAGACATGCAGTAGCACATATGTGACTGGTAAGCTATCGTGCGACGCGATAGTGAAAGTGTTAACTGACTAACTTAAACTCATTTTTCTTTTAATATATTGGCTATCCACCACGCCTTTGCAGTTCAAACGGAGGGTGAGTGTCCAGTCTGAAGACGCTGCAGAGGAAAGTTCCAAGTTCGTGGCCTTCCTCTTGTTGTAGGAAATGCTGCTTCTAAAGTAGCTCGTATACACTATAAACATAAAGTCAAGATTATTTTGCTGCGGCACCAAAGATAGCCGCGCTCGTCGGCACAGTGAAGAATGATGTGGTTATACGGAAGGCAGGCGTGTATGAGATATCCTGTCAGTGTGGTTTATCGCATATCGGACGTGCTTTGCTTGTAGTTCAAGAATGTTGCGCGCAATGTCGATGCTATAGCCTGATAAAACAGGCTTTTTTAAGGACTACTAGAATATCCGGAGTTAAACATCTGTTTCGTCCTTTTATGATTCCGCAGTCAGGAAATCATATGCAATGCGTTTGACAGATGGTTTACTGAACCGCGATGATAGTTTTAACATTGACAAAATGTCGAATCTGACACTGGTAATAGTTAACTCTCATAGGCACTGTTACGGTTCCTCGTCGACGAGAATTTGTGATACAGCGTCCGTCAAAGAGTGCGTCACAGTAGCATGTCTCGGCTCCTCATATGGTATTCTTTCCACTATGAAATGGAATGGTCGTGTGGCATTGTTGGCCGGGAGGCCCCATTAGGGGAAGTTCGGCCGGCGGGTGCGTCTTCTCAGACGCCGCCGCATTGGGCGACTTGCGTGTTGGTGGTGGTGGTGGTGGTGGTGGTGATGAAAGGATGATGATGATGACAGCGTAACACTCAGTCCCCTAGTGAAGAAAATCCCCGTCCCGGCCGGGAATCGAACCCTGGCCCGCTGCATGGTAGGCAAGCACGTTACCACTCAGCTAAGCAGTTGGACTATTCCGCTATGATTTTCTGTGTACACTTGCGCAATTTGCTCGTCTACCGGCGTATAAGGTGGGCGGGAGCGCTTTACCTTTGGCCTTTCGGTGCGCTTCGAGGGTGGCTGAACGGGTTAAAGCTAAATTTTAACTGCAGCTAAAGTTTGGTGGATCACCATATGATTCTGTTAGTTCACTGTTAACTTTTGTTATATTCTTTTCGGTATGTTGATTATGCATTATTTAAGTCATGGTTACTTCCAGACATGCTCTTTTAAATTCTTTCTTGAACTTTCCCTGCGGTAGAGGCATACAGTAAAATTCACAGGTGGAACAAACCGTGTTCAGTTATGTTCTATTAACACGTATTCGTTTGTTTTCCCAGTTTAAAGATCAGAAAACTTAGTTTAGGGATGCTGAGTACAGTTTTGGTGAGATGCATCTTTTCTTTTTCATTCTACATATCGTACTATCCTGATGAAATGCAATGGAAGCTCTAGCATAGGCGTATATATTTTCCATTGTACTAATACAGATTGAATCAATGACTTGTTTTTCAGGGACTGTAAACACAAATATTGCTTAAACGCAGTCAACAAGTAGCTCAAAATCTATTAATTCCAGGAAAAATGGCAACACATACTCAGTTCCATAACTTAACTAACGACTTGTACATTTCATGGTGCTACATTCAGCATCCAGAAAATATATACATAAAGTAACAGTAAAATGAATAACCCACTCGGATAGCCGAGAGCGCTAACACGCCCGCTTTTGGGCACGGAGAGGAGAGTCAGTCCCGGATCGAATCCGCCTCGCGAATTAAAGACGAGCTCTGGTGAGCCGACCAGCTTCGGTGTGATTTTCAGGTGGTTTCCCCCGCTCAGCAAGGAGAATACCGGGCTGGAGCCCACGGCCAGCCTCAGACACACGTTTCGCAAATTGGGCGAATTGGTGGCGTCAGAAATGACATCCAGCCACCAAATACCAGTGCCAAAATTGATATATAAGAATGCCCCAGAACAAGAAGGGAATTGGTAAAATAAAGTTTCATTCCCGTTTATGGTGGTTTGTTGTGTTGCGTTTTAAATCTTACACAACACGGCCGCTCAAAAACTGTAACTTCAAAATTTGAGTCGTCGTCTCTCGTGTGTGTGATGATGATGACAAAAGGAAGAGAACGCAATCTGCTACTGACTCATATCCTTCTCCTCTCGAACAACATCCTATTTGGGCGGTGGGGGGAGGGGAGGGGGCAGCGGAGCTGACTGTAGCAGTCTGACGAACGAATCGCCTGAAAGTGTCGTATCATGCTGTCGCATCATAAGCCATCCTGGTGAAATCTGCGATTTAATACAGGACATTAGCGCATATTCTGATCATAAGCAACTACAAATGTTACAAATTAATTGCTTGCGTCAGAAAATTCTTCCCATTGTCCGCTGTACCTTAGCGAAATTTGCTACTCGATATACATTCTTGCGTCAAAACTTCACACAATGAGACTTTATGCGGCCTGGTAGTTTCGTGACCACATGACGCGGTAAGGAAAGTACACTGTAAGATAAAAAGGAATTATCAGAATGGAATGGAAATAGGTAGATGTGATGTACATGTACAGACAAATGATTACAATTTCAGAAAAAATAGATGATTTATTCAAGAGAAAGAGTTTCACAAATTCAGCAAGTCAATAACGCGTTGGTCCACCACTGGCGGTTATGGAAGCAGTTATTCGGCTTGGTATTGAGTGATAGTTGTTGGATGTCCTCCTGAGGAATATCGCGCCAAATTCTGTCCTGTTGGCACGCTATATCGTCAAAAATGTCGAGATGATTGGAGGGCCCTACCCATAATGCCCCAAACGTTCTCAACTGGGGAGACATCCGGCGACCTTGCTGAACAAGGTAGGGTTTAGCAAGAGCGAAGGCAAATAGTAGAAACTCTCGCCGTATGTGGGCGGGTATTATCTTTCTGATATATGAGCCTAGGATGGCTTACCACGAAGGGCAACAATCTAGAGCGTAGGATATCTATCGTCAACGTACCGTTGTGCTGTAAGGTTGCTGTGCATGACAACTAAAGGGGTATTGCTATGGAATGGCACCTCCAGGCCATCATTCCTGGTCGTCGGGCCGTATTGCGGGCGACTGGTTGGTATTCCACCGCTGTCTGGGGCGTCTCCAGACACGTCTTCGCTGGTTATCGGGGCTCGGTTCGAAGCGGGACTCATCACTGAAGGCAATTCTACTCCTGTCAATGAGGTTCCAAGCCAAATGTGCCCGACACCACTGCAAACAGGCTTGTTGGAGTACAGAAGTCAATGGTAATAGGCACAAAGGGCACCGTGAGCTCAGCCCCCTTTCTGTGTGTCGCGTATTGTAGTTGGAGTTGACGAACGATGGCGGTCAAGTTCATGTTTGTTCTGCGCACCTATGTCACGCATTCCTCGACAGTCAATGAGCTTCCAGCAGTGTTCTGATCGCTCTGTTGTGAATGTAGTAGCCGATGCGAACATTGAACGTGATTGTAACGAATTATTTAGTAAATTTTTATTCCATTTGTTGCGAGTTACCATCCCTGATGGTGGTGGCAAGGACACATTTTATATAAGCAGGCGTCAGAGATGATTTGCAGGACATACGCTTTCTTCAATCGTAAAGCCCTTATATACACGTACAACAACTGTCGCTTGTAATTGGCAACAATGCAAGTCTCGTCCGTGCCTCGATCTGCGCGGTCCCCCATCGTTCATGAATCTGACTATAATGGTCCTTGTGGTCACTGAGGCGCCAGCTGCACGTGGTATTGATGGTAGTGATGAGTCAGGGTGAGTGCCTCTCTGACGATTGGTCGTTCCTCACGTTCTGTCGTCTCTCGAGATTGACCGCTACCTTCGGCCATGTTTCACTCGTTCCTGCCAACAACGTCGGATAATGACAGCGGTCCTGTTCAAATGTCGAGCGATTCGCGGATTACTCCATCCAGTTTCTTTGAGCCCAACTATACGTCCTCTCCCAAATGCTGACATCTGCGTATACTATTCACCCGCCTGTCAGCGAGGCATTGTTGTTCTCCATCTGAGTATACGGAATGAAATTCCCAGCTACTTTGTCCTGTCTACTACCCTTGCAGCTGCGCGGTGAAATTGCGCCGCAGCGTTACACATTCATTCATCGCCCGCCGAAGTTACAATTGTGGGTTTTCCGTCGATACCTGTGTGATTATCAGTTTGTGACCAAGTTGCATATCTCCTTTGTTGTGCGTAGTATTTATTTTCTTTGAGTGTATATAAGCAGAATAGAGACAAGTGGGAGATTATTCCAGCGATGAAACAGGCTACACAAGGGGAAACCCTCTGTCAAAGCAACTTTGACAAATGGCAGATTGTTCTCTCCCAGCGCCTGCGAAAGAGCATCTCGCAAACGGCGAAGTTCGTCGGCTGTTAGCGTGCTACTGTCGTGAGCATCTATGGAAAATGGCTGAAGCCACGAGTAGGCGGCAACGTGTTGGACGACCATGCCTCGTCACGGTACGCGGAGGTCGGCGTTTTGCCTGCTCTGTGAAACAGAATAGGCCGTGCATGATCTGTGGCAGACGTAACGATAGGATACAACGCTGGCGCAGGCACCATACGTTTCGGAGCACACCGTTCAGCTCACTTTGTTGAACATAGGTCTCCGCAGCAGACGACCCCTGCGGGTCTCTATGCTGTCAGAACCACGGCGGCAGTTAACGATTTTACAGGGCACAGACTGGACTGTGGATCGATGATAACTTGTAGCCTGTTTGGATGAATCACATTTCTCGTTGAATCAGCTCTGCGGTTGCGTATAGATACGTCATCGCCCCAGCGAATGACACACTACGGACACAAACCGGTGGGTGCAGTGTTATGCTGTGGGAGACACTCACCTGTTCTTCCGCGGCATCTGTAGTGGTAATGGAAGACACTATGGCAGCTGCATATTACATAAACATTACTGTGGACCACCTGCATCTTTTCATGACTGATGGGTTCCCCGAGGGTGGTGTCCGTGTGTAGGCTATAGCTATCACTTAACTCCAGAAACCTACCAAGGACTTCTCGAATGCATGTCACGCAGAATCGCAACTATATTGCGTTCCAAAAGTGGACCAACACGATATTAGTCAGGTAGTCATAGTATTTGGGTTCATTAGTATATTGCAATGAAATGAACACCCATAGCTGCTTACAGGCGTTGACATACGTCAACGGGGACAGATGAAAATGTGTGCCCCGACCGGGACTCGAACCCGGGATCTCCTGCTTACATGGCAGACGCTCTGTCCATCTGAGGCACCGAGGACACGGAGGATAGCGTGACTGCAGGGATTTATCTCTGGCACTCCTCCCGCGAAACCCACATTCTCAACGTATTGTCCCGCACTACATTCGTAGTGCCCCCGCCCATTATACTCATTACTCGCGGCGCGTTGCCGATTCCCGTAAGAGTTCGGGCACTGTTTGTGCTTTCGCACAGAAGGAGAAGATGGTCAAGTGGCCGGTGAGCCTTAACTATATATTTACTAAGCTGGTATCTGTTCTTTCGGACATGTCATGGCAGACGCACTTTGTTGAACATTGGTCTCCGCAGCAGACGACCCCTGCGGGTCTGTATGCTGTCAGAACCACGACGGCAGTTAACGATTGTACAGGGCACAGACTGGACTGAGTATAATGGGCGGGGGCACTACGAATGTAGTGCGGGACAATACGTTGAGAATGTGGGTTTCGCGGGAGGAGTACCAGAGATAAATCCCTGCAGTCGCCCTATCCTCTGTGTCCTCGGTGCCTCAGATGGACAGAGCGTCTGCCATGTAAGCAGGAGATCCCGGGTTCGAGTCCCGGTCGGGGCACACATTTTCATCTGTCCCCGTTGACGTATGTCAACGCCTGTAAGCAGCTAAGGGTGTTCATTTCATTGCAATTTCATTCTAACGAGCTGCTTGGTCACCGATGGTATCTGTTCTTTCGGACATGTCCGAAAGAACAGATACCATCTTAGTAAATATATCATTAGTATATTTTTGTATGTGATAAATGTTGATGTTGAGAAAGTTAGTATAACACATTTCAGTTTCCAGAATTGTGTAGAATTTGCCCTGCGACCTGTGTCAAGAACCTCCATTACGAGTTTTCTTGGGTCAGTAATAAATTCTACAGCCATCCAGGAATGCTGGCAGCGCCACGACGGCCTCCTAGTGTGAACACTCCTCCATTTGTCGTTCCTTGACGCCATGTTCCGTTAACGTGCAGAATGATCGGCTTAACTAACTGTTTCGTAATTTTTGGATTTCACTTTATAGGATTAGTTTCGGTCAGACACATATGCATTGCCTCTAGATCAGTGGTTCCCAAGCTGAGGGTGATTACCTCCTAGACAGGTGAAATGAAATTTTCCGGTGGCTTAAAAACAGGAAGAGTTCGATTAGGGTTTAGTTACGAAACTAAATTGTTTTAAAAGATTGATTTCAGTACCTCGTTGTGCTAATAATTTCTAGACAGGTAACTGATTCTAAAATTGTCCAATATGAACTTTAACAGATGATGCTGCGGAAGACCAAAGCGAATGTATTAATGACATTGTCTGAAATTCACGTGCAGCTTGCAATGGCAGCTAGCCACAGCCAGCCACTTGCTTCGTACAGTATATTCGTTACTGGGTCCAGCGAGTTATCGGTTTGGTCACAGTTCTTCTTTCGTTAGCACTTCGCTCGCCAACTAAGTCGACGGACAAAGGCGAGCATATTCGTCGTCGATGATCGAAAAGGTACTGCAGAACCGTGATTCATCACTGAATGCAATGCATATATAGCAGTCCACGCATCCTAGTCACGACACCATTCCAAAAGCGGCCGTTTGTGTTAACAGCAGCATACTCGCGGCACGGTATTCCCTAGTCTGGCTGCTACTAGTCCCCGAACCATTACTTGTTCTCGGATGGTTGGCACAAATGTGAAGTGCTTACTATGTGCTTGGTGTACAATATAGCAAATCTCCGTTGTGGTCGTCAGACGTAATCGACCGGAACGTCGACAACGATTATGCCTGCACTCCACGTAAGGCGACTGTCACATCCAGATGCCTCCGCAAATCTGGATTATGCCCAATTCGACCAGCTGGCCATGTGGCGACCCTCAGTGAGGCCTCTTTTAAATTCTGTCAGGTGCTGATAAAGAGTACGCAGTGTCTTTGTGTCCTTCACAGTAATCGCTCGACAACTGACGCTGTTCATACCCCTTATGTACTCTACCGGACCAGGTTACAACCGAAGAACACTGATGCAGTCTGATGGTGGTTCATCTTGTCACAGACAAATGGACCTGTGATAATTTACATACCTGCCGATGGTACGAAAGTACATTGGCATCAGACCATGTCACCTGGGTGCTTCACTTTGTTCTCAGGTGCTGTAGGTGCGCGGCGTGTGACGTCGAGGGAAGCAGAAATAGGTAGTTTCAAATTTTCGTTTTTCTTTTTCAAAATGTGTACCCCAGTAATTTTCAGAAGAATTTCGAAACTTTCTGTAGTCACCCACAGGGAATTTCTGTATCCCATTCCATCCTCCATTTTTAAGGTATGGAGGAGATTGATCCCACGTCTGTTTCTTTCTTTAAGAGGCCGAGCGGTTCTAGGCGCTACAGTCTGGAACCGGGCGACCGCTACGGTCGCAGGTTCGAATCCTGCCTCGGGCATGGATGTGTGTGATGTTCTTAGGTTAGTTAGGTTTAAGTAGTTCTAAGTTCTAGGGGACTGATGACCTCAGAAGTTAAGTCCCCTAGCGCTCAGAGCCATTTGAACCTTTTTTTTTTTTTCTTTAAGAAACTCAACGAATTTACCAAAATTTGTGAATTATGCTGCTATTTTCGGTTGGTGCACTTCAGATTATACACTACTGTGTACCTAATGCAGCTAACATACTCAAATAATTTTTTGTTGTCATTTAAGTCGTATCTCTTTAGTAGAGGTTCGTGTGCCAGTCCTATCTATACTTTCAGAATGTCCAGACTAATAATGTCTGAATACATTAAGGCATTTCCACACTAAGGGCTTCTCGCTGACCTCATTCCGTCTGTTGTCGATACATCAGAGGAAACAGTGTGCTCGAAAACTCAATCTGGAAGGGGCGGCGCCGTGCCGCGCATAGTGGTTCGAGTTGGTGTTGGAGCGAGTCAAGCTAGTAACTGCCACATTTGTTGTGCTGTGCCGTGATTTTAAAAAAAAAAAAAAAAAGAAGAAGAAGAAGAGGGAACAGCCGTCGTCGGTGGGTAACAGCAGTGTTAAAAAGTAGTGCAGTGTACGACGGAAATAATCACTAGTGAACTGCTTGCTAGTAAGAATGAATAGTTCGAAAGGTTTCATCGAATGCGATTCGAAGACTTTGGAGACCTTTCGTACCCGAACTACAAATAATTAACATAGATTGTACAATATCGGTGTGCAATCGTTTTTAAAAAACAAATTTATTTAGGCACTAAACTCTGTTGGGGATACGATATCGTTCAGAGGCAGTGGTCTGAGAGAGGTTAGGAACCACTGCTCTGGATTCTCGCGGTTCACTGCGCTGCCCGCCAGACGCTGCTGCTCTTCTTGTTTGTTCGGTCCTCGAGAGGAGCGAGAGAGAAGGCGCAGCACTATTGACGTCTGCGCGTTCAATTTCCCGTTTTGTCGGATGGTACGCGTATCGCGCAGGCAATGGGAGACGTTTCTCATTTTCGAATGCTGATTCACTCAACCAGTTAACACTTAGGCGTGCCTGCAGGCAATACTGTTGGGAAATACAGCAACCAATCACTTTATGCTTTTCAGGCTTTCGCGCATCTTCAGTTGTCGTAATAAATACTTAAATATTCAGGTAGCACACCTTTAAAAATATGGACTGCAATTTGGATACAGCAGTTATTTTTGAATCCTGCTAGTTGCTCCTCCAAGTTTTCGCTTTTGTAATCGTGACGAAAACACTTTCTTTCTATGTTGCACAAAAAACAGCCCAAATTCGCCGTTTTGCAGTGTATATTTCTAACGATGAGCTAAGTGAAGTTTTAAACATGTATTACGCCAGCAGAAGATGGAGGAAAACCCAAAACGCACTTTGGCATACACAAACACACACAAAAAACTGACTGATTGCTGTATTTCTTAAAATAATATAATTCGTAGTCAGTGAGCTCAACAACCAGTAAAGTGAATAAATTAATGTAAATAGTGTACAGAGGACGCTTCGGTGCAATGTGAGTGCTGGATCAGGTGACTGCATTGTCAGCTTCGTAGCAAGGATGGTGTGTTAACAGAAAGACCGTATTGGTCTGAGAATGTGCCTGTTTCGGTCATCATAGTGGTGAGAGTTGTACGATTCGGTGCACTATGCTTCAGTCGGGTAGCACTGCCGATCATGAAAGTCGTGTAGAAAACGGGTTGATATAAACGCTGGCGCTTGTATGGCGAGTCAGTCTTAATTCGATGCGAACTGTCAAATTATTCCCGAGAGGGTACCGTAATTCTACATCTCCATATTCTGCAGGCTAGCCATGTACGTAGGTGAAGTCGTTAACGCACGCCTGTGCGGTGTCGATCGACTCGCAGGTAAGCTGGTTCGATTCCTGATGCCGGAAAATTTTCACTGCCAGTTTGTGGTCGGTAAAAGGATGAAAGGTGCTGGCGTTAAGTTCTGACTACCAGTCTTTACGCCAAATTCCTAGATTAAATTCCAAACCTCTCCAAAGTGTCTCATGACGAGAGCGCATGTGACACTGTTGATGGTGATTCGTTCGTCGTATGGGGTCGTTAGGTTCCACGGCCCCCTTGGTGCTATTCGAGAGTAGTAAGGTATATGCTGGAACAGGGTACACAGACCTCCGTACAGGCACTCCTCAGTCACCCACACGACACAGATACACACTTCAGAACATATCTGAGGAAAGCAACGGCTAACAACCTCCACTAGGTCCTTGCCACGAGCTGCGATGCAAGTTCCCTACATCTGCTCACATGCGCTCGTTTCCGGACTGTGGGACCACTTTGGCTGTGCAGGATACTGCAACGTTCTCTCTCTCTCTCTCTCTCTCTCTCTCTCTCTCTCTCTCTCTCTCTCTCTCTCTCGTTATTCAGCCTTTGTGTGTATAAAAGGCTTGACCTATTTTTGAAGTATGTTTATAGGAGACGGCCACACCTTTGTCGCATCACCCTCTTGATGTTCTGTGAACTTCCTATAACTTGATTATTTGCAGGCATGATTATGACTGGGGAAATTAATAAATGTCCTCAACACAAGCTGGTTACAGCAGTTAAATGTTTATTTAATCGTTGCTTAACACTGTTAGTTAAACGACAGATCGAGTCATCAGCCAGATCTAGATTGCGCTAATTTCGGCTCACCGCATGAATGTTTAGAGTTAAAATTCGATAAATTCGGTTGATGATGATTTTTAAAAGGCCGCGAGCCTGTGCTGAAATTTCATAGGTCTTGACACGACTCTGCAATTCAAAGCCCACGAACCTATGCAGAGATTTTGCAAGTTTAACACTGTTGTTCAGAGTTAAGTCCACGAGCGGAAGTGTTAGAAATCATTTGTGAATTCCCGAAGTACTGCAGAGATTCTACAAGTTCCAAGACTTGACGCCCGCAAAATTTAAAAAACTTAAATTGCAACTGACATGACACTCATCAGCGTGCTTCTTGACTCACTGATAGCGAGTAGCCACTTGGTCTAGGTCAACATGGCCGCTGCTCTTATACGATTGTAGTCTCGATCTATCGTTTCAAAACTCACAAAGTTACACATACTGCACATATCAGAGCAGAAAATACACATCCAGACACTTTAAATGGGTCGTGCTTGTCCAGTCTAATTCCTGTGAGATGTCAAGAAATGCCTGTTTCATTAAAATTGCGTTAACTTACCTATTTTATAACACGATAATTACGTCAGCTTTTCTGTGGTGACTTTCCTGCTGGGTTCTTGGTTTTTGGGTTATTTGCATCTTATTCAGTGAAATGGTTTGCTAAACCTATGTTAAGCAATTTTTTTTGTAATTCACTTCTTATCTTTACATAAATGTATGGCCAAGTTCTTATTATGATTTGTATAATCCAAATTTTGCATGATTCTGAAGGTGATAGATCAATCAGCCGAATCCGACAAAGCATAATAAAAATAACTGTGCAACTGATGACTGATTTAATTCAGAAATACTCATATATACCATACTACAGTTGCTGAGGAAAAACCTCTATGAATAAAACCACAAAATATTGTAGTCTGTTATGTAATAATGCTGCTACGTTTGGTTTGAAATGTATTTTGCACTAAAATATCTTTTCAATTCTCTAAATTCACATTCCCGACCATCATCCAAATTTTTCACCTGTAATGCAAAAACTGTCTCCGTTTTCCGATAGTGCTGACAAAACGCTATCAGTTCACACTTAATTCGTTAAGGTCGCTTTAGGCTTTTAATTGCTATTAATTTTTGAAGATGCTACGTCCATTCTTTTATATCTCGTAGCAAGCCCAGACGACAGTTCCACGGTTTTAACTTCTGGAGGAGGTCGAGGAATTTCTACAACTTTTAAATGCCATTTGATCAGTTTCAATAGAACACTTTAATAACAAATACTTGTATTTAGAAGACATCCCGATCCTTCTGTGGAATGATAATACGTAATACAATCTCAGAACACACACACACCGAGCGAGGTGGCGCAGTGGTTAGCACAATGTACTCGCATCCGGGAGGACGACGGTTCAAACTCGGTGTAGGCCATCCTCACTTAGGTTTCTCGTGATTCCCTAAATTGCTGCAGTCAAATGCCGGGATGGTTCCTCTGAAAGGACACGGCCGACTTCCTTCCCCATAGTCCCGGGAAACAGCTTAGCGCCTTAGCCACAGCCTGTGGGAGTGTGTGAAGATTGGAAAGTAAGGAAGAGATATTCGCAGATGTGAAGCTGTGAAGACGAGTCAAGAATCATGCCTGGATAGATCAGTCAGTAAGAGCAGCATGGGTTTCAGTCCTGGTCCGTCACACAGTTTCAGACTGTCAGGATGTTTCAAAACAGTGAACTCTTAGATGCAGAGGAGATCGAAGCCAAAGTAGATAAGGAAAAGACCTGGTCTTGACTGGTCAGTACTACAGAAGGAAACTGAAGACCTGATTTTTGCTGCCCAGAAATAAACCATATTTAGAATATTTACTCTGTTTATAAAAATTACCGATGGGACCAGTGACGTTGCTGTTTGGTCCCTTCCCCCAAATCAACCAGCCAGCCAACCCACACGCAATGAAAACCGTTCTTTACATAGAATAATAGTAGCCTAATGCTGTCGTCTCAGCTGTTTATGGCTCGTGTATTAGATAAGTTCTATACACAAATGTTCTGAAGCAAACATGACAGTGAAGTTTCACTTTTCACATTTGACTCTGAAGTCTAGTACCCTGTTCTCACTAACGACACTAGTCCGCTGCTGTATCTGAACTATTAGTCTGCTGTCAGAATGGACGAGCGGCGTTCCGCTCTAACGTAAGTAGACTTCCATGCAGCGGCGACGTGTCGGACTTGTTGAGAGGGTGCCTTCGTCGCCGTCTCTCATTAGCGGCAGTGACCGTCTTTGGCATGTGGTTCCGTCGTGAAGTACCAACATTACTATGGGACCTCACTCTTCGGACGACACCATACATTCTTATCTTCCATCATCAGCATCTAAAGTGCAATTAAAACAGTCCTGACAATTAAAACAGTCCTGACGGTGGAACATCCGCAACTGAGCGTTATACCAGAGGTAGAAAATAGCGTTGTGAGGTTCTTTTATTTAAATTACGACCGGTTTCGGGCTCTTATACGCCCATCATCAGGTGTTATAACTTCATGCTGTGACTCCGAGCGCCGCGGTGGACGAGTATAGGACGCGGTGTATCACCAACGAGCGCAGAGCACTCCGTGTATACTCGTCGACTGCGACACTCGGGATCATAACACGAAGTTATAACACTTGAGTGGCCGAGCGGTGTAGGCGCTTCAGTCTGGAACCGCACGACTCCTACGGTCGCAGGTTCGAATCCTGCCTCGGCCATGGATGTGTGTGATGTCCTTAGGTTAGTTAGGTTTAAGTAGTTCTAAGCTCTAGGGGACTGATGACTTCAGATGTGAAGTCCCATAGTGCTCAGAGCCAAATCCGACCCGCACAGTAAACAAAACATACTGTTGACTAGACGGAGCCGATAGTCAGAACACATTATGCGTGGCATCGGCCACCTGCCGTTCCCCGAGCTGTAGTGAGTCCAAAAAGTATTCGTCTCGCTGCATATCTTTTAGAAAACAAAGTCCGTGTAACATGAAAAGAAATGTATACAAAATCTGAAGAGCCAGTCATGTAAGAAGTACCTCGGTAAGTCTTTTTTGTTGAAAAGGCAGGACAGAAATAATCCAAATCGACAGCAAGGTTAACAAAATAGAAAATGTAATACAAGAGCTAGTTCATAAAGTATTCGTACACCATTTGCGCGCAGTGATTAAACTATAACGCTGACCCACGGCACACACTAGAGTCAACCGTGCGCGGCACCACTCTATCGCCTGTTGTGATTCTAAACGGTGCCGATACAGAGTAATTAGCGCCATGGGCCGTAAGGGTAGTGAGAGGACGCTGATCGAAAGGAAACAAGGTTTAACTGCTGTCAAGTATCGTGACGAGATCTTGGGACTTCATTTGCGGTTGTTGCGAGGTGCCATGGGTCCAGACTTCGTACTGATGGTCGTTAATGCTCAATCTCACAGATGTTTTCTTGGAAACAGAAGAAATTGCACGCATTGCGTGGCCTACCAACCACTCTCCAAGACTGCGAGCAGCTCTGCAGTAAGGATTGGCGTGCCCAGTTGGTGTCACACCTATATTGTTCAAATGTGTGTGAATTCGTATGGGACTTAACTGCTAAGGTCATCAGTCCCTAAGCTTACACACTACTTAACCTAAAATATCCTAAGGACAGCGGTCGCAGGTTCGAATCCTGCCTCGGGCATGGATGTGTGTGATGTCCTTAGGTTAGTTAGGTTTAAGTAGTTCTAAGTTCTAGGGGACTGATGACCACAGCAGTTGAGTCCCATAGTGCTCAGAACCATTTTTTTACCCTAAGGACAAACACACACATCCATGCCCGAGGGAGGACTTGAACCTCCGCCGGGACCAGCCGCACAGTCCATGACTGCAGCGCCCTAGACCGCTCGAATAATCCCGCGCGGCACCTGTATTGTTGCCAGAGGTGGTCACATCCCTTATTGAGCCCATTAACCAGTTGTCTGAATGTGTGCGCAAATCCGTTAAGTTGGAAAAAACAAAGAACGTTTTTGTCTACCGGTATGCATGTTGCAGTTGTTATATTCTGTACTCTTTACACTGTTTCTACTTTACTCTTACCTGTTTATACTGCTTTGTGGCAAAATAAACCCAACCTTGTAAAAAAAAAATGGTTCAAATGACTCAGAGCACTATGGGACTTCTGAGGTCATCAGTCCCCTAGAACTTAGAACTGCTTAAACCTAACTAACCTAAGGACATCACACATCCATGCCCGAGGCAGGATTCGAACCTGCGACCGTAGCAGTAGCTCGGTTCCGGACTGAAGCGCCTAGAACCGCTCGGCCACAACGGCCGGCCCTAATCTTGCAAAATTTCTGTTTGTCGCTTTAATTTTGGACACCAGTGTAGTATACACAAATCAGAATATTCCGTGTTGACTGTCTTCGAGTCAGGTGAAATAATAAATAATGTAACGAGTTTGGTTAAACATGAACGTCTCTATAATCCGTCATCGCGAATACTTGTTACTTCCGTGTGTTATTTATTCAGTACCATAGCTACTGTCCATTGCTCGTGGTCTAGTGGCTAGCGTTGCTGCCACTGGATCACGGGGTCCCGCGTTCGATTCCCGGCCGGGTCGGGGATTTTCTGCGGCCGGGGACTGGGTATTTGTGTTGTCCTCATCATCATTCGGATAGTGGCGAGACTGGAAATGGAGAAATTGGAATTTATACGGGCGCTGATGATCACGATGTTGAGCGCCCCAGAAACCATCATCATCATCATCATCACTACTGCCATAGCTACTGATCGGTGCGAGTGGAGCGCATCCGTTGGTTGTCAGTACTGACCGAGAAACAAATAAACATTGCCCTTCTCACGACCTTTCTAGACACAGAGGTTGTGTCAGTCTTTCTCCACTCCTAGTGTTCCCTTGAGCCAAACCGTCTTCTTTCCGTAGATACACATACAGAAAGAAGGTTGTATATCGACAATAATATCGCTTATTATACGAATGGGTTTAGAGTTCTGTCGATTAGGAAATGTGAACTATCGATAGTATTTCGCTGGTTCATACTTCTAAGATTGATCGGTGACGACATATATGGGAAAAAAAAACAGGCGGTTAATGAGGTAACCAGGAGGATAGGAAAAAATTGCTGTAATACGGTAGATCCCGGGAAATACGAGAGAGTTGGTTACCGTACCGTCGGGTCTCATGTACAGTCGGAGGCGCAAGGCCGGCAGAGGCGGCAGTGTTTTACAGAAGAAAGCTGCTCTTCCGCCAGCCGGCCGGCCGGCGGCCGACACGCCCATTGCTCAACGGCGGACATTGCGGCTTCCTCACAGCAGCGTACGGCTTCCGCGCGGCCTAGCTCCGCGCCAATGGCAGTGCTTTGTAAGACAAAATGTGCAAATGCGTCTCCGTGTACCCGGCCCTCAGCGTTGGGAGCGCTTTCAGAGCTCGTTACGAAATGTATTCTTGCGAGACGCTACTACGATATTCAGTAACCACAGCACTGCAAAAGGGAAGTTACTATAATTAGCACTAACGCAAGAATATTTCAGAAAAAAAGATCTTAAGCGATTTTCAGTCGCCTTTGGTGCCGGTACAATTTTTATTTTCCCATTTTCCGTTCCAAATAGCTTAGCGACTTATCAGGAGATGATACAATTTATAGTGATCATCATCTCGTGGACGTAGCAGTTCTTCGCATATCCGTGCTTGCTAAAAAAAACCTGAAGAGAAATTCCGCCTTACGCAAGGCACCGTTTTATAGTTTCTTTTCACCCAGACACGTTTCAGCACTTTTTGTGCTATCCTTAGTAGGTTTATTTATTTTCTTTTTAACGTTAAGCTGTTAGATGTTTATGCTGGTAACTTCAAATCTAGTACACAATCTACATCTTGTCACGGTTTCTCATGCTGTTGTGTTTTTTCCATTGTGTCGAGTTAACACGCTTATTTCTTTCGCTATTGCCGTTACATAACCATTTTGTATGATTTGTTAGCTAACAAAGAAATTCGCGTGTTAACTCGAGCCGGCCGGAGTGGCCGTGCGGTTCTAGGCGCTACAGTCTGGAACCGGGCGACCGCTACGGTCGCAGGTTCGAATCCTGCCTCGGGCATGGATGTGTCTAATGTCCTTAGGTTAGTTAGGTTTAATTAGTTCTAAGTTCTAGGCGACTGATGACCTCAGAAGTTAAGTCGCATAGGGCTCAGAGCCATTTGTTAACTCGACACAAACAAGGGAAAAAATACAGCAACATCAAAAGCTATGACAAACTACAATTTGTGTAGTAAGTTTGAAACTGCCAGCAATTATAACTTCATTTGAACAAGTAAATAAACGAATGAATCAGGTAAAGACAGCACAAAAGGTGTTGAAACATGTATGCGTGAAAATTAGGCTATAATACTGTGTCTTGCATAAGGTGGAATTCCCCTTTAGTTTTTCACAGTGATCGTTTACAGCATTGCGAGGGACTGTGTGTAACTGTGGCAAGAAAGAAAGAAATATCGAAGCAAGTGAGCACTTTAAGCTAAGTACTTGGAGTTATTTATATAATGCAATCATAATGTAGACTTCGCCGGCCGGAGTGGCCGAGCGGTTCTAGGCGCTACAGTCTGGAACCAGGCGACCGCTACGGTCGCAGGTTCGAATCCTGCCCCGGCCATGGATGTATGTGATGTCCTTAGGTTAGTTACGTTTAAGTAGTTCTAAGTTCTAGGGGACTGATGACCACAGCAGTTAAGTCCCATAGTGCTCAGAGCCAAGTCAATAATGTAGACTTCGTGGCAATACTTACTTATCTAGTCCGTAGGTTACTCCTGAAGCACTAATCACTTTGCAGAAAGTTACGCCTCAAATGATGTTGATGACACAACACTAAACACAGTTTGCCTGTGGCGGAGCAAAGATTTTCTTTTGTCCTCATTCGCATTCTCGGAAGTTGTACGTCGATCTTGAATGATAGTATAGATATGTACACATATGGATTTAAATTACATTCATTGTTACAATGAATGTGCAAAGTCCGTCCAAAAAGTGGCGAGACTGATTTTATTCGTGGCGTATAAGCGACGTCAGTGCAGTAAATACGATGGCAGTTTAAACTAACAACTGTAAACAACAGATGTGCATACTAGGCAGTTGTGACCAGGCAGTGTTATAGTGGATGTGCGACTCTCCACGTTCAGGAAGACGAAATGGTTGAAATGGCTCTGAGCACTATGGGACTTAACATCTGAGGTCATCAGTCGCCTAGAACTTAGAACTACTTAAACCTAACTAACCGAAGGACATTACACGCATCCTTGCCCGAGGCAGGTTTCGAACCTGCGACCGTAGCGGTCGTGCGGTTCCAGACTGAAGCGCCTAGAACCGCTCGACCACCACGGCCGGCACAGGAAGACGTTCGGGGCTTGATGAAGGTAGCTTAAAACGCATTGACCCACAATGACACGCGTCAGTGCACTCGAGAACTGGCAAATGTGATGAAATGTGATCATTCCACCGTCGTGCGACGTTTTCATGGAATGGGGAAGGTTCAAAACTCAGTTGTGTGGGTACAGCAAGCGCTAAACCAAAATCACAAATATCAGCAGGTGGCCATATGCGCATCTCTGCTTACTCGTCATCAATTGTCTCGTGAACAACACTGACTATTCCTGTCCTGTATTGTTACTGGTGACGCAAG
This sequence comes from Schistocerca piceifrons, assembly GCF_021461385.2. Lineage (NCBI taxonomy): Eukaryota > Metazoa > Arthropoda > Insecta > Orthoptera > Acrididae > Schistocerca > Schistocerca piceifrons. Next base: position 277,075,633 of record NC_060142.1, read on the forward strand.
ATGGTGTCTTCATGCTAACATAAGGGGGAAAAAAGCAAAACAGCAACCCTCCATAAAAAGACCTGCGCCCATCCACAAGAGATTTTTAAGCATCTGGTGGAATAGCGACGGTGTGGTGTACTGCGAATTGCTTCCCCGAGATGTAACCATCCCGTCTGACATTTATTGTCAACAACTCAGACATCTTGCAGACGCAGGAAGACTGCATGAAGTGGTACTACTCCACGATAACGCCCGCACGCATTCTGCTAGACAGAGTAAAAACACTATACAGGAGTCCATTTGAATAGTTATTCCGCACGCACCTTATTCACCTAATCTTATGCCCTCAAATTTTCACCTTTTCCGCTCTCTGTCGAACAATATTCAAGGAATTTTCATACCGGATGAAAATTCCCTCCTAACATGGCTGGACGAGTCAAAAGCATGTGATTTCTACTGTTGCTTAATCTAAAAGTTACTCCAACGTTGGCGTACTTGTAAATGGTGAAAGAGACTGTATTATTGATGCCTAAAACATTTGTTTTGTGTATCTGTTTTGTTTATTAAAGTTACGGAAAAACGATTCGAACTTGTGCACTAAACCAATATAGTTTTGTTCGCTGACAGAAAACGCTATTTTGAGTTTTTTGTTTGTTTTTCCTTGAAAAATGTAAGCCCATACTGGCCTTTGTTTGGTGATTATGTACAGAACTGTTAGTGAAATACTAACCGAGGTTTTCCTTGATATGATCAGTAGATTGGTAGGCGTACTAACTTGGTGGAGTAAGGATATGAATTTTTCTTGCACAGTTCTTTACAGTGAGCTCGGCTACTACACTTAGTTGTTATTCTTACTACTCTTTTCTTAAATTTGAAAACTGTGCCATAGTTAATTCCATTCAGATGCATCCTCCTTGATGTTGCATGTAGAGATAGCTTAACAAGGGATGTGGCTGATCGCAGAAATGCACCTATAGCTAGCTGTTGCTGAGTTTGTGTGCTAAAGTGGGATATGCAGGTAGCGAAGCGACGTGGGCGCGCCCAAATGATGACGTGCCCACGGCGGACGGCCAATCGCGCTGTAATGGGCGCCATTAAGTGTCAATTAGCGGCTGTCCCGATGGATGCTCTCAGCCCTCGCCACTTTAACCCGCCATCACCGTACGCACGACGCTCTCAAGCGGGAGGAAACCGCTTGGAAACCACTTTCGCCAAGTTATCTACACTATGAGTCCAAGAGACGTCTCTGAAACAAAACTCATGAAGTCTTCAGGATGAGAGTGGGAACATTTACCATGTATTGTTCGGTCATAAACCTTCTAACAACCCTACCACAACAAAGGCCAAAATTAATTACGATTGTAGTGTTGCTCACGCTGCTAAATATTGCATTTTCGGGCAACAACAAAGTTATATTATGTGGCAGGTGTCATTAGAGCATAGTTAATAAAGTCATTTCGTGAAATAATGGATAAACTAGACACATTTTCGTGTTTCCCACGCTGGTCTCGTTGTGAACTCATGGCTCAATCGTCGAAAAATCTAGGTAGTGATGATTCCAAGCTCGGATGCACAGAGGCCTAGGTGTTATTCTGCGATATTCAAAAGTTTTATAGACGTGTTTCATAAACCATTCTTGAAGATTAAACTTTTGCAAGTTAGCACAATGGTGATGTAAAAAAAAGTAATCAGCACTCCGAATTTAAGTTACACTTCTTTTTTATTATTGTTGTTGCACTATCACGTAACACACAAAACATCACTTCATCATATAAAACATACTTGAAAATATCTTCCTCACTGTTAAAGTTTACATATTATAAACTGACTACAATTTGCGTCTTTTCAACATGACGACCAAGACTTAACTCTCTAATAACCGCTTACGTGCCCAAAAACCAGAGTTACAAGTACGTCAAAGATCATAGTGACAAAAGAAAGAATTCACATAAGAATAATATCATTGCAATATGAACATATCGATGTATCAAAGTACCTCTACATTAATGAAATCAAATCTGAATGTTGTCTCAGAAATATGTTCACTACTTTACAGAAACACAGCAGAATATTGCTGGTATCGAGAGGTTGCGGTGAGGTGCCGTAATGGTTACGTAATTCAAGTACCATTACAACCTGAAAGTTGGTTTCTGGCAGATCTTAGTTCCTGTGACTTGCCACCTATTCTCTACAATCTACCTGCCCCTGTTATGCCTCCCACCCCACCCCGACCGCCCCTTCAATTGGTTTTCAGCTGCTACTCGTGTGGTAGTGTGTGCCCTGTTTCTTAATATTTCTTACTTCTAGTTTTCCTCTTCGCTTCGTTTCTTCTGCTCTTTACCCATGTCCAGTTTTCCTTCGCTCTCTCATTTCGCGGTCTCTTCGCTCTTCTGTCCATAATGTTTTTGTCCGAAGTTTAATTCTGCCCTCGAAACGTGTGGTAGCCTCAATGTTTTATTCGAAAATAATCCGTTGTAAATCTGTTTCATGTATTCCCATTTCTTCCAGAGCTGGGCTTCTCTAGTTCCCAAACCACACATTATCTACATCTACATGTATACTCGGCAAGCCACCTTACGGTGTGTGGTGGAGGGTACTTTGTGTGCTAGTGTCACGTCCCCTTCCTTTTCTGTTCCAGCCGCGAATCGATCGCGGAAAGAACGATTGCTGGTAAGCCTTCGTCGAACTCAAATCTCTTTAATTTTATCTAGATCTTTTCGCGAGATATACGCAGGAGGAAGGAATATAGTGGCTAACTCTTCTACGAACGTACGCTCCAAGGACTTTCACCAGTGAACTACAGCATGGTGCAGAACGCCTCTCTTGCTGCGTCTGTCACGGGAGTTGTTAATCATCGCCGTGACGCTTTCGTTCTTACTAAATGCACGTGTAACTAAACGCGCTGCTCTTCTTTGGCTTTTCTTCGTTGTTGTTGTTGTTCTGGTAATCAGTCCAGAGACTGGTTTGATGCAGCTCTCCATGCTACTCTATCCTGCGCAAGCTTCTTCATCTCCCAGTACCTACTGCAGCCTACATCCTTCTGCTTAGTGTATTCATCTCTTGGTCTCCCTCTACGATTTTTACCCTCCACGCTGCCCTCCAATACTAAATTGGTGATCCCTCGATGCCTCAGAACATGTCCTACAAACCGATCCCTTCTTCTAGTCAAGTTGTGCCACAGACTTCTCTTCTCCCCAATTCTGTTCAATACCTCCTCATTAGTTATGTGATGTATCCATCTAATCTTCAGCATTCTTCTGTAGCATCACATTTCGAAAGCTTCTATTCTCTTCTTGTCTAAACTATTTATCGTCCGCGCTTCACTTCCATACATGGCTACACTCCATAGAAATACTTTCAGAAACGACTTCGGAACACTTAAATCAATACTCGATGTTAACAAATTTCTCTTCTTCAGAAACGCTTTCCTTGCCATTGCCAGTCTACATTTTATATCCTCCCTACTTCGACCATAATCAGTTATTTTGCTCCCCAAATAGCAAAACTCCTTTACTACTTTAAGTGTCTCATTTCCTAATCTAATTCCATCAGCATCACCGACTTCATTCTACTACTTTCCATTATCCTCGTTTTGCTTTTTTTGATGTTCATCTTATATCCTCCTTTCAAGACGCTGTCCATTCCGTTCAACTGCTCTTCAAAGTCCTTTGCTGTTTCTGACAGAATTACAATGTCATTGGCGAACCTCAAAGTTTTTATTTCTTCTCCATGGATTTTAATACCTACTCCGAACTTTTATTTTGTTTCTTTACTGCTTGCTCAATATACAGATTGAATAGCTTCGGGGAGAGGCTACAACCCTGTCTCACTCCCTTCCCAACCACTGCTTCCCGTTCATGTCCCTCGACTCTTATAACTGCCACCTGGTTTCTGTACAAATTATAAATAGCTTTTCGCTCCCTGTATTTTACCCCTGCCACCTTCAGAATTTGAAAGAGAGTATTCCAGTCAACATTGTCAAAAGCTTTCTCTAAGTCTACAAATGCTAGAAACGTAGGTTTGCCTTTCCTTAATCTTTCTTCTAAGATAAGTCGTAAGGTCAGTATTGCCTCACGTGTTCCAACATTTCTACGGAATCCAAACTGATCTTCCCCGAGGTCGGCTTCTACCGGTTTTCCCATTCGTCTGTAAAGAATTCCTGTTAGTATTTTGCAGCTGTGGCTTATTAAACTGATTGTTCGGTAATTTTCACATCTGTCAACACCTGCTTTCTTTGGAATTGGAATTATTATATTATTCTTGAAGTCTCAGGGAATTTCGCCTGTCTCATACATCTTGTTCACCAGATGGTAGAGTTTTGTCGGGACTGGCTCTCCCTTTCTTCGTATCCTCTATGAATCCTATTCTGGAGAGATTCCATGCTGACGAGCAATATTCAAACGAGGATGTTGTTAGCTATCTCCTTTGGGTGTACACTATACCCCTTGAAGATTCTTCTGATGAATTTCTACAGCATCTGCATTACTGCGATTAATTGTATGTCGTCGTTCCACTTGAAATCGCTCCTAGATATTTTATGGATGAGACTGATTCCAGTGATGGTTCTGAAAACCTGTAATCATACAATAATTGGTCTTTCTGTTAGGCGCAGTACTTCACTTTAGTTTATGTTGAGGGTCAACTGCTGATCTCTGCACCAAGTGTCGATCCCAGATTTTGTTACTGTCTTCTAGCGTTGCGACTTCTCTGTATACAATAGCATCATCTGCAAAAGCCTCGTGGAACTTTTGACATTATCAAGCAGGTCATTTATGTATATCGTGAAAAGTAGTAATTCTTGGGGTACGCCCGAGGTTATTCCTGTGTGTCAATGATTCTCTACATTGAGAATTACGTTCTGCGTTCTGTTAGCTCCAAATTCTTAAGTCCAATCACACAGATGGTACACTCGTATCTGACGATGTATCAGCCTCTTCTCGTCAGTTGTAAGGATTTCTAAAGAAGATTACCATTCTTTTCCTGATTGTGTCAGACATACTCTGTATATCAGCATAACAGTCCTTGGATCAATCGTCTTCTATACTGACCGTCTCTTGTTCTGTGAAATCCCAATATCCTCCTCAGAATTCACTGTTGAAACACTTCTATCCTCGTAAGTAATTTTGTTTCAAATCCTTAAGACTCTGCGGTGTGTAAAAGGCACCAGGACGGACCACTGTCTGTTAATGTCCTAATTTTGCAGTGATCGAAAGATTCTTCGTACTGATCATAGTGTGTTTGTGTAGTAAATTCATTTTGTTTATCGGTATGCTTGAAGCGATTCCGCGACTTGTAAAAAGAATGGGATCTTCATACCGTAATACATTAGTGTCTTTGAATGTGCTAACTTGGTAAGTTTTTCCTAAGTTTCATACGGAGGGCTACGTTGGATATAAAGCGAGAATAAACCTAATAGTCTGCACTTGGTGATTCGCTGATTGTTGGGCGATATCTCGGATTGTTCCCATGGGAACTATTCTCAGTAGGCCGCGGATTCAACCATTTCGTAACTGGCACAGTACATCTGTCATTGCTCTCGCATTCGAAAGAGGCGGGAGTCAAATCACCGTCCAGCCATCCACATTTAGGTTTTTGGTCGTTTCCCCTACATCTTTTGAAGGTGTACGCTGGGATGATTGCTTTGAAAAATACACCTCCTCTCTTTCTTTTTCCATCTATGCCCAAGCCAAACTTGCGCTCAGTTTCTGATGACGGAGTGGTGATTCCCAATTGTTTCCTTCTGTCGTGGAGTAACATATTGGTGTTAGCCAATGAAAACCTCGTAACTACCATTTTGTTAAATTTTACAGGTGAAGAAACGTGGTTTCTTAAAAAATAATATAAAGTTATATAGATAGTTGCTACATATGTAACTCTATGTAGCCGGCCGCGGTGGCCGAGCGGTTCTAGACGCTTCAGTCCGGAACCGCGCGACTGCTACGGTCGTAGGTTCGAATCCTGCCTCGGGTATGGATGTGTGTGATGTCCTTAGGTTAGTTCGGTTTAAGTAGTTCTAAGTTCTAGGGGACTGATGACCTCAGAAGTTAAGTCCCATAGTGCTCAGAGCCATTTGAACCATTTTGAACTGTATACTAGAAGCATAGTTCTTAACAGATAACAGAGATCAAAGCACTTACAGATCATCCAGTATGGAGCTACTGGTCACTGGAATTCGGGGTTTCCACAGATATACAGATATACGGAGTTACGAGGTTTTCATTGCCTACTATCGATAGACTGTTAAAAGGGATTTCATCCTGTGTGGGTACAAAACCGAATATAGCGTAGCTCTCTCACTGAAAGAGCACCGCTACGATGGCGATTAGTATTTAACAGAGTACGCTATATTATTACAATTACGAGAAAAAATTTTTTTTAAGAGGATCCGTACACCAGAGCTAATGGCATCGAACCGACACGTCCTACAGTACTTAACGTCGACAGTGAATTGTTTATGATCTTTTAAATGCTGCAACTGCACTGTGTGTATTACGAAACTGTTAACACGATCCAAGCTGCCCAGTTGCAGGTTGCCTATCTAACGACCGTCAAGGGCATTAAATATATGGTTTTCAATATTTTAAACAGTTATTGACGGAAATTAAAATGCTGTCATGATCTACTTATTAAGAGCTGTAACTGTATGTTAAAGGTTTAACACTGTCAGTATTACAGTAAGTAGCTGTATATATGTTTTGAGGCGACATAACTCACGGCGTGCATATTATCCTGACCCTATTCATTCAGTACCTGAGAATGAGAGAAATTAGGCACTTCCAACTTTACACACACTTTAAAAACTTTTCGAAACTTATTCTCGCTGACGTCCTCCTGAAAGTAATGAAAGGAAAAAAGCTGTTCTGCACCATCAGGTATTAAGTTTTAATGTATTACCTCTTTACTATTAATTCTATTCGCAACACTTTTCCAGAGAACATCCACATGTACCATCGAATGTACCTGCAAAAGTAAATCATCGTTCGCCTCGTAGTTCCGGAATTATGACATGTTACACGTGAGAGCTAGATTCTTTTAAGATTCGACGGTAGAGGTTTCCCGGTATCACAGACTTCCTACATCAAAATTTTAAAGGTCGCTGCGCACACTGTACGCAGCTTGGGAAAACGCATCGGAAAACAGTGGCGAACTGAGACGAAGGAAAAAAAAGAGAGTTACACAAATAGGTCATACCGCGTAGCGGTCTGACGTTCAGCGGAGCAGAACTAATGAAAACCGTAACTTTATTCGTTTTAGATACTACGCATCCCAGGAGGGAGGTAAATTAAATTGAGCTAGAAAAACACGCCCCGTATTGGAAACGAAGTTACTCTTGTGCCCACCGCTTTCGTTATTATTTTACCCCTCTCACAGTGTGCTCGCAAAACAAATTCTCTTTATGAAAGTTCATTCACGAACAGTTTCCCATTCCTGACACACACACACACAAACACAAACACACACACACACACACACACACACACACACACACACACACACATCTGCCCCTACCCCTACCCCTACCCCCCCCCCCCCCTCCTACCTACCTACCTGAATTCACCTGAATTGAATTTTCCTACAATATACATAAGATCCCGTGTTTAATATAGACCGGAAGTTTTCCTATCGCAGTATCTTTTTCCCCCGTTTTTGTTGCGTGAGCCTCTCCATGTAGTATAAGCAAATACTGCTTCTCTGTCATTACTGTTTTCTTACCCTCATCTCGTCAACTTATTTTTTTTCCTCAGAAATCTTATATTGTCTTGTTCATAACCTCTTGTACTATTATCTTTTGCCGGCCGGTGTGGTCGAGCGGTTCTAGGCGCTCTAGTCTAGAACCGCGCGACCGCTACGGTCGCAGGTTCGAATCCTACCTCGGGCATGGATGTGTGTGATGCCCTTAGGTTAGTTAGGTTGAAGTAGTTCTAAGTTGTAGGGGACTGATGACCTCAGATGTTAAGTCCCATAGTGCTCAGATCCATTTGAACCATTTTTATTCTCCTTTACCTCTTTAGATGTAGCATTATTATTCTTTTCTTTTTTTCTAAATACAGTTTCTTATTCTTAATCTTACGCCCGTTATCATCATGAATACTCTGGACTCTCAATGCCTCTCATCCAAAAATTTTTGCCTCCCAACTTCATGTACAGCAAACTGTGAGAAGAATAGTTGGCTTGGTTGGCTGAGGGTCCCTCGCGGGCTCTACTCTTCATAAGTAAAATAAATAATTGCTTAAATCCAATAACGATAGAGATTTTTAAACAAGTTAATTGCACGGTAGGAAAAGTAATTTTTCTATCTACGTAGATATTTAAGCAACTATTGACATTCTCTCTGAAATTCTGAAGGTAATAGGGAACGAAAAGTTGTGAAGGAAGAGGAAATTCGTCTTTTGCATGCCGTCGACAACGAAATCATTAGAGATGCATCGCAAGCTTGGATTAGAGAAGGAAATCGGTCGTGTCCTTTCAAAGGAACCATCCCGTCACATACTTGAAGCGATTTAAGCAAATGACTGAAAACTTAAATTTGGACGGCCGGACGCGGGTTTGAACCGTCGTCCTCTCGAATGCGAGTCCAGTGTGCGAACCACTGCCCCACCTCGCTCGGTAAAAGTAATGAGTTCTGCGGAAAACCCAGTTACAAGAGTCGAAGTGCATGAAAGGGAAGCTGTAGTTAAGAAGATAGTGAGGCGGGGTTAAGGGAATCAAAGTTCAAGGAGAAGAAATGAAAACGTTGAGGCTTGATAATGACGGAGGAGGACTTGGAAGAACAGATGAACGGAATGGATAGTATCTTGCCGAGAGGTTATACAATGATCATTAAGTGTTAGAAAGTCTCTTTCTGGACGTGGGCCTAGTTGTGTGGAATGTAACCTTTTACGAAAGCGAAACATAGACGATAAACTAAGAGAGACAATAAAAGCTTTTGAAAAGTGATGCTACAGAAAAACACTGAACGTTAGACGAGTAGATCGAGTATCTAATGAGGAGTTACTGAATCGATTTGAGGAAAAACTAAATTTATGGTACAACCTCAGCAAAAGAAGGGACTGGTTCACAGGCCTGACTCTTCAAGGAATCGTCAATTTGATGGAGAAAAGTGTGGCGGATGGAAATTACAGTGGGAGCCCAACGCATTAATTAATAGTTCTCTTAATAATGCCTACGAAAAGTGCAAAGTGATGCGGCGTTTCTGTGAAAGATTTTGTTTACGGATGAAGCATCGTTCATAAACTGTGGGGAACTCAGTCCTTGCAACATTCAATACTGATCAGCGTACTATCGCATCATTGCTCGCTGTTTTTATTGGTGAGACTCAAAACAATCACTGGCATCTACAGCTCCTAACAAAATTACTGCTGCAGTTATTGGAAGATATCCCACTGTAAATAAGGTAGTTCATGTGGTACCAGCATGACAAAATGTCGCGCATTCCTGAACGATTCGTGTCTCTGAACTGCACGCACGTATTCAAGTTTGCCGCGTCAGAAACTGCGCTCTTAATCGAGCACCTGTAGGATGAGTGGAGAGGTGCTCCGTCAACTGATGTGTGTCTGTTTCCTGTGTGTCTTGCTTTTGCACAGTCGTCTTCCTAAAACTCAGAGGTGCATAGAAGTAGCCATTTATGCACCAACCTTTCCCACATTGGAAAATGAAACAGAGGGAACTGACTACAGCAGTAATTAAAATGGCGATGCATACTTTGTCTTTCACTCCGGAGAGAAAAAAAAAGAATTGCAGTCAGAGGGTGAACAGCACATTCGTGATACACAAAATGACCTGCACGCTCGCTAGACTTAACATCTCTAGTTTTCTATCTCTGAAAAACATTAAAACAGCCGGCCGGAGTGGCCGAGCGGTTCTAGGCGCTACAGTCTGGAACCGCGCGACCGCTACGGTCGCAGGTTCGAATCCTGCCTCGGGCATGGATGTGTGTGATGTCCTTAGGTTAGTTAGGTTTAAGTAGGTCTAAGTTCTAGGGGACTGATGACCTCAGAAGTTAAGTCCCATAGTGCTCAGAGCCAACATAAAACAGGGGGTCTAATAGTAAACAATGTCGTCTCCCGAAAGCATGAAATACTGTATGACACTTCCTGATATGTCCAGATAAATTCCGATATGTCCAGATAAATTTCAGCGTTGTCTGTCCGGAATCGCTTTATGGCATGTATTAGTGCCTGACCACTTACTGTAATAATAATGAGCGGGGTGCTTCGGCCCCCGCTCCACAAGTTCTTTAACGCCACTAAGGCGACTTGCGAGTGAATGAGGATGAATTGATGATGAAAGACACACAACACCCAGTCATCTCGAGGCAGAGAAAATCCCTGACCCCGCCGGGAATCGAACCCGGGAACGCTACCGCGAGACCACGAGCCGCGGACACCACTTACTGTACTAATAATGGTAAACACACGCGCCGTACCTGAGTTACGTGCTTTCTTACATTTCGTACAGTGTGGCAAACATTTATTGAATTTCTTCTCTTGACGACGGGACTAAGTTTCGCGTCGAGCTTACCTTGTTAATAATTGATAAAGTTCCACATATCTTATGTCTTTGAAGTCTTCCTCGAAAGCTCTTTCCAATGACCCAGATAATGTATGTAGTTATATTAAAGAAAAAGAATGCAGCCGTTTACGGTTATAAGTGTTAAAAATTACATGCTTACGTCAGAAAGTTCGCCTCGTTTTCCGTTGTAATTCAGCTAAAACGTCATCTTGATATGTACTGATGAGCAGAAACATGACGAATTCAGCCCATCGCGACATTCAGTGCCGCCTGGTGGTGTCGCGGGCACGTTACCCGGTAAAGAGAGCATGTAAGCGGAGCAGAAACCAAAAGGGATCATTCTAGCAACGATATGCGCAGCACATGAGGAAATCTACTGACATGAGCGCCATTGAAGAAGGGCAAAATTTTATGACCCAGCGTCTGTGAACGAGCACCTAGGAAACACCGAAACAGGTCAGCTGTTTGCTCGCTGTTATCATGAGCGTCTGTGGAAAATGAATGAACTGATCAAACTACAAGTAGGCAAGGTGTTGGACGTCCACGCCTCATCACAGAACGTGGCGTTAGAGGCTTGCCCGCTCTGTAAGGCAAGATACGCGGTAGACTGTTGCATACCTGACGATAGGGCACAATGTTGGTTCAGGCACCATGTGTTTCGGAGCACACCGTCCAGCGCACGTTGTAGATGGGGCTCCGCAGCAGCCGACCCCTACGTGTTCCTTTGTTGCCAATTGCGATAACAGTAGGCACGAGATCATCGTGATGGCACCGTGGATCAGTGGAAACATATCGCCTGGTCAGATGAATCATGTTTCTCGTTACACCACGTCGATGATCGTGTCCTGACACGCCGCCATCCGGGCGAACGGCTGCTCGAAACATGCTTCGCGCTTGGCCAGTGCGGGCAGTACTACGCCGACAGCTGTGGCTTAAGTGCACATTATGGGCGACCACCTTCGTTCCTTGATGCTTCTCTGACGGCGATGACATCTCCCATCAGGATGACTGGATGACTGTCCGTGCCATGTGGCCAGAATACTGGTACAGTGGTTTGAGGAGCATGATCGTGAATTCACATTGATGTCTTGGTCACCAAATTCCCATGATCTGAACGCGATGGAACAATTTCTGATGCAATAGGAGGCCAGCTCCGCGCCCACAACCACCGGTCTGTAATTTACGAGAACTGCGTGACCTGTACGTGGAGATCTTGACACATACCTTCACAAACCTACCATTGGCTTGTCGAATCAATTCCACGCAGTATCGCCGCTATATTGGGTTCTGAAGGTGGGCCAACACGTTTTGTTTCATCACTACTTTCAGTCGCTCGTGATATATTTGGGGTTAAGAACGTATTGATTTACCACCAAGAGCTGCTGATAAAATTTTTTCATTGAACAACCAGTTTGTGCACGAGCCATCATCAGTTTCATAAAACATAGCAGCTTACTAGGCGATAAAAAAGTCTTTGGCATCAGATTATAAAAGCTATAAATTCGTGGAAATACACTCCTGGAAATTGAAATAAGAACACCGTGAATTCATTGTCCCAGGAAGGGGAAACTTTATTGACACATCCTGGGGTCAGATACATCACATGATCACACTGACAGAACCACAGGCATATAGACACAGGCAACAGAGCATGCACAATGTCGGCACTAGTACAGTGTATATCCATCTTTCGCAGCAATGCAGGCTGCTATTCTCCCATGGAGACGATCGTAGAGATGCTGGATGTAGTCCTGTGGAACGGCTTGCCATGCCATTTCCACCTGGCGCCTCAGTTGGACCAGCGTTCGTGCTGGACGTGCAGACCGCGTGAGACGACGCTTCATCCAGTCGCAAACATGCTCAATGGGGGACAGATCCGGAGATCTTGCTGGCCAGGGTAGTTGACTTACACCTTCTAGAGCACGTTGGGTGGCACGGGATACATGCGGACGTGCATTGTCCTGTTGGAACAGCAAGTTACCTTGCCGGTCTAGGAATGGTAGAACGATGGGTTCGATGACGGTTTGGACGTACCGTGCACTATTCAGTGTCCCCTCGACGATCACCAGTGGTGTACGGCCAGTGTAGGAGATCGCTCCCCACACCATGATGCCGGGTGTTGGCCCTGTGTGCCTCGGTCGTATGCAGTCCTGATTGTGGCGCTCACCTGCACGCCGCCAAACACGCATACGACCATCATTGGCACCAAGGCAGAAGTGACTCTCATCGCTGAAGACGACACGTCTCCATTCGTCCCTCCATTCACGCCTGTCGCGACACCACTGGAGGCGGGCTGCACGATGTTGGGGCGTGAGCTGAAGACGGCCTAACGGTGTGCGGGACCGTAGCCCAGCTTCATGGAGACGGTTGCGAATGGTCCTCGCCGATACCCCAGGAGCAACAGTGTCCCTAATTTGCTGGGAAGTGGCGGTGCGGTCCCCTACGGCACTGCGTAGGATCCTACGGTCTTGGCGTGCATCCGTGCGTCGCTGCGGTCCGGTCCCAGGTCGACGGGCACGTGCACCTTCCGCCGACCACTGGCGACAACATCGATGTACTGTGGAGACCTCACGTCCCACGTGTTGAGCAATTCGTCGGTACGTCCACCGGGCCTCCCGCATGCCCACTATACGCCCTCGCTCAAAGTCCGTCAACTGCACATACGGTTCACGTCCACGCTGTCGCGGCATGCTACCAGTGTTAAAGACTGCGATGGAGCACCGTATGCCACGGCAAACTGGCCGACACTGACGGCGGCGGTGCATAAATGCTGCGCAGCTAGCGCCATTCGACGGCCAACACCGCGGTTCCTGGTGTGTCCGCTGTGCCGTGCGTGTGATCATTGCTTGTACAGCCCTCTCGCAGTGTCCGGAGCAAGTATGGTGGGTCTGACACACCGGTGTCAATGTGTTATTTTCTCCATTTCCAGGAGTGTATATAAATTACATTGTCAATCATAAAATGTACCAGAAACTGCACTTCTTCAAGCTGTATCAACAGTCACCATTAGCGCCACGAACGGGGGCAGCAGTGAAGAATTTTTGGTATTTATTATCTGACGCCATTGATTGTATATCGCCTACTGTGATATAAATGTTTTTCCGAACCTGATGATGGTCTATGGTCGAAACACTGGGCGGTAAGTCATTGACGCTCTTCAGATATCTACGAGCTGTCGAGCACAATCTTCCAAAAATATTTGGGGTTTCCCGTATTAGCGGTCTCAACCATAATAGATTGGGAAGCCCTATAATACGGTCACAAGGGACAATAGTAATGCACTCTCGTAGCTGTTCTTTGCGTCATATATGCTTACAGCTCTACTCATACAGATACCCGTTGGTGGTACGCACTTGTACGGAATTGTGTTTGCATTGGAACATTCTTTCCAGGCACGTAACCTTGTCATCCTGTGGAACTAGCGAGGGTATTTATATAAGGTAAAGTCATTGTTAAGTAGGGCTTGCAGACCTTACGCTAGCCTTGTGATAGCACCAGTTACAATGTATTGGCCATCTTTTTTTGTGTTTTTCATTAAACTGTTCGTTGCTGAAATGTTGCTGGTGGTCTAACGTCGGGTAAGTTGAAGGGAGGATAGCGCGACGCAGTCTTGGAAATGTGTACGCCGAGGCAGCGGAAGCCAGCTGCACCGATGACGGACGCGGGCCTTCCTGCCTGCCGTGTTTACATTCTTCCCCGACAACACCTACACTCCATGCCAGCGCAGGGGTCATCTAATCGCTGCCGAGAAAGGAAGTCGCTTAGGCTGCGGACGACCGGATCGTTCTCCTGGTAGAGGCTTACCTCTCAGGCCGTAATTAAATTAATCATTGTCAAAAATAGCGTTATTGGTGGCTAATACTGAAAATAACCACACCAGCTGTCAAGGACGGGCCCTCGGGGGAACCCGTAACGCTCTTGCCAGTGATACGTGGTTATTGTTGTGACACGTAATAACCGATGAAAATACGTCTGATAAGTAGCAACAAATACTGTTATTTTAGTTTATAAGGAGATTAAAGCCGGCCGTTGTGGCCGAGCGGTTCTAGGCGCTTCGGTCCAGAACCGCGCTGCTGCTACGGTCGCAGGTTCGAATCCTGCCTCGGGCGTGGATGTGTGTGATGTCCTTAAGTTAGTCAGGTTTAAGTAGTTCTAAGTTTTAGGGGACTGATGACCTCAGATGTTAAGTACCATAGTGCTCAGAGCCATTTTAACCATTTGAAAGAGATTAAAAGTAAATAACAGCACTTACACATACTCCCGTGTTTATGAAACATAATCAGACGCTCTTCTTTCTCCCGGGAAAACTGACCGCTTAGTTAAGACTCAAACAAGGAAAGAACAGAGGCGATAGAAACAGAACTTCACATAGGGAGGCCAAATAACTGTTTACCGCGTCACGTACTTTCGTTAGTTTTCCGCTGCTCTTGTTTAATTTTCATTTTGAGAGGTGCTTGGTTCATCCTGGGGTGTGTCTAGGCACTAAGCAACCCAAAAGATACATTTGTTAGCTAGCGGTTGATCTCCTTGACAGCACTGATGTCTATTGTACATACCACCAGCTGTACATACCGCCTCGGAAAGTAGTGCAAAAGAATCACGTTGATGGAGAGTCAGAGCCTCCGAAGAGGGACTTCTTGAACGAGGGACTAGCAGTGAGAGCTGCCGATCAATTCTTACTGGTGATAGTACGGGAGGATTGTTGTGTACGAACTAATACTGCAAGTATTAACCCAGGGCCCGAGTTGGCCAGATTTCTACTGTAATTTAAATTAGTTGGCATCTGACGTTTACACCGCTCCGCTCTCCGCGGCGATAGAAAATCGCTTTAAAGTCTCTGTATCCTGCAAAAATGAGCTAAAACATCTTAAATTTACGTACGGCATACACCTCTGCTGTGCCTTTAAGCATGTCAGATTTCTATTTTTAATTTTCCTTACAGCCGGAGATACGGTTTTGGAACAGATGAAAAATCTCGCTAGGGCACTGTTTCATACTTATCACGTCATATCTCGAAAACTGTTGAACGCCTTGCAATTAAATTTGTTGTTTATTAGCGATATAATCTCAACGGACAAAAAATTGGTTTCCGCTAGAAAAATCATTACAAACATTATTTAATACCGTCTAATTCCGCTCCTGAACCTGATAACAGCTTGTATTCGGTTAGGAAACGAGTCCACAAGATTGTGCGGGTATATCGCATCCATATTAGGGCACACTCTGAGGATTTGATAACATAGTTTCACCATATTGCGGGTGTGTTGATTGCGGCGTCCCCCCCCCCCCCTCTTGCAACATGTCCCACAGATTTTTTATGGGATTCACGTCAGGCGATTCTAGGGGCCCATCGAGGGTGGGGGAGTGTTCAGGAAACCACATATTCTTCCGGCCCAGTGAACTTTGCTGTTGTCGTTTTTATGCTCGTGTATGAGCAGCGACGTCTTACGAGGTGACGGACTCCTAATGTTAATTACGTGCTGTTCCCGTCGCAATGTTCTCTCACCAGCAAGTCGGTAGGGACCTTTATTCACTGCCTGCAGCAATTTCTGCCTAGTTTGGAAGACATTTCGATTTACGAGTCTTGGAACGAGTCGTCGGTCGCTCTCAGTCCGTATATTTTTGCGGCCATAATTCTGACTCTGCGTTTCGTGGCCACGTGTGCATGTAGACACGTTCGACAGTCCGCCATGAAGCCAACAAATGTCGCAACTTCACACACAATATGACCGTGGTCACGACCAAACATGATTTCCCGTTTCTGTCACTCTGTTACATCTTTACATGTGGTCATGTTCACGTAAAATGTCCGCTTGCAACATAGATGTCTCACTGATCGCTACAGCATTATGCTCACGTAGAGGCAGCGCGAATGCGATTGAGCTCGTGACTAGATCGTTGCGTCAACTGTAAAGACATAACGATTCATCTTTATGTGCGCACCTGAGTGACTAATTTTGTGTCTGGTAAGCTTACTTCGCTCGGCAACAGATCTATCCAAAGTTTCTTATCGCATGGCAGCTGCTGTATATAAGCTTCGGAATACGGCCTCTTTTGCGGCTTTGCTGGTATTTAACTCCTAAGATGAAGTCTAAAATCGCGCTCTTCTACAAAATCACACAAGTAACTTTGAAATTCGCGTTTGATATAAATCTCTGTAATGTCTCTAAGCAAGTAAAAATATTGTTCTCGGCTTTAATTGTAATTTCTCAAGCAATAGGCGAAATTTTCGCGTTCAGAAAAGTTTCGTCTCTGAGATTTGGCAGGCTCAGTGCTTTGTGCAGCAGAAGCGGTAACACAGTGGGAGCCGTCAGCACGGCTCACGTTCGTTTGCTGCCCTAAACAGTTCAGGCCTCGCTCCCTGTGAAATGTCAACTTATCTAAACAGTACTATAGCTCTGGCAGGCACAGGCTATCAATTACAGTATTCCTGTTGGCGTGATTTCTCCCGCTGCGTTTGAAATATTGCGGCCGAGATGGCTTATCATTAAACCGCTCTCTCACGATACGTGAATGCCAACGTGGGGAAACGGTTTTGTATGCCACATCTTGAGTGTACGAATTTCCTTCAGATCCTTCCAGTTAATTTCAGGCTGGCATCTGCTTTTCGTACAATTAGTTTTTAAGTGATCATTTCATTTTAGGTCGCTCCGGACGGACTCAAAGGTATTTTACAGTGGTTCCTGCTTCCAGTTTCTCCAATAGCGTAATCGAACAGTAACGTGTCTCTTCTCGTATTTGTTTTTCTTTCACAGTATGGACGGCCAACTTCATCTCATTACAAAATCAGAAATTAATATGCTTTTTACAGTGCTCAAAAGAACTTTGGGCGTTTGTCATACTCCATTGAACAAAAATTGTACCTTTCAAAGCTAAAGTACTTTACGAAACATCATCACATCCTTGATCGTTTACGTAAAAGGGGACTTAAATGTCCGACATGGATCGAAAACAAAGTGGAAAAGTCAATCATCTCGTCATCCTGAGTGCTTTTCATTGAACTTTGATCTTCAATAACATGTATCCCCACCGTGAGTGTTTATTACTGTCTCACACCTAAGTGGCACGCTCCGTGTGAGTCTACTGAGATCACCCTGTAGCATCCGTCCCCATTCCTCAATGAGAGCCCAGGGGAGTTCTTGGAGAGTCTGTGGTGGAACAGGGCGACCACGAACACGCCTGTCAAGAACGTCCCACATACGCACGATGGGGTTTAGGTTGGGATTCATTGCCGGCCAGTCCTTTGCTTCAGTTTCCAGGCTTCGCAAAATATCCCTGCCGACGGTCACCGCACGGGTGGAAGGAATTCTGGACCACCACCATATGCAGCAGCCACCACAAGGCCAACAGAATCCGTTCGATGTACTGCGTGGCGGTTAGGTGACCATGGATAATGGAGGAGATCAGTATGGCTGTAAACACTGAAGCCACCCTGCAGCATCAAAGAACCTTGGAAATCTGTAGATTCACTTCCTTCTGAGGGGTCATCTTAAACTGTGTTGCATAACACATCCAATAGATGGCGAATGATATTAATTGTTGCCTAAATTCAAAGCCAAGATCACACGCCATGCAATAAGACCACAGGTACCGACTGTATCAAAATAGATTTAACTTAACAGACGGTGATACACGTGTTCTCCTAATTCTTTTGAACCGTGTGTTTCAAAGAATTCACATCTGTTACTAAAGGCTTGTGAAATTCTTCCCACAGACAAACGATTCTGTGGTCGGGGCATCCACACCTCTCGTAGGACATTACTTAGCAAGAATTCCACAACTAGCTGTATTTTGAACCAAATTTATTAAGGCACTGCAGGTTTTATGGCTTATAGCCACATCATAGGTGCATTATCAAACAACAAGAAATAAACAGTGATAGTGATTGAACCCCAATTCATCAAAGTAATAGCAGAGCCATAAGCACCTAATTATGAGAAAAGATAAAAACAACAGTGTGCCTACAAATATGAAAACATGGTAAATAACATGGTGGAGAATGTAGAAGGCCCACCTTACATAGTTAAAACCATAATGTCCGTAGGACGGATAATCAATGATTTTGGTCCAGCGTCTCATTTTCTTTCTTTGATTATAGGCATATCGTTGTTGCCTTTTCATTCATTGACTATCCACGCTAGCTTACAGCATGCGCTGAATGGAATAGACAGTGTAATGAGTACAGAATATGGATAGAGGATAGAGCGAAGAAAAACGAAAAAAGCAGCCGAACTGATAATATCAGAATTGGGGATCAGAAAGTAGATGAAGTTGAGGAACTCTGCTACCTAGGCAGCCAAATAACCCACGATGGACGGAGCAAGGAGGACGAAAAAAAGTAGACTGGCATTGGCAAGAAGGGCATTCTTGGCCAAGAGAAGTCTACTAGTATCAAACATAGGTCTTAATTTGAGGAAGAAATTTCTGAGAATGTACGTTTGGAGCACAGCATAATATGGTAGGAAAACTTTGAATGTGGAAAAACCGGGAAGAAGAGAATCGAATCATTCGAGATATGGTTTTACAGAAGAACATCGAAAATTGATGGATTGATCAGGTAAGAAATGAGGTTCTCTGCAGAATCTGCGAGGAAAGGTGTATGCTCGTATGGAAAACGTGACAAGAAGAAGGGACATCCGTTAAAACATCACGGAATACCTTCCACGGTGCTGCAGGGAGCTGTAGAGGGTAAAAAATTGCTGAGGAAGACAGAGATTGGAATACATCCAGCAAATAATTGTGGACGTAGTTTCCAATTGCTACTTTGAGATGAGATGTTCACCATGTTTTAATGTTAGTAAATAGTAGGCTAGTGCTTTTCTCTATTCTCATAATTAGGTGCTTATGTCTCTGGTGTTGCTTTGATGTATATGGGTTCAATAACTACTATAGTTTATTTCTTGTTGTTTAGACATGGGCGGCCGCTGTGGCCGAGCGGTTCTAGGTGCTTCAGTCCGGAACTGCGCTGCTGTTGCAGTCGCAGATTCGAATCCTGCCTCGGGCATGGATGTGTGTGATGTCCTTAGGTTAGTTAGTTTTAAGTAGTTCTAAGTCTAGGTGACTGATGACCTCAGTTGTTAAGTCCCATAGTGCTTAGAGCCATTTGAACCATTTTTTTTTTTTTTTTTTTTTTTTTTAGACATGCACCTGATGATATGGCTGTAAGCGACAAAGATAGTGACTTAACAAAATTGGGTTGAACGCAGCTTGTTGCGGAGTTCTTGCTAAATAATGTCTTTCCAGAAAGACTTGCATTCTCAGCATTCACAAGCGTGACTAATTACCTACGCTCTCGCAATGGGAACCGCTTGATGCTTGTCCACTAGAACGTGACTGATTGCCTTCGAGTGTAGAATGCTAAGATTTCTGTTGAGATGCCAACAGTACTTTCACTTCATGTCTCTCTGTAGCTGACTGCATGAGTAATAACACAGGCAAGACAACAACAGATATAGAATAGTGGTAAGTGTATGTCATTAAACAACAAAAATCGTACACGTCACGCAGAATATTTTATTCGAATTACTCTATACTACCATCTTATAAAACATTTACTGTTCTTCCAGAAACACTCTGTATCTAAACGATGTGTCTTGAGCCAGATATTTACTTCTTGCCTTCTCTTTGGATACTATACATGACTCTCTGTTATAGATATCTCGCATGTGTCCTTGTTTAAAGAAAACTGCCATTCGTTAAACAAAATGAAAATTTTGTTAAAGCCTTTCTTCATTTCCTTATGATGTCCAATTACGATACCTTCGTCCCTTTACAATACCTACCTGCACACGTCATCACCATTTTGATACACAAATACACTCCGTCGATGTTCTCAGCATTGACACACTTCTGTATATTAGTGCAAAGTTTCTCGTAGTATGTGTTGACTATGGGCAAAAGCATGGTTATTTGTGTTTTGTCCAACAGAAAACAGTTCCATTCACCTTGTGGTGATTTCTTCTTCTGCAGTTCAGTCCACTCGCCTTCCCTGTTAGAAAAATGCATATTGTTCATTGGCTAGAAAAAGCTGTAGCAGAAACTTGCTGCACTACTCATCTTTGCAGGTCACGTTAAAAGGTCTTTCAGTATCAGGTTAACTGAGTGATTAATTGAAAGATAATTTGCGAGTAAAAACTTTAATTTATTGTGTTTGGTTTGATACAAAACACCGCCAAGTCCTTGCTAATCTTAATTGACAGTTTTGTCATTCACCTGCAATCACACTCACTCATAATACAGAGTCTGCCAGAAAAATGTATACATTCTTTGTCAGGCTCTATCGAGATATCAATATTGTTGTTCGATTTGAGTTAAGAGTGTGTTGTAGTATGGTCTTTGGCACAAGAGATGTTAGTACTTTCATCTCAGTATTGAGAAAACAAGATGGTTGGAGCACGCTTGGCATTAAAGAAACATAAATGTATTGTGAAGTGATTTTTCAAGCTTGATAATGCTGTTGAAGTCAACGTCAGTGGAGGCGGGAGTTTGAAACGGAACTGCCAACCTGCCTAACAATGAAATTCATCATTGACAAGTTTGAATTGCGTGGAACGATTTGTGATATTCAGGAAGACAGTGGGCATCTACCAGTCCTGCTTCGTTGGCTCTCATGTTGGAAACGTTTGTTAATTCTCCACGTAAGTCTGCTAAGCAAAGTGCATGTGAAGTGTGGGTAACAGACGGTGATACACGTGTTCTCCTAATTCTTTTGAACCGTGTGTTTCAAAGAATTCACATCTGTTACTAAAGGCTTGTGAAATTCTTCCCACAGACAAACGATTCTGTGGTCGGGGCATCCACACCTCTCGTAGGACATTACTTAGCAAGAATTCCACAACTAGCTGTATTTTGAACCAAATTTATTAAGGCACTGCAGGTTTTATGGCTTATAGCCACATCATAGGTGCATTATCAAACAACAAGAAATAAACAGTGATAGTGATTGAACCCCAATTCATCAAAGTAATAGCAGAGCCATAAGCACCTAATTATGAGAAAAGATAAAAACAACAGTGTGCCTACAAATATGAAAACATGGTAAATAACATGGTGGAGAATGTAGAAGGCCCACCTTACATAGTTAAAACCATAATGTCCGTAGGACGGATAATCAATGATTTTGGTCCAGCGTCTCATTTTCTTTCTTTGATTATAGGCATATCGTTGTTGCCTTTTCATTCATTGACTATCCACGCTAGCTTACAGCATGCGCTGAATGGAATAGACAGTGTAATGAGTACAGAATATGGATAGAGGATAGAGCGAAGAAAAACGAAAAAAGCAGCCGAACTGATAATATCAGAATTGGGGATCAGAAAGTAGATGAAGTTGAGGAACTCTGCTACCTAGGCAGCCAAATAACCCACGATGGACGGAGCAAGGAGGACGAAAAAAAGTAGACTGGCATTGGCAAGAAGGGCATTCTTGGCCAAGAGAAGTCTACTAGTATCAAACATAGGTCTTAATTTGAGGAAGAAATTTCTGAGAATGTACGTTTGGAGCACAGCATAATATGGTAGGAAAACTTTGAATGTGGAAAAACCGGGAAGAAGAGAATCGAATCATTCGAGATATGGTTTTACAGAAGAACATCGAAAATTGATGGATTGATCAGGTAAGAAATGAGGTTCTCTGCAGAATCTGCGAGGAAAGGTGTATGCTCGTATGGAAAACGTGACAAGAAGAAGGGACATCCGTTAAAACATCACGGAATACCTTCCACGGTGCTGCAGGGAGCTGTAGAGGGTAAAAAATTGCTGAGGAAGACAGAGATTGGAATACATCCAGCAAATAATTGTGGACGTAGTTTCCAATTGCTACTTTGAGATGAGATGTTCACCATGTTTTAATGTTAGTAAATAGTAGGCTAGTGCTTTTCTCTATTCTCATAATTAGGTGCTTATGTCTCTGGTGTTGCTTTGATGTATATGGGTTCAATAACTACTATAGTTTATTTCTTGTTGTTTAGACATGGGCGGCCGCTGTGGCCGAGCGGTTCTAGGTGCTTCAGTCCGGAACTGCGCTGCTGTTGCAGTCGCAGATTCGAATCCTGCCTCGGGCATGGATGTGTGTGATGTCCTTAGGTTAGTTAGTTTTAAGTAGTTCTAAGTCTAGGTGACTGATGACCTCAGTTGTTAAGTCCCATAGTGCTTAGAGCCATTTGAACCATTTTTTTTTTTTTTTTTTTTTTTTAGACATGCACCTGATGATATGGCTGTAAGCGACAAAGATAGTGACTTAACAAAATTGGGTTGAACGCAGCTTGTTGCGGAGTTCTTGCTAAATAATGTCTTTCCAGAAAGACTTGCATTCTCAGCATTCACAAGCGTGACTAATTACCTACGCTCTCGCAATGGGAACCGCTTGATGCTTGTCCACTAGAACGTGACTGATTGCCTTCGAGTGTAGAATGCTAAGATTTCTGTTGAGATGCCAACAGTACTTTCACTTCATGTCTCTCTGTAGCTGACTGCATGAGTAATAACACAGGCAAGACAACAACAGATATAGAATAGTGGTAAGTGTATGTCATTAAACAACAAAAATCGTACACGTCACGCAGAATATTTTATTCGAATTACTCTATACTACCATCTTATAAAACATTTACTGTTCTTCCAGAAACACTCTGTATCTAAACGATGTGTCTTGAGCCAGATATTTACTTCTTGCCTTCTCTTTGGATACTATACATGACTCTCTGTTATAGATATCTCGCATGTGTCCTTGTTTAAAGAAAACTGCCATTCGTTAAACAAAATGAAAATTTTGTTAAAGCCTTTCTTCATTTCCTTATGATGTCCAATTACGATACCTTCGTCCCTTTACAATACCTACCTGCACACGTCATCACCATCAATGAGCAGTCTGAGAACTTCAAAATGGTTCAAATGGCCCTGAGCACATGGGACTTAACATCTGTGGTCATCAGTCCCCTAGAACTTAGAACTACTTAAACCTAACTAACCTAAGGACATCACACACATCCATGCCCGAGGCAGGATTCGAACCAGCGACCGGACTGAGCGCCTAGAACCGCTAGACTACTGCGGCCGGCAATCTGATAACTGCTGTTGACGCAATCTCATGAATCCTTTATGTATATTGAAAATATTAAAGACACTATAACGCTTCCTGATAGTACATTTGACGTTACCTTCGTTTCTGTTGACAGGGTGTATCAAATTAATGGCGTAAAAGCATGCGGTTGAAAGTACACGACACTCGAAACAAAACAAAAAAGAAGTCTCAACAAATATGGGCTCTAATTCATACCTTAAGAGCTGTTGATCACTTGTTCATCTTCGATGTGAAACACGTCTCTTCCACTGCAAGTCCTTTGTTTACCTTCTTTTTGGAGGAGGCAGTATGGGCTAGATCGAGAATAAAAATTCAGTAATATGGGTTCTAAAATTCATACATTAAGATTTATGGGAGTTGTTCAGCAGAAGAGATTGGTTTCCCAGTAACGGGATAAGCAAGCGCTCTTAGCTCTTAAGGTATACGTGTAAGAGCCCACGTTTACTGAGACGTCTAGTATTGTGTACTTTTAGCGGTGCGCTTTTAACCCATCAGTTGTAATACGCTTCTTGTATAGTCGACCCCACTCCATCGTAAAACACAGAGTTCTGCTGCTGGTAAACCCATCTGGGTATAATGTCGTGGTCCATGAAACATTTCTGTTCCTAAAGATGATGTTTGGTTTGTAGGACGCTCAAATGCGCGGTCATCAGCGCCCGTACAAAGTACCAATTTTGTGACAGTCCAATATAGCCACTGTCAAGAATGACGAGGATGATGATGGAATGAGAGGACAACACAAACACCCTGTCCCCGGGCAGAGTAAATTCCCCAACCCGGCTGGGATTCGAACCCGGGACCCCGTAATCGTAGTGACGCTAGCCACTAGACACGAGCTGCGGACCGTTCCTGAAGAGTTTCCCGAAAACTCTACCAGCAGCAATGTTATCCGGTCGTGAAAGTCCTCATTGAAGCAGAGAGTTCCGTTTACCAAAACGTCATCGACCCATCCCATATAGGTAAAGATACTCCGTAAAGCCGAAGGTGCGACACAGTGTCGATCTTTTTTCGTAAATCTAATAAAATGAACTCTGCTCACCTGCTTCTACTGTTTACCATGCTTCTTTTCGTAACGTTTTTGTCCAGAACATGCTCCAGACTCCTGTAACGCATGGACGTTAACGCTTTTGGTCTGCAATTCTGTGCATCAGTTATTTACCCTTCTTTTCTAAACAAGAGTTACCTGTGCTCTTATTCTATCAACCAAGTCTGTTCGCTGCACGCGAGAATTTCGGTAAATCTGAGTTAAGAAAGTGGCCAGTTCTTCATCGTATCAGTGTAAAATAAAATCTGATAGGAATTACGTCAGGGCCTGGGGCCTTGTTGACTTTGAGTAAACTTAAATAGTTTTCCAGTATCGAGGGTGCTTATTTCAGTAAGTCTAATTCGTGGATACTTGAGCTTGAAATATTAGAATAACAGCTCACTGTATTTGACTTGCTGAAAGAGTGTTCTGTTGTTTCTGGCATCGTACTGGAATAGTAAACATTGTAGATACGTCAGGACGTCATCGACGAACAAGATTCGTACGATTAACCGGATTTTAACTTCATAGTGAGACATGCCTGGACTGCTTCAGCAGACGACTTAGCGATCGCATCACGAATTCGGGACATGGGAAACGATTTGCTAGAACTGGGCTGCTTCTCAAATATCCCCTCAAAGTCTGCTACCGACCATGTCGATCAAAAGTACAGCTACTATCTGGGGGTGTGACGGTTGTGGCGAGGCATAGCCAACAATGAAGGTATCGGCTCGGAGGAACTTTGAATACTCACCATCTATCATCCAAGCAACTCTGTTGTTTCTTATGGAGAATCCAAATCTGCAATAAAAAATGGGGGTTTCAATTTAAGATTTAAAAGTTGTCCCCCGCCCCACCCAAGGGGGCAGGGCTGGGGGGTCACGTGTAGTATCATTTGATGTCCCCCTTTGAGCTTACGAACTTGTCTTACCCACTATTTTTACCCGATGAATAGTTTTCGAGATAATCTCATCCGAAACTTCAGCTGGACCAACCTGCATATCAGGAACAATAGAGGGCCTGTAACACTTCCTAGGGGAACGCCGGATATCTATGGTGGTCCACACTTAACTTGTTCATCTATTTCCCTGAGAACCCATTCGTTCGACTTCTCCTCTCTCCAACTTATTTTCAGCATCCTGCTCCACATTTCCATTACTTCTAACCTTTGGATATCGTATTTCATTAGGACCCATCTTTCATAGGCATATAAAAAACACGCGAAACAAATGTTTTGATGAATTCTTTCGTGCTTTTAATAATTAGGTACCTGCTTGTCATAAGCAGTTTCTTGTTACTCGAATCTTGTTCAAAGGGCTATTCTCCTGACTTCCGTGGCGCACCTGTTGTTTCGAGTGTAATTGCTTCCTCAGTGGCAGAACTTACTGCATTGTTGTTGTTTTTTCAACGCTTATCTTGACGCTTTTTTGCGTCTCTTTAGTGGATTTTTTTGACAGTTATTACGTTTGTTTTTCAAGTTTTCAGTTTCAATTTTGCTTCCCTTAGTGTGCATTATAAGACTCGCAGCATTTTACTGCAGTTAATGCAATGCCATCATTATACAATGGAGTTCTTGAGCGTTGATGTTCCCTTTGGTCTTACTGGCACGTTGACAAACCACTGCGCGGCATGATATGTAGTCGATAAAGAAATTGACCCATGGAGTAAAGACCTGATACGAATACAGCAGCTGGCGGCAAAGTATTAAGAGATACGAAGTCTGTCGGAATGTGTGATGTAGTAAGTACACGCGTAGGCAATTAAAACCTCTAAAACGAGGTGACGATGAAAACAACCTTTGATCTTCGATCGTTACAGGGGGAGAGCCTCCTTGTTACTTGGATGTGTAAATACGAAAAAGCTTTCAGTCAGATTTGGCAGCAAAGCTTCGTACTAGACTGGCTGAAGCATTTCATGCTATTTTCAGGATGAAGTTTTCGCTGTGCAGCTGTTTGTGTTGCAAAATTTCCTGGTAGATTAAAACTTTTTGCTGCGCCGGAACTGAACCCAGACTCCTGGTTTTTAGAGACACTGCAACATTAACCGGAACAGCAAAGGGGGGGGGGGGGGGGAATAGGTGGGGATACGTGCATTACTCCCTAAACTTCTTGAGTGAGTGAAATCTGGGTAACAAGCCTTTTAAGAGGCGACCAGATTACTGCAGTTTGTTATGTGAATACTCATTTAGTTTTGAAACTACTGCCATGAGCTCCACATTACGTGGATTGCTATAGCTCATAGACAATTTTTGGCGCTACTGACAAGGGAGGCCACGACGTTCGGATCACGAATTTTCTAACCTTTCTACATTTCTAATAGTCAACTGGGATAACATTCAGTGCAAATGGTAAGGCGATTTCGAGAAAATAGCAAGAGTAATTTTATGCGACAGTGATGTACAGCTGCGTTGCGACCCTATGCACGAGCTGTCGGTGGTCACGTGGTTAGCGTTCAAGCTCCGTAATCGGTGGATCGCTCATAGGTCTTTTTTTTTTAATTTATATTATTTTCAACGCTAGCTGTACTATTTCGTACATAATATATTTGCAAAGTAATATTTATGAAAAGACATGTGGATTTGCATTAACTTTTATTGAATACCCAATGTTGTTTCTCTATTTACTAATTTTCATTATTACAATAGATATTATGCTACTTTTATTTCTGTAGGGAAGTTAAAAACTTCATCAAGCGCCTTCAAACTTGGTCATATTTGATTGACAACGAACGAGAAATTGCTTCTCTTGAAGATGCTTTTAAAATACCTTCAATCGTACATCGCCAACTTTCGGAACCAATATTTACGAAAATGTTACGTTTCGCATGATTTGCATCCATATTGTCGGAGGAAAGAAACATTTTTCAAAATGCCAGCGAGCTTGTTTTTTCCTTAGAAACTCACAAGATTCCTGCATTCATTCGATGTAGTAGATGACGTTTTAATTTTATGTTTTCAGTGTCTATATCAGATATACTATCCCGCGGACTTGAAATGTCGAAAGCACATCCGACGATTAATTGTACATTATGATCGTATTCCGGCATATTGTAAATAATTGTATAATCGAATAAAGTTATTTGCACCTTTATTTATCGATATTTGACTTGAGCTTTACATTCCTGTTCCTCGTTTTTGAAACCTGTGTCTACACATCGAAGCGTCCAGGTACAAAGCATTTCTCAGTACCCTACCCGATTGCAGATATAAGGGATTTCGGTAATCACGTCGGACGTTTGATCGTTTACTTGTCGACAACAGCAAATATAATATTTGTTGTGATAATAAAAAGTGGCGAACAACCAAATAACATTGGTAATTCAATAAAAGTTTTATGTAAATACACGTGCATTATCATATTATCTTTCAAATGTAATAAGTATAAAATAATATGGCTTGTGTTGAAAAAGCTATAAATTAAAAAAAAAAAAAAAAAAAAAAAAAACGAGCTGGAATCGGCCCAGCGATTCGCAGATTACGGAGCTTGAACGCTATCCAAATGCCCATTCCATCTCGTGCTCAGGGTCGCAAGCGCATCGGTACATCACTGATGTGTAAGACTGCTCTCGCGATTTTCTCGAAATTGCCCAAGTAGTACGCCTTACTACTTGCACACTTCGTTTGCCTGATGGCCTACTAAAAGAGTACGAAGTTTGAAATAAATTCATGATCCGAACGGCGTGGAGTCCCCTTGTGAGTTAACGTGGCATTCGTTGTTGCCTGCGGATTTGTATTAGTGGGTAAAGAACTTCACCCCCCGCGTTCGTGGTGATGCCTTCCAACACGCCAGCTGACTGCACTCACCGTCAGAGCGGGATCAGGTGATGTAGCGGACGCTCGGAGCGGGCCACTATGCTCTGCCCTCTGGCTTCTGGCTTCTGTTGGCCACAGGTCGGCCGCTTCGGGCTCTTTGATCACTCGGCCAGCGTAACGCCGGCCTCCCTCGCCCCCGCTTCCATTGGCTGCTACAAAACACACACATACTGAACGAGGGCTCGCTTCATCCTGCTACTTCAGGTTTTTCTTTCGTCCACCACTGCAGCCTGTTCACCTGTGGAGTCCTTTAGAGTGTACACCTATTTTGAATACACCATAGAGGTGCGCGGATATCCGCAATACGAATTACTCTGTGCTTAAAAGTAAATGTGTACTGTAGTCAGTATTATTATTTTTCTCCATTTGTTGCAGTACTGGCTATGTATAATAATAATGAAATGAAATGTTCGTATGGCATTTATTGGCCGGGATATCCCCTTCGGGGTTCGGCCGCCGTATTGCAAGTCATTTTAGTTGACGCAACTTCGGCGACTTGCGTGTCAATGATGATGAAGGACATACAACACCCAGTCCCCTGCTGGGAATCGAACCCGGGCCCCTTTGCGTAGTAGGCGGTAACGCTAACGCTGCGCTACGGAGGCGGTCATAATAAAAATAATAATAATAATAATAATTACTGTAATTTAACCTCTGTTGCATGACTTTAGGGAAACCAATGTCTGTGAAAAAAGTATCTGGGCGTTACGATCAGATACGCAAAATACTATGTAATAAGTTGAACATAGAAACTGACGTACGATTAAAAAAAACTAAAATATTCGTCAGTTATAAATCGTTCAGTTATAAATCGTTCAGTTATAAATCGTTCAGTTATAAATCGTTCAGTTATAAATCGTTCAGTTATAAATCGCTCAGTTATAAATCGCTCAGTTATAAATCGCTCAGTTATAAATCGCTCAGTTATAAATCGCTCAGTTATAGAGACACGGAATCACTACCTGTGCTATTATTAAGCATCATTTTACATACCTAAAAAAATTTAACTAGATGTGATCCAACTGGCATTAATAATTCAGTCTTTCTGCTGTTTCCGATTATTTTACCGTACACTCGACCTTTAGCGAAGATTGCCGATTTTCAACTGTTTCTGCCAACATAATGAGGCAAATACAGTTCAGTTCGATGCAGTTAGTGTGTGTTGCCAGACAGAAGCGTCACGCATAAGCGAATGATTTCCTTATGCGCAAATTTACGGTTTGTTGCCAAATGGCACCATGCAATAGAGGGTTAAGATATTATTATCATCATCAATTATGAAAGGATTCAAAATTCCTTTCACAGACCTCTAGGGGTTGTAGAGGGGACTTAGTAGAGGGGACTTAGTAGAGGATGTTTTGATTTGGAACGCCTGTCCGGAAATGTACCGTTAACCTGGAGGGCTGGCTGTGGTGCTCTGCGGACACGCTGCGCTCTCGACTTTGAAGATGACCTTCGTCAGCAGAAGAGAACTCGAGGACAAAAGCTCGAAACACTGTCCGTGCCATGTGCTCCTAAAGCGCGCAGGTCAGAACTGCGCTGTTACCGTGAAGCGGGAGATACAAAACTGATCAGATCTGCAAACTTACTTTCCATTCAAATGGTACATTTCTGGACATGGGTTCATTATCAAAACTTCATCTACTAAGCCTCTTTTACAATCCCAATTACGTTAGGGCTGTGGCTTCGGAAAATAAAATTGGTGGATTATGTTCTGAAAGTCACTATCCTTGATCAAAATAGTATCTCCCCGAATCAAAACACAACTGAAATCGTTTTAAAAGTGTTTTGAAACAGTCACGGTGGTCCTTTCTGGAGTTGCATTCAATACTGCAGTACAATTTTCTTGGATGCCCTTAATTGCGTCATCACGGTGTCATTTCATTATCAACTTCAATTTGGGAAACAACCAGAGGTGGAATGGGGCCAAATCCGGCAAATACGGTTGGTGATCTAGGACTGTGATCCATTTTCTGGCCAAAAGCTCGAGCACAATCTTCGCTTTGTGGGTTGGGGTGTCGTCGTGGAAGACCAGCCACGAACCTGCCTCTCGGTGTTCGGGCCGAATTCGACGAATTCTCGCCCAAAAAACGCTTGAGGATTCAAGAAACTTGATGTTGAGTCGCTGCTCCACTGTCATTTTCAGACGAGTGTCAGGCACCTACTCTTACATTCGCGGCCAGGATGCGTACTTGAGTAATGCTAGTGCTCTGACTTTTTACGCAATTGTTTTTGAAACGGAAAGGATCGTAACGCTGCAGCTTGCCACGAGATAGCATTGCAGTTTGGAAGCAGTCCTAACGAAACTAGGTATGCTGGGAGTGTAAGCAGCGATCACCACCTGGTTTATGCGCTGCTGCGGATGGAGGACAGGTGTAGGGGAAACAAGCCCCGCCTTTTCCTCACACGGCAGACAGCACGCTGGAATCAACGTTGCATTTAGAACGTCTACTAGGATGCTACAACGTGTTCTGTTGTGATGTGTAAGGCTTTCTCAGCGCGACGGATTGTGGTGTGCTTCCCGGTGTTCTGCAGAGTTGTTGTTTTACATTTTATGCACAATGCAGACCCATAGTCCCTTAAGAGACCAGGCAGCGAGTACACGTAACAGCAAGACTCGCAGCACCTGAAGAAGCCTGCTAGGTCGTTCGTCGAAATACTGTGCATAAAATTGAAAGAAGTCAAAAGAACACAGGGAAGTACACTATTAACGTGTTTTATTGTTTGGTAGCTGAGGTTGGTCACCGAGAGAAACAGTCAAAAAATGGCTCTAAGCACTATGGGACTTAAATCTGAGGTCATCAGTCCCCTAGACTTAGAACTGAGTAAACCTAACTAGCCTAAGGACGTCACACACATCCATGCCTGAGGCAGGATTCGAACCTGCGACCGTAGCAGCCGCATGGTTCCGGACTGAAGCACCTAGAACCGTTCGGCCACAGCGGCCGGTTGAGAAACATTCCATACCGTCTGGAAGTGGACAGATTTCCCCAGATTCCTCCGCTCCCAGAAAAGGGCAAACTGTAATGGCTTAAATGCGCTGTGATTTGGCTTGAATGCGCAGTGTCCTGGAGATCATAGAAGCGTTGTTGACTTCTATAGGTGCTAAAGAGGATGACGTGATGATCCTTCCGGTTTTCAGCAGTGTTACACGTACTTTCTGCTTCCGTTCTTACGAGCAGTTGCCTTACTTTTAAGTGTTCCCCGTTTCATTTGAATCAACAGAAGTCCTTCAGGTAATTTTTGAAAACCATCACAAATTTATTTGAAGACTATTCTGGATCACTCCATCCATTGGAAACTTAACTTTATATTGAGACTCATATTTGTGCATCACGTGCGGGGAAAAAAGTGTTTCGCATAAAACCAGTGATTCCGTCAACATTTCTCTTAAATATATTTACTGTGCACAGTTCACTTGCAAGCGTCTGGTCCTGCATGGGTACATTTACAATACTTTTACCTCGAGGGCGTGTATTACGGGGTATTCATTGATCTCTCCTTATTTTCACTCAAATGAATTACACGATCACCTCTTCTAATTCGAGGGAGTGCTTGAAAGTAATGCCCCGGAATTTTTTATGTGAACACTCCTAAAGCTTTTAAATAAAGCAAATGTTAATAACATTCTGCGTCTTTATTCTTCACGTCTATATATTTGCAACCCTCTGCCGCTAGAGGGCCCCAAATTGTAGCGTGTAACACGGCGGTGTGTGTCGTAACTATATCGGTGCTTGAGAAACAGCGTGCTGTAATCGAGTTTCGAATTCGAAGAGTTTATTCACACATGGAGTACCATCTCCATCAGTATTGCGACACCAGACCACATACGAACGCAGCAACATCTGCAACAATTCGACACCTTGGGTTCAGTGCCATCGATCACCTTCCATACAGTCCCGACTTGGCCCCATCCTATATTCATCTGTTTCCAAAACGTAAAGAACATCTTAGAGGACTTCATTTTGATTGTTAGGAAGCGGTGCAAGTAAAGGTAAGGTTGTGGCTCCGTCAACAAACGCTCTGCAGCGACGGTATCAACAAATTGGCCTCCCATTGGGAGAGATGTGTACTTCGCCAGGGTGACTATGTTGAGAAGTAAATATATTGACTGAAGACTAAAGATGTAGAATATTACTGACGTTTGTTGCATTTAAAAAGCTTTAAGAGTTTTCACATAAAAAATTCGAAGCCACTACTTTTCAGCAAACCTTCGCATAAAAATACGTTTGTTCTTGTAATGCCTTACAAAATGAACAAGCCTGCCCACTGCAGTGCTTGGCTGGCGCAGACATACTTCCTTTTGCTACGGTGTCTGCCGGCTACCTGTTATTTTAACACGTGACAAGACACAGTGCATTCCTCTCGCTGCGGCGCTTGCCATACTATGAATACACTGATCAGCTAGAACACTATGACCACGTACCTAATAGTCGATATGTCCATCTTTGGCACGGATGAGAGCGGCGACGCATCGCGTCATGGAAGCAGTGAGGCCTTGCTAGGTTGCTGGAGGGAGCTGACACCACATCTGCACACACAAGTCACCTAATTCCCGTAAATTCCAGGGAGGGGTCGATGAGCTCAGACGCCACGTTCAGTCACATCCCAGATGTGATCGATCGGGTTGAGATCTGGCGCGTTGGGGGCAGTGCGTCAATTGGAACTCGCCACTGTGTTCCTCGAACCACTCCATCACACTCCTTCTCCTGTGACATCGTGCATTATCGTGTTGAAAATGCCACTGCCATCGGGAAAACATGGTCATCATAAAGGGGCGTACGTGGTCTGCGATCAGTATAAGATACTCCGTGGCCGTCATGGTGCCTTGAACGAGCTCCACTGGACCCAAGGAAGCCCACGTGAATGTTCCCAAGAGCATAATGGGGCTGCCGCCAGCTTGTCTCCGTCCTGCAGTAAAAGTGTCCAGGAGCTGTTCCCCTGGAAGAAGACGGATTCGTGCCTTCCCGTGGGCATGATGAAGAAGGTATCGGAATTCATCAGACCATGCAGCGCTCTGCCACTGCGCTGACGTTCAGTACCGAAAGTAACGTGCCCGTTTCAGTCGTAGATGCCGATGTCGTGATGTTAACATTGGCAAATGCATGGGTCGTAAAGGCCCATCGTTAGTGTTCGGTGCCGCATATGTTCAGACACTCTTGTATTCTCAAAGTTTTGAACATAGCTGTTTGGTTCGGTGACCGTTTATAAATTAAAATTCAAACAAATGAGCCCTAGGTCACAATTTTTTAGTTTTATTAACCAGGTTTCAGCACTTCTAAGAGTGCCTTCACCAGAATTTAGACACTTTTAAGTGGTGTATAACATAATTACAAATTTATGGGAAGAAAAAAATTATATATAAAAAAGTGTAAGTACTGACTAACAATACAAGACAGAGACAGTACAAACATGTCACGTATAAAACAAATAACAGGCCAGAAGGGCAGATTACAACCTGTGGCTGTACAGGTATAAGCAGCCCTTAGAGGCTCGCCTTCACACATTACTTTTAAATATTTTTTGACTAAAGCCCTTCTGGCCAGTTATTTACTTTATACGTGACATGTAAGTACTCTCTCTGTCTTGCATTGTTAGTCAGTACTTACACTTCTTTATATAAAAAATTTTTTCTTCCCATAAATTTGTAATTTTGTTATAGACCAATTTTAAATGTCTAAATTCAGATGAAGGCATTCTTAGAAGTGTTGAAACCTGGTTAATAAGACAAAAAAATCGTGACCGAAAGCTCAATTGTTTCAATTTTACACTTGTATTCTGCCCACTATTAAAGTCTGATGTTAGTTCCGCCCGACTTCTGGACGTGTTTTCACCTTGGTTTCGCCACGTGCTGAAGACACTCACCACAGCACTCCTCGAACACCCGACAAGTCGTGCAGTTTCCGAGACTCTGAACCATCACAATCTGCCCTCCATCAAACACAGATAGATCGCGCGCCTTCCCCATTCTACAAACAGAGACAGCACGCTCACTGATACTACATGCACAGTGCGTGTGTCTGACCAGCAGTCATTTCCTGCCAGGTGAGCTGCTGTCTCCTGGACGAGTTTCTGTCGATAATTAGTCGGTGGCCATAATGTTCTAGCTGATCAATGTACATCTGCTTGCTGCAGAGTCTCCAAGGTAACTACTTGCTACCTAATCGTCCGCATCAAAGCGACCGGATGCTTCTGGTGGGCGCACCCAAAACAGTTACAAAGTTCCCACTGTGAGCAGGCTGAACTGTCCAGTTTGCGAGATTCCATTGTATCTGATTAGGAGTCGCAAAGTGGCTTACAAAAATCAACAAGTACACTACTACGCTTATTACATTGTGAGTTGTAACACGTCAACATGATTTAACATTATAGCCAGTAACGTACATTTATACTACACATTAATGTGACCACCTGTCAAAAGCCTGAATAACCATCTTTTGCTGTGCGGACCGCCACGAGACGTCCAGGAAGAGTGTCAGTGAGTTTCTGCAAGGTACCGACAGGGATGTGGAACCATGCCGACTATAGTGCCTTGGCCGTTTGCGCTAGGTTTCTCGGTTGAGGATCCAGACCGATCGAGGTGGTCCCACAGATTCTCGATTGGGTTAGAACTGGCAGTTTGCTGGCCGGAGGAGTACGGTAAACTCATTGTGGTGTTCTTCGAACCACGCAAGTACACTGCGAGCTATGTGACACGTTGAATCGTCCTGCTGGTAGATGCATCGTGCGGAAGAAAAACAAACTGCTTGTAGTGGTGGACATGGTCCCCAGATAGATGCGTATTTGTGTTGATCCATTGTTCCTTTCAGAGTGACGACATCACCCAGGGAATGCAACGATAACGTTCTCCAGATTATAACACTCCCTCCTCTGGCCTGGACCCTTCCGACGACGTTTGTTGCAGGGTGTTTGCTTTCAGACGTTTCAAGTCGTACTCACGAACGGCCACCTGTTCGATGAAGCATAAATCGTGATTCATCTGAAAAGGTCACCTGTCGCCACTCACTTGAAGTTCAGTTGCGGTATTGACGTGCAAATTCCAGCCTTCGTTGTCGATGATTAGCAGCGAGATTGGGCGCATGACCCAGGCGTCTGCTGCGGAGGCCCACACACAGCTATGTTCGCTAAACTGTCGTTGAGGAGACACTGTTGATAGCCCCTTGGTTCATCTGGGCGGTCGATTACTTCGGCAGTTGAACCTCTCTTCGCCCGTACACATCTCCGCAGCCGTCGTTCTCCTCTGTCATCTTCGGCCTGGGGTGCACCACAGTTGCCTCGGTATTGGTTTTGGATAGCGCCATTTTGCCATGCATAGTATAGGCGACACATGAACAAGTTACAAACTGAGACGTTTCAGAAATGCTTTCAACCTTGGCCCGAAAACCAAAGATCATGCCCATTTGGACGTCAGATAAACTGCCCCGGTTCCGCATTACGACGACGACAGCATTGTTTTCAGTGTTCCCCGACACGCTTTGTATACCCGGCACTGCTAGTGCTGCTACCTGCTGGCTGTGAGTGCTAATTACACATTGACGTCGAAAGTACGGGGTGGTCACATCAGTGAGACTGGATTGTTTGTATGACTAATATTTAACATTGTGCAACGTGTAACACGATTTCATTTCGCTTATCAATATTGGGAAAATATTCTGCAGAAAAGTTCACGGAATTCATCTCAATAATTACGATAGCAAAATTTAACTTAGAAAACTATCAAGAAGATGGCGGACAAAGTTGTACTAAAATGTGGCCATGATCGGTATCAACATTCTTCCCCGCGTAATACGAGGTCCGCTTTTCGAGGATTTGCCAAATATATATTATTTATCGTTGTGGCGAGATGCTCCTTCGTCGTCAAGGCAATCTAAGGGAGGGAAGCCTTGTCCACCATCTGTCTGTGAATCAAGCAACCTTTGTTCTGTGTGTTACTGTATTTTAACTGTTTGTAAATTGTATTCTCTGAGGCGGAATTTGGGAACCAGCCCAGCATATGCTTGAATTAACGTGAGAAACTGACTAAAAACCACACCACGGTGTGTCTCATCTCTGTCTCTCTCAATCTGTCACGGTGTGCGTTACGACTGTACGAACAGGTCTATCTACATTCTTAGCGTAGCGATATGAAATGGAACGAGCACGCAAGAACGGTAGTGGGGAACGCGAATGGTCGATTTCGGCTTATTGGGAGTATTTTAAGAAAGTGTGGTTCGTCTGTGAAAGAATCCCGGGACAATATAGAACACTAATGCGACTCATTCTTGCGTACTGGGATCCCCACCAGGCCGGAGTTAAGGAAGACAAAGAAGCAATTCAAAGCCAGGCTGCTAAATTTCTTACCAGTAGGTTCGATCAAACACGGGAGCATGGAGCGTTATCGAGAAAACGTAGAGCAGGCATTTGAAGCTAACTGTAGAAAGTTTTTATTGCCACCAGTGTATATTTCGGGTGGGGACCAAGAAGACAAGAGAAATTAGGGCTCGTAGGAAGGCATATAGGCTGTCGTTTTTAGCTCGCTGTATATGCAAATGGAACAGGAAAGGAAATGACCAGTAGTGGTACAAGGTACCCTCCTCCACACAACGTAGGATGCCTTGCGAAGTGTGTGTGCGTGTGTGTATATAGATCTAGTCCAACAGAGAAGACGAAAATTCATACGAGGCGTAAAGCCTACCTTCAGAGCTCCAGTTTACAGTATTTTAACATCTGCAGATGGGGACAGTATTTTTCTTATCCGTGCATATCTCTAACTTTAGTCCGTCGGGATGGTTTTTAGATCTCTCTGCTCAGCTCTTTGATTGTGTTCATGAGGTTGGCTGGACGTACTCGTAGTTGGCATATAGTTCGCAGGTATACGAACATTTCAAGAATGGCTCAGGTGCTCGCATGTGACTCTTGTGCCACAAAAGACAAGAAATCGCCGTTGTTCATATTTTATTTTAGGCCGCTGTCTCCTGGTTTGGATGTCAGCTTAAGTTAAGAGTCTTACCGAAAGCCGATTAAATTATCGCTCCGCGTGCTCTGCCCTCTATCGTCTTCGTTCTTCAAAAAAATGGTCCAAATGGCTCTGAGCACTATGGGACTTAACATCTATGGTCATCAGTCCCCCAGAACTTAGAACTACTTAAACCAAACTAACCTAAGGACAGCACACAACACCCAGTTATCACGAGGCAGAGAAAATCCCTGACCCCGCCGGGAATCGAACCCGGGCGTGGGAAGCGAGAACGCTACCGCACGACCAAGAGCTGCGGACTTCGTTCTTCCTAATTTATACAATGGACTGGGCGAATATTGTTGGGCCTCTCTCCCTCTCCCTCTTCCTCTCCCTCTCCCTCTCCCTCTCTCCCTCCCTCCCCCTCCCCCTCCCCCTCCGTGGGCGCGCGCGCGCGCGCCCGTGTGTGTGTGTGTGTGTGTGTGTGTGTGTGTGTGTGTGAGCCGCACGAGGAATTGAATTGCGTGGGTATGGGGAGGGGGCGGGGATAAAGGGACATGGGCGGTGTGGTACGACAAACATAGTCTGTCCGCCCGGTCGCTGGTACCTCGCTCTTCTATCTTTTTCAAGTCGTTTTTATAGGGAACCCACAATATCTGGCGGCTCATAACATAGTTATTGCATTTCGTTTTGACAACAGTGGTGTCGCCGCGGTTGTTCTGTCTCACGGACAACTCGGTCTCCAGATAGGACGCTATGGGATGACTTCTTCTGGGAGCATCCGAGGACACCCAGTTCATCAGTCTTTGGTCAATACTCACACGGACTTAGTTTTCAGAATGGACGATGCCGTGGTGACAGTGGTGGAACGGCGCCTAGTATGGGCCACATAAGCCAAAATTGGTATAAAACTTTTGTTGTTGTTGTTGTTTTGAAATGAGATATAACTGCAGAAAACCTTTATTTGAACTTTTTTGTATAAACGGTGAAAACAGATTTCTAACCAAAATTACACACAGCAATAAAAGGTCTTCTTAGACTTATAATTCGAGATGTTAATAAAAGTGTCGGGTAGTATGGACTGTGGCCGAGCGGTTCTAGGCGCTGCAGTGTGGAACCGCTACGGTCGCAGGTTCGAATCCTGCCTCGGCCATGCGTGTGTCTGATGTCTTTAGGCTAGTTAGGTTTAAGTAGTTCTAAGTTCTAGGGGACTGATGACCTCCGCTGTCAGTGCTCAGAGCCATTTTGTATGGACCATATAAAAATACACAAAGGACGTTCAATAAATCCAGCAACACTTTTTTGTGAAAGCAGTTTGTTTTATTCAGGATTCCAGTACTCCATATTATTCCCCACTCTTTGGTTACAAAACCCTATTTTTCAACATAATCTCCGGTCAATTTCACGGCCTTACACTGCTTTACTGCGAGTGCTTGTATGCCCACATGGTACCACTCTACTGGTCGACGTCAGAGACAGTGTCTTCCTGTATCAATAACCTTCCCATCATCCATGTACTGCTTCCCGCAGAGTGCATCCTTCATTGGCCAGTACTGGAAATCTGTGGCCTGTCAGGTGAGTCCGATTTCAGTTAGTAAGAGCTGCTGGTAGGGTTCGAGTGTCTTGCAGACCCCACGAAGGCATGGTGTGAGCTGTGTCTATGTGGAATGGACTGAATCTTCTGGTCCATCTGAATCAGTCATTGACTGGAAATGATTATGTTCAGCTACTCATGGACGTCATGTTCCCAAATAACAATGGAATTTTTATGGATGCCAATGCGCTATGTCACCGGGCCACAACTGTTCGCGAATGTTTTGAAGGACGTTCTAGACAATTTGAGCGAATGATTTGGCCACCCAGCTCGCCCGACTTGAATGACGTCGAACGTTTATAGGTCAGTTCGTGCACAAAATCCTGCACCGGCAATGCTTTCGCAATTATGGACGGCTGGAGAGACAGCATGGCTTTGTATTTCTGCAGGGAATTTCCAACGACTTGTCGAGTCCACGCCGCGTCGAGTTTCTGCACTACGACTGGCAAAGGAGGTCGGACACAATATTAGGAGATATCGCGTGAGTTTTTGTCACTTCACTCTATTTCAAGGAACAAAAAAAGATTAAAGGTCTCCGAAAACTCCTGTCATTATTTCCTGTGGAAGGAAAAAGAAAAGGTTCTTTAATACACAGACTAATACCTCTGCGCAACCAGCGTGCAACGCAGCAAGCGACGCACATAGCTGTTGCCCCGACATGGATCTTTTATCGTTTCCCTTTAAATTTAATACGTCCGCTCGCTCCCCATCGCTGTCGTATATCGCTTGCAATGTATAGCGAATCTCATATCGTCTCGCAGCGAATGCTGGGCGTAGGATTGCCAACCGATAGCAGTCAAGCTGTACTCTGTATCTATATTCAGCAGGTTTCACGACTCTTATCAAGGTTAACCACTTCTCCTGTGACACATCAGGAACTTTCGTCAGTTGAAACGCATCGAAAACCGGCAAGTAATCTCGATCCTACAGCATGTAACAAAAAAGAGAATATTTGAAAAACCCAATCACAATAAATACGGCATCGCCATCCGCTGTAACTAAGTACCAGACCAAAGAATATAGCTCGTATCAGGCTTGAATTATGACTGTTGTTACGTGCCAAGATGAGCACAAAACGTGAACCTAAAACTGAATCTTGAGAAGGAGCAAGTCATCAGTGATTAGTGAGTACTATCGTGAAGTTGATCCTGCTCTACTTCCTTACTGTACCTCGTTACCTTTAATAAAAAATAAATAAAAGCAGTAAAATATCTCTGCATAATCCTAGATGAACGTCTAAGCTGGACAGAACAGATTGTTGTAACACGCTAGACATCTTTCTTGCCTGTACGCCTGGTATTCCCATTGAAAATAAAGCAAAAACTAGCCTTCGCTCTTACGTGTTTGGCAGAAAATTTATCAAACTGCTTTCACACTGTTCATCTACCTTTCCACTCTCGAATAGCGCTATAGCTATTTCTCCATATGTGTGTGGGACACAACAAAATATTTTGGTTTTCGGACGAGAAAGTTGGTGATTCAAATTTCGTGAAAATGTCTCGCCGCAACGAAAGACTCCTTTGTCTTAATGATTGCCACGCCAACTCTCTTATCACCGCCGTGATACACACTACCCTATTCCACCATAATACGAAATGAGCTGCCCTTCTTTAAATTTTCTCGATGTATTCCGTTAATCCTATATGGTAAGGATCCCGTGCCAAGCTCCATTACCCCAGATGAGGACGTACAAACGTAGTGCAGGAAGTCCCTTTAGTAGGTTTGTTTCATCTTCTAAGTGTTCTACCAATAAACTCAGTCTGTGGTTCGCCCCGTCCACAACATTTTCTTCGTGATTGTTCCCATGTACATTGTTCGCATTTGTAACCCTAGTTATTTAGTTGAATCGGCAACCTTTAAATTTCTGTGATACGTCGTGTTACCAAAATTTAACGGACTTTTTTTTAGTCTTCATGTAGAGGACATCATTCTTTTTAATATCTGGAGTGTTACCATTCTTCGCACCGTGCAGGCGTCTGGTCTAAATAATTTTGTTATTAGTTTTCATCTTCTGATGACTTTACTAGACGGTATTATCTGCCGACAATGAGGGCTTCCCGGATTATATCCTAAATCGTTTATATAGATGAAGAATAGTACAAATGTCCTGTAATGCTTCCTT
The DNA here is from genome assembly GCF_021461385.2 of Schistocerca piceifrons. Lineage (NCBI taxonomy): Eukaryota > Metazoa > Arthropoda > Insecta > Orthoptera > Acrididae > Schistocerca > Schistocerca piceifrons. The sequence goes on from NC_060142.1 coordinate 277,116,693, forward strand.
GGGAACCCCTGATATAACTTTGATGTTACTAGATGATTTCTCGTCAGTTACTACAAACTGTGACCTTTGTGACATGAAATCACTAATTTAGTAGCACAACTTAGACGATACTGGATAGGTACACAATTTGATTAATAGCCGCCGCCTGTGGGGGCGAGGTCAGACGCGTTGTGGAAATCAAGAAATATGGAATAAGTTTGAGATTCTTTGACGACAGCACTCATTACTTCATGAGAATGAAGAGGTAATTGCGTTTAGCTACTATTATGTAATTTTTTTTTTAATCCGTGGTGGTTATGAGTCAGTATATAGTTTGGTTCTTTTTTTTCCGAAGTTTTCGCAGTGTTGGACCACAGTGTGAATTCCAAATTCCTAGAACAAATCGATGTCTGTGATTGGGTTGTATAATTTATGGGGTCGGCGAAAGAAAGTGGTAGCAGAAAAGAATGTATTTTGAAGTATGGCATGTTATTGTTTTGTTACATTCTAAATGGTTCAAATGGCTCTGAGCACTATGGGACTTAACTTCTGAGGTCATCAGTCCCCTAGAACTTAGAACTACTTAAACCCAACTAACCTAAGGACAGCACACACATTAATGCCCTAGGCAAGATTCGAACCTGCGACCGTAGCGGTCGCGCGGTTCCAGACTGAAGCGCCTAGAACCGCTCGGCCACACCGGCTGGCACATTCTAAATACCAGTCTAAACAATTTCTATAGAAAAGTGGTTTCTGCCGGTACATAAGGAACTGCGTGTTATCAGCAAGTCGTGCATTCGAAAACATAGCAGATACGATGGACAGTCTAAACCTCAGCCGCGCTGTCTAGCCTCGTGCGGCTCACCCCCCCCCCCCCCCTCCGAGCTTCGAGTCTTCACTCGGGCATATGTGTGTGTGTGTGTGTGTGTGTGTGTGTGTGTGTGTATGTATGTATGTGTGTGTGTGTGTGTGTGTGTTGTCCTTAGCGTACGTTAGTATAAGTTACATTAAGTAGTGTGTAAGCCTAGGGACCGATGACCTCAGCAGTTTGGTCCCATAGGAACTTACCACAAGTTTCCAACTTTCTAAACCGCACTAAATTGGTGGTTATCGCCTCCTTCCGCAGACTCCTTCAACTCAGCATTTTACTTCTGTTTTCTTTCAGTTTATTGGTGTGAACTGTGCAACTTTCTAGTCGTTAGGTAAGGATCTTTGGTCGAGCGAGCGTGCTAAAAATTGAGCTATTTTATCATCATACTCTGAAAGGAACCTAATTGGTATGTAATCTGGACCTGAAGACTTGCCTTTATTAATTCGCTTCAATTGATTTGCCTCATTGAGGGTATCTACTTCCGAATTACTCATGTTGGCAGCTGTTCTTGATTCCAATTCTGCAATATTTACTGTATCACACTTGATGAAAAAATTTCGGAAAACAGTGTTTAGTACCTCTACTTTAGTGGCAGCGTCGTCGGTAGCCGTACAATCGCTATCACGCAGTGAAGGTATTTACTGTGTTACTGATCGTGTCTTTTCGCTGGTGTACTTAACATACGATCAGAATCTCTTCTTATTTTCTACCAGATTTCGAGACAGAGTTTCGTTGTGGAAACTATCAAAAGCGTCGCACATTGAAGTTCACTCGAAGTTTCCATCATATGTAATCCGTTGTCGATCTTGGGCATTTGGCGCTCTTTTTAATCTGGGGTGGTTTTTTAGTCGCTCTTGCAACAGTGCCGTGATCTGTTTTTTGTACCGTGGGAGATCTGTTCCGTCTCTTTATTAATTTACTTGGTATAAAACACTCAACTGCTGTCTTCTTTTTTGTCTGAATTTGAACCACGTTTGGCCCACGTTTACTTAGTACGGAAGGAATGAAAACCGTCAAGTGAAATTTAACAAATATATTTTGCTTTTATTTTTGGTGGATTTGTATTTCAGAGTATGCAGTGTCACTAAACGACCTTGTTATCGCTAATTCTTCTGTCCGTCGTGACTGTCTGTTTGCTCAGGGTTATGATTACTATGAGATCCAGTACCTTCATTTCAACTTATACCCAACCTCCTCATTTATTTGTTGTATATATTCCAGTCTCTAGCATGCCCTTTAAAGTGCCCTCTGCTACTGTGGGAATTTTTCCCTAAAATGCTAAGGTATGCCATACCATCTTGTCTCTCCTAATGAGCGTTTTCTAGTTATTCATTTCGTCTGCTCTACGGAAACTCGCTCATTTATTCTCAGTCTTGTCACTGACATCGTTTCACGCTAAATTTTAATCCCACTTTCGTATACAATGTATCAGTGTTCATTATTGACATTAGTAATGCTGTCTATATATGACTGTACGAATTAATTTGTCTCAGTCTTATATTTTTATAATTTTCATAGCTGAAAAACCCGGCTTTGCCCGATATTTATTCCAATCTTCTGTTTGCCCATCTCCTCCTTTCCCCTCTCTATGCCCATTTCCCTATTCCTCCCGACCCCCCTCCCCTCCTCTGTCCTCCTCATTCCCCTTCTGTCCATCACCCCCACCCCGATAATGCTTCTTTCGAGATATTAGGTGATACGTGTACCAAGTTCAATTGAAATCGATTTTTTAATATATGCGTATATATTGGTCATATACATACATGATTCTCTGCTTTTTCACACCATACGACTTCAGAGATGATGATAAATTTATCTGTGGTATTTAGTCGTGTTGCGTAGACTTACACGTTGACAATATTATTGGATCGGTGGAGCGCACATTCTCTGTAACTGGTTGACACACTGAACAGCACAAATAGGAGACAAATTCACTTCGCACTTTCAAAATATTCCAAGTCAACTACATACAGGAAGTAAATACCAACAGGTCATTTTCGAACATTTAATTTCAACCCCGCCTCATACGTATCCCCACCCCAAGTGGTAGTGGGAAATCTATCTTACACAGTATTCTTATAGGTACAAATGATAAGTCATGAACCTAACAAAATTGGTAGAAATTGCTCCATGCGTTTCTGAGTTATGATACAATGTCACCCGCTATTCGTTACTATCCTTACGGAATGTGGGTGGTTCTTAATGCTATAGGGCTTCTTTCCAGATTGTGAGTATCCAGTAAGACCCCAATGCTTTAAAGAAACGATCACTCCTCTCCCCCCCCCCACCCTTCCCCAACCCCCTCTGTATATAAGAGCAAACTACTTTACAAATGATTTAATGTGTTAAAAAGATGAGAAATTGTGGATGGTTGTTGGAAGTCGCTAAGTCCTCTCACTTCCAAATATTGCGTGAATACAGTTTGGATGTTTGTGTGCAGCTAATTAGGTTTCTATTTCACGCGACTCCTTTGGGATGTAGGTGATTCTCACCCCGACCGTGCTTCTTTCCAGGCAGTAAGTCGCCAATACTTACGCGTATATATAAGCGTAAGTAAGGTGAAAAGTGTGGTGTGTGAATACGTTTTCACACGACACTGTATAGCAGAGGCTGGATGAAAGTCGCCGTTCATGGCTGCCGTGCTTGTCGTGACAGCTGTGACGTCAGCAGGTGTTTCTGCTTCATCGCTCCATGAAGCCCCTTGCGCTTACTCGAGATTCCATAGAATGTGCAGGAAGATAGCGGAACACGCTATTCAAAAAATTACGCACTGGCCAACCAAGATTAAGCAGTGACGTGTGTAAACGTCCGACATTGAAAACGAATATCCAACGGCTCACCCATTTTCCTCATCTTTCACACGATTGTACTACATACTTAGACGTAAAAAATGCTACTGTAATACGATGTGCGTATCAAGTCTTTTCTAGAAATCGAGATTCGACATTTTAGAAGCATGTTTAACACCACACTAGAACAGTGGCCGTCGAGCAGTGGCGTTAGTGCAACCGGTTAAGGCTTCCAATTTGAAAAATTTATACGTACTGCGTTCGAGTTTCATCATTTTCTTGATACTGTTGATAGTGATCCGTGTGTCGGAAGCTGCCCCCCCCTGCTATTGCTCGAGAAGAGTAGGATGTGTGCCGGCACCTTTCTTTCCCTTCTATCATAATCGTCGTCGTCATCCAAGAGATGCATAACACTGCACTAGACACGCGTCCATTACAATCACCTACATCTGGAAATACGCTTGCGATAGAACTCTCACAGTTCCCCAAAGAAAGGGGCTAATGTGCGCTTTGGATATACCCGTAGATATACCAGCCAACAATGCCATACGACATTTAGTGTAATGCTGTACTGCCAAATAAAGACCTGTGTTGTGTCGGTATCTGGGCCGACACCGTGAAGTTGAGATGGCTGAAAATGCACGCTAGACTAACGCAGACGGGCGTGATGTACTGGAACAGGATACGTAATTAATGTTAGGAAGAAAAGTACGGAGCAGGATTAATACTTATCTTTAATATCATTGTGGTACATCGATCTTGACGATACACAGGAGACTTTAAGTTCAATCACTGTATGGCTAATGCGCCTTGCTAGTTCGTAGCCATTAACTTAGCTGATGGCTATTCTGTCTCTTGGCTAATGAGAGAGAAAGGCTTCGTACATCTGGTCGGTAGCTAGGTTCTCGTACAACTGGGGCGAGTGCTCTCTCGTATCACGAGACCTGCCTTGGTGGTGGCGCTAGGTCTGCGATTACACAGTGGCGACACGCGGGTCCGACATGTACTAAATGGACCGCGGCCGATTTAAGCTACCACCTAGCAAGTGTGGTGTCTGGCGGTGACACCACAACCTGGTTGGAGACCATGGTTCTTACGTGGAATAAATTGTTGATGGTGTACAGCAACAAGCCACAAACTTGGTTTTGGTTACGTTATTCAAAATTACCGTTACCGGTTTCGAATTTAAACATGTTGACATCAGACAGCTTTCATGCTTTCGTCAAAACATGTGATTCATTGTTTTATTGATGAGTTGCCCTAAGATAAACAATAGTTCACAGTTACAGACGTTGTTACACAGCTGTGAAGACTAAAGAATATGATCAAGAAATCTGAAGAAACAGATGAATTAGATGGTGCAGCAGGGAGGGGGCCCATTCCCATGGCAGTTGTTGATGAAGTTGCTGTATCTGCAGTCGACCGTGCGTGCAGCACATGCCTCAAATTCTTCACGGGAATTCTCTCCCCCCTGGTCAAAAGTTCAAAAGATTTGCGGCACATTTTACACTGGTATACCTACAAGATACAGAAGTGCCCAAATGAAGCCCCAAGATAGGCTGCAACGCCATGACTTTGCCCTTCGTTTTTTTTCTTCTTTCTTTTTTTTTAGCGCACATGGAAATGGATGACTTGTGGACGGGGAATATTCTTCGGATGGACGAGGCAAATTTTACTGCGCATGGTACATGCACAGAACTGTCGCACGTGGGGTTCTACTCGCCACATGTTGTGCAGGGTCATTCACTGCATTCAGCTTATGTGACTGTGTGGTCTGGTTTCACAAGCTTCTTCATTATTGGTCCGGTTTTCTTTGAAGAGACACTACCTTGCGGGCCTGTTAAGTGTACAGTGACTTATGAACGTTTTAAGGATCACTTAGTGCAACACCTGATCCCATTTTGCAAGAACCCAACTGATTCCACACCACTATTTTCGTGCAAGGTGGGGCGACACTACATGTAGCTTTCCAGGTGAAAATTTGTTCAAGAAACCCTCGGTAACGACCGAATCATCTCTAATCAATTTCAAGACGTGTGGCCTTAGAGATCCCCCCAACTAAATCCATGTGTCTTCTGGTTGAGGGAATATCTGAAAGATATTTGCCGTCCGGGGTGGCCGAGCGGTTCTAGGCGCTACAGTGTGGAACCGCGCGACCGCTACGGTCGCAGGTTCGAATCCTGCCTCGGGCATGGATGTGTGTGATGTCCTTAGGTTAGTTAGGTTTAAGTAGTTCTAAGTTCTAGGGGACTGATGACCTCAGAAGTTCAGAAGTTAAGTCCCATAGTGCTCAGAGCCATTTTTTTTTTTTGAAAGATATGTACCTGTAATCTTCCTGACCTGAAGGAAGGTATACGACAGTGTACCGCTCTGATTATACCGTATCTGCTGTGAGCAACTGTCGACGTTCCACTCCTCAAGGCCTGTTAAACGCATCACTCTCTACCGTTCACGTAAACTTAACATTATTAAAAACATAACACAAAACAGACTTCACAAACACTCATCCACCTCGCTGACGTTGATGGTAAACAAGTGAAAACATAAGATAAATGTACACCTGTCTTTTCAGTCAACCGTCTACAGTTCAAGGTTCGCTCACCAGTGGAAAGTAAGTCGAAACCCAACTTACCTATGAAGAATGTACGTTAGCAGAACTACGTGTATACATACTGTAAATGAGAAATCATTGTTGCATTTAATGTGCTGCTAACTTGATTCTCCATGCTCGATATATTTCTATTAATTAGCTCCAGACAAAAATGAATTTGGTTGGTCTAGGTAAACGAGATATCCTGTATGAAAATGTTTTATAATTGCTTGAAAAGCATGCTTCCATGCTCGAAATTTCGGGGCGCTATGCAGTTGCCTATTTCCGCGTAGACGGTAAAGTCGTTTCTGCCGTCGACCACTCTTACCTGTTCCCGGATACATTTTTTTTATTTTATGTCTCCCTAATAATTCCTGTCATGCATCTCTCCATTGCTCCCTGAATAACCCTCAGATTTGAATGGTTTTGTTAGAACATCGATTTACCACTGCTATAAGAAAATAAAAACGCTAGTAATAGCCGGTACTAACAGTGATGACTCTTTTAACACTTACCACTATCAACAATTTCTATCCATTCAGGAAGTGGCTAGGTTAAATATTCCTGTCTTTTTGGTCAATCCGATTCTTTCAGTTTTCGATAGTCGCTGAATTCGAAAAACGCAACGTAGAGATCGTTGTAGGTGCCGTCATGTGGAGCGTAGCATCAGTTCTGTTGCTGCTGATCTAAAGACAGAATCGGCAAAATAATTACTTCCCATCTTTTAACAGGAATTGCCAAGTGTTATGATTATGGAGATCGGCGCCGTCAGTTTGAAAACATGAATTGTGTTGATACTTGTGGTGCCACCTATAGGCGCTCCAACCAAGAGTATAGTTCTAGCATGTGTCGAGAGATGGCGCTGGCGGCAGCTTCCGAGCACGTCTGTGAATCGATAGCGGTGAGCAAATGGGCGCTCAAGAGGACTCTTTACAAGAGCCGACGCTTTTCATCCCGCTGATTACACTTCATGCTCCGGGCTGAAAGTGAAAGTGAAAATACACACCATGGAAATAATGTCTTGTGTCTCTTCTACTGACGTCAGTCAACTGTGCAGTAAGAATACAAACCCATCTCTGCTAGCTTACTGTCTTAGGCCGATTGTTTCCTCTGAGAAATAAAAAGTACGGCGATTACTTAATGAATAAAAGTCCCATATTTCCTATTTGCTCGTAGTAATTGTGAGCACAACATAAACAGAGCTTCAGATCTTACGTTTAAATTTTGAAGATTAACAATAACAAGAGTAGTAAGTGAATTCAAAATCATCAATGAGCCTCTTTGAAGCAAGGCACGGAACATTGAATGACCAGCTTCATTCTCACTCCTGTGTATGTTGTCGCATGAAACTGAAATTATATATTTTATTCACTGAGTATGATTCCATCATATATTTACTTACATTTTGAATTCTATTTCAGATATTTGTTAGCAAAGCAAAGCAAGGTAGTGTTATAGGCCCTTTGCTGTTCCTTATCTATATAAACGATTTGGGAGACAATCTGAGCAGCCGTCTTCGGTTGTTTGCAGATGACGCTGTCGTTTATCGGCTAATAAAGTAATCAGAAGATCAAAACAAACTGCAAAACGATTTAGAAAAAATATCTGAATGGTGCGAAAAGTGGCCGTTTGACCCTAAATAACGAAAAGTGTGAGGTCATCCACATGAGTACTAAAAGGAACTCGTTAAACTTCGGTTACACGATAAATCAGTCTAATCTAAAAGCCGTAAATTCAACAAAATACCTAGGTATTACAATTACGAACAACTTAAACTGGAAGGAACACATAGAAAATGTTGTGGGGATGGCTAACCAAAGGCTGCGTTTTCTTGGCAGGACACTTAGGAAATGTAACAGACGCTCTAAGGAGACTGCCCACACTACGCTTGCCGGCCTAAGTGGCCGAGCGGCTCTAGGCGCTACAGTCTGGAGCCGCGCGACCGCTACGGTCGCAGGTGCGAATCCTGCCTCGGGCATGTATGTGTGTGATGTCCTTAGGTTAAAGTAGTTCTAAGTTCTAGGGGACTGATGACCTCAGACGTTAAGTCCCATAGTGCTCAGAGCCATTTGAACATTATACCGAGTGTCCGTCCTAAGGGTCGTCAGGCGCATATTCTCTTATGTTTCGGCAGATATTGCTCATCATGTCTTTCATGCGATGCCCAATGTCGACGGAAAGCGTCGGTTTGTTTCCCGATACAAACAAAATGATTTTTAATGCGGAATTTTTCGTGCCCATTAGGTAGAGCGCTTCCAAATAAGTCTAGTCCGACATTCCGTTTTATCGACATGTATTAATAGGGTCATACAACACAAGGAACAAACAGCAACCCAGCAGCGGCTCCCTATAGTCCGATCCACGAATGATGGTGGTTCGCGCAGGTCGGGCTTGCACTATTGCAGGTTCCAAGCGAGCGACATTTGCGGTACGCGCGTACTCGTGCTTTGCGCTTGATGTAATCGTGTATCCTGAAGATTGTGTCTTTAGCTTGGTTGTGTAGAATTTGTCGCTTACAGCCATGAGTGCTCACAACAAATGGAATAAGAATTTACTAAATAACTCGCTACAGTCACGTTTAATGCCAGCATTGGATACGACATTCACAGTAGAGCGCTAAGAACGTCACTGAACTCTCATTGGCTGTCAGAGAAAGCGTGACTTAGATGTGCATAACGATCCTAAACTCGACCGCCTTCGTTTGTGACTAACATAGCGCTGCATGCTTGGCGGTAGCAATCGCTGCTGAAGTACTGTTTATTCTTTGTGTTTTATTGTCCCTGTTAATACATACTGAAAAAACAGAATATCGTGCTATACTAATTTGGAACAGCTCTGTAGAATGACTACGTAAAAGCCGGTTTGAAAATCAATGTTTGTAATGGGGAAACAAAACTACTGGGCGTTGCATGAAAGACGTCATGAGCAATATTTATCTGGACTGACATCAGAGAAAAGTTGCAAAACAAAATTACAAATATCTACCGAAACATCACAGAAAATGTACCTGATGACTCTTAGGTGGGACACCCTGGATTGTTACTTTTTCCACGACGTGGATTAATTGTTATGTGAGAAATTACTCCATTACGTAGCTAAATTGTTGTTCGGTCATGGCACACTTAGTAATCCTTCTTTCTTGTAACGGGTTCCTGACAACACAGTAATATTTTGTTGACCGTGTTCTCTAAGCGTTTGTAATACGTTCAATATTAGCACGTGTTGCAGCATTTTTTTTCTTTTTTTTGTGTACTTTGTCTTTCATGAAAGCACAGAGAATGCAATCAGGTGATGTCAGATGTGGTCATCGAGTAGCCCACTTTATTGTAGACCTCTTCCGGTCCAGTGTCTGTAATTGCGGTCTAATACCTCATATGCCCTTCTTGAGTGTGTGTTAGGCAACCGATGTCCTGGACTCACATAATTCGTTATTTCCGCAATTCTATTCGTTCTTCTAAAATAACTCCAAAACAATTTGCCTCAATTGTCTTGTCACACATTATTCCACATCAAATGTTAACTGCTCAAGACGCCGATTTTCAGCTTCAGGCAGCCGGTGCTGGTTTACTGGTCCACAGTAATGCATGATAAATCGATTGTCGTCACCATGATGCGTGAAGCGGTCTTCTCAGACTAACAAATATGTTCGAAAGCCGACTTATAATTTCCGAGGCGACTATAAAAATCATGAAGTTACTGCTGCATCAAAATATGATCGGAATGAAATTTTTCGCGCCTTATCTTCTGAAATCACTTGTCTGTGATATTCCAGAGTCGAAATTCAACATCTGGGTAACTTACACGATGATTTACAGCGGGTAACACTACAATCTCGTTTTCTTGCGTTACAGTTCTTGATGTCTTTTTCTTCGGTTTTACGCTTCCATTGGTGGCTAACTCTTTTACAATGCTGGAAAACGAAGAAAGGGACGGTATCGGAGCCAGAAAAATGTTTTGCTTAAAGTCTGATACATTTGCATTTTCTTCCAGATTCACAAGGAATAAAATTATTTCCGTTCGATGTTCAACAAAATACTCCACTCCATTCACTACTTCAACTAGCGATAACTGTGAAAAATAACTCGCATGCCAAATATCATCGGAGAAGACTAATGGAATTCAGGCGCTGACAGTGAGAACCACAATGGGCTAAAACACGCCGTAGTCGATTTTGAGATTGTAGAATGACATGTTGATCTCATGGTGAACCAACTTTCTCTGTCCTGTATTTCCACATTGTATACATAAACATTTAAGAAAACCTGTCTGACCACAGATTTCTCTGATCATCCATATGAACCCCAAGCACAATGATGTTCTGCGATGCTCAGTTGTTATCTAGGGTTGCCAACGTAATTTGGTGTACGTAACAGTACTTCGTGATCCGAGGTAGATTGGCAATACTGTTTGTTTTTTGGTAGCACTTGAAGATAGATGTTATAGCCTGTAATAATGTAATGGCTCAAAATAAAGGTAATAAATGTGTAAGGGATAAGAAGCAGTGAGAACAAAATGGCAGAAAGCGGTAAAGGAGCAGTGGTGAAGATTATGTGAAAACTGCAAACAGGGTGACCTCACGGAAAGAACAGGGAAATGGGTGCCTTTCCAGCCAACGAGATAAATGTGAGGTTAAACTAAAATACCAATTTTCGAAACTTTGTTGAATTTTACAGACTCGCGAATTACAGTTTACGGAATTCATTTCTTGTGAGACTTGCAGTTGAAGTAAAGTGTAAAAGAGAACATACTAACATGTTAAAAGACAAAAATCTGAATGTTTCTAAGTGGGTAGTAAATTATGAATACTGCTTATAGTGCAAGTAATGTTGGAAAAGTGCGTTTCTTTCAAAACACTCTGATGAATCTGTTTGCCATTTATAAACGCCTTCGCGTAGCAAGACACAAGGCTAACCTTAGAACATTAATAGCAACATGAAAAATGTTCCTGTGGGAACACAAATAAGGCGTATATATTCCTCATTAAACGACTCAGACAGAAAGTGGGGAACAGTTGCGTCAATCCTCATTCCCCTGTCCTCGCCAAAAAATTTGGCATGCCGACATATTCGCAGTCTTAACACAGAAGATTCTAAATCCTTTTACCCAGTCCCTCTTTGTGGCGAAGCCTTCATACTCACAAGGGAACCTCCCCATCGCACCCCCCTCAGATTTAGTTATAAGTTGGCTCAGTTAATAGGCCTTGAAAAACTGAACACAGATCAATCGAGAAAACAGGAAGAAGTTGTGTGGAACTATGAAAAAAATAAGAAAAATATACAAACTGAGTAGTCCATGCGCAAGATAATCAACATCAAGGAGAGTGTATACTTAGGAGCGCCGTGGCCCCGTGGTTTGCGTGAGCAGCTCCGGAACGAGAGGTCCTTGGTTCAAGTCTTCCCTCGATTAAAAAGTTTATTTTCGCAAAGTTGTGATCTGTCCGTTCGTTCATCGACGTCTCTGTTCACTGTAATAAGGTTAGCGTCTGTGTTTTGCGACCACACCGCAAAACCGTGCGATTAGTAGACGAAAGGACGTGCCTCTCCAATGGGAACCGAAAACATTTGATCGCAAGGTCATAGGTCAACCGATTCCTCCACAGGAAAAAACGTCTGATATATTCTATACGACACTGGTGACGGCATGTGCGTCAGATGACAGGAATATGTTGTCGACCACCCTTACTTGTACACTTGACGAATGGGTAAAAAGATTCTTCTAACTTGCCCGATTTAGGTTTTCTTGTGGATGTGATAATCACTCCCAAAAAGTGATGAAAACATAAGAGTTTGTCACATAAACTGCAACAAATGAAAGCAACAGTTTCACAGTCGCACAGTTTTCCCTGTGCTGTGTCGAAACATATGTTTTTAACGTTTTCAAATTTTACCGTGAGTAGACTGTCAAATCCTGCATACGTCCAAGAAAATCTGAACATGTCCTGGAATTCTGGAGAGCGAAGTTGACTGTAAAATAATTTAAACTTTTCAGTCGAGGGAAGACTTGAACCAAGGACCTCTCACTCCTCAGGGGCTCACGCTGACCACGGGACCACGGCGCTCCTAAGCTCACACACTCCTTGATGTTGCACATGGGCTACTCAGTTTCTATATTTTGCTAATTTTTTTCATAGTTCCACATAACTTCTTCCTGTTTTCTCGATTGATCTGTGTTCAGTTTTACAAGGCCTATCCACTGTGCCAACTTATAACTAAATCTGAGGGGGGTGCGATGGGGAGGTTCCCTTGTCAGCACATCCACTGCCTGTCACTACCTTTATCCGTTTCTCTCGCTCTTCCATACCATTGTCTCTCCTTTGTCCCATTCTTTTTCTCTCTCATTGGCACTGTGTGTTTCTTTCTCGCTTACAGTATGTTATCTTTCTCTTCAGCCACCATTGTCTCCTGGTCACACAGGCCCTTCGAGATGGTTTGCTCGGAATTTTGACCTTTAGACAGGGAAACTTTAGCACATGGGTATAGGGGATGATGGAAAGTGGCCAAATTTTTCGTGTCAAAGTTCGCCAGTCTGCAGGAGCTCCAGGCACCATGTGTATAGTCTCGACTCATCTCTCTTTTTCGTTTCCACTGTCGCCTCTCTTTTTTGCTTCAAGTGCTACTGTCTCCATCCGTCTGTCATATTCTTTTACTGCCACAGCGTCTCACTGACCCATCACTAATCTCCTTTCTCTTTGGCTGCCACTGCTAATATCTTCATCCACCTCTCTTTCTCGTTTACTGACATTTTCTCTCTCCCACCATCACTGCCTCTCCTCTCTCTCTCTCTCTCTCTCTCTCTCTCTCTCTCTCTCTCTCTCTCCCTCTCTCTATCACTGGCACTGCCTCCTTTCTTTTCCACCATCACTGTCTCTGTACTACTCTCTTTAGCACAAATAAAGCGCGAATATGTTCACATGCCAAATTTTTTTGTGAGGAATGTGGGATGAGGACTGAGACGACAGGTTACCTTCTTTTCTGTCAGATACTTTTAGACTTTTAAAGAGAAACGTATTCGCCGTTTTTGTACTCAGAGAGGAACATTTTTCCGCTGGCTCGCTTCTGTTCCCTGCTGCAGCAGGATGAGCTACTTATCTAAAACGAATTCTGTAGCTCAGTAAAGTTTTGGCAGTTTATTTTTATAGTTCGGAGTATTTGTATACTTTGACACTTATAAACAACAAATAAGTACGCATAACATTAGGTTAACACAAAATCGTTTGCTTTAAATTTTTTCTGAATATTTTGCTCATCGATCTCAATTCATGGAAAACGCGCAGTTTATGATTCATATCTTAAAGGAGTAAAAATGCTGCAAAAATATTTTACTGAATTTGCAGTCTTTCCAGATTTATACAATTTTTAGCGGATGCCCTATGCCCCCATAGGGGCCAAAGGAGTTAAGTCAAGCAAGTAAGTCATTTTAAGTTCTTTACAGGCACGTTAAGACCGTTTACAGCCCATTTTTGTAGCTACAGTTCCGCTAAGGACATATCTGTGTATGTGTGAAGTGCCCATTATACCGATACAGCATGTCGTGAAGATTTGTTGGTGAAAAAATGCTGGTTTAAAACAAGTTCCGTGGTCTCAGAACCCTTGCGATGACCCTAAAACTCTTACTACGTGTTCAATACGTTAGTTAAAACTACATTTACTGGGCATACCGGATATAACTTGCATATTTTACGTGCATTGGCATCGTATCTTTGAACCTCTGGAACTTGGTAACTGATAATGGTTTCTCCGAGACTATCATTGCAAGAACACTTAATATAAATTTCGACAATTTGACAGGAATGAAAATTATGGAATTGGACATCTCCACAGTTAGAACTTTTTGTACCCGAAAATCGTGTTTTTTTGGGGTGTTCTCGGGAACCACTCATTAATAAAATCATGCCTTTATTAGCTCATGAGGTACCCCTAGACTACACCTAAAAGGGCAAAAGAACCCACCGATTTGCTCAGTTTGCCTGGGCTAGAGGAAGTGTGTAATGTTCAAACTTTGACCCTGTACTGCAAGCTAGCAGCTTTATGCCCTTTCTTCTGATAGGTGTGTAAATGGTTGCTAGGCCAAGATTATCCGAAACACTTGACCATTTACCTCTGTGATCAGTAGAAGACGAGATATGACCTTAGACTCGCATTTTTGAGCACGACCTTTTGGAATATATTGATACCGTGCTCTGTCGAGCATGGACTGAAGATAATGATAATGATGATTAAAATTTTATAACCTAAACTGGGTACATTATTCGTTCATGGGATATATGCTACACTGTGTTGAGACTTTATTAAAAAAACAGTCGACCTATAAGAGTGGAGGCATGCCTACAAATCTGATTTTCACAAAAAACTATTTTCATCAGAACTTTGTGTCTGTGCTTTGGGTCTTTATGGTTCTCAATACACCAGTTTTTCTGTACGGTTATGCTCCTTAACACTGTCTGAAACGCACCTCTTCACAACGCCCTGTTCTCGTAGGTATTTAGACCAGGGAGCCTTGTGATTTGCGTGTACCCGCAACGTAATACTGTTACAAAAGACTGAAACACTACAAACTAAGACTACCACCCAGTAATCCTATGTTCGAAACTAGTATTTACACTAACAAAACCCTCTTGGTGGTGGTGGTGGTGGTGGTGGTGGTGGTGGTGGTGGTGATGGTGGTGGTATAGGTATAGCCATTCACTTAACCTTTGTGTGTGCATTTGTTCTTATAACTTCAGTTTGAGGTCTCATTTGAAAAAAAAATCAGTACTTTTTTTCTAGAAAAGAAATATTTAGTTAAAAACATAGGTTAGTATTTAAAATCATAGCTAATGGCGGAAATCTCTGTTTCACCGATAGCGGGGAGTTAGTAGATAGATTTTTACATAGGAACCCAAGTCCGGAAACGTCGTCCAACGACACTATAGAGCGCCAAAGTCGGAGACGTCGGTGTAACGATGTTACAAACTTTCAAGGACGGTGGAGACTGATAAATGTATTAATTTGAGGTCTTTGGTTCGGAAACAAACGAGTCGAAAACTACAAGCGGAAATCATTAAGATATCTCTGACAGTGGAATACATGTACCAGTACTGTAGTTCCTAAGATTGTAGGGTAGACAACGCAAATGATTCAAATGGCTCTGAGCACTATGGGACTTAACTTCTGAGGTCATCAGTCCCCTAGAACTTAGAACTACTTAAACCTAACTAACCTAAGGACATCACACACATCCATGCCCGAGGCAGGATTCGAACCTGCGACCGTAGCGGTCGCTCGGCTCCAGACTGTAGCACCTAGAACCGCTCGGCCGCTCTGGCCGGTGGTAGACAACTTTCAGACGTGTTAGTATGGACTAAAACAAGGAAAAAATGTGTAGTAAACATGGGCTCTAAAATGTATAGCTTAAAAACTATGAGCACTTGTTCAATAGAGATGTGTTTCACAGTGCTCATAGCTCTTCAGGTATTCATTTTGGAGCCCGTGTTTACTACACATTATTTCCTTGTTTTGGTCCGTACTACCACTTCTGAAAGTTGCCTACCCTACAGTACATCTACATCTACATCTATACTCCGCGAGTCACCTTACGGTGTGTGGCGGAGGGTACTTATTGTACCACTATCTGATCCCCCCTTCCCTGTTCCATTCACGAATTGTGCGTGGGAAGAACGACTGCTTGTAAGTCTCCGTATTTGCTCTAATTTCTCGGATCTTTTCGTTGTGATCATTACGCGAGATATATGTGGGCGGTAGTAATATGTTGCCCATCTCTTCCCGGAATGTGCTCTCTCGTAATTTCGATAATAAACCTCTCCGTATTGCGTAACGCCTTTCTTGAAGTGTCCGCCACTGGAGCTTGTTCAGCATCTCCGTAACGCTCTCGCGCTGACTAAATGTCCCCATGACGAATCGCGCTGCTTTTCGCTGGATCATTTCTATCTCTTCTATTAATCCAACCTGGTAAGGGTCCCATACTGATGAGCAATACTCAAGAATCGGACGAACAAGCGTTTTGTAAGCTACTTCTTTCGTCGATGAGTCACATTTTCTTAGAATTCTTCCTATGATTCTCAACCTGGCGCCTGCTTTTCCCACTATTTGTTTTATGTGATCATTCCACTTCAGATCGCTCCGGATAGTAACTCCTAAGTATTTTACGGTCGTTACCGCTTCCAATGATTTACCACCTATGGCATAATCGTACTGGAATGGATTTCTGCCCCTATGTATGCGCATTATATTACATTTATCTACGTTTAGGGAAAGCTGCCAGCTGTCGCACCATGCATTAATCCTCTGCAGGTCTTCCTGGAGTACGTACGAGTCTTCTGATGTTGCTACTTTCTTGTAGACAACCGTGTCATCTGCAAATAGCCTCACGGAGCTACCGATGTTGTCAACTAAGTCATTTATGTATATTGTAAACAATAAAGGTCCTATCACGCTTCCTTGCGGTACTCCCGAAATTACCTCTACATCTGCAGATTTTGAACCGTTAAGAATGACATGTTGTGTTCTTTCTTCTAGGAAATCCTGAATCCAATCACGAACCTGGTCCGATATTCCGTAAGCTCGTATTTTTTTCACTAAACGTAAGTGCGGAACCGTATCAAATGCCTTCCTGAAGTCCAGGAATACGGCATCAATCTGCTCGCCAGTGTCTACGGCACTGTGAATTTCTTGGGCAAATAGGGCGAGCTGAGTTTCACATGATCTCTGTTTGCGGAATCCATGTTGGTTATGATGAAGAAGATTTGTATTATCTAAGAACGTCATAATACGAGAACACAAAACATGTTCCATTATTCTACAACAGATTGACGTAAGCGAAAAAGGCCTATAATTATTCGCATCTGATTTATGACCCTTCTTGAAAATGGGAACGACCTGCGCTTTCTTCCAGTCGCTAGGTACTTTACGTTCTTCCAGCGATCTACGATAAATTGCTGATAGAAAGGGGGCAAGTTCTTTAGCATAATCACTGTAGAATCTTAAGGGTATCTCGTCTGGTCCGGATGCTTTTCCGCTACTAAGTGATAGCAGTTGTTTTTCAATTCCGATATCGTTTATTTCAATATTTTCCATTTTGGCGTCCGTGCGACGGCTGAAGTCAGGGACCGTGTTACGATTTTCCGCAGTGAAACAGTTTCGGAACACTGAATTCAGTATTTCTGCCTTTCTTCGGTCGTCCTCTGTTTCGGTGCCATCGTGGTCAACGAGTGACTGAATAGGGGATTTAGATCCGCTTACCGATTTTACATATGACCAAAACTTTTTAGGGTTCTTGTTTAGATTGTTTGCCAATGTTTTATGTTCGAATTCGTTGAATGCTTCTCTCATTGCTCTCTTTACGCTCTTTTTCGCTTCGTTCAGCTTTTCCTTATCGGCTATGATTCGACTACTCTTAAACCTATGATGAAGCTTTCTTTGTTTCCGTAGTACCTTTCGTACATGATTGTTATACCACGGTGGATCTTTCCCCTCGCTTTGGACCTTAGTCGGTACGAACTTATCTAAGGCGTACTGGACGATGTTTCTGAATTTTTTCCATTTTTGTTCCACATCCTCTTCCTCAGAAATGAACGTTTGATGGTGGTCACTCAGATATTCTGCGACTTGTGCCCTATCACTCTTGTTAAGCAAATATATTTTCCTTCCTTTCTTGGCATTTCTTATTACACTTGTAGTCATTGATGCAACCACTGACTTATGATCACTGATACCCTCTTCTACATTCACGGAGTCGAAAAGTTCCGGTCTATTTGTTGCTATGAGGTCTAGCTTCACGAGTTGGTTCTCTAACTATCTGCTCGAAGTAATTCTCGGACAAGGCAGTCAGGATAATGTCACAAGAGTCTCTGTCCCTGGCTCCAGTTCTGATTGTGTGACTATCCCATTCTATACCTGGTAGATTGAAGTCTCCCCCTATTACAATAGTATGATCACGAAACTTCTTCACGACGTTCTGCAGGTTCTCTCTGAGGCGCTCAACTACTACGGTTGCTGATGCAGGTGGTCTATAGAAGCATCCGACTATCATATCTGACCCACCTTTGATACTTAACCCAGATTATTTCACATTCGCATTCGCTAATAACTTCACTGGATATTATTGAATTCTTTACCTCTATAAATACTCCTCCACCATTGGCGTTTATCCTATCCTTGCGGTATATATTCCATTCTGTGTCTAGGATTTCGTTACTGTTCACTTCCGGTTTTAACCAACTTTCCGTTCCTAATACTATATGCGCACTATTTCCTTCAATAAGAGATACTAATTCAGGAACCTTGCCCTGGATACTCCTGCAGTTTACCAATATTACGTTAACTTTTCCTGTTTTTGGTCTCTGAGGACGGACGTTCTTTATCAACGTTGATAATGTCCTCTCTGGTAAGCCGTCAGGTATTTTATCGTTTCGCCCAAGGGGGGGGTCCCTCTAACCTAAAAAAACCCCGTGTGCACGCCACACGTACTCTGCTACCCTAGTAGCTGCTTCCGGTGTGTAGTGCACGCCTGACCTGTCTAGGGGGGCCCTACAGTTCTCCACCCAATAACGGAGGTCGATGAATTTGCAACCATTATAGTCGCAGAGTCGTCTGAGCCTCTGGTTTAGACCCTCCACACGGCTCCAAACCAGAGGACCGCGATCGACTCTGGGCACTATGCTGCAGATATTAAGCTCAGCTTGCACTCCGCGTGCGATGCTGGTTGTCTTCACCAAATCAGCCAGCCGCCGGAAGGAACCAAGGATGGCCTCAGAACCCAAGCGGCAGGCGTCATTCGTTCCGACATGTGCTACTATCTGCAGCCGGTCACACCCAGTGCGTTCAATAGCTGCCGGAAGGGCCTCCTCCACATTACGGACGAGACCCCCCGGCAAGCACACCGAGTGCACACTGGCATTCTTCCCCGACCTACCCGCTATTTTCCTGAGGGGCTCCATAACCCGCCTAACGTTGGAGCTCCCTATAACTAATAGGCCCGCCCTCTGTGACTGTCGGGACCTTGCCGGAGAATCGGCCACTGGCCCCAACAGGCGAGGCATCCTGTGGTGGCTCGGAAACGATGTCATCACCACTAGGAAGCACCCCGTACCTGTTGGAAAGGGGTAAGGCAGCTGCCACGCGGCCAGATCCCACCTTCGCCTTTCGGCCAGGCACGCGCGAGCCCACCACTGTCCGCCATTCACCCTGGAGTGATGGCTGACCGGTAAGATGCTCACTGCCGGAAGACGCAGCGACATCAGGGGTTCCATGTGATTCCAAGGCCACCGAAGTAGGCATAGGTCTCACCACAGTTGCCCCAACGCCACTACGAGCCGACGCCTGCGCCTCGAGCTCGATGAGCCTAACAGACAAAGCCTCCACCTGCCCCCGAAGAGTGGCCAATTCTCCTTGCGTCCGCTCACAACAACCACAGTCCCTACACATGACTATGTTTACCCTACTCTATACGGTGACAAATTCCCAAGATAATCTTCTGATGAGCTACTCTGATAATCAAGAAACACTCACTGAAATACGAGACGCGAAAACTACGCTAGGTTTTCCCAGAAAAACTATTTAAGAGCTAAGCGCAGCAAATAAGTACAAAAACGCTTTATACAAACAGTACTCGCTGCTGCTGGTGCTCTCGCTCTGGCTGTCACAAGACAACAAAAGCACCGCACATGTATTCCACTGTCAGAAGCATCAGGTCGTTTTTCGATAATAACTTTCGACTCATTCGTTTCCGGTACAGGGACCCTTATATTGGTACATTCGTCTTTGAAAGTTTGTAACGTCACAAAGAATCACCCTGTATACATACGATACCTTTAGAAACACCGGTGCTTTCATGTCCTGTAGCGTAGATGGATGACGTTTCCGGACATGGGTTCCTATGTAAAACTTGATCTACTACGTTCGCCCTACAACCTCTAGCAGTGTGTAACATGAATTGTGAAATAAATTGTGTGCTAGTTGAAAATATAATTTGTACTAGTAGTTTCAGATGTAGTTCCCGTGTTCGATTCCCGGCGGGGTCAGGGATGTTCACCTGCCTCGAGATGACTGGGTGTTTGTGTTGTCCTCATCATTTCATCATCATTCCTGAAAGTAGTGAGACTGGACTGAGCAAAGGTTGGGAATTTGTACGGGCGCTGATAACCACGCAGTTGAGCGCCTCCGCAAACCAATCATCATCATCATCATCAGATGTAGTGGCCTTAAACCATCGATAGAAATGTATGAAAGATGGGATTTTGGAGTATTACAACAGTAGGATGCATGTTAGGGCTTACTTCGATGCAGAAAAAGCCCTAGTTTATAGTCCGCTCGGATTTAGTATAAATTTGAAATTACGGAAACATTGTCTCGTTCAGCGGCCATTGCATAAATCTGAATTGTGATTATTCTGAGTGATGATTTACTTCTGCCCTACCACACCTATCGCTTCCCTGCCTTCATAATTTTTTTACTTAATTTAATTCCTATGAGGTTTTCGTCTAAAGCGTCATTCGTGAGAACTTTGGACCAGCAGCGAGTGGTACGCGAGAACCTGCGGCGTTACACGAGTTCAGCTGCGTGATGTCACGCCAAGTATGGCAATAAGCCAAGCCCGCGATTTCAATTCACAGCCGCGTCGCCAGTTGAGTGCAGTCTTGGGGAGAATGAGGATGCGTCATACGGAATGTGTACACATGCGAGTGACGAAGGCGTACACTATCATTTAAAAGGAAGCTCCGAGGAACGGAAGCTGTACTTTTCCTGCATCTCAGCGACGGCTTAAAATACCTTGGCTTTGACTACGTCACACACGTAAACAGTATAGCACATGTGCTGAATCCCCAATACAGTGACAGCCAAACGCGAATATTACGGCGAGAATAAGGTCCGTATTACAATGTCAAAGTTCCTTTGACAAATCTCTACCTCCTGATAAAAGTTTCCGAGCACAACGTCAAACATTTGATAAAACGTCTTTCATTAAAGGCATTTGACAGATATATTTTGTAGTGTAGTAGAGACCTAAAGCACATTTCACGGACAGTGCGAGAACACCACCACACTCGTACAAATCCTACAGACTGTTTGAATACGGAGTCCCAGCGCTGAGGTATGCTTACAAAAACACCGCTAACTAAATGTATACTTCAAAAAGAGAGTTACTGCGCGGAAGAAAAGAAGGAAGGGTGGATAATAATGTGAGACCTGAATTTCTCATGGCGTATATGATGTTAGAATAACTTACGGTAATGCAGCCGTGAGACGTCGCCGACAACCGTCTATATTTCGGCAGGTGATCATCCTGTCATTTTCAAGGCAGAATTGCAACAAATAAGCGCTCTGCAGGTAAATTTAAACCTTTGGTTTGCAGAACAATTCCGGAAGATGAAACACTAACACACACACTGTAACCACTAGCGTCACCAAACAAGTAAAGATGACCGACGACAGGAGATATTGATACTAAAAATTACTAAACAGCGGGTGAACTAGCATTAGCTCTCCCTCTGTTTTTTGACGATAGAGGACTGGCAGGGGGGGGGGGGAGCAGGATTCCACGCAGAATTTAAGCAAATATCTCCATCTCTATTCAGAAGGTTATGTGGTAATTTAATCTCAACTGCTTTCGTAATAACACTATTTCAATACCTGGAAGTACATGCCAGAATCTCAGTGTTGTTATAATTCATAGGATGACCGGTGCCAAGACAGTGTTCTGCAATAGCACCTCCATCTAAGATTAGCACCGTTTCAGGTTTCGTTAAGGACGAACTTCGTTGCGCAAGGCGTGTGTCTAATGTATTCCTTGCAGTTGTGGCACATCAGACTATCAGAACCGCGGAGGACGGACGTACGCTTGGAACAGCAGAGCAAATCTGCTATTGCAGAAAACACTGTTTCCACTGGTCATCCAATCGAATATAGTAACACGGAGATTCCGGCGTGCACTTCCAGCTAATGGAAGTGTTGTTGAGGAAGCAATTGAGATTAAATCAGCAAGCAACCTAGTAAATAGAGTTGGAGGTTTTTTTCTTAAATTCTGCATGGAACCCTGCTCTCTCTTTCGTCGAAAAACAGGGGGAGAGAGTTAATGCTAGTTCACCCGCTGTTTAGTAACCGCTGTAACCGACCATCCAGATCCTAGATCGCTGAAGGTAATTGCCGACGCGGTTCCGTTCAGACACGGGCGAGGTCCTTCCACAATGCGAGCTTGTGCCCCGTCTCTAATGATCTCGGCTTCGACGGCAAGCCAAATCCTAAGTTTCTTCATATATATGAAAGGTCCATAATCGCAGTATCCAGGATTCACTTGCGGCATTTCATCACGAATTGACTGAGAAGACTCGCCTGCATGCTGCGAAATTCTGCTGCACTGGTCGTCCGTGCTAAAACTCCTCTAAATAGTTTGGTTTTCATTGGACATACACCTTTAACAAACAGAAATATGAAAACATTGAGAATAATCGTCGTATCACGCGCTGCTTGTCTATACTGCCTGACAAAAAATAGTGAAACACCCAGAAGGGAAGGAGGAAACGGAATGAATCACACGGATTGTGGTGATTGCCATGTTATTTTAGTGACCGCAAAACCCAGTCAGATTTACAATGGGCTTGACAGTATAAGCTCACAAATCAGTATGACGTTGCACCCACTATGGCCTGGATGCATGCACTGGTTCGGTTGGGGAAGGTTTCATGTAGCCATTGTATCCTCTCCTCAGACGAGATTCCCCACATCTGTAGTAAGTGATCTTGATATTCAGGATACTGGCCCTGGTGCAGAGTTAACGTACGAGCTGGTCCCATACGTGTTCTGTCGGAGACCGAGCTGGGGATCTTTCTGGCCACGGGAGTATCTCAACATCACGCAGATAGTTCATAGGCACACATGCTATGTGTGGACAAGCACTGTCCTGTTGAGAAATCGTACCGCGATACCGTCGCGTGAGATGTAACACATGAAGACGCAGGATGACCGTGACGTACCATTGTTACGTCACAGTTTCCTGAATCGTTACTAGCCGTGACCGGCAGCCGTGCCCGATTTCTCTCCGTACTATGATGTCAGGAGTAGCACCGCTGTTCCTCTCCGAAATACTGGAAGAATGGCATCTCTCCCCAGGTCGCCACAATACTCAGACTATGGTAATTTGGGGTAGTACAGGACCTTAATTCGTCGCTGAACATATTGCGACGCCATCATCAGTAGTCCATGCTACCAGATCACAGTACCGCTCCAAACGTATCCGTTTGTTTTATGTATTCATGGCAGCCTTCACATGGGTCTGTAATTCCCTAGTCCGGAATGACACAGAATGTTGCAAGGAGTCCATCACTCCCTTGTGTGGTGAGAGGTGGTCGACCAGAAGCTTGACGTCTAGTATGCCTGCTCTCGCCTTCCCATACGGCCCAACATCGGGCCACTGCCACATCCGAATGTCTCACAAACATGAATAGTGCACGATTCGACCAACCGACCAAATGAAGACACACACAATGAGGCCCCTTTCAAATCTGGCCGCTTACATACCCTATCAGACATGGTAACAACAGTAAACATGAACAACACTAATGCACTCTGGTGGCTGTTCTGCATGTCAGAGAAAATTACACCTCGAATCATTTACTACATACCCTTCGCTGGGTGTTCGCGTACGAAATTACACTGATTCCCGACCACGTCTTCTGGGTGCTTCACTTTTTTCGTTGACAGTGTGTATCATTAAACTATATCTTTGTTCCATTGCATTCATTACTCATGAGGTGGCTGAAATTTAATGTCTTCCTATACACTTAAATTGAAACGTTTCAAAGCACTTCCTCTAACCGACGTTTTCTTAGACGTCTTCCAGCTAATGTTGCTGTCTTCAGTATAACATTTGACAATGCAATGGGGCGATATTTCTGTTGCCAGTGCTGTAAACACAGTCCCATGGCTCGCTGCTTGCCTTCCTGACTCACCACCGTCGTCAGTTTCATTATCTCTGAAGAATGGACTTACAAGATGACACGTACGTTCACCGCTGACTCATGATCGCTTCACCGAATGCACATGTGTTTCAAGTAAAACTACTGAGTATGAGTATGGTGTGCTAGAAATTTTCTCATTTTTCTCTCGCCTTTGGCCCGCATCGGTGCAGGGTCGGCGTGTTTACTAGCGGATTTGGCACTGTTAACTTAAAGGGGCCGCCGGATGGCCTTCCTGTCGCTAACCCGTTACCCCAGCTGTCTGCGTGCAATGATATAGTGTGAGAATGAGCGAAAGTCTTCGATATGTTTGCTATATCGTGCAGCTTAGGCGGGACTCTGGTACCAGCCTGGTAGTCACCTAGATGGATGTGGGAAACCGCGTAAAAACCACATCCTGGCACACTGGCACGCGCGTTAATCCGCTGGGCGGTCTCAATCCGTGGCGGCGCGTCTCCCCGTCCCGGAAGCGGCGCTTTGACACGGACGGCTATCCGGGCAGGTCAGGCTGTCGCAGAAATAACTCCCATATTTGGAAGCATTACTGAGAGTTTCGAAAAGAATAAAAATGGTCCAAGGAACACACATCTTTTATTTACAGGAAATGTCGAAATTATAAATCTTTTTAAATACTTTTATCCATGCCTAAATGGCAGTCGCTGTTCACGAGAGGATGTTCAAATCATTGATGGGAGTTGCCCTTAGTTTCAGAAGTCATCTTGTGTGGAATATCGACGTCTTCTTAAACTGTTTCGTCCTTCTAATTCTACAGCAGTTCCAGGACGATCTGTGTGGACACTTAACATTCTGAGGGAAATATTGTCACATGCGGTGAAACAGGAGATCGGGCAAACCCATCGATGTTCAAAAAATGGTTCAAATGGCTCTGAGCACTATGGGACTCAACTGCTGTGGTCATAAGTCCCCTAGAACTTAGAACTACTTAAACCTAACTAACCTAAGGACATCACACACATCCATGCCCGAGGCAGGATTCGAACCTGCGACCGTAGCGGTCGTACGGTTCCAGACTGTAGCGCCTTTAACCGCTCCCCATCGATGTCATCGTGTAAACAGATAACTGAAAATTTCGGAACAGGAGGAGAACGATGAGAAGTGTGGGCTGTAGGCCAGTCGTTTTTGAGCTACAAATTCTCTGGAATTTCATCGATTATTTGTTTCACTCTCTTTCGGTTGGTATTGATATAATGCTAAAGGTTTAAACACATTTTACCACTAAGCTGTGTTCTTTGAGAATCTGACGAGTTATAGTGTAGGCGTTCAGTACAGCTGCCTTCTTCAGGTGCCAAAGGATGAAGCATGCCGTTGAGGTCTTGCAGGGCGTTGGCTTTTCACAGCCAGCTCTTGGATAATTGCGGTGTCATTTTGCCATTGCACGTCGTTTCCAAATTATGAATGTTGGACACAGTGATGTCTGTGAAGAAGCGTTATTGATCACTGTTATATCGAGTACCTCATTAAGTGGGCAATTTATTGCGCCGCGATTCCAGTAAATTTTCAGTCGCGCCACAAACACAGCACTTATGTCTAGTGTGAACAGAATCTAATTGGCACTGCTGGCCCATTTTCCGGAGAATTATTTTGGTACCCTCGTCACGTCTTTTAAAATACTCTTTGGATGACAAAGATCTGTACGGTGTCCTTGCGATTCCCACACCTCTTGCAGCTGTCACTTATCCTCGCTCCCTGACGATACACTTCCGCTAGTTACATCGCCATGACCTGACCCTCTATTACTGTCAGAAGTCCCTGCGCCTGCACGCATTCAGTACTTGATCCAGTTGTTAAGTACTTGCAAATCGCCATCATCCAAGCTCTAGGTCATTCTCTCGTATTCCTTGCGGTTCTTTTCTGAACCAACTTACCTTCTTAGCGTCGATTACACTCAGGTCACAAAAGTCGTGGGATACCTCCTAATATCGTGTTGGACATCCTTTTGTCCGAGGCAGGCAGCAACTCGAGGTGGCATACATCAACAAGTCCTTGAAAGTCCCCTGCAGAAATATTGAGCCATTCTGCCTTTATAGTCGTTCACAACTGCGAAAGTGTTGCCGGTGCCGGATGTTATACACGTACTGGCCTGTCGATTATGTTCCATAAATGTTCGATGGGATTCATGTCGGGCGATTTCCTCTAATCGAACAACTGTGGACCGGTGGTATGACATCGTAGTTTGGAAACATCCATGAATGGCTGCAGATCGTCTCCAAGCAGACGAACATATAATTTCCAGTCAGTGATCGGTTCAGTTGGACCAGAGAACCCAGTCCATTCCATGTAAACACAGCCCACACCATTCTGGACCCACCATCAGCTTGCAGAATGCCTTGTTGACAACTTGGGCTCATGGCTTCGTGGAGACTGCGCCACATTCTAACTCTACCATCCGCTCTTACGATCTCAAATCGGGACTCATCTGACCAGGTCACGGTTTTCCAGTCGTCTACGCTCCAACCGATATCGTCACGAGCCCAGAGAAGCGTTGCAGGCGATGTTGTTATGTTAGGTAAGGCATCGGCGTCGGTCGTCTGCTGCCATAGCCCATCAACGCCAAGTTTCACGTCACTGCCCTAACGGATACGTCCGTCGTACGTCCCACGTATCTCTCTGTGGCTCTTTCACGCAGTGTTTCTTGTCTGTTAGCACTGACAACTGTACGCAAATGCCGCTACTCTCGATCGTTAAATGAAGGCCTCCGGCAACTGCGTTGTCCGCGGTGAAATTTGTGATTGTTGGCCCACTCTTGACACTGTGGATCTCTGAATACTGAATTCCCTAACGATTTCCGAAATGAAATGTGCCATGCGTCTAGCTCGAACTACCATTTCACGTTCAAAGTCTGTTAATTCCAAAATTTTGTACCTGGCTGCACGTTCAGAGACCGTGAATAGTTACAATTGAAAGAAAAACAGCCTCGGTCACTATTTTTAACAAATTAACCTGGTTTCAACACTGCTAGGAGTGTTTTCTTCAGAATTTAAATCAAAGAATGGTCTATATTCTATAGCATGGTCACAGAATTATGACTAAAAACGTATGATAGGGTATAAGTACGGAATTATCGTGACAGACTGGCAATCTTTTATAAATGACATATAATTACTGCAAGTCTGTCACGATGATTCCGTACTTATACCCTATCATACGTTTTTAGTCATAATTCTGTGACCATGTTATAGAATATAGACCATTCTTTGATTTAAATTCTGAAGAAGACACTCCTAGCAGTGACAAACTGCCTATTGGCTTCTGTCTCGGGTTCTTCGGCCGACGTTCATCTAATGATTTTTCACCACCGGCAATGGAGGGTGAAGCTTTGACAATGCCAGCCACTCGTGCTGGCGAAACGTCAGAAAAATCATTAGATGAACGTCGGCCGAAGAACTCGAGACAGAAACCAATAGGCAGTTTGTCAACAAGTGGCCACGAAAGCCTTAACAATTTTGTACTCCTAGCAGTGTTGAAACCAGGTTAATTTGTTAAAAATAGTGACCGAGGTCTGTTTTTCTTTCAATTGTGTCTGTTAATTCCCGTCGTGCGGCCGTGATCATGTCGGAAACCCTTTACATGACTCACCTGAGTACATACGGCATCTCTGCCAATGCACTGACCTTTTATACCTTGTGTTAGCGATGCTACTGCCATCTGTATATGTGCATATCGCTATTCCATGACTTTAGTCACCTCAGTGTATTTCTGTCATAGACGTTGGGACTATACCGTATGTTTCTGTCACAACGAGTGGTGTGCAATTTGTGACTGTAACACCTGCTTCGTTGGGTGGTGAGTTGATATGAAAATACTGCTTAAGGTTCTGAATCTGATTTTCGTGTGGATACTCAATATCTGTTGGAAATGAGCGTTTGGCGTCATTGGCCGTGAGGCCCCTTGCGGGGCAGGTCGGCCGCCTTGGTGCAGGTCTTATAATACATTCGACGCCACATTGGGCGACCTGCGCGCCGGTTGGGGATGAAATGATGATGAAGACAGCACAACACCCAGTCCCTGAGCGGAGAAAATCCCCGAACCATCCGGAAATCGAATCCGGGCCCGTAGGACGGCAATCCGTCACGCTGACCACTCAGCTATCGGGGCGGACTCAATATCTATTTATCTTACGTCTCATGTGGGATGGCCTATCTTTGAACAGGTGGTTGTGGATGCCATACTTCGTAAATTTCCTGTTGATTTCTTCCGTTTTTTCTGTTAATGAGGTTAGGAGTGTAAGTCAGCACAGGATTTGCATTTATATTAATGACACTAAATGTATGTTTTGATTTTAGATACTGTTTCAATTCTACCGATAAATATATTCGTGAAGTTTTGTGTTATGGCTTGTACATTAGCGATCTACCTTGAAGATGTCCTAAATACTTGTGTTCGTTCATATGTTCAGTTACGTTCCCACCAGCCAATGGCTTAGATCTTGTCATTCCTTATTTTCACTGTCCTAAATCTGAGCATGCAAAATGACGTGTTTTTAGAAAGAATATTTTCTACTGCTTTTAGAAAGTGTCTCCTATTTGTATCTTTAGGTGCTTAATGCTCGTCTACCATTGGCATAAAATGATTTAACATATTGTTTAAGGTGCTATTATTATTATTATTATTATTATTATTATTATTAGTGTGGTGTTGTTCTTGTCAGTTCAGCTTCTTTGTGCATCCTACGAAATTCGTGACTGTCCTCGTCGTCGCAAGAACCATAGCTTTATGCTGTCCGTCCCACTACCGTAGTGTGTCGAAGCGTGAGTGTAACGTACAGCTCCTGTGCTTGAAATGATGAATGGCATTGTCGAAAACGTGTAACATGCCGCTGTCGTATCAACGTTTCCGGCAATAAAGTTTACTAATTTATTTCTTGTGTTTTAAGTGCAAATTGTTGTTTAGAACGACGATGTAAAAAACCACGCACTGAAGTATATCTTTACAGAAACACTATCAGGACGGTTCTCAGATGATGTACGGTCTATTAATATTTTTCGATCTCAGTACAGTCGCCAGTGGTCTTCTATAGTATGCGTTGTCTGTGTAATTGTAATGTCAGAAATCAAGTGGTCTTTCAGTGAAATCTACTGGAGCGTTAGTTTTGCATCTGAGTGAAGCGTGATCGCGTATTCTCCCTGTCATACTTGCAGCCACCGGCAGGCGCGTGCATCACCGTTTCAAGAACAGTCCAGTCATATCAACAACTTCTGTTCTCAGGAGTGTGGTCTTTTACGACACACTTCAGATCGTTTCTTACCGGAATCACTTGCTCTTGGGTAGCTAGCACAAAAGACTCAGTTTCCTCGAATAACTTCGAACAAACGGTAAGTGATAGTATGTCGACTTTTGCTTGTTTGACCTTATCATGATGGACAAGACTGTAATTTTTCTGTCTGTCATGACGGATATAGTTTCACTCTGGCTCTTAGGCGGTATATCGTGCAATGGCGACGAACTTAATTTGCGGAATAAAATTACTGTGAGACTGATTTTGGAGTTATACTTTCATTCTACTACCCATGGATCCGGGAAGAACAGATCGTTCTATCGATGGCTTTGGGTAATAACTGCGAGTTTTTGTCGTTAGCACTCAGTATTTTCGATATAGTTCTTCTCTCCAGTTGACTACACCACAGTAATATTACATAATACCGAGATAGCAGAAGTATTGATGATTTAAACAACTTTCGTAGAGTTAATGCTGGTCTTCAGAATCATCCGAATTTGCTATGTAAATTCGTGTCGGCTGTCTTCATCTGAGAGGTACTAATGCGTTTGGCATGACTAATTCCGAAATAGCTGGGCGGTCCCTCTCGGTGATGCAAAAACAATGTTTCTCAGTGCAATCTTTTACTCTTAAGAATTTTTGACGTTCTTTTCCGAAGCTGCTCAAGTATAGCTCACTCCCTATACACTTTCTATCATCTGCAAATGAAGTTCTTCGTATGTCTGTCATATCATGTTATTTAAACACACCTGTAGCAAACGCAGTATCGGCATTAATTACCCAGAAGTATTGGATATTTGGTAAAGGTTGACGCAAAATTAGAGTTTTCGTGATGTTAACATCCAGGAATACGCGCACGTATGTCCACTGAATCCAGTCAAAATTGCATGAAGGGCTTCCTCTTACTTAGCCGTAACAACACGGCGTACTGGAGTTCGATGCCAGAGGTTGTTCTTAGATCATAGCTCTTAGTCTACTAAAACTGAAAATCCCGCAATCTGTCTTGTACACTTTATGTCCACGATTAGTGCGCGTAGATATTATATTGCAGGGTTAACCCTCACAAAACCAAGGAAGGGTGGGGGGGGGGGGGGGGGGGTATTTTATGCCCACCCTTTGAAAATATTATTTTTAAAATTTGAAAAATTGTGTTTTTTGATGATTACTCCTGCCAGATTCTGTAAATGTTTAAAATTTTTCAGTTAAACTCAACCCAAAACTTTTAAGTCGTAGGAGTAGACGTCGCTTCCCCAGTGAATGTCATACAAAATACACTATTGGCCATTAAAAATTCAACACCACGAAGATGACGTGCTACAGACGCGAAATTTAACCGACAGGAAGAAGATGCTGTGATATGCAAATTATTAGCTTTTCAGAGCGTTCACACAAGGTTGGCGCCGGTGGCGACACCTACAACGTGCTGACATGAGGAACGTTTCCAACCGATTTCTCATACACAAACAGCAGTTGACCGGCGTTGCCTGGTGAAACGTTGTTGTGATGCCTCGTGTAAGGAGGAAAAAGGCGTACCATCACGTTTCCGTCTTTGATAAAGGTAGGATTGTAGCCTATCGCAATTGCGGTTTATCGTATCGCGACATTGCTGCTCGCATTGGTCGAGATCCAATGACGGTTAGCAGAATATGGAATCGGTGGGTTCAGGAGGGTAATACGGAACGGATCCCAACGGCGTCGTATCACTCACTAGCAGTCGAGATGACAGGCATCTTATCCGCATGGCTGTAAAGGATCGTGCCGTCACGTCTCGGTCCTGATTCAACAGATGGGGACGTTTGGAAGACAACAACCATCTGCACCAACAGTTCGACGACGTTTGCAGCAGCATGGACTAGCAGCTCGGAGACCATGGCTGCAGTTACCCTTGACGCTGCATCACGGACAGGAGCGCCTGCGATGGTGTACTCAACGACGAACCTGGGTGCACGAATGGCAAAACGTCATTTTTTCGGATGAATCCAGGTTCTGTTTACAGCATCATAATGGTCGCATCCGTGTTTGGCGACATCGCGGTGAACGCACATTGAAAGCGTGTATTCGTCATCGCCATACTGGCGTATCACCCGGCGTGATGGTTCGGGGTGCCATTGGTTACACGTCTCCGTCACCTCTTGTTCGCATTGACGGCACTTTCAACAGTGGACGTTACATTTCAAATGTGTTTCAGCAGGATAATGCACGACCGCATGCTGCAGTTCCTGTACGGGCCTTTCTGGATACAGAAAATGATCGACTGCTGCCCTGGCCAGCACATTCTCCAGATCTCTCACCAATTGAAAACGTCTGGCCAATGGTGGCCGAGCAACTGGCTCGTCACAATACGCCAGTCACTACTCTTGATGAACTGTGGTATCGTGTTGAAGCTGCATGGGCAGCTGTACCTGTACATGCCATCCAAGCTCTATTTGACTCAAATGTCCAGGCGTATCAAGGCCGTTATGACGGCCAGAGGTGGTTGTGCTGGGTACTGATTTCTCAGGATCTATGCACCCAAATTGCGTGAAAATGTAATCACATGTCAGTTCTAGTATAATATATTTGTCTAATGTATACCCGTTTATCATCCGCGTTTCTTCTTCGTCTAGCAATTTTAATGGCCAGTAGTGTATGTTCACGTTTAGGCGTTCCTTAAAAATTGGTATCTCTGTAAATAGTATGTAGTGAGAAAAAGTCAACAACAGTTAACGGAATTTGCATTTTTTACGGGAGGGGTATAAAGTACCTCCCAGTTGGTAGTACGCGTTAGTGAAAGTGCATTGATATTGTTAAGAGTGTGTTAAAAGATGTTTTTAGGTTCTGGACATAACTTACACATTAGTATGTCTCTAAAAAGTCGACAATAAATAACGCATTTTGCCTTTATTTTTCAGTTTTTCGTAGGGTGAGCATAAAGTACCCTCCCACCCCCTTGGCAATGCGCGTTCTGGACTGTACTTTGGTATTGTTAGGGTTAATGTTCAGGAGCCCCACCCATGTATTATGGTGCTGGGTTTCTCGTGGCACGGTATGGACACCAGACCCCAATAAATAAATGAGATCTGGCGGCCGGGAGCAGTGCGTTGCCCGCGAGATGCGGTCGCGTTGTAATGGTAGCCTCGCAATAGCGGCTGACGTGTGCCCTGGAAACATGATCTTCGCCGCTCGCGCCGTCTGCCGCCTTCCGCCTGGCGGCATAATCTGCTGCGCTCACCACACACACACACACACACACACACACACACACACACACACGCACGCGCACACACACACGGAGCTCGGTCGTTTCCCGCGCTGCCGACGCCGCCTTTGTCGCGCCGACCAGTCGCCTTGGCCCGTTGTTAACACACCTGGTTTCCACGGTTCACAGAAAAACGCGTGACTGCGCATTCGCGAGCGAGTTGCCAGCTTCGCGTGACTCACTGTCGGCTTGCCTCAGGTCAGTTCTCGGAGCAGCGCAGAACAAAGTACGTCGGTTACCTCGCTATCCGTTTGTACCACGGCGTCTTTGTTGTAAGTGACTTTGTAAGTGACTTCAGGAGTGCCGGACGGTGGGGATTCGGAAAGCGAGGCACAGTTGATCATTCTGTTGCCGTTTGGCACTACTTTGAACGTACCACACAATTGTCCGCATCCGCAGCTGGGTGGCCAGTGCGTTTGACTGCCATGCGGTGGACCAGCGTTCAGTTCTCGGTACTGTCAGGGATTTTTCCTTGGTTGGACGGTTGGAACTGACGCCAGTTGAGGAGCTGCTTGAATGAGAAGTAGCGGCTCCAAGGTTTGGAAACCTGACAGCCGGGGGAGGGCAGTGTGCTAACCATGTCTTTTCAATATCGCATCCAAATCGCACTGTAAAGCGGAGAACTACTCGGTGGTCCGTCGGGCTACACAGTCTCTGTTAGGGGCTACACAGTCTCTGCTAGGGGGCTATGGTTCTAGTAACAGACTGACCTGTAAGTGTAAGGGTTATTATATTGTGTGACATTGAAATAGCCGGCCGGTGTGGCCGAGCGGTTCTATGCGCTTCAGTCTGGAACCGCGCGACCGCTACGGTCGCAGGTTCGAATCCTGCCTCGGGCATGGATGTGTGTGATGTCCTTAGGTTAGTTAGGTTTAAGTAGTTCTAAGTTCTAGGGGACTGATGACCTCAGATGTTAAGTCCCATAGTCCTCAGAGCCATTTGAACCATTTGGACATTGAAATAGTGCAAATTTTTAGGACACTGTACTCGAAAGTATAGCATTTAAACGACGAAAAAGTAATTTGAATCACTATATCATTCACTCAACACCATTAACAGTAGACATCTACATTCGGACTCGATGCGAGAACGCACATTAAATTTCTTGTGGATACGTTGTGAGCTATAAAATGCAAGGGGCAAAATAAAACCGAAGCGAAAATTTCCGTAATTTGGTGACCACGTAATCTAGATACCAAAGAGACATAGTTTGTATTTCCCGATTGTATACAGATTGTATTATTTCCGTAGGACGTAACTGACACTAGAAGTAATAGTTAGTTTCCCGCGCGGGATTAGCCGACCGGTCTAGGGCGCTGCAGTTGTGGACTGTGCGGCTGGTCCCGGCGGAGGTTCGAGTCCTCCCTCGGGCATGGGTGTATGTGTTTGTCCTTAGGATAATTTAGGTTAAGTAGTGTGTAAGCTTAGGGACTGATGACCTTAGCAGTTAAGTCCCATAAGATTTCCCACACATCCGAATATTTTTGAATAGTTAGTTACATGTTCCATAGATCATTTGAACGAGCATTTTATCGACAGATGTGTAAATGGTGATTAATGTTAACATTAATGAACACATTATATTTAACACTACTCATGAATCTGAGCTTAACTTTTTTAAACTAGCTACCTACTTTTAAGTACAAACTCGTGGAGTAGAAGGAGTTGTCCAGGAGAAACGATCTTAAATTAGACCTGAAACTTGCTCTTCTACTTGTTGGCATTTATGGTGCTGGGCAAATGATAAAAAAATTTTGTAGCATTGAAAGGTCATTTTTCCCCTTGTTGTATTGTAGATATGGACATCACTGTTCTTCTCAAATCATGATGGATTATTTATGGCGAATTTTTTAGCGAAAATATTTGTATTGTGACGGCGTAGTTAAAATGCCTAGCTCTTTGAAGAGGTACTTTACATGACGTCCGTGTGTGATCACCAAATATTACTCTTAATGCTGGTTTTGTGCCATCAGTACTTTTCTAAGTGATGAGTGATCCAGAAAATTAATCTGTATGACATTACTGAATGGAAATATGCAAAATATGCCAGGGGCTTGATACGTTCTTCCAAGATTGGCAATTTTACGAAGAGCAAAAGTAGCTGAGCTTAATTGTTTAAGAACGTGAGTAAAATGCCTCTTCCAGTTCAAATTTTCGTCGATGATTACACCCAAAAATTTTGGGCATTCTATCCAACTTACTGATCCCTGCTTATGTGTTACATCAGTTGTCGGTGTGTCTTTATTTGTTTTACACAACTGAATGTAGTGAGTTTTTTCAAAATCTAGGGAGCGTCCATTTTCAGAGAACCACTTAATAGTTATCTGGAAAACATCATTGACCAACTTTTCTGTTGCTTGCTCTGTAATGGGGTTCATTATAATACTAGTGTCGTCTGTAAAAAAACCACACAAACCAATTCGGCTTGTTCAGTGTTTAGTGGAAGGTCATGCAGATATGGAATAGGAGCGAATACAAAATTGAACGCTGTGGAACTCTGTCATTAAAATCTTCTTCCTTTCTGACAGTATGTGAATTATTTAGCGCTACCTTTTACATTCTGTTTGTCAAGCCTGATTCAAATCAGCTGTGTGTAAAGCCTTCAGTTCCGTAAAAACTTGAGTTTTTCTAGCAGAATGTCATAATCTACATAAACAAACGCCTTGGAAAGATCACAAAAAATACCAACTAGTGGTTTTATTTCGGGATTGTACCATTTGATGAGTGAATGTACCAATAGCATTCTCAGTCGAGCCACTTTCTGGAATCCAAACCGTGATATGCTAAGTACATAGTTTCGACATAAATGTGCGACTACTCTTGAGTACATTAATTTTTAGGATGTTTTGGAAAAATTCTCAGTGAGGAAATTATACAATATTTGCTTAAGTCTGCGTTGTCACCTTTCTTATGAAGTGGTTTAATAATTGCGTATTTTAACCTGTGTGGAAAAATTTCCTGTGCCAGTGATGCCTTGCATACATAACATTTACGCTAGAGTCCTTGCTTGTAATGTTGGTGCCCAGTTGCCCGTCAGTCAGTGTTATATATCCATTTTATTGTGGTAAGACGCTGTACGGATTTATACTTCCTTCACCAACGCCCTTCTACCTCATCCAGACGGCCCTGCAATGGTTGTCCTGCCCCCCCACCCCATACATCTTAGCCTCCCTCTGCAAGTGCAAGTGACAGAGTTATGCACACTTTGCCGTGAATCTCGTCTGAAATGCGGCAGACGTGGTTTCCATCTTGTTTGGTGCACGCTTAGAAACTAGATGCTGCGTCACCCGGAAAGTGCTCCTCTTCCGTATTTGCGAGCGTTGCGTTTTCTACGGGCAGTTGTCGGCTATATGTGGCTCGCAAATCAGAGTTTATTTACGGAACTGGACGCGCGTAAAGTTGCTACGTTAGCGTTATTAAAACGCACGTAACCTCCTAAATAAACATGCTAACCATGTTGTTCTGTCAGTTATGTACATACATAAAGAGGTGCATATCCATAAATATTATACAAGGTAAATAAGTGAAGCTCCATTTCCAGTCGGTAACGACGTCAGGTTTTAAAAAATTCTATTAGAAATAGCGCGATGCAAATTGTCAGTAGTTTTCCACGTAAGATAAAAGTTATTTCATCACTCTCACTTTTTTGTAAAACTCTTAAGTTGATTCTTCTTAGATCACTGCTTCTATTAAATACCAGAATTTTCAGATCATTGAAAATGCAAGATTTGAAACAAGAAAATACATATCTTTTTATGCAAGTGTTGCAGTGCAGACAGTCATAACAATATCTATGAAGGAATTATGTATCCCACAATGTGTAAAGTTTTGTAAATGAATAAATCAATAAATAAATACTGAATTTGCTATTGAATCAAACAGTGACCTAGAAATCTACTCTGTAGGAATCAGCATGGGTTTCGAAAAAGGTGCTCGTGTGAAACCCAGTTCGCGCTCATCGTCCACAAGACTCATAGGGCCATAGACACGGGTTCACAGGTAGATGCTGTGTTTCTTGACTTCCGCAACGCGTTCGATACAGTTCCCCACAGTCGTTTAATGAACAAAGTAAGAGCATATGGACTATCAGACCAGTTGTGTGATTGGATTGAAGAGTTCCTAGATAACAGAACGATGCATGTCATTCTCAATGGAGAGAATTCTTCCGAAGTAAGAGCGATTTCAGATGTGCCGCAGGGGAGTGTCGTAGGACCGTTGCTATTCACAATAAACATAAATGACCTTGTGAATGACATCGGAAGTTCACTGAGGCTTTTTGCGGATGATGCTGTGGTATTTCTAGAGGTTGTAACAATGGAAAATTGAACTGAAATGCAGGAGGATCTGCAGCGAATTGACGCATGGTGCAGGGAATGGCAATTGAATCTCAATATAGCAAGTGTAATGTGCTGCGAAAGCATGGAAAGAAAGATCCTTTATCATTTAGCTACAATATAGCAGGTCAGCAACTGGAAGCAGTTAATTCCATAAATTATCTGGGAGTACGCATTAGGAGTGATTTAAAATGGAATGATCATATAAAGTTGATCGTCGGTAAAGCAGATGCCAGACTGAGATTCATTGGAAGAATCCTAAGGAAATGCAATCCGAAAACAAAGGAAGTAGGTTACAGTACGCTTGTTCGCCCACTGCTTGAATACTGCTCAGCAGTGTGGGATCCGTACCAGATAGGTTTGATAGAAGAGATAGAGAAGATCCAACGGAGAGCAGCGCGCTTCGTTACAGGATCATTTAGTAATCGCGAAAGCGTTACGGAGATGATAGATAATTTCCATTGGGAGACTGCAGGAGAGACGCTCAGTAGCTCGGTACGGGCTTTTGTTGAAGTTTAGGGAACATACCTTCACCGAAGAGTCAAGCAGTATATTGCTCCCTCCTACGTATATCTCGCGAAGAGACCATGAGGATAAAATCAGAGAGATTAGAGCCCACACAAAGGCATACCGACAATCCTTCTTTCAACGAACAATACGAGACTGGAATAGAAGGGAGAACCGATAGAGGTACTCAAGGTACCCTCCGCCACACACCGTCAGGTGGCTTGTGGAGTATGGATGTAGATGTAGATGTAGAAAGCCATCTTGTAGTTCTTTGGTCCATGTTCCTTGGCATGTTAACAAGATCAACTGTCCACTACGCTACACCGTACTTGCATTCGAATGTTTGTTTATGTCTTTGATGTTACGACGTGCTCAAGGGATTCGCTGCCGTTATGTGAGTAACTGACATTTAATTATAATTATAACGAGTCGTGCCACGAACAGTGTGGGGTTGTGTTTTTAATAAATCTTTAATGTGCCGCTGCCTTGAAACCGTATACTGTTAACACGCAAGTTGTAATATGAAAACAACCTAACACGAAAATTCTTTAACCATTAATACGACGTTTCCCTTCACTTTATTACACCAAAAATGACCTGTTTAGGAGATATCCACAATGCCGCCGGTACTTTGATACAGCGTATTTTCAAAAGACGTAAGTTAAAATAATACAGAACCCGCCAAATACGGCGTCAACTGCGAAAGACATCAACAGTATGGAATCTTCGAAGTTCTGCTTATGACTTAAAGGTAACAGATGTACACACAGCTCTGTGTATAAAATTGTTAGAATGTAGGGAATATTTGCTGTGTTCTATACGGAATTTTGACGTAATAGTGTTGACAGCGCGTAGTGGGTTTTGAATAGCTTCGGAGACTGAAGCGTGCAGCATTGCGAATGACTGCTTCTGCCTCACTCCTTTATCAGTACCCCTTTCCGGAGGGACTGCACCGGATGTTGATAGAGATGTGCGTCGGCGCTTAGATTGCTCAGCGAGTGTGCATCCATATACAGTTACTGGAAGTGATTCTCTTATCAGTGAAATGGCGCGTTTCGGGTTCAAAATAAGACTGCGGTAAATGCGCACCCATGTGATATTGCAGGATTGGGAAGGCCGAACAGTTCTGTCGCCAAAGCTCAGCCGTTTGCTCATTCTTAGCGAGAAATATAGCGACTTTCAGTTGTTAACTATGGTGCGTACGTAAGCACGACGTGTTTGTGTTTGCTGGTACTGGACGCAGGAGATAATACAGGCAGGAACTATGCTCAAATACATAAACCATTCACCTTGATAATGTTAAATACGTTGATAGTGACTGTCAACGAACTCACTGCATCCCCCTCCCCCCCTTCCACCTCATGCAAGTCATGAATTCACAGTACTATCTACTTTCGATGTTATTTGATTAACGCAGAAGGCGGTGAAGATTACATTTTCCTTCGCTCCTCTCGGCTGACAAGCTTTCGATTTGCTGCTAATCCATTAAACTGCGCATTACTTTGGACAAGAAGACGCTTGCAACAGCTAAGCTGTCGGTAATATTTACCGCTAAAAACCTCGCTGTACGCTGTAACTTCTTTTTGCGGGCACATAATTTACATTACTTCCGTAAACTGTCTCCGTTAAAAATGAAAGCTGTGTGTCTGACCAAGGCCCAACTCCGGGTGTATGCTAGCTAGTTGATGCGTAAAACCCGCCGTCTGGAAGATGAACAAAAATCTTCCTCGATTTCCAGAAGGCAATCGATAGAGTTGTGTACTGCTACTTATTCAGTACATATATCGAACCAGTTTTGTGACTGGACACATTAACAAAGACGTTTTGGGTCCTATATGTTAGCCAGTCCTAAATTAATTCACAACAAAGCCGAATTGAATGGAATTTTTTTGCTTTGCTGTAGCTTTCCCCATTGCTAATCTGTTGTAATTAGACAATATAATAAGTGTTGTCATTCTCGATAACATTTGACTCGGGCTAAAGAAAACCACAATTTAGACGAAACTTGCCTTCGGAGGCGAAAGAATCTCGTTCTCCTAAAACTAAAAGTGTCGTTAGTTCAAACAAAGGGTACTTAGGTTTTTATATTATGCTCCAAACGAAACGATTTTGGATACAAACCGTAACTCGCCAGAATCTTTTAACAAGAGCTCAAGCAGCGTCAGATAAGTGATAAATTTAAAGATATGTCAACCTACGATAGGAAAAACAAGGAAGAAAGCTGGAAGAGTGAAAGAAGTTAATTTTCGCATCTGAATAAATCCATAAATGTGATGCTAATGATTTGCGCGTTTGCTGATGGTGGGTGGGCACTCCGCTTCCTCCATTACGATGAAGAATGCAGTCAACACTTCCTCTAAAGCTTTATGTGATGAGGAAGTTTGAGTCGTGGATGGGTTCAAAATGGTTCAAATGGCTCTGAGCACTATGGGACTTAACATCTGAGGTCATGAGTCCCCTAGAACTTAGAACTACTTAAACCTAACTAACCTAAGGACATCACACACATCCATGCCCGAGGCAGGATTCGAACCTGCGACCGTAGCGGTCGCGCGGTTCCAGACTGAAGCGCCTTTAACCGCGTGGCCACACTGGCCGGCCGTGGATGGGTTAACAGGACTAGTGTAGCTGTTTTTTGTTCTTGTGAAAGGAACGAAATATTACTAGTTACAAGAAATTTATTGAGAATCTTTCTTCGTACGGACTTTCATCCAGCATTTCACGTATGAAATACGCAAATACAGGACTTCCTAACTTAGACTTAGTGGGTCACTTCCGGATTACAAATTCAGTGGTTCAGGGTTCTGCCATCCATTGTCTCCAAGGATTTTTTGCTACCACGAACATGACTCTAACCTCAAGCAATGGTTTGTGTTAGTGAAAAGTGTCAAGTTGCACCTTGGTTCGAATTTCACGCTTGAGTGCGTCACCCCCCCCCCCTCCGCCCCCCCCCCCCTTTCCTTACCCCTCCCCTCTCCTTCACTCGTTAGGACGCCTGTGCACATTTCGGAGGCAGGCAGCAGCACTATCCCCTATTCCTCGTACAGCACCACACTGTTGAAACCGACCTTTTGCTGTATGACTGTTTATTTAAAATTAGCAAAACAAGTAACAATTAAAAAGGTTTGTGAATCAGGGATGTATTTTGTCACTGCTTTCGTTAAGAATGGTTCAAATGGCTCTGAGCACTATGGGACTCAACTGCTGAGGTCATTAGTCCCCTAGAACTTAGAACTAGTTAAACCTAACCAACCTAAGGACATCACAAACATCCATGCCCGAGGCAGGATTCGAACCTGCGACCGTAGCGGTCTTGCGGTTCCAGACTGCAGCGCCTTTAACCGCACGGCCACTTCGGCCGGCTTTCGTTAAGACCGTAAGCTAAAAAATAACTGCGAAAAAGAAGACTTAGGGAATGGGTGTAAAGTGAAAGGAGAACGTCGAGCTGTGTTTCCGAATAACAACCTCCTTCCAGTTAAAGAACTAATTCGTAACTGTTTTGTGAAGTCTATGATACAAATTATACTAGAAACAAATCTGGCTCAGTAAACACGATTATAACTATGCGCTAAGAACAAACGTTTTGGAAGCCACAACCAACGGAATGACAGAAAAGTTACGCCATCTGTGCACCAAGATTAGAAAAGATTAAATCAACTTCAGTGAAAAGTGCACGAAGGCAATCAGTGAAGACGCAGTGAGGTGAAATGATAGCATTGAAAATTGTTCAGAAATGCTGACTCAGAGTGTAACGAATGTGTCGTGAAAGGCGACAGTTTCTACCAGACCAAAATTCGAACCCCGATTCCTGGCTTTCATGAGCAGTCGCCGTAATCATTAGGCTGTGTGTGCAATTTTAGAGGTATGAATCAAACTCTCATTGTCACTGATATATTGGTTATTTGTTTTATCTTGAGACAGTTAAATATTTCGAAAACAACGATCCTACAAAAAAAAAATGCTCTAGGTGAAAAGTTAATATTAGCAAAGGGGACCCGTGTCTGTGTTGCGACTGACCAATTGCTGCCCACCATGCTGCGTGGGCGGGCCAACTTCGTATTTTCAAGTGAGAAACCCCGCATTTTAATTGGATATTTGCGTTCTACGCCAAAAAATACGTACTGTTTATTCAAATCATTGTTTTCCTTTCTTGGTAGATGACGCTGTAATCGACAAATATCAAGCTTGCCTATTTTTGCAATTACGGACCGACGCATTTGATTCTACATTTCATTTCATGGAAATGAAAACCTTTGGTTCTAGCAGTTGATATTTATGTTCGAAATTTACTTGTGTTTTGCAAATTTGATCGTGCAGTACAGTATAGTTAGCCGTTTCAATTAGTGTCTGGGTAGAAACAAACTACGTTTAGCGTGATCCAGGAACGACGACGTGGGTGTAACAGTTTTCTGTTCCCATCGGAATGTCTGATTTCGTTGAGTCCCCTTGCGTCTCACCATTGAGGAGCTTGATTTCAATGGGTATCAGTGGCAGGTGCGTCTGTCAGTCACTTCGTGGATATTTTACGTTTCTTACGGTGGTTGTGGTTTGTACAACGCCGGTAGTCGCGTAGCGGCCAGAGCGTGAGTTACGGCAGTTGAATAGAGAGACACACCGAAATCAGTCAACCTGATGACCGTGTTCGAAGGGAGCTATCGATGGTTTGGGGACTCACTACAATCAA
Organism: Schistocerca piceifrons; assembly: GCF_021461385.2. Lineage (NCBI taxonomy): Eukaryota > Metazoa > Arthropoda > Insecta > Orthoptera > Acrididae > Schistocerca > Schistocerca piceifrons. The sequence goes on from NC_060142.1 coordinate 277,158,868, forward strand.
TTGCATAGGGAACAGATTACACTACTGTACAAGTAGCTTAATTGCTAGAAATGGCAATGTCTAGCTGTATTATTTTTGCTGCACAATCAAATTTGCAATTCTAAACCAAATATTGAACACTAATATCAGCCGCTACAACACAAAGGTTTTCATTAACATCGTAAATGAAATGCAAAATCAAGTGCGTCTGTTCTTAATTTGCAAAAACACACTCTTGGTACCTGTCGATTACAGCACATTGCACCACCTATTTTTTAGTCGTAGCATCTGAAATGTAATAAAATGGGGGGGGGGGTCAATTTGAAAATATGAAGTTGGTGAAGTTGACCCCGCCCACGCAGGAGGGGTGGGCAGGGGGTGGCCAGTTGTAAGACAGGCAGATGATGTCTTCACTAATATTACATTTCATCTAGAACATATTTTTCGTACAATGCATCGTTTTCTATATATTTAGTTGCCTCAAGCTGAAACAAATACCTTATATACTAGTACCTCTGAACACTCCAACCAGAGGTCTAAATGCGAGGTATGAATAACACCGAGGAAACGGATTCTGCCATTGGGATATATCTCAAATTAAATAAATTCAGTGAAATAAAGTGAATAGAGTAATAGGAGGGAAGAATCAGTATGCGTGAAAATTCTAGTCTACAGACATGCTCAGCAGTTCCGGGTTAATGTCCCGTTCTGGCTTTAATTTTGATGCGTCACGATGTACTAGTTGCACAGAATAGATCGGTGATTGAAACTATTTCTATTTCCCACATGGTGGCACAAAAAAAGTTACTGTGGTTTATTCCTATGCCATAAATGAGTCTTCTTGTGATACTGTTGTACTGTAGCTCTGAAAAATTCCATAGTTCACTCAACAGTGTCCCAGTTCACTTTTCAGAATGGAAGCGCGAACATTGGAACAGCCTTTCTTTATCGTAAAGACGTCCGCCCCGGTAGCTGAGTGGTCAGCGTGACAGACTGTCAATCCTAAGGGCCCGGGTTCGATTCCCGGCTGGGTCGGAGATTTTCTCTGCTCAGGGACTGGGTGTTGTGTTGTCCTAATCATCATCATTTCATCCCCATCGACACGCAGGTCGCCGAAGTGGCGTCAAATCGAAAGGCCTGGACCAGGCGAACGGTCTACACGACGGGAGGCCCTAGCCACACGACATTTCCATTTCCATCGTAAAGACATATTACACAAATTCTGGACGAAATATTGTGGGAGGCCGCACATTTAGCAGGACATTTGATCGAAGAACAGCGGGTCCGCAGCTCGTGGTCGTGTGGTAGCGTTCTCGCTTCCCACGCCCGGGTTCCCGGGTTCGATTCCCGGCGGGGTCAGGGATTTTCTCTGCCTCGTGACGACTAGGTGTTGTGTGATGTCCTTAGGTTAGTTAGGTTTAAGTAGTTCTAGGGGACTGATGAGCATAGCTGTTAAGTCCCATAGTGCTCAGAGCCATTTGAACCATTTGAAGAACAGCGCAGTGCTGAATGACCACTTCTCCGTGAGAAGACACTGAAAGGAGGTTCAATTGTGATGACAACATTGAAGCATCCTTTGATAAGCATTTTGTGTCATGTTTTCCCTGTTTGTATACTGATTGATGAAACGTTTTGAAAAGACTGGATCCCGACCAGTATCATCTGAATCACTGGAGAATGTGGAACGAGTGCGAAGGCTACTTAATGAGGAGCGCACTGCATCAAAAAGACTTTCAGCACAGCATCTCAGGATGTCACCATTATCTCTCCAGAGCACAATAGAAATAAACTTACAAAATTCAGCTGTGCCAAGTTCGAAGGACGTAGATGGGGGGCAGTGATGTCCTTTTACGTATGAGACGATTGAGGCCTCTGAAAATGGAACAGCAGTTAAGGATCAGGTTTAGTGATTAGGTTGATTTGAATCTCCATGGGGACGGCAACAAGTAGAACTGGTTCCACTAAAGTGCTGTGAGGCCACTCATTCAAGCTGTTGGGCGTGGTGTGGAATGTCCCCATCCCCCCTTATGTTGCCAGTCTCGTACGATTATTTCTTCTGGGAGTATCTAAAAGACAGGGGCTTGGTAGATGCACCCATAACACTCCAGGACCTTCGCACTGCAGTCTCCAGAAAGATCCGAGCAGTCGTAAGTGGTGCTCTTCAGGAACTGGTCACTGAATTCAGTTCAGGACTCTGTACTCTCGTTGCTGCAGAAAGAAAGCACTTTGAGAACCTTTACTATTAAATTTCAGGTTCTTCTATATCGCACAAATATGATAGCAAGAATCTGTCGCCCCACGTTCCGCCATAGTAAACAAAAACCTTGTTACACCTATTTCGCACCACCGCCTAGTACTGTTCTGAATGATTGTCGTGGGCACAGTAGAAACTGGAAAAGGAGGAATGCTAGCTGCACAAAAATTAAAAATGAAATGAGTTTGCTCAGTTATGAGCACGATGGTCGCTTCGGAGCGCTGTAGCTTCCGTATGACTGGTACCAGGCGCTCATGTGACCCTCCACCTCTGACGTAAGACACAGGAGTGAATTTTATGTGCCAGTCGGCTCTGTAGTAAGTTATGATGACCGATTTTACCTCTTTTCCAATTATGCAAATCGTCGAGTGTATTCGTGCGTTTAACCCGCAGCATGCGGAGGGTGTAATTCAGGCCAGAGGTGGTTCTGTGATATTTTGCAGGTGTTTTTCGTGCTATGAGTTGCGCCCAGCTATTTAGGTTACCATGGAAGTGAACCAGGATTTAATGTAACACCATTGGTGAGCAATGTTTGTCATTTATTCTGCCTCTTAGTGATGCGTGTGTTCCGAACACCCCTGTCTTAAAATATGACAGCAACCTTAACCACAGGGGTGCACGCATACTTTCCTGGATCGACGAACACTCTCACATCGAATGGCCCGCTGAATTCGAGTTTCAGGGGGAGGATAGGGTGATGCTCGATTTTGGGACCGATATTCGTGATTTTTTCCAGTAAAATAACACACATAATAAAACTGACGCTAGACGTCATTGTACTCACATGCGATTGTGTTAAGTACTTTTTTAAGTAAACAAACTGCTAAACGTATCCGTGCAGCTGTGGTAGCCAGAGTGCAAGTATGACGCGGTGGACAGCACATTTTGCCTAGTAAGCAGGAGACCGAGGTTCGAATCTCGTTGTTGGTACAAAATTTAATTCATTCCTCCAGCCTACATCATTATCGTGGAAAAACTTGCACCCATTGGACCTACTCGACATCGAGGAAATGACCTTCGCGGAGTTCTAGGGCGTTTAGTGGAAAGTCTGAATGCCACAGTTCTCAACCTGGAACAAATCGGAAAAATCCAACGTACTACAGTAGAAAAAAGTTGGCTTACAATTTACGATAAGGTATAACGTAACTGCATGTATATTTCACGAGTTACAACTCGCGCCAACTTTAAAAAATATTGTTTGGAGAAAAAAAGCATTTAATGTTTTAGCTTGTGTTTCGTAATAGTGAAATTGAATAAACCTTTAATCGGCAATGCCGGCACTGTACATGTAGAAACACTTATTTTCGACGAAATTGTATCGTTTATATGAAAGCGTGGTGTCCGTTCTTTCGGACATGTTCGAAAGATTGATTCCCCTTAATGGGTCCGGCCTAGCGGGCCGAGCGGTTCTAGGCGCTACAGTCTGGAACCGCGTGACCGCTACGGTCGCAGGTTCGAATCCTGCCTCAGGCATGGGTGTGTATGATGTCCTTAGGTTAGTTAGGTTTAAGTAGTTCTAAGTTCTACGGGACTGATGACCTCAGAAGTTAAGTCCCATAGTGCTCAGAGCCATTTGAACCCTTTAATGGGCAAGGAATTCACGACCTTCAATGTGGATCCACATTTCGTTCGACCTCTTGCGTGAATCCAAAAATTAGCGAGCATGGAGTACATAGACGGGGGCTGGAGGTAGGTGGGAATGTAGGACGGCCGCGGAGTGTGCCGAAATAGTATTTATCGCAAATTCACAGACTATCCCCAGATGGGGCAGTGTTCAATGCAGCTGCCTAGTAAGCAGGTGGTGCAGGGTTTGCGTCCCGGTCCGGCACTAGATTTCACTCGTCGCGTCGGCGCTGATTCCGCATAAAATCCCGATGCAGCTGCCATCAATAGTTCCTTCCCTTTCTTTTCTCCCCCCTCCCCCCTCTCCATCTTCGAATTACATGAAATTACACCAATTAACTGGCTTGTGCTTACTGATAGAAGCGTTTTTCGCAAGATTTTAATTAGTTTTCGAACCTTTTCTGTCCGTATAAATACGTTTGTTTGTCATTTTCAAGCACTCACGTTTTTCTTTGCATAAAAATCAAGTGAAATGACAGCTTAAACAGACGCGAGACAAGCACATGCATTCAGACTGTTTACCGTAAACGAAACGTGTTACGGAGGGAAATCGTTTTGAGAATAGTACTTTACTTGATACTAATGCCCTCTATGATACTACTGAAACTAGTAGGACCCATATTCTGTCGGTAACTAAACTGACGGAAAAGAAATCGCAATACCTAGAAGGAGTTGTGCGACATAAACGAATATTGGTAGCAACTTTGATTGCGTGGCCATCCTCCGCAGCAAGCCCAGAAATACTGGTTTTGTAAATAAAAGCGACTGTTATTCTTTTATCACTCGATATAACTATTTCTTCGGACACTGTTTTTAACAAAGTAAATATTGTAACTTCATTACGTGTTTCATCATCTTTGGTGTGTTTACCTATTTTTTCCCAACTTTACGAAGTACATATTCAAAACCAACTTCTATTCATGATGTTCGTGCGTTTATGAGAGTGTGTGAGCTGAGGTGCGTACGTGCGTGTGTGTGTGTGTGTGTGTGTGTGTGTGTGTGTTGGGAGGGGGGGGGGGTTGGTGGTCGGAGTTGTAGCGAGTGGTTGAAAGCGCCAGGCGTAAAATAGTGGCGCTTGTAGCGCCACTAAGAGGATGCAAATCAGGTTTGCTTTAAATACGTGAGCGTCAGTCACCTTGCCAGACGCCTTGTAGCGTGAATTCCACTGACTCCCAAACCTCCGCTATTTGCGGCTTCAGTGGCGTAAAGAGAGAGTTCATTGGAGGGTAAGGTGGAGATCTGTTGTGCTTTCTGATGAAAGCTGGTTGTTATTCGGTACCAGTGATGGCCGTGTGCTGGTTCAGAGGAGGCCTGCAACCACACTGCCTGATGACACACACACTGGAACTACACCTAGAGTTGCGGTGTGGGGTTATCCCACGCACACTGACGGCCAGATTTGTACTTCAGTCTGGTGATTCGACCTGTTGTACTGCCATTGATGAACAGCATTTCAGTGGGTGTTTTCCAACAGGATAACGCTCATCCACATACCACTGTTGTAAAACAACTTGCTCTACAAAGCGTCGTCAAGTTGCCTTGGCCTGATCCATCACCAGATCTGTCTCCAGTCAATGACATACAGAACATGTATGGGAGACAACTCCAGCGTCAGCCACAAACAGCATTAACTATCTCTATATCGACCGACCACATGCCACGAGCATGGAATTGTATCCCACAAACAGACACCCTGCACCTGTACAAAACAATGCATTCACGTTTGCAACCTTACATTCAACACTCTGGCAGTTACACCGGTTATTAATGTAGCAGTATTTGCGTTGGTATACCTCGTGCTGACATTAATTAGTGATCTTGCGATGTTAATCGCTTAAATATGTTGCCTGGACAAATGTATTTCCGAAATTTCAGTACTCTACGTTAATTATTTTTTGGTATTGCGGTTTTTTCCGTCAGTTTACTACAGTATTACGTCGGTTGCATTCAAGCGCTCGGATGCGTCACACACCCATACAGTAAATCGCGGTTGTAACATATTTTAAGATTCATTGCACAATTCATATTACTGACTCTTGAATATAGACTCTTAAAGGAACATTTTAAAGCCAATAAAAAAGTAGGGTAAAAAAATTACCCTGGTTTACCCCCCTTAACCCGTAGGCAATGTCTGTGACTATTTGGATTTTGGAGCAGCTGGTGAAACGGACCAGTCAGCATCCTCACAATTTAATGGCAATATGTTCTAAGAGAAGGAACTTGTGGGCACTCTTCCGCGCCCAGTTGATGCCTTCATGAAGGCTAGAGGCGTTTCCACACTCTTTAGCGTGATATTTCGTAGGGGTGACTAATTTTTTGTCTCGTGTGATTGGATGAAACAGGCGAGGAAAAAAACATGCGGACGTTCGAGAGAACAGGAGAAAGTTCTACATCTACATTTATACTCCGCAAGCCACCCAATGGTGTGAGGCGGAGGGCACTTTCCGTGACACTGTCATTACCTCCCTTTCCTGTTCCAGTTGCGTATGGTTCGCGGGAAGAACGACTGCCGGAAAGCCTCCGTGCGCGCTCGAATCTCTCTAATTTTACATTCGTGATCTCCTCGGGAGGTATCAGTAGGGGGAAGCAATATATTCGATACCTCATCCAGAAACGCACCCTCTCGAAACCTGGCGAGCAAGCTACACCGTGATGCAGAGCGCCTCTCTTGCAGAGTCTTGCCACTTGAGTTTGCTAAACATCTCCGTAACGCTATCACGGTTACCAAATAACCCTGTGACGAAACGCGCCGCTCTTCTTTGGATCTTCTCTATCTCCTCCGTCAACCCGACCTGGTACGGATCCCACACTGATGAGCAATACTCAAGTATAGGCCGAACGAGTGTTTTGTAAGTCACCTCCTTTGTTGATGGACTACATTTTCTAAGGACTCTTCCAATGAATCTCAACCTGGCACCCGCCTTACCAACAATTAATTTTATATGATCATTCCACTTCAAATCGTTCCGTCGCATACTCCAGATATTTTACAGAAGTAACTGCTACCAGTGTTTTGTCGAAGACCTAATTATGGCAATCCAGGGCGAAAAATTTCTTCTGAAGGGAGCGGTAAAAGTTCAACGCAGGAGAGCCCGTTGCAAGTATTGGAGTATACATTGCGGTTATCAGGAGAATTGCTTGTCGTGGGGAAACAAGGGGAGAAGAGATGGGTGGAACCTGGCGTAGAGTACAGAGAAATAGAGCATAGAATTAAATCGGCAGAAAGATTACGTTCGTAGAAAACAAAGCGTTGGCTGAGCGACGCGTCACTTCTCCCTGAGTGTGCACAAGGCGTTTTTGCGACGAGGAACAGACGAGATAACGGAGAGCCGGGCGTGGCATACGGCGTCGTAATCGACTGCTGCCCGCAGCTGGGACCGAGAACACTACCCGCGGCGGATGTCGAAAGCCGCATCCGGCCTTTGATTATCATCGCTTACTCAAGCTCGGCCCATCAGTGTTCGCAAGGGGACGTGACGGCTGCTTCTGCACAGCTTGTGCCGCCGCCCCGTAGCGCTTGTCTTGTGGCTTGCTGTGTAACGTCATTCGCTACCTACTCGTATTTAACTCATTTTTCTTCGTTACTATTATTATTATTATTATTATTTATATTAACATAATAGTAAATGCAGCAAATCAGATCACTGTGCTGAATTTCGTATTTCATTATTGATCGAACACTTCCGTAGCGTCTAGGACGCGGATAATTCATACAAACGCAAGTAAAGTGGCTTTTGTAGTCGGGAATTGGACTTTTATGACTGCGACTGATTTTCAAGTGGTCACTTCTGGGCTGCTGTTAGTGTACCGACGAATTCAGTGGTTACACTAGAGGCGCTGTAGCTAGATTTTCAAATCCTCGTATCTCGTAAGTATTACCGGTTGTTTCTCGTCCATTCTGGGATGGCAATGTCAATGACATGGCCTCCTTTTCTACACAGTTGCGATGTCTGGTGTACTATGTTCCAGCCTTCGGTCTGTCTGAAGTCGGAAGTACCACGGTAATTTGACGTTTTCGTTTTCGACAACTTACCACACCAGTGTTTTATCACCGGCAGAAAGTAATTTGGACATTAAGTTTCTATAGATCATTTGTGCCTCTGCTCGGAGTCAGGCTGAGCAGCCTTTTCTGCAACAGCGTAAGATGTGGTCGATTGTTTCCACAGCTTCTTCACAGTTTGTACTTAAAGACTTCTTCTGATTTCTCGATTCTGGCTTTGACGGCGTTAGTTATTATTTATTTCATTAGTCAGCCAGATAGTCTCCACAATAACGATTGCAACCGTTACAGCAGTAGTTCTCAGATGTTTCGTTTAAGCCAGATATTCTTTTTCATCAATACACTGTGTTTGTCTTGACGTTCATCTGACCATTTGGCACCAGTTGTCAGTTTCTCATATGATGAAGTCCCAAACGTCATTGGAGCATTTTTGAAGAAGTCTTGGTTTTGCTCGTCTTCCAGTCGTAAACCAATTTCGTCTAGATCTTTTCTTAAGTTCATGTACCACGACGTTCATAATACTGGTTTTAAGTCGAAGATGTTGGATACGCGTTTCGTCTATTTGGATTCAGTCATTCGTTTTACGTGGCATTAAAACTCAGCATTTTCTCATTTTCCATACTTTTCCTGTTTTAGAATATATTTATCGTTTCTAATATTTTATGGACATTGTCTTGAAAGGAGGATATCAACAAAAGCAAAATGAGGATAATGGAATGGAGTCGAATTAAGTCAGGTGTTGCTGAGGGAATTAGATTAGGAAATGAGACACTTAAAGTAGTAAAGGAGTTTTGTTATTTGGGGAGCAAAATAACTGATGATGGTCAAAGTAGAGAAGATATAAAATGTAGACTGGCAATGGCAAGGAAAGCATTTCTGAAGAGATAAATTTGTTAACATCGAGTATAGATTTAAGTGTCAGGAAGCCGTTTATCAAAGTATTTGTATGGAGTGTAGCCATGTACGGAAGTGAAACATGGGCGATAAATAGTTTGGACAAGAAGAGAATAGAAGCTTTCGAAATGTGGTGCTAAAGAAGAATGCTGAAGATTAGATGGGTAGATCACATAACTAATGAGGAGGTATTGAATAGAACTGACGAAAAGAGGAGTTTGTGGCACAACTTGACGAGGGACCAGTTGGTAGGACATGTTCTGAGGCATCAAGGGATCACAAATTTAGCTTTGGAGGGCAGCGTGGAGGGTAAAAATCGTAGAGGGAGACCAAGAGATGAATACACTAAGCAGATTCAGAAGGATGTAGGTAGCAGTACGTACTGGGAGATGAAGAAACTTGCACAGGATAGAGTAGCATGGAGAGCTGCATCAAACCAGTCTCAGGACTGAAGACCACAACAACAACAATATTTTATATCGATCAAGTTTTTGTAATTTGTACCCCGAATATTGTGCAACATATTTATCTGTTTTCTTTCTTTCTTTTATTATAATATGTGTGGGCAGTTATAATTTTCCTCATAATAATACTACAGATCTACTTAACTGCACAAGTATCATAGAAATTGAGTGTGCTGTGTAATAATCTTTGATGTGTGTGGTTCGTGGATCGATGTAAGGTATGGCATGGCCAGGCTATAAGAAACAAATTAAATGAAATAAGCCTGTTAGGCGGTTATAAATATATTTTTAGATTCTTTCATGAAAAAATTAACCTTGAAATGCCATACTCCTGTTAACAAAAGGTAATTTACTTACCCACTATCAGCAAATATCCGCTGTAACAGATTTTCTACCGCCCCTTTGTGAAGCTCATATAATATGTCAAATCAAATTTATTATTCACAGTATTTGGTTGAAAGACAAATAAAATTTCAAAACTAAACAGAAAACGTACGTGAAGCAGCGTTTCTCTCATAAAAATAAAATAATCACGAAGTGGTAACAAAAGAATTTGTGCTTTAATAAAATAAATGGTGCCATACTGTGGGCCATTTGCTCGTTAGTAAATAAAATAAGTGATACCAAAGTACGGGACGAGTAAATGAACACTTTTACTGTAACTACCGCTGGTTTGAGTTCGCTGAAACTTTTCTCATTGCAAGAAGTTCGGAACTAGTCTCGGGCAAATACGGTACGGCGTATAATTCGTTCAGCGTTATGCGCAGTCTCATTTATTTTGTACGTGGGTAGTGAATTCAACAACAATGCTTACCATCTCAAAATATTAGAAACTTCTAAAGCCTACTGTGAGAAAATCAGGAAAAGAAATGAAATTCTGCGATTTGTCTTGGTTGGTTGGTTTTGGGGAAGGAGACCAAACAGCGTGGTCATCGGTCTCATCGGATTAGGGAAGGATGGGGAAGGAAGTCGGCCGTGCCCTTTCAGAGGAACCATCCCGGCATTTGCCTGGAGTGATTTAGGGAAATAACGGAAAACCTAAATCAGGATGGCCCGACGCGGGATTGAACCGTCGTCCTCCCGAATGCGAGTCCAGTGTCTAACCACTGCGCCACCTCGCTCGGTTCGATTTGTCTTCTCTGCATAACTGAAACGCAGGGGATACTAAAACTGAGTCGAGATTCTTTCTGGTGCTGAAATATGATTCTAATTTGAGTGAGTGCATGTCCAGTAACCGTGCTTGCTTTGTTAATTTGAACGTCGTCAGAACATCTTAATCCACGGCGATTCGCGAAATCGTCTTCTGCATGCATGCACTATCTGATCAGAAGTATACCTACCATTTATGTAATACGAGAGGCGGCCCGGCAGTATAAAAGGAGGCGTGGAACACTGTGTTGTCAAGTAGGGAAGTATTAACAGCAATAACAAATCCATCATGGACATTTAAATCTTTTTAAAGCTGACCAAGTCAACTGTTTTGATAGACTGTAAAGTGGAAACGCGAAGGAACAACCACAGTTATATCAAGACGAGCCAGACATCATATACTGACGGGCAAGGACCGTAGAGCAGTGGAGAGGGTGGTTTGAAGAGCGACGTGAAATCCGCGAAATGAATCACTTGTAAGTTCCCAAGTGCTACCAGCAGTGCTGCACGGCTGTACTTACGGAGTTACAGAGAGAGAGAGAGAGAGAGAGAGAGAGAGAGAGAGAGAGAGAGAGAGAGAGAAGAGGGATGGGGGGGGGGGGTACAATAGTCGAGCAGTTTCTGTAGTCTATGCTAAGCGTCGCTAAAGGAGGTCTCTAATATATGACGGCATGAGCTACGCATATCGTGTACAATTTTTCCTTACATTCAGTGTGCATGTAACTGGTGTTTGTAGATTTCGACGTAATTATTGGGTTGGTTGGTTTGTAGATTGGTTCAAATGGCTCTGAGCACTATGGGACTTAACATCTGCCGTTATCAGTCCTCCAGAACTTAGAACTACTTAAACCTAACTAACCTAAGGACATCACACACATCTATGCCCAAGTCAGGATTCGAACCTGCGACCGTAGCGGTCGCGCGGTTCCAGACTGAAGCGCCTAGAACTGTTCGCCCACAACGGCCGGCTGGTTTGTAGATTGAAGAGACTAAACAGCATGATTATCAGTCCCCGTAATTATTTGTGAGTTACTCGTAAATCGGAAGAAGGCAGTTCACAAAACGAAGCTGGTAATGTAAATTTTTATAGTACAAAGTAGCGATCTTATAATTATTGTCTCAATATTAAAATATCGCATACTGCTGTAAGTCAATCCTTTCAAACACACTCGCTACTACTGCTGCCCCTCCCTCCCTCCTTATGTACGCCCATGCTCAGTACTGATTTTGTGTGTTCTACCGCTTCCGCGTGTGCGCCGAGCCACAATGACGTCACTTCCGTTACGCCGTACTTTCGAGATGGAAATCGCTTCACGTCTGGATGTCCCTTTAATACGTAACTCTGACTATAGTACCTGGGTAACATTTTATGCGGGCATAAAAGCCATGGTGCACCCAACTAGTACTTGGGGGTGAAGCAACACGAATGAACATTAAAGTTATGACCCGCAGCAGTAAAACCCACTCATCGCACGTACTACTATTGCGGTAAGCAGCTCTCGCAGTCACGTGTTAACAGCCGGAAGACAACCGTGCCCATAGCGCCGTCTGGCAACGCACCTGCTAATACTTCCGCACTACCTTTACAGCTCTTTCTGTAAGCCTCAGGTGTCCGCGTTATCTGTTCAAAAACACGACACTACCAGGCACATCCGCAAGAAAACATTCCAAGCTCTGATCTACGAGGTGTGTCTATAAAATAACGGGGCTGATGCTGTCACAGAGTTAGTGCACATGCGCCGAAGATGAACGACCAATAGCAGTGAAATTTTCTCAATCGACTGCTGTTTGTAGGCGAATCACTGTGGCCCTCGCCTTCGATTGTGTAAGAGCTGTTGTTTTACCAGAAAAATGAGAAGTGTGATAATAAGCAAGGAATTGCCTTGAAGTTTCACGTGAAACTTGGAAAAACTGCTACTAAAACCTTTCTCTTACTAAAATAAATATATGGGGAGTTTTTGGGCGCTTCAAGCGTTTCCAAGATGACAGAGAAAACGTCGAAGACGACTCATGCCCCTGATGCCTTTCAGCATCGAAAACGACGAAAATATCAAAGAAGTAGGCAATCTGGTTCGATTTGACTGTTGGTCGAGTACTCAGCCGATTGCTGAAACTGTAGAAATGGACAAAGAGTGCGTTAGACAAATTTTAAATAATCAGTTTGTGACAAAGGTGTGTGCGAAACCGGTGCCGAAAATTCTCACGATCGAACAAAAAAAAGCTAGCGAAAATGTTTGTGTTAACTCTCTGAATTACAGGAAAATTATATTAATTTCTTGGAAAGAGTGATCATATATGACGAATCTTTGTATTTTACTTATGATTCAGAAATTAAGCGCCATTTCACGCACTGGAAAGGCCCAGCTTCACCGAGAGCGAAAAAAGGACGAATGACCAAATCAATATTCAGAACGATGATGGGGTCTTTTTTTCGATACTCATGGAGTTGTGTATCTTCGCTAGGTTCCAGAAGGTCCAACTATTAATCAACATTATTACCTTGAGGTTCTTGCTCAAATCCGTGAGAAAATAAAAAAAAAACGAACCGAATTGTGGAAAACCAGTCATGGATTCTGCATCGAGACAAAAACACCGGTTCACACCGATTGTCTATTAAGAGGTTTCTAGCGAAGTACACTACACCAGTGTTACACCACATACCTCATTCGCCCGACCTAGCACCATATGAATTTATCCATTCTCCAAGGTCAAATCTACATTAGAAGAAACAAGATTTCAGTCCTCTAAAGCACTGAAAGAAAAAGCGTCACGCGCCATCGAAGAGCTCAGAGAGGGCGACTTCAACCACTGTTCCGCCAATGGAAAATTCTCATGGAGCGTTGTAGGGGTAGAGGAAGGGAGTATACTACGAATGACAATAACTAAATACGTATGTTTTTCAAATAAAATGCTTTACAACAATAGTCCCGTTATTTCATAGCCACACCTAGTATGCGTTCATCTGAAAGCCATACTGTTCGCAAGTCGTCGTCATAATGGTTTTGTGTTCCTACCTCATAAATTGTGAGCTACTTCCTGTGGTGCTTTTTGCAGAAAATACATCATCATACTGCGATTAAGACGAAGATATGTTGAAGTGACGGACAGATTTCTATTTCTGCTAGATGACGTCCATTCCAGCGCTCATTTGGCTCCGTAAGTTCTACGGCATTGGTGTTTTGTTGGTATGCTCACACACGTCCAAAACAGGCGTTTTTGAAGCAGTGTTCGTTGATCTAGTTCTATACGGTGTGCCAAAACCTTTGGGGTCAACGTTATATAGATAGTAGATTATTCAAAGCTCAAGCTTGATAGACCAAGCACTGCGCCCTGACTTCGCACTGCTAGCACTTAAATATCTACGTTCAGACCACTCGTCTGGCGTTGCGGCAATAAATTACACGCACAACTTCCTCATGAGTCAATCTATCTATTAGTGGAAATCGTATTAAAATTCCTATAGTATTTTCTGAGATTACCGTTCTCTTTTTCAAACACAACAGTTCTGTTCACGGAATCAACACTAGACATAAGAATAATCTTCACAAAGATTTAACGTCGCTTATTTTTCCACAAAGATGTCCACTATTCACAGGAACAAACGCTTTCAAGAACTTGTCAACAGCCATAAGAAACTTAATCAGTAATAATTATCAGTTTAAAAGAAGAGAGGAGCCTGAAGGAATGATTGATGGCGAACTCCTTTCACTGAGCCGGCCGGTGTGGCCGTGCGGTTCTAGGCGTGACCGCTACGGTCGCAGGTTCGACTCCTGCCTCTGGCATGGATGTGTGTGGTGTCCTTAGGTTGGTTAGGTTTAAGTAGTTCTAAGTTCTAGGGGACTGATGACCACAGATGTTAAGTCCCATAGTGCTCAGAGCCATTTGAACCATCCTTTCACTAACGAATTTCTTAGCAGAATCGACCGACGTGTACATGTTATTAACAAGACCAAATGACGCGATTACTACGTAAAATCTGACGTCTGTGCAAATTCAGTATAGTAATGCGATCAATGCAAATAAGTGTTGTGGAATGATTTTTTTGTACTTGATGTTGTGTGTCTACAAAAGGCAAAGAATTAAAGCATTTTCCGGAAGAAGGGCTCGTGAGTCTATCTGCCCTTTTTAGAGAAACTGTTTAAGATTAATCAACGGGCTACGCAGAATATTCAATCAATGTTTTGTTTCATTATCTCAAAGCTAAAGGACAGGGCAGCTTTTTTTGATGGGCGGACACGCAGCACTTATCAATCAGTTTAATGTAGCTTTAGCTGTGTTTAAAATTCTGAAATATTTTGTTCTGAAATATAAAGGAGGATGGTCTAGTACTAGGCTCACTAATGTACATAGGGCCATATACGTAATTCCAACTTCGGAAACATAAATACAGTAACAAAGTACCGAAAAACCTAAGACTGTCAATAGCGGCGTTTAATTCAGTGAAGCCAGAAAAAGGAAAGCGTGTTTGGTATTTATTTAAGTACATGAATGATGAAATTAATTCGTGGTTACACAGCAGGCTTAAAGATAGTCACCAGGAACCAGACGTATTTAGAAAATAGACACCCGTGCAGGACAGGAAGAAGAAGAAGAGGAGGAGAAACAAAAGGCCCTTCAATAACTAGAAACTATTTTAGAAGAAATTGTCCATCGTAATGTATGAACTATTGGTCAAAACAGTGGTATTTTATTTGTATAGTTGTATTTTGGTATCAATTTACTTTCTGTTGTTATATTTTTGTACCTTTCTCGTGGTTCCCTGATCGTAGGTATCATTAAGAATAATATTAGTGTCAAGTAATTAAAGTGGTGGAGAGTTAAAATAACATTTGATGATGAAATGTTTGTACAGTATAATTTGCAGAGAGCGGTTCACGGGAATGAGCCTATAAATATTTATCAGAACTATAATTTTGCACATTAAAAACATAAGTAAAATATCTAGTGTTATGGGAAGATTTACGTAATAGTCGTACACATTCTCCTAAAATGTAGTTGTGTATTAGAATGAGGTTGTTACTCAAATATATTGAAAATAAGTATTTAAACAGTCCTATATCAAATAATCATTTTGTCCTGTGAGCCTTTCTTCCGGAAAATGCCTCAATTATGGTATGCAGTTAAGACTGCACATTTACATGTTTTGTAGCAAGTTTTTGGTAACTTTTTAAGTGAAAGTGCATTTATGATTTTTTGCGTATTCTACATCCACGGGGACCATTTCACTTAGGAATTGTGGAAGTTACATTAGCATATCTGACCTGTCGGTACTTGTACATCGTCGAAGTTTATGAACGGAAGTAATGCATGTAGGTCAGAGGAATGTATCAGCTGTTAAATACGCCATGTTATATGTGGTTTCTCTTTATGCATAATGTCAGCCATATTATGTATATATTATTGTCTGTAAGACCAGAAAAATGTGTTTTAGACAATGACATGTCACAGTCAAGTCACACATTTTAACATTTCAGCATACATTTGAGAATAACCACAAAGCCGAAATCATGTTGTGTAAAGTAAATGAGCGATTATCAGTCAAATGGCGGAAATTTCTGTTAAAAAAAAAGTTCAGGATGTTGGTCTGCAATTTTGCGAGTACTTTCTTTTACTCTTCTTATATACGGGGGCCACTAGCAATTTTTTTTTTTTTTCAATTCGCTTGGGACTTTTCGTTGGGCGAGAGATTCGTGATAAATTCAGGATAAGCGTGGGGCCAATGCCACCGAGTACTCTGGTTAAAACCGAATTGGGATTCCGTCTCGACCTGGTGACTTATTTCTTTTCAACTCTTTCAGTTCATCTCTACTCCATGGATGCCAATTTCTGTGTGCCCCATGCGGGAGTCTGTAAGACTATCAAACGATTTTCATTTTTGTAGTTCACTCAAGGAAGCATTGCGTAGAAAAAAAGTTCAGCAGCAACCAGGTGGTCAAAGAGTTTGTGGGGAAAGTGGCTCAAGCGACAACACAATTCCCTTTGCATCAGTTATAAAAAAAGTTCATAGCTGGGACAACTGTTTAATATTAAAACTTCCTGGCAGATTAAAACTGTGTGCCGGACCGAGACTCGAACTTCGGACATTTGGCTTTCGCGGGCAAGTGCTCTACCATCTGAGCTACCAAAGCACGACACACGACCCGTTCTCAGAGTTTTAATTCGGCCAGTACCTCGTCTCCTACCTTCCAAACTTTACAGAAGCTCTCCTGCGGACCTTGCAAAACTAGCGCTCGGGAAGAAAGGATATTACGGAGACATGGCATGGTTTTAATCTGCACTGCAGAGAGAAAATTTCCATTCTGAAAACATCCCCCAGGCAAGCCATGTCGCCGCAATGAAGTTTGGAAGGTAGGAGACGAGATACTGGCGCAATTACACCTCTGAGGACGGGTTGTGCGTGAGTCGTGCTTTGGTAGCTCAGATGGTAGAGCACTTGTCCGCGAAAGGCAAAGGTCTCGAGCTCGAGTCTCGGTCCGCCACACGGTTTTAATCTGCCAGGATGTTTCATATCAGCGCACACTCAGCTGCAGAGTGAAAATTTCATTATGTTTTAATATTGGTAGATTATGGTCAGTAGTAGTAAAAGTCTCATTTTGTAAACGTAAAGTTTTTTTTGTACATAAATTTATCTCTCTAATTATTGAATGTACTTCGTATGTTTAGACTATTGCAGGTCCCATTAAGTTTTCCTGGGGGAACGCCCGATGTTTCTGTTGGACACTGGCCGGTCCAGCGTAACTAATTTAGTTCTATACTTGCAAGTTTTTGACAAAGTTTACTGGAATACACTCCTTGAAATTTTAAAGGTGGCTGGGATAAAATACCAGAAGCGAAGGGTTATTTACGAATTGTATGACATGAAAGGGAAGCCGTAGCAGAGAAGGGAATGAGATAGGGTTGTAGCCTATCCACAAAGTTATTTAATCTGTACACTGAACAACCAGGAAGGATCATATAGCATATCGAAAAGCGATTGTAATATGAACTAGGATAATGTGATGCAGTCCAGTTGAATCAGGCGATGCTGGGGGAATTAGATTAAAAAACGAGACCTAAAACTAGTAAATGAATTTTGACTCCTTGCCAGTCATACATCTGTGAAAATCCTCGGTATGATCAAATGTTTGCAGTTATAAGCTTTTTACAGCGCTTTTGTATTGATTGTAGTGTGGAGCCAAATGGTGGGGCACTTTTGGAGCCCGTTGATGTACAATAATGAGCGCACGAGGCAGGGGTGGGGCATTGTGTGGGCGGCAGCTGGTGTCCAGGTGGCGGAGGCACTTACCGCGGGCGGCCGTCCGGCGCTCCGGAAGCCCTGCCGTCCTTCCTGCCGTCTGCTGTAGCAGTAAACGCCCACGCACCGCAATAACACACACGTGACACGCAGTGCGCCAGATTTCATACCAGCACTAGCCGTGATACGCCTCACTGTTATGTTACGTTATTTAGCGTATGGTGGCAACAGCAGATGTTAAGAAACACACATAATTCGCGATTATACATTTAACGATTTAGGCATAAAGCCAATATGTTTAAATTCTGAAAATTAATAATTCAATAATACTAAAAGAAGTACACTCAAACTATAAAATTAGGACTGTTAATTAAAATAGGTACATTTAATCAGAGTTCAACGTCTGATGAATGAAGCCAATTGATAGCACAGCAAGCAGCATTAATAAAGTAACTTAATGGACCTGAATACTTTCGCAAAGAGTAGCCTCTGACTATATGCTAAACGATTTGTTCTTTGGCCCCACAATTACATTCTGGAGAATTTCGGAGTCACCATTTGTGCATCATAGCACTGCACATGGCGTGACTGGTTCTTATTCTGTTCAGTCGTGTTTACTCACTCCTGACTCGCATTCGGGAGGACGACGGTTCAATACCGCGTCCGGTCATCCTGATTTAGGTTTTCCGTGATTTCCGTAAATCGCTCGAGGCAAATGCCGGGATGATTCCTTCGAAAGGGCACGGCCGACTTCCTTCCCCGTCCTTTCCTAATCCGAAGAGACCGATGACCTCGCTGTCTGGTCTCCTCCCTAAAAACAACCCAACCCACTCAGTCCTCTTCAGATCAAATCCTGATAGGTTGGTAGATGGGAACTGAACACGTTCATGTTTTATTGTTGTAGCATTCCAGCTTTAGCGCCACTCTTCTTTAACGTCGTACATCAGATTGTTTCTTCCATTCGCTACAGAGGAGTGCGGCCTGGAGGAGTGTCATTTAAGACTGCATGAATTTCAAGGTCTTGGGGGTAGTCAGGGTGATGCAACTTCCTTCAGTACCGATTAGTTGCTTCTTGACGTCGCGATTCAGGTGGTGAAATGTTACTGAAGCTCTGCAGCCAACGGAGTGGATTTTAGTATACCCGAAATAATTCTCAGAGACTCATTCCGATGGATGTCTGATTTCCTTGCACAATATTCACCTGCTGGATATGCTAGTCTCAAAGCTGCAGTCCGTGCAGTGGATGCTCCAGTAACTCGGTTTGTGTTTGGGTTGTCTTTTCCAGGTGTGGTTGTTTTTTTTATGTTAAAGACCGATCGAGTGTGACACCAACGTATTTAAGCTGGAAATTGTGTCTGATCCTCTGGTGACACAAGTTCATGTTGAGCAGTTGGTCTGGAATTCTGTCGTTTAATCAGAATGAACGAACTTATGTCTTGGCTGCATTTGGTCAGAGTTTCCATGTCTTGTAATTTGTGTTGAGACTTCCATAAGTCTCTAGACGATATATTTTCTCCTTCTACGAGTGTACTGGTTGTATGGCTATGATAAGGTCATCGGTATGGCAAAACTTGTTGCTAGTAGTGTTTGGCGTGTCACTGGTGTACAGGTTGAATAGCAAGGAAGCAAGGACGGATCATTAAAGCCCATTTTTTATGGTAAATGAATTACTCGGCTGTTGTCCAACGCTAACCTCAAAGTAACGGTTGGTTAACGTATTTTCTTACTAGAAGCATGCTTTTTATAGCTTCAGCAGTAGTCCATCTAGCCACACCGTAGGGCTATCATACGCTGACGGCAGAGAAACAAGGGTCATCGATATTTGTAGTTTCTTCTTGAATCCAGCCTCATTGTAGGGCGCCAAGGCTAGAACCTGTCCACAGCAGCTGCGTTGGCTTCTTAACACAGCCTGATATGTTGGAGTAATATTATTTATTATTTCTTGAATTCTGTTAAAGATGAATCCTTCCAGTAGTTTGAAGCACACGCTCAGCAGTGCAATTGGGCGATAACTTGAGGGGTCATCTACTGACTAAGATTTGAGGGTTGCTAGTGTATGTGCACTCTTTAACTGCCGAGGTACTTTTCCAGTTTCAAGTGTATCGTTGTAGAACCTCTTCAGCCAAGTTCTTCCATGTTCCCTAGTAAGTTCTGTAAATTAAGGAAATATGTCATCTAGTCGTACCCCTTTCCTCATTTCCAGTGTTTTGAAAGCCTCATTTTATGTATCTTTCATTGTTATTTGACAGTGTGTAATTCCAAAGGAGGAAGCTGAACAGGTGTGAATATTACCGAACCAGCAATTTAATAAGTCACGGTTGCAAAATACTGATACGAATTATTTACAAAAGAATGGAAAAGCTGGTAGAACCCGGCCACGGCGAAGGTCAGTTTGGGTACTGAAGAAATGTAGGAACACGCGAGGCAATGCTGACCCTACGACTTTCGCCTGTAACATTTGTACATTTAGAGAAAGGTTGTGACAAACTTGGCTGGAATACAATCTTTGAAATTTTAAAGATAGCAGGGATACAATACAAGGAGCGAAAGGTTAGTTACGAATTGTACAGAAACGAGACCGTAATTACCAGAATCAATGACATGAAAGGGAAGCCGTAGTGGAGAACGGATTGAGATAGGACTGTAGCCTACCCACAAAGTTATTTACTCTTTTCACTGAGCAAGCAGGAAGGATCAGATAGTGTTTTGAAAAAGGATTGTAATATGATGCAGGATAATGTGATGTTGTTGAACTGAATCAGGCGATACTAGGGAATTAGATTAGAAAACGAGGCGCTAAAAGTAGTAAGTGGGTTTTGCTCTTTGGGCAGCAAAATAACAGATGATGGCCGAATTAGAGACGAAATACATAGCTGAATGACCGTAGCAAGGAAAGCATTTTTGAAAACGAGGAATTTATTAACGTCTAATATAAATTTATATTTGCCTTTTCTGGAGGTATTTTAGTACACAATTTGACTAAAAGAACAGATCGGTTCATAGCACACATCCTGAGGCGTGAAGTAATATTGGTAATGGATGGAAATGTGGGAGGTAAAACCGGTAGAGAGAAACCAAGGCCTAACTTCAGTAAGCAGGTTGAAATGGATGTAAGCTGGGCTGGATTCTCGGAGAGAATGTATGTATGCATGCATGCACAGAGCGCATATATAGAATTGCACGAACATACCATGTGTACAGTAGCACATTACAAGAGCGGCAAAAACCACATACTGCGTATATTTTGCTTTACCACTTGTCAAAGTCTAAAATCCTCAGACATGTAGGCCTGTACATGTCATCGTCAGAACAGAGTCTTTTCAATGTAAGAATACAGCCGCATTAGACGAGAGTGAAGTTCGGCACGACGTGAAATGATGTAAAGGACGTGAACTATTACCAGTGTTAACATTCTTAACAAATCGCAAGAAAGCAGTATCATTACACGCTGCTTACATGTGAACTGAGGCAGTTGGTACGAAACTACGTTAACAAGTCGTATTCTCTTTGTTCTTGTCAGAGGCAGTACATTCCAGCGATAACAATTGTAAAATTAATATCATAACATCATTTGTTAACAAGATATAACTTTCTATATAATGATACAGTCACACATTATAGAGGGGCGGGATAGGAAAATTTATTTATAACAGTAGCGTAAAAATACATATGTTATCTGTCCTAAAAGACTTATAGTGGCTTGAGTGCTAATACGAACGTGTCAACAGTAATTTTACATTTCACTTTGTGTTGTTTCATCAGTTCCAATGTATACACTTGCAAAGTGATAACTAAGATTATTGCTGGCATTTTTGTTTGAGCACCCAAACCACTGTAAGTGATTAATAGGGGATCGAACCTTTTTCTGTGATAAATCTAAAAAAAACTTGCTTTGTCACAAAAAAGTAACTGCGTCTTGATAAATATGATAGTAAGTTCGATTAAATAAATGCCATACTCAGAGTAAATTCTTTTTCTTAAACTAGTTGTATCTTCATAAAGAAACTATTTTTTGCTTGTGTGCTTTAGAAACAGAATAAAATAAGTAATAGAATATATTTGATCGTGCATTAAGTTGTCATGTCCCTGAAAGGAAAAATATATAAAGAAAAAAATATAAATAAATTACTTCTTCATTTTAAGTCCTTAACATATTCTGTTGAATTGGCCTGAATAAAAACTTTGTCAAATCACCCTAGTGAAGTAGTTTAGGCAGAGTTTAAAGAAAATGTGAAATATTCAGCGCACATAGTATATAGATTTTGGTAACATTCCGTACAAAATGGTCCAAATGGCTCTGAGCACTATGGGACTTAACTTCTGATGTCATCAGTCCCCTAGAACATAGAACTACTTAAACCTAACTAACCTAAGGACATCACACACATCCATGCCCGAGGCAGGATTCGAACCTGCGACCGTAGTGGTCACGCGGTTCCAGACTGTAGCGCCTAGAACCGCTCGACCACCCCGGCCGGCTAACATTCCTTACACTGATGACATACACTGAAGTAGTTAATATGTGACTTTCATCTTTATTCAGTATTTCAAGTAGTAGAATTTATGTCCTGTTTCAGTTTTATTACAATATTAATATATTACTTGTAAATGAAATATTATTTTTGAATAATGCCTACATTTGTTTTATGATCTTCTTGTAATTCAGATGCATTTTGTGTTCCTCCGCTGAGTCAGTTCCTTTTAAAAAAAATTACAAAGAGATACATTTCATTAAAGCGTGGTATCTAAGGAAATGGGATCATTACCTCTTGTAACACAGCAATACCACACATTTTCCACTGCTAACCGCAGTTACTCGGGACTCAGCTTCCATTTTAGTGGCCTAATCCAGTGTAGGTAAGGTTTTATCTTCATATCTTCCTTCTGATTTCCTCCTCCTTGGAGGGCCGGGCTGTATACGATGTTTGTTATTTTGCTTGGGTTGAGAGAAGGGTTGCTCTCGTTGTCTTCCGTGTGCTGACTTCAGCCATCTCATATAGGAATTTCAGTTATGACGATACGAATGTAAGGACAGCACAATACAGTCTCCGAGCGGAGAAAATCTCCAACCCGGCCGGGAATCGAACCCGAGCCCCTTCCCGCAGCAATCCGTCGTGCTGGCCGCGCAGCTCCCTAGGCGGACACCCTTCAACTTGATTTGACGTAACTTATCTCTCGTTTTGTGAGCCTCGATTTCACCTGCTGGATTAGGTATTCTTTTATTCGACTTAAAAGTTTTTTGGGTATGGTGCCGCGTCATAATGTAGAAACTACTGCTGCTGGAGAAAAACCAACGTTTCGGCCACGGTTGCATCGGCCTTGTTCTGGGTCTAGACGCGGAACCAACCCAGAAATCTTTCATGTTGACTGACTCTGGCTGCGGAAGCCTACGCAATTATATTCTTTTATTATTTTTACTTGGTGGTAACACGTTCCTCAGGTGCATCGCTCCCCATGTCCACATTGTTTATGCCATCCGGTACTGACATCAGAAGGAGAAGTACAGTTTTCTGTATGTCTCGTTATCCGCCAATAATAATTGGCATGTGCACGTTGGGCGTGCATTTCTAAGTTTGCAGAGACCTTCTCGCTCTCGGTTTCCGGGACATTGCTTGTCGTGAGAGGCGGGGGCTGAGCTTTCACGCGCCTGGCGCGGCCGCCTGTCGCCGGCCATTGACAGCGCCGGCCGTGCCCCTCCAGGGCCACGCGTCGCCGCGAGCAGTCAGCACGCACATGCTCAGTGCAGTTGCATAGTGCTCTTGTCTTCGGTTGTCCGTCGTATACAGGGGGAACATTAATAAAACCGACAAACTGCAGGGAAGGATTCATGACTGAAAATGGAGGTACAAGAATCCCATGAAAATGTTTCCAGAAATGGACGTGTGCTTGCAACGAGAACAGAAATGGTCCCGGGTCACAGTACAGAGCTGCATGGCGTCCCTGTCACAACAGATGTTCAGCTTGGCCTCCATGGGATGGTAGGTGACAGTGATAGTACTGCTTATCGTGCACAATTCACAAACTGTACTTTGGCTGACACAATGTTGGCGGTCCACTTGCCTAGAGCGTGTACTGGAGCTGGACTCATTATCCTGTAGGACACGGTCCTAGTGTACGCACAGTCCGCCGCCTCCCTCCCGTTCGTCTGTCTGAAACGACCCACGATCACACATACGCCCATCAAGGGCTCGGTTTGGTGTAGTCCTGCTGCCTCTCGACCGTCTCCGTATGTTTGGTTCAAAAATGGTTCAAATGGCTCTGAGCACTATGGGACTTAACTTCTGAGGTCATCAGTCCCCTAGAACTTAGAACTACTTAAACCTATCTAACCTAAGGACATCACACACATCCATGCCCGAGGCAGGATTCGAACCTGCGACGGTAACAGTCACGCGGTTCCGGACTGAAGCGCCTAGAACCGGTCGTCCACCGCGGCCGGCAGACAAATTTGTGGGAAGAAAATTTTTTTATATAATTTTTTCTTCCCATATAGTTGTAATTATGTTATAGACCACTTTAAATGTCTAAACTCTGATGAAGGCACTCTTAGAAGTATTGAAACCTGGTTAATAAGACTAAAAAATTGTGACCGAGGGCTCATTTGTTTCAATTTTAATGTTAGGGAGTCTTTTCTGAAGGTATTTGTATGGAGTGTAGCCAGGTACGGGAGTGACACTATAGAACAGCAGAATGTAGTCGATTAGATGGGTAGATCACGTAACTGATGAGGAAATGGTGAAGAGAATTGCGGAGACAAGAAATTTGTGACATAATTTGACGTAGAGGGAGACCAAGAGATGAATACAGTAAGCAGATTAAGAAGGATATAGGTTGCAGTCGTTATTCGGAGGCGGAGAGGCTCGCGTAGGATAGAGTAGCATGGAGAGCTGCATCAAACTAGTCTTCGCTCTTTAGCACAACGACGACGAATGGGACCTTGATTCATTACGTCTTGGTGCACTAAGGTTTGTATGAACTTTCCCACGTGTTCCGCCAGAAGCACACTGTAAATACCGTACGCTGCGAATAAGGAACAGGTGAAGCATCTGTTAGAGACCGAAGCCCACAGCCATGGAGAAATTAAAGCTGTTCTTCGCTGCGCTATACATTCTCGTGACAGGTGAGAGAATGTATGTGAGGTTAGTTGAAGCCGTATTAACCAAGCAGCTTTAACTCGCTCGCAGGTGTGTGGAAAGAAGCGACCGACCCGGAGCTTGTGACAGGCGCAGCCTGGCGGGACGGCGGCTTCTGGTTTCTTGCAGGTCGCGGCGCCGCTCCGTCCACAGAGCCGAAGGTCAGCGGCTTCTGCCCGCAGCGTGGGAAACGTGACAGGGAGGGGCGCTCACGCCTTGGGGAGTGCTCCTCTGGCGAAACTAATTATTGTCGCACATTTCACTCTCGCAGCTAAGCGGGAGGGGATGGTGTCTGGCGTCCCTCAAACAACTGTCGTAGGACCGGATAGACGGCGTACAAGGTACCTTCACTGCCACAGGGCATTCAACACTGTTCCGCATTATCTTTCAGTGAGCAGGATACCACCTTACCGAATATAGGACCAGATGAGTGACTGGAAGCAGGACTTCGTGTCAGATTGAATGCAGCAAGTCGTTCTTAACCGAACAAAATCGACATATAGAGGTAATTTCGGGAGTACGCCAGGCGGTTTAATAGGATACTACTACACTACTGGCCATTAAAATTACATCACGAAGATGACGTGTTACAGACGCGAAATTTAACCGACAGGAAGATGCTGTGATATGCAAATGATTAGCATTTCAGAGCATTCACACAAGATTGGCGCCGGTGGCGACACCTACAACGTGCTGACATGAGGAAAGTTTCCAACCGATTTCTCATACACAAACAGCAGTTGACCGGCGTTGCCTGGTGAAACGTTGTTGTGATGCCTCGTGTAAAGAGGAGAAATGCGTACCATCACGTTTCCGACTTTGATAAAGGTCGGATTGTAGCCTATCGCGATTGCGGTTTATCGTATCGCGACATTGCTGCTCGCGCTGGTTGAGATCCAATGACTGTTAGCAGAATATGGAATCGGTGGGTTCAGGAGGCTAATACGAAACGCCGCGCTGGATCCCAACTGCCTCGTATCACTAGCAGTCGAGATGACAGGCACCTTATCCGCATGGCTGTAATGCATCGTGCAGCCACGTCTCGATCCCCGAGTAAACAGATGGGGACGTTTGCAACACAACAACCATAAGCACGAACAGTTCGACGACGTTTGCAGCAGCACGGACTATCAGCTCGGAGACCATGGCTGCGGTTACCCTTGACCCTTCGTCACGGACAGGAGCGCCTGCGATGGTGTACTCAACGACGAACCTGGGTGCACGAATGTCAAAACGTCATTTTTTCGGATGAATTCAGGTTCTGTTTACAGCATCATGATGTGTTTGGCGACATCGCGGTGAAGCGTTCCTGTTGATTGGAAAAAAGCGCAGGTCACTCCTCTTTTCAAGAAGAGTTTTCTAACAGACTCAGAAAACTGTGAGCCAATATCGCTGACTTCAGTATGTTGCAGAATTTTTGTATGTTTAATGCTCGCGTATTATGGCATTTCTGGAAACTGAAAATGTTTTCTGTAGGAATCAACATTAATTCCAAAAACAACGATTGTGTGAGAAACAACTCACCATGTTCGTCCACGGAACCCAGAAGAGCTCAGGTTGATACCATGTTCCTTGACTTCTGGAAGGCATTCCATACAGTTGCGCGCTGCCGTTTAAAGGACGAAATGCAAGGGTATGGAATACGAGATCAGATGTGTAATTGAATCGAAGAGTTTCTAGCAAACGGAACACAGCATGCTATTCCTAATGGACACAAATGTTGAGATGTAAAATTAATTTCGGGCGGACCCCAATGGAGAGTTATAGAACCATTAATACTCAAAATATGTATAAACGATCTAGTTGAAAACGTCAGAAGTTCCATGGAGCCGACCGCATGATGCTGCCGTGTACAGAGCAGTCGCTACGCTGTAAAACTGTGGTGAAACTTTCCAAGACCTGCAACCGATCGAAGCTTAGTGCAGGTACTGGCGGTTCACTCTTAACATAGACAAATGTAACGTATTTGTACATACGTAGGCAGAAAGACCCCATTATTGTATGATTATACGTTTCCAGAACAATCACTTTAAGCAGTCACATGCATCCATAACTAGCTATGAGAATGCTTATGAAGCTGTTTAATGTAGGAGTACCACATAAAAGTTATCGCCCGTAAAGCAGATTCCAGACCGAGATCCGTTGGAAGAATAATCAGGAAGAGTAGGTAGATCACAAAACCCTCGTTCGATCAATAATTGAATGTTGCTCGTCAGTCTGCGATCCGTATCCGGTAGGAGTTTTAGGGGAAACAGAGAAGACCAAATATAGAGGTTCGTTTAGTAATCGCGAAGGATCACAGAGTTCACGCTGCAAGAGAGGCGTTGTGCATCATGGTTTGGTTTACTGTTAAAATTCCGAGAGCGTCCTGCCCTACAACAGTGAAGCATTGTATTGTTTCCTCCTAGGTATACGAAGTGTGACTGATACTGACACGGTGTAAGTATGCATGTGGCAAAGATGAACGAATAATAGCTGTGAAGTGCGAAGCTTTCTCAGTCGAATTCGGCATCACTCTTGTCTCTAGGCAAATCAGTGTGACAATGGTCTTCTTTTGCGTAAAAGCTGTTATTTAGTTTTGTCGGAAAAATGATAAATGTAATAATGAAGCAACGAATTGTGAAGTTTCACACGAAACTTGGAAAAACTGCTACTGAAACCTATCTTTTACTAAAATAAGTGTTTGGCGAAGACAATAAAGTATGCGAGTTTTCCAGTGATTCACGCGTTTCCAAGACGGCCGAGAAGACTTTGAAAATGAGTCATGCCGGGACGCCCTTCAACATAGAAAACAATTGAAAATATGGGAAAAGTAGGTAATCTGAATCGATCTGACCGAAAGTTGAGTACACGTTCGATTTCTGACATTGTAGGAATTGACAAAGAATGCATAAGACAGATTTTACGTAACCAATTTAGCATGAGAAAAGTGTGTGAGAAACTGGTGCCGAAAATTCTCACGATCGAACAAAAAGATGTCCTGAAAATGGTTGTACAGAGTCTTTGAATACCATTGAAAATGATCCTAAATTCTTGGAAAGAGTAATAACATGTGATTAATCTTGGTTTCTCATTTATGATCCAGAAAGTAAGCGCCATTCCTTGCACTGGAAGGGTCCAGCTTCACCGAGAGCGAAAAAACTTGAATTAGCAAATCAAGATCCAAAGCGATGATGATTGTTTCTTTCCAATATTCATGGAATTGTGTATCTTCACTGTGTTCCTGAAAGTCGAACTATTAACCAACATTACTACCTTGAGGTTCTTGCTCAACTCCCTGATAAAATAAGAAAGATTTCAAATGGCTCTGAGCACTATGCGACTTAACGTAGCGCCTAGAACCGCACGGCCACTCCGGCCGGCTTAAGAAAGAAAAGACCCGAATTTTGGAAGAAAGTCATGGGTTTTGCATCAACACAACGCACCGATGCATACCGTATTGATTGCTAAGAGGTTTCTAGCGAAGTACGACATCCCATTGTTAGATACCCACCTTATTCACCTAACCGAACATTATGTGACTTTTATCTATCTCCCAAGGTCAGATCTGCATTAAAAGGAACGAGATTTCAGTCTGTTGAAACAGTCAAAGTAAAGGAAGCACGCATCATTGAGGAGTTGGAGAGGAGGACTTCCAGGATTGTTCACATCAATTGAAAACTGAGCATAGAGCGTTGTAGAGGAGTGTATTAAGGGTACACTAAATAAATGTGGATGTTTTCGAAATGAAATGTTTTACAGCAATAGTCCCGTTATTTTATGGCGGCTCCTCGTATCTCGCGAAAAAGACTTGAATATGGTATTAAATAGATTCGAGCTCATACGAATGATTACCAACAGTCCTTCTTTCCGCGGACTTTTTGCGACTGGAACAGGAAAAGTTGGGGAGGGGGGGGGGGGGCACTTTGACAGTACTTGAGCCCAAAGTACACTCCGCGCACACCTTAAGGTGGCTTATAGAGCATAGATGTAGATGTAGAAAGGGACGTACAAGTTTACGTGGAATTCGAAACACGTGTCGTTTCTGGCGAATCATCGAGAAATGAATGCTTCCGACCTGGAAGGAAATGCTTTGTTTGATACGAAGTAGAGAGAAATGTGAGATTGTCTCTGCGAGAAGTGTAAGCGTCAGGCGGATGGAGACTCTGGGCTGTGATGTATCGGCAGCAGCTTGCCTGCAGATAGGCGCAAGAGCGCAGCGTGCCTTCCCGGAAGCGTCGCCCCTTATCTGCGCCAAGCCTCTTTATCGCTCCTTCCTTCCAAAGGACCCACGGGCACGGGCCGACCTGCCTCAGGGAGGACGCTGCTGATCACCTGCAAGCGACGCAGCCACGCGGCAACGCTGCATTCCTCACTCGGCCGCCGTAATTTTTAGCTTCTGGGTGCCAGAGAACTACTTCTTCTTCGTCACTACGGCCATTAATGGCCATTGGCCTCATTAACAGTGTGCCTCCTTACACCACTGTTCCCTGCTTCTCTTTTCCATACTCGGCTCTCCATCTTGATAAGGTCAGCCAACACACATTCTCTTGACCGATCCTGCCTCCTGGTGGAATACAATCTGCCGTTCATTATTCTGTCTTCTGCCATCCTCCCCATTTGCGCTAAGCAGCGTGTTCACTGAGATTTAGTACATATTACTATATCTTTCTCGTGTACAACCGTTTCTGTTTCATAATTCTATCATACGCAGCAATCTTTTGCCTCTCACAGGTCCATACAAATCCGCAGGATTTTCGTTTCAAGTGCCCCGCAGTTGATTTGGGGTAACGGAGAGACCATAGATACGCAAGCTGATTTGCAGGTCGCATATAAGCAATGCTGTCAGTAAAGGTTGTGGCCTGTTTTACCAACTGTACCTGCTATATCTAACAGTGCGACATTGACTATTTGGCGTGCCATCATACTTCCAACCATCTTGTATAGTTCGGATGTGTGGCCAGCAGCCGCCGACAGACACCTGAAGCGGCACCAGACTTGTCAGCCTTACAACGTACAGTTCGCCCTATACTCTCAATACACACATTAGGCAACACTTACGGCAACCATCATTCTATGAAATCATCAAGAGGATATCTGTGAAATTCTATACGAAATCTGCTACTTCACTACCTGTCCTCGTCAATTCATTAGGCCAAGAATCCCAAATTTGCTACCGAGCGAGGTGGCGCAGTGGTTAGCACACTGGACTCGCATTCGGGAGGACGACGGTTCAATCCCGTCTCCAGCCATCCTGAATTAGGTTTTCCGTGATTTCCCTAAATCGTTTCAGGCAAATGCCGGGATGGTTCCTTTGAAAGGGCACGGCCGATTTCCTTCCCAATCCTTCCCTAACCCGAGCTTGAGCTCCGTCTCTAATGACCTCGTTGTCGACGGGACGTTAAACACTAATCACCACCACCAAATTTGCTTCATAAACGACCAGAGATGACCCTGACCCGACAGTTCAGGGATGAAAACAAATTTGTAGATTACTCAAACAGCTTCATTCTAGAGTCATAGTCTATTCCTTCAGTTTATGCTCAACCATAACACAGTCAGAAGTCGAATGGATAGTAAGCGGTGTGGAATGTCAGCTAGTTATTTCTGACCATTACGCTTGGTTTTCCAATGCCTTTACGTTGTTTGTAGCAGCTTCTCTCATCGTCCACATTCCTGACCACGTACAAGCGAATAGTATACTATTAACATTCTTTTCCTTATAATTAGAGAATTCTTAAATATCTGTAAGATCGCATAAAACACCCTATTTTCTGGTTTGTATCATTTCTCTAATATGTTGTCTCCTATTATTATCATCACTAATTAAAAGGACACGTTGATAATGGAAGCAATTGACATTTTAAAAAACATTTATCACAGGCCTTCAGGACATGTAGTGTTCTTCTATCCTTAGAATCCTTAGAAATATACATTGCCATGTATTTTATCTTTTTTTTCGTTTACCTAATCTTTGCTCCTCCTGCTTTCATTGCATTTCCGTAAGGGCGACGCCAAAGAACAGAAATATCCAATTGAATTGCACCTTTCTGCTCCAGAGTGACCGGGGGGGGGGGGGGGGGGGGGTGTCTAGGAATTAGGAACATGAGAAAATTATGGAATACTACTAACGAAAATATAAGTGACACTGGTAGAAGTAGTGAAAGTCTGTTTCACTATTTACGAAAGAGAAATGGTCATGACTGCACTTTAGAAAAAGTGCAACACGGTGATGGCTTGCCCCGCAGCAGAGAGCAGCGATGGGGAAACGGAATGTTTTTGTTTTGTGGGTAGGTACTAGAGATGGGCAAAACTGTTCTTTTCAAAGATCAGATGTGAACTGTTCACTCCCTGAAATGAACTAGGTCTTTTTCATGACTCACCACTCATTCACAATAGAAAATAAATGGAAGGCACATTGCCCTTTAAACTTCGTTTATTCCAGTACTATACCTGTATTTTGATCTTATTTGATCCTATTTTGAAGTAACACAGATAATGAGTAAGAATTTTGTATTGTTTATTGAAATTTCCACGATATGACAAAGTTTTTGATTATCGATTTATTTTGCACTATCGTGGTTTTTTGGGTGATCGGGAAATGTTGTAACTTGAGATTTACATTAACAATGTATTTGGCTATAATGTATTAAAATTACATTAACCTCGTACAAATACATCCCAAGCCATATATTTTTAAAGTGAACATTTCCTTCCGAAGACGCCCAAAATCGCAAAGTCCGTACTACAATTAGAAAAAAAAAATATAAATTTGACTGTAAGACCAAAGTGCTGCATATAGCCTTATGCAGAATAAAACAAGGAAAATATTGGTGTATCACATTTTGCGATACGTTTATTGGTTCGCTCGTAATTAAAGTGTAAATTCGAGTGTCCATAATAAAAAATCCTATAGTAAGAGGAGTCGTCAGGAACCTCATCTGATCAGTTTAAACAAATAAAAATAAAATAAAAACAAATGATGTATACATAACATAATTATGTAATATACATATCGGTATTAGTACGAAGAACAATATCCAGAATAGACGAACTCCGATGCAGAGGCGCTGAGTCAAGCTGGTCGAGCCGCGAGCTGTATTGCTGCGTGAGCTAAGACCGCAGAGACCAGAGTGACACCTGAGTTGCTTTGCTCAACGCTCTGGCTAGAGTCGAGAACGGTGGGGTGAGCGTTGAGCGGGCGAGTTCCGAGGGTGGGGGGAGCGGTGAACGGCCAACACTCACCCGCTCCGAGACAAATCGTCCGTTCTCCTGCGAGCAGGTTGGTGCAAGTAGTTCTTATGTTCTCCGCTAGGAGGCTCTCTGTCCTGTTGCTCGCATCAACTGCCCAGAGGGCAGGACGTGCGACTGAAACGATCGACGGAGTGCGATGCTAAGTTAAGGTGCGCCACACTGCACGCGGCAGAGGAAGCACAGAGACCGCACGGCATATGTGAAACACAAAATCCAATGGGGCACTGCACAATGCAGGCAGCCAAGGCAGAAGCAGGGCAGAGGCCGGCGCCGGCTGTGTTGTGTGGCGTGCAGTGTGCTCTGACCAGCAGAGGCCCCGCTGACCTACTCTCTCTCTCTCTCTCTCTCTCTCTCTCTCTCTCTGCTGTGTGAAACTTTTGGAGCTACCGTTCTTTTTTTCTGAATCACTGATTGTTCACTCCTTTCAAAGATTCAACTCTATAAAACAGTTCAGGAGCTGATCCCCCATCTCTAGTAGGTACAACTAGTATAGCAGATAGGTGTAACCTTACAGTGCGATTGTGATGAGTAGATAGTTACGTGATGTGTGATGATTGGTGCGACGCACTGAGAAGCGTGTATACCGCGATGTATTCATGGTTCTCAACGTCTAGAATTTTCATTACTCGAGTTGTGTTGGCTTGCAGTAGATGTGGCAGTTTCCGTTTCATATCTTGTCGAAATCTGTTACGAAAGTTGTGGAGCTAATAGAGACAAGAGTAAATTTTTCTAAATGTAGCGAAAGTGTTTCCTACTCACAAGGGAACCGTACGAACTTCGCCCCACCAATGTGATTCGTATTGATAAAGAATGTAGGGCATCACTTCGATTCGAACATATGTAAACAGAAAGAGACAACTCTGAACCGTTTTCGAGAAAATAAAGCTTGAAAGTTTTAGGTGTGCTTATATACTTTGTAAGGTCGCTGTTATTCAAGGTTTCTCCAGCAGAGTGAGTAAGAACTTAATTTCATTAACGCGAGATCTCTGGATCGAATCTTGCTACAGGTATTTTTTTCATTTCCACGCAGTTGTAACAACACGTATGTGTGGTACATCACGAAATTGTGTAATGACCTAGAACTGTTTGTGAATGTAGATAAAGTTTGTCTAGCAACAGACGCATCGAAAGAACTTAACGCATGTAAAAATGCGGCCTTTATTAAATGGGCTGTCGCAATCATTA
The DNA here is from genome assembly GCF_021461385.2 of Schistocerca piceifrons. Taxonomy (NCBI): domain Eukaryota; kingdom Metazoa; phylum Arthropoda; class Insecta; order Orthoptera; family Acrididae; genus Schistocerca; species Schistocerca piceifrons. Next base: position 277,192,016 of record NC_060142.1, read on the forward strand.
TTGCTTCCATGCTTCTACGATCAGCAGCATCCCGATAACAATTTTTTCTCTTTTTTAGGATAAAGGTTAAGAAAATAATAAATCTGTTGTTGACATTACGTGTAAATGAAAAAATAACAAATCCCGGCAGCGAGATTCGATCCTGAGACTTCGCGCATAACAAATTAAGAGCTTACTCGCTGGGCTGCGGAACCCTTGAATATTAGCCACATTACAAAGACATGTACCAGCAGGCCTAGAATGTTCAAACAGGAATTTCTCGAAAGCGGTTGAGAATTGCGTCTGCCTGTTTATATATGTTGAAGTCCTAGTCGTGCTCTACACACGCTGTCAATATGAATCAAATCGGTGGGAGGAAGTTCGCAAGGTTATCTTGTCAGTTGTCGTGGCTATCAAGAAACTGCTGGAGTAATAACTGTACTAGCGGACAGTTACAGGCCGAAGCTTCGATGTACGCACACTGAATTATGTATAAACCACATAGAAGCTAACCGCTTATAGGAGTTTACATTTATTCAGGTTCTTAAAGTCTGTCGACTAAGACATCTCTTGTTTTTTTTCCCTTATTCAGTCCTCGCACTGTGGAACTAAGCTACACGGTAAGTTAATCGTTTTTAACGACACCTTTGTCGACAGGACTCGTAAGACCTTCCAGAAAGTAAACAAACATCTTGCGAAGTCAGACAGTTAAAGAGACTGAGAGTAATTTAACGAATCATCGTATTAGTAACACGGAACAAAGTGTGAAACACGTAAATTTGTGTTGGACAACCGATTAGTCAAAAAACAATCAGGTGCAGTTCGTTGTGTTAGCTTGTAAGTTTATACGATCCCTTACTTACAAGATGTCCCCAGCGATGGGATTGCCTTTTTGAAACCATCTATACGGTGATGCAGGTTAAGGTCTAAGTTATCACGCCCTGCAGCCACTCACCCTGGTGGACCCCCGTTTACGAGTATATTGACGAACACAAACTTACGAATTTCGCGTGATACTCAGCAAATTTAATCAGACTATTATCAAAATGGTTCAAATGGCTCTGAGCACTATGCGACTTAACTTCTGAGGTCATCAGTCGCCTAGAACTTACAACTAATTAAACTTAACTAACCTAAGGACATCACATACACCCATGCCCGAGGCAGGATTCGAACCTGCGACCGTAGCGGTCGCTCGGTTCCAGACTGTAGCGCCTAGAACCGCACGGCCACTCCGGCCGGCGGAGACTATTATCGTTAATCAGTCTATTATCGTAGCGCAACGATTATCGTGCGGTTCTAACATTAGAAAATTGTTCGTTCAAATCTCCTTTGGTGCTTTGAAGTTTTTTATTTTTAACTCTTTATCGGAATGACTTTGATCGTTATTTTTATTTAATTAACTGGTTTAAATGTAATTTTTATTTCTGTTCCTTAGTCACGTCATATTAAACCGTATCGTAACTGTTTCAACTGCTCTAATTTCTTCCTGCTATCATGGTCTTTCCACTTGGGATCTTCATACAAGTGAATTTCATTATTTTTATTTTTCTATCATGATATTTAAACATTTGAAAATGCTGATTTATTGATTAGAAACAGAAGACGTACATTGGTGTCAAAAATGTATTTTTCGTTGCAAGATGTACATTATTTGGATGGCAATCGTCATATAAATATTTAAAACATAAATTCTTATTGCGCTGTACACAAAACAACGCAGATGAAGCTTCAAACGAAAGAAGGAATTATAAGTAAAACAAAACTCCAGCAAAATGAGGACTAAAAATAATGAATGCAGTAGTATAGATGAAAATATAAGATGATAAAAGGAAAGAAATTAAATCGAAATCAGCGAATAACAGTAATTAAATTCACATGAACAAAGATTCCAAGTGGAAAAAGAATGATAGCAAGAAGGAATTAGAGCATTGAAATAGTTAAGATACTGTTTAATATGATGTAACTAAGGAACAGAAATAAAAAAATACGTTTAAAACAGTTAACTGAATAAAAATAACAATCAAATTCATTTAAATAAAGATTTAAAAATAAAAAACCTCAAAGCAGCTGACGAGATTCGAACCCACAACCTTCTACACGTGAGCACCGCACGGTTACCGTTACACTGTTTTTTTTCTTTTTTCTTTTTCAAATCTGGTATTGTACTAAAACACAATAAATTACGGTGTTATACAAAAGTTGAGATCTGGTAAACAATCTGATGAATATTATTATTATTTTTATAGCTGCAGAGCATCACACGAAATTCCGAAACTTTTTTCAACCGATTACTCGCAAACGAGGGTCCACCAGGGTGAATGGCTGTAAACTGCGATACGTATAGATGGTTTTTTAAGTCAATCCCACCACTGGGTACCTCTCCTTGTTAGCAGAAATACTTGTTTATCTGCGCAGTTCACGAGTACGTACAGGTATCGAAGTCGAAGTGAAGGGACTGCTGTGTCAGTGAAGATAATTGAAATGCTCAAATGTGTGTGAAATCTTATGGGACTTAACTGCTAAGGTCATCAGTCCCTAAGCTTACACACTACTTAACCTAAATTATCCAAAGGACACACACACACACACACACACACACACACACACACACACACACACACACACATACCCGAGGGAGGAATCGAACCTCTGCCGGGTCCAGCCACATAGTCCATGACTGCAGCGCCTGAGACCGCTCGGCTAATCCCGCGCGGCTGAAGATAATTCTTCCAGTGTGATACTCGCGCTCTGACGCCGGGTGATTATAGTTTACGTTTTGTCAGAGTCACTTACGTCAGCGGATTTCCCCGTTAGCGTGCCGCATCGTCGCTACGAAGATTCCCCATTCGTCTCTGCCTCGCTTATGTGCTTTCCCTACCGCATCACGTGCCCGCAACACCACTAGGCAGTATTCAGTCTCGCGATGGGCAGTAGCCGAAAGTTTGGGTTCTTTACAGCCCTTCAGTACAGTGTACCTGCTTCTCTATTACTGAATCCCAACGCCTCGGGAGCTCTATTATTCCATTCATGATACCACATCTGTTCATCTGTCGAATGGTTCGTGTAACGGTGGTAGAAAGCTCTTCTAGGCAAAAAGAACAATGTCCACGGTTTTTGTTTTTTCCCCAACTTCGGGAACAAGTCGACGTCTGGTGGGCTCATATCCGCGCTGTAGGGAGGGTGCGGTAACACGTTTCATCCGTATTCCCACAGTTTTTGGGCTACAACATTGCCGATGTCGTGGAGAATGAGTGGCCGAGTCTGCATTTTTCTGCACAAATTTTGCCTGAAGCTACAATAATACACTTGCTTTGCATCGGGCTCTGTCATGACGAACCTTAGCGATTATGAGCAAAAATCATCATTTGATTGAGCCTTGATAGAGCGCGTCGATTTTTGGACGTCGAAAATCTGAAGCTTTCCACTCATTGGACTGTGGTATCAACTCCCATTCTAAGTTTGTAATCCGCGTTTCATCAATAGCGACAATTCTATACAAGACTCCTTGATCTTCATGGTCGAATCGTTGTTCGAGCAATGTTGCAGTGTCCAGGCGTTGCAGCTTCTCTTCAGCAACCAGTGTGGGACTCAACTCGCAGAACTTTTTCTCTTCTTCAAATCATTCGTCAGAATACGGGATACTCGTGTTTTGTAATTCCCATCGCTCAGATAGTTCTTCCCAAGTCGTACTGCGATCTTCAAGAGCACCTGCCACAAGTTTAGCATTTCGTTCATCTGTTTACGTTTTTGGCCTTCCGGGCATTGGATTATCGTCTGCTCTCATACGACCACCACGAAAACGATTAACCCTACGTGAAACTGTACTACGGTCCACTGAAAACTCACCACAAACTACAGTTAACGCACTGTGGATTTCTGTCAGGTTTTTGCTGCGTGAAGTTCCGGTCTTGATGTACGACCTGTGGTCTTCAAGTTCATTTATACCTCTCGACAATTTTATGTAGAGTAGACAGCGAGACAACAGAAAAAAGTGCTTCTTTATCAAGCTCCCAACTACATCTGACGTAATTTTACAGTTTTATTTTATTTTTGGCTTGAACATACCTGCTCTAAATTCTGACAACTGCTTTCTGGCAGAGTAATTTTACGGTTTCTCAAAATTTCTTTCTGATGAAGACACCCTAAGTAGGTACTTATATGGATATGGTGTCTGTTCTTTCGGACATGTCCGAAAGAACAGACACCATTGATGACCTGCAGCCTTCTAGAACGAAATTGAAATTATATATTAATACCTTCAGCTGCTGACGGGTGTTGGGTAGGGACAGTGCGAATGTAGTGTGTGCACATATAAGGTGAGAATTTAGGTCTCGCGGGAGGCGTGCGCGAGATAGTCCCTGCAGTCGCACTATCCTCTGTGCCCACGGTGGCTCAGATGGATAGCCGGCACGGTAGCTCAACGTGTTCGGTCAGAGGGTTTAGCTACCCTCTGTAATAAAAAAAAAACTGATTAAACGAAGCAACGAACAATATAGAAGAAAAATGAGATAAAAAAAGATGGATAGACGTCTGCCATGTAAGCAGGAGATCCCGGGTTCGAGTCCCGGTCGGCGCACACAGTTTCACAAGTCCCCGTTGATGTACAGGGTGGTCCAGTGATAGTGACCGGGCCAAATATCTCACGAAATAAGCATCAAACGAAAAAACTACAAAGAAGGAAGCTCGTCTAGCTTGAAGGGAGAAACCAGATGGCGCTATGGTTAGCCCGCTAGATGGCGCTGCCATAGGTCAAACGGATGTCAACTGCGTTTTTTTAAATAGGAACCCCCATCTTTATTACATATTCATGTAGTACATAAAGAAATATGAATGTTTTAGTTGGATCACTTTTTTCGCTTCGTGATAGATGGCGCTGTTATAGTCACAGACGTATGGCCCACAATTTTAGACGAACTGTTGGGTTTTTTTAAATTAAAATACATAACGTAGGTACGTTCGAACGTTTATTTCGGTTGTTCCAATGTGATACATGTACCTTTGTGAACTTATCATTTCTGAGAACGCAGGCTGTTACAGCGTGATTTAAAAAACCCAACTGTTCGTCTAAAATTGTGAACCATATGTTTGTGACTATTACAGCGCCATCTATCACGAAGCGAAAAAAGTGGTCCAACTAAAACATTCATGTTTTTTCGAATATGTAATAAAAATGAGGGTTGCTATTTTTAAAAACGCAGTGTATATCCGTTTGAACTATGGCAGCGCCATCTAGCGGGCCAACCATAGCGCCATCTGGTTTTTCCCTTCAAGCTAGACGAGTTTCGTTCTTTGTAGTTTTTTCGTTTGACGCTTATTTCGTGAGATATTTGGCCCGGTCACGATCAGTGGACCACCCTGTATATCAACGCCCGTCAGCAGCTGAAGGTATTTATATATAATTCTAATTTCACCCTAAGTAGGTGTCGAAACGCAGGTCACTTGTACCAAACAGTTATTTGCAACCGGTTGGCTGTATCCGGTTGTTGCGTCAAAGAACCCACAGTAATACCAACCTGTACATTATTTATGAAATGTCCCTCGTGAAAGTAGTGTATCTTCCAATGCGGAGAAAACCTCTCACTTTGCGTACGAGTATCACTACTAATTTCTGACATTATGTCATGAGTCTATGTGGGCCCGTTCCAGACCCTGATGCCCCACGTAAAGGTCAGAGGTCGTCTTTGGGAATCGACCCAAGAACCCCTACCTCAGTATAAACACTGAAGCTGTACCGTAGAACAGCTCGCACAGCACTCCTGTAGGAGCTGTCCTTAAAAGAGATGCGTTGTATTGTGCCAGAGAAGGAGCAGGGAATCTCGGTTTTGAACTCGCCTCGTCCGTGTACCAAACTTAGGATGTGCGGGCAGACGAGTGACGTAGTGCGTGGGCGGCCTTGGCGGTGTCGGCCGTTCCAGGGGCAGGGCCGCTCGATACAGCGGATGGCGTGGCGCTCAGCTGGGCTGGCCGTACTACGTGCTGCTGCTGTCGCTGTCGTATTGACGTCGCCGCGCGCTCAATCCCCAGTGACCAGCCGTACGCACGCGTGCCGGCTACCGACGCTGTCACGGCGTGGTCTGCTCACCACCAAATTACCGTGGAAAGCTAACGCTCATCAGCACGATTAGTCTGCAGTTCACACTCAGGTGTTTCGCAGAGTGTGTACAGAGACACTTTGTCGTTTCCTCTAGTGTTCCACTCTCAGATAGCTCGTTAGAAAAATGAACACCTAACCTGTTTCACATGAGTGGTTCATCGTTCCACGGGGTGGCCTATAGCTTTCTTGTCTTCATATTCCTTCTTTAAGGAATTTTTTCGTTCTTGGGTCGTGTCGAAACGATTTCAAAATCGTTCAAATGGCTCTGAGCACTATGGGACTTAACATCTATGGTCATCAGTCCCCTAGAACTTAGAACTACTTAAACCTAACTAAGCTAAGGACATCACACAACACCAAGTCATCACGAGGCAGAGAAAATCCCTGACCCCCCGGGAACCCGGGCGTGGGAAGCGAGAACGCTACCGCACGACCACGAGCTGCGGACCGAAACGATTTCAACCGCGATGTTTTTCGCTTATTGGTTGCTTCGCTTGTGTTTCTTGATAGACCTTTTCGTTCCAGGTATTTTCTATTTACTTCAATTTGTACCATATACTTCAAGAACATATCTATGGTGTCTGCTATTGTATTTACTGTTCGTGGTGCTATTTTCAAAGGCATATGAAGGGTGGTCAGAAACAATCTGAAAAGCTTTAAGGGTGCTGTAGTGTAGGTTGTACTGAGAAATAATTGTGAAGGGGAAAAAATAAAGCCAATCAGTCCGTTTTGCTTGCAAATTCAAGCGGCCCGCCAGGTACAATTAGTGACAGTTGTTCTCAAACAGATAGAATACTACAGATAAGCAACACAGCGACCAGAGTGAAACAAACTGAACAACTTTCCACCATGTTTTTGGAAGTAAAAATGGCGTGGTACATGATACTGCATAAGAAAATCGCGAAACCTTGGGCAAAACAATAAATTCACATATTCATGTAAACTTAGGTACGTTAAAGTTTTTCGTGCCGCTGTATAGCCCAAATAAACAGAATCACTAAATCTGGTTATAGGCCGAGCGCCGATTACGTCAGCATTTCCCCTCACACGTCACCACCCACTCCAAAGACAAATCTTGTCATTTAGATTTTTGTTCATCGTTTTCAGCAACGGTTTTTGAAGAATGCCGACATGAAGAAATAGCACACTAGTTGCGTTGAAAATTCTTTTTTTGACTGGTGTGCTATTTCTTCACGTCGAAATTCTTGTTATTCCATTCAGGCCCCCATCCCCCAATGCAATCGGGCTTCTTCTTTTGTGCCACCTATGCTTGCTTCACACAGTCAAAGAGAAAGACTGGACGTGATGAAAGCTCGAAACGTAGTAAGACTCCTTCACACAGTGATTTTGGACAAATATCGGTATGTCAATAATTTATCAAAAGCCCTAATGGAAACACTCACTTTCAGGCTACTGGCGTCAGATCAACATCATAACCAGATGATGTGATCTGCGTCATGTCCTTAACTCCCGTACATATCACAGTGCTGACTGTGATACTGATCTCTCTTTAGTTATGACAGAATCACGGTTCACACAAAAGAAGATTCATTCAACTGAGATCGTTAGTCGAATTGTGGATATCAACACCAAAGCCATCCAAGATGATGCGCTATATAAAAAGTTTGAGATGAAACAAAATCCTGAGCCATTGATAACTGCACAGAGCGCCGAAGATATGTGGCACCTAGCTAAAGAAAATATTACGCAAACAACTATTAGAAATGGTTCAAATGGCTCTGAGCATTATGGGACTTCATCTGAGGTCATCAGTCCCCTAGAACTTAGAACTACTTAACCTAACTAACCTAAGGACATCACACACATCCATGACCGAGGCAGGATTGGAACCTGCTACCGTAGCAGCCGCGTGGTTCCAGGCTGAAGCGCCTAGAACCGCTCGGCCACAGCGGCCGGCTAAAAAACTACTAGAGCATTTGGGAAGTAGGGTAGGACTCAAAGCGACTGGTTTGCTGAATGTGAAAGTGAGTTACTCCCATATATAGACAAGAATCGTAATGCTCATTTACAGGTTATAAATAATCGTAAAAACCAATTAGCAATAGCCGATTACAAGGCCTGCAAAGCAGATCTACAACGAGTTCCTCGACATTGTGCAAATAGATATTGGACCAGCCTGTGCTAATCTATCCAGATCTGCTGACACAAAGCAGATTACCGTGGCGTGTATCAAGGCATCAAAACGGCCATTGTACCAACAGGCAGGAAGTACGTTGCAAGAAAAAATGTTAATGGTGACTCAGTCAACGATAAAAATCGGCAGCTAGATAGAAGGGTGCAGCAATGTGCTAACCTATACTCAGAAGAGGTTATCATTTATTCAGAAGCTTTGGGTAATAAACTAACTCACCGTGTTTTGTTTGAGCGGGATTATCCTCCTACTCTTGACGAATTAAAACTCGCACTTAAAAGTCTAAAGCTGGGTAAGAGTACAGGCCGTGATAACCTACCGGGTGAAGCCATCAAACTTGACTGTTGCGCCGATATTGTATCAAATCCTACTGCAGCGCTGGGGAAAAAGGCACAATACCGCAAGAAGTGCGAGGTGCAAACATCGTCTGTAAGGGAAAAGGCGACAGAGGTGATTGCAACAACTATAGAGGAATATCTGTCTGGATCATTGCTGAAAAGGTGTATGCGAGGATAATCGTGAAAAGACTGTAACTTTGTTTGCTTGGATCTACCTTGAGTTACAATGCAGATTTCGAGCTGGCAGATCCACAGGTGACATGATATTCACCTTGCGTCAGTTACAAGAAAAGTGCCGCGAACATAGAGTGCCTTTATATATGGCTTCTGTCGGTCTCAACCAAGCATTTGTCACCGTCAGTAGGGAGAGACTCTACAGCATACTGGAAAAAATTGGATGTCCACCAACCTTGTTGTCCTTAATAAGATCTTTTCATGACAATATGCTTGGCTCTGTAGTCTTCGATGGTAGTGCATCTATACCATTCAGTACTGACTGTGGCGTAAGATAAGGCTGTGTGTTCGCACCTCGGAATTTTCTTCTCAGCTCTGCTCCAAGTGGCTTTTGAGAATAGCAGTGTTGGGGTATACCAGCATACTAGGAAAGATGGAAGGCTTTTCAACATCAGTCTGCTGAAGAGTAAGACGAATTGTTACGAATAGTCGCTCGTGAACTCCTACATGCTGATGATGCTGCAATTGTTGCGAAATCTGCAGAAGATCTACAAGAGCTAATATCAAGATTTAGTCATGCATGCCACCGATTCTCGATGAGTGTTAACAGCAGTAAGAAGGTAATTATGGTACAAGATGCTAATACACAGCCGAATAAAGTATTAGAAGGAACTACTATGCAAGTCGTGAATAACTTCTGCTATCTTGGACCCACTATAGAAACAAACATGTCTGTTGACAAGGGGTTTGATCCTCGCATTGGAAGAGCTGCGTCAACTTTTGGCACGCTCTCTACACGTGTTTGGAAAAACAACATACTCTCTTTGACCACTACAATTCTTGTATATAAAACTTACGTCCTTAGCATCCTTTGGTGTGATCGGAACCATAGACTACTTATGCCAAACAAGAACGTCGCCTTAATGCTTTCCACAATCGGTGCCGGGGATACATCCTCGGAGTAACGTGGAAAGACCGAGTGACCAACGAAGCAGTACTGTCTAGAACTAACTGCAACAGCACTTCAGCTACCCTGAAGCAGAGACGACTCCGCTGGCTGGGACACGTCTACCGTATGGATACTGAGCGATTACCATGTGAGATGATGCTTGGAGAGATTTTTACGCCCAAAAGACCCGTAGAACATCCTGTATAGAGGTTCAAGGACTTCTGTAAACGAGATATGGAAAGCTTTGAAATCAACACCAACAGATGGGAGGCACGGATTAGCGCGAGACTACAATGGCGCAATGAATGTGGAAGCATGACGAAAGCTTGTTGGACGGATTAAGGCAGAAAAAGCTTTGCAACACTACTACTGCTCGTGCCTCAGCAGCTACATAAACGTGCGACAAATGCGGCGAGAGATGCCGTGCTGCCATTGGCTGGATAATCCATTTGAAAAATGTAACTCACAACCACACAGGCACTGTAACAACCATCAACCAAGATGATGTGGCCAGTGCATAGTAGGAACCTAAGAGCACAGCTTAAACTGATGTGAATGAAACAAACAGCAATCATATTTATAGTCTTCATCGTCACAAATATTTAGCAGTGATTGAATCCTTAATAATCCTTTCTTAAATTTAGTAGCTACGACAAAGATCACGCCAGCAAGCGATAGACTTCACTCGATCTACTTCCGGTTTAAGCTGAAAGCCAGTTGCGTGTCGTGGTACTTCCTCGTATTAGTCACTCGTACCGAATGACTTCCCAAAATATGGTGGAAATTAGTATAGTGTGGCACCGCATAGAGTGCTAAATGTGCCACAACTTCTCTATGTATACTTTTATCTCTCAGATTGTTCTCATAGTGTAGATGATAGCGCACGGCTCGAGTTCGATCCTTCCTAACGTCCAATGTACAATTTTTGTATCGCTCTATTGTTTGGTTTGAGGAAACAGAAAAGAACAACTCGTTTGGCGACGCCGCTCTTTCGGGCAGCTAGAATTTTCGTGCCCAATGGCCTGATTCGCTCACTCCTATGCCAATTGACTCGCAAACGGCACAGCGTATCGAATATTTTTCTTAACATCTATTTCTCAGCACTTCCTATGCTGCAACACTCTTACAAATTTTTCAGACTGGTTCTGACCAACCTGTATAGATATCTGAAAAAAATAACTTTGCTAATGTTCTTCCTTGGCTATTACGAGCATTTGGTTGTCCCATCCGAGAGTCCTAACTTGATGGCAAAGGTGAGCTTCTTTTTGAATGCTGTTAGCGATTTCCGTGGAAGTGGCCAACGTGTTCTAGGTTCCTTTCATCCATGTCGTAGTCTACATGTAATCCTTGTCTGGTGATTGGCATCATACGTTTTTGTGGTTGATTTTAAGGCCAGACAGATTTAATTATATGTTTCACGTGTGTAATTTGTGTTGCACTTCTCATTGTGTGCTTCGACACATGAGTACATCTGAAAAGGCAAATGCATTAAATCCCAATTTCCCCTTGCGCTGAATAAGCTTCTCGCACTTTACGTTAGCCTTCAAGGCTGCCCTCACCGGACTAAGTCGTAAACAAGGGCATACTTGCATATTGCCTCTAGCTGTACAGTGACAAGTACAGGATATTTAAAAGAAGTGTAATCCCATTTCGCAAGCCTATATTTTCTGCATGAATGAGAACAGAAACTAGGAGGGAAATTTTGAACTTGGGCACACGACTACAAAATTTACCTTGGCGCCAGTTGCAAGTTGCCAACTCATATGATTGGCGGAATGGTTCTCGCTGGACACCTAACTAGCTCGTTCTTTCATACCCAACGTGCGTCGAAGATGGCGATAATACAGCAAACAATACATGTGATCCAATTGTCGTTCTCCTTTTCAATAGGTGCAATCTTTGCGAACAATAGGGCATTGTAGCTCCTACAACTCGAAGAATTCGGTAAGGGCACTGGAAGTTTCAATACACTGATTGTATACATTGGTCAGCTAGAACATTATTACCTCAGACTTCCTGTCGATATAAACACGTCCAAGAAATAGCAGCGTCACCTGGCGGGGAATAACTGATAATGTGTCATACGCACGGAGCATATAGTCTCAGTGAGCGTGCTGTCCGTGTGTTGAAAGGGGAAGGCGCGCTATCTGTCCGAGTTTGACCAAGGGCAGATTGTGATGGCCCAGAGATTCGGCGCGAACATTTCGGAAACTGCACGACTTGTCGGGTGTTCGAGAGTGCTGCAGTGAATATCGTCAATACTTCGCGAAACCAGGGCGAAACTACGTCCAGACGTCGTGGGGTACGGCGGCCACCCCTCATTACAGGTGTCGGACGTCGTAGGTTGGCCGGACTGGTAAAACAGGACAGGCGGCGAACTGTGGCCTAACTATCAGACTTTAATGCTGGGCAGAGTGCAAGTGTCTCTGAACGGACAGTGCACCGAACACTCCTAACGATAGGCCTCCGCAGGTGACAACTCATGCATGTGCCAATGGTAACACCACGACATCGGCAACTACCACTGAGATGGGCATGTGACCATCAGCACTGGACATTGGCGCAGTGGCAGAGCGTTGCATCGTCTGATGAATCCCGGTACCTTCTTCATCATGCCGATGGGAGGGGGCGAATCCGTCACCTTCCAGCTTCTTGACACCTGTACTGCGGGACGGAGACAAACTGGCGGCGGTTCCATTATGCTCTGGGGAACATTCACGTGGGCATGTGCAGGCTCGTGCAAGGCGCCATGATGACCAAGGAGTGTCGTACTCTGGTTGCAGACCACGTACACCCCTTCATGACGATTGTCTTTCCCAACGACAATAGCATTCTTCAATAAGGTAATGTATAATGTCACAAGGCCAGGAGTGCGAGTTTCAATTGACATGCATGCCCCCAACTCGCCAGATCCGAACCCGATCGAACACATCTGGAATGTGATTGGACGTGGCGTCAGAGCTCATCGCCCCCCTCCGCGGAATTTACGGGAATTAGGTGGCTTGTGTGTGGAGATGGATGCCAACTTCCTCCAGCGTCCTAGCAATGCCTCATTGCTTCCATGCCACGAGGCGTCGCCGCTGTTGTCCGTGCCAAAGTGTACATACCTGCTAGTAGCTAGGTGGTCATAATGTTCTGGCTGATCGGTGTATGTAAGGAGAAATCCACAGCCGCTCCCGAGAGCTCGTTCAAGACATAGAGCGAATTCAACAGTTTCGGACTTAGTCATGCCAATTGAGAATTCGCCATTCCTTGCGTTTGTCGAGCGCCTTACGTGGCGGCATTTGTGTTTCCAGCATACCGGATTCACTTGCTACAAGCACCTTCGTGAATGGTGTGAAACAACAACGTTTAAGCAGGAAATAACAATTTTCTTTCACTTTAGTATGCAGTGATGAAGCAAGGTTCCATTTAAATGCAAAAGTGAACCACCACGATTAAGAATAAAAAGACGGTTACTAGATCACGTTCCTGGTATGCTGGAGATTAGTCATTCCTCACAACTGCGGCAACATGCCTGAAATTTCATGTTTCAGCGGGTCGTGGGCACCACCTTACATTCTGAAGTCCCTACGCATATGCAGGTACCAGTAAGGTACACATATCGTCACACGCTAAGACCATTGCGCAACAAGAGCGGGACATCGTCAGATGAGAGTTACGCCTACCGTGTGTCCTGGAGACACAGGTCTGCTGCGGTACGGATACCAAGTGCACCAAAGCGTGGGAGTGAAATTGCGCAGCTACTGGAAACGAACTCCAAAGTCGAAGTACGCCGAACAGTATGAATCATGTGGGCAAAACATCTAAATTGGACACAGATTCGCCGTCAGGTTTGGCGGTTTATGGACTAAATGCTATGTCACGTTCATCGCGTTCAGTTTTGATGAAATGGTGCCCCCAATTGTACCAAGGCAGTACAAACGTGGATGAAGCCGATCGGGAATGACGCTCATCGACGACAATGTCCAGGCAATCTTTTCAGCAAGCTGAAAGAACATCTGATGGCAGACAAATTTTCCAACAATGAGGACTTTGACACAGTGGTTTTCTAATGTCTCCGTTGCAAGTATCATATTTCAATCGTCGAGGATTGGTGAGACGTTCCGGCTGTTGTTTACCACGACAAGGTGACTATGATGAAAAACAGTACCATTTTTGTGTCGCTTGAAAGTGTACTGCAACAGTAAGCGGAGGTTATTTAGCTTGCCATAATTATTGAAGTCCCCTCAAGCGTTTTTTTATGTCGCCTGATCTCCGGTAGGTGACTTTTCTTCCTCTTTATGGCGTGGGGGGGGGGGGGGGGTGGTTGTGAAAGACTCCGTTCATATACCTCCGCTTACAATAAACTTTGGACGAATTGTGGCGCTGCACAACAAAAGCAGTGAATTCAGTAATTCCAGACGTGCTCGAAAAATAATTGAATATTCTGTACAACGTCTGGGTGTTAGTCACGCGTCTACCGGAGGGCACATTGAACGCTTGTGAAAGTTAAGTGAATACTTTGATCCTAAACGTAGTTGTAAAAAGTGCTCCAAAGTTGCCGGTGCCTCCATGTAAAAGATATATCCTTACAAAACTGGATGGTTCTTTTGAAAATACAGATGTTGCGCTATGCATATGTTAAAATTCAGCTCAAGTTTGTTTCTCCGTTTGTGCAGAAGATACAATAGTCTTGCGAAATCGGAAGAATGTTTTTAAGACATCCTATGCTACGTTAGTCATAGACCCTTTGTTAATATAAGAGTTTTGAGAGAAACGGCTTTCACATTGGCTTGGTACAGTGGTGGTTGTTAGGTTTCGGTTCCCACTTTATTGATCTCAGAGTCGACGGTGGCGTGGTCGCCGCCTGACTGCAGATGTGGAAGCCAAATTTCCACAACCAGGGGCGCAAACGTGTGGTGACGTCATCGGCGTGAAGCGCCATGAGACTTCATTGCATATTTGAGGCGGCAGCTGTCTTCCTTGCCCATTATATTTACTAGATCTACATAACTTATTTCTTCAAAGCCACATCAACTTTTTCTTAACTACGCCTTAACGGCACACCTGATAATAGGGTCATTTGTGCGGCAATTAAAAAAAAATCTGGGCATTGGGGAGCAGAAAAAGTGTTACTCCAATAATATGGTCTGATGTTTTGAGCCTTACCATTCCGGTAAATATGGATGTTGGCGTTTACTCATGAAAACACACTAATTTCCTTGTATTCCGTGGCTTTTTGTTTCAAACTATCTTTATTTCTGGTGTCAAATCCATTTTCTAGTGTTGCGTACGTTTTACTGTTGCCTTCTACTGCACAGTGAAACAAAGAAGCTGTTACAAAGATCATAGGAACAAAGCGATAATCTGAAATACAAAATAGAACTTATAAACCAAATTATAGCATGAAACAGTGATGATGCAGGTTCAAAATATAGTTTCTAAGTACACCTTATGGACAATATGTGAAACTTGACAAAACTGTGTTTTCTTGTGTCATAATTAAAATGTTTCACAATGAAGCGACACTCAAGTGAAGTAAAATTTTACGCTTTGTTGTTTGTATATTCATTAAGTCAAGCCATGTATATTCTAAGCGTGAAACCAGAAATCTGATAAAATTCACCGAGATAATAGGTAATTTTGTCAAGCAGAATGACTGCTAGACAGTAACAACGACATTACTGTGAATGTAATTGCTTGGAAACACGGTAATTTTTTATATTCTTGCATCGATTCTGCACCTTTGTCAAAATATCTTTGTCAAACGACATTGAAACAAAGAAACGTATTTTGTGCTAGTGTTTATTTGTTGATGTAAGAAATTTTTCTTCCTTATTCAAACATTTTTTCGACTATTTATTTTATTTATTTAGCTTATGGCATATAACACATCATATAGAAAAGACATAAAAATCATAAGACACAGAAATAAAGAGTAGTCACAGTGTGTAACATATAGTTGTAGATATAAAAGTGTTTAAAAATTGTGTATATAACAAACAAAAGTTCACAAACAAACATCCAGATTTGTGACATAGTCTATTGCACTTTCAGTCGCGGTCAGAAACTCATTGGGGTCTCCTGCAAAACGTCTCAGAGGGCAATCTTCTACGATGTGACGAATCGTCTGCCGGTCCGTACCGCAGTCACATCTCAGGGTGGTGATTTTACCCCACCTGTGGAGGCTGTCTGCACATCTGCCGTTATTTGTCCGAATTCGGTTCAGGGTCGTCCAAGTTTTCCTTGGCAAATTGAATCCTGGTGGTTGGACATTGATGCATGGCATATTCTGCAGGCTTTGGGGCACAGATTCTCTCCACCGCATTTTCCAGAGGTTGCCATAATCTGGGTTGAGAGGATGCGTATTTTTTGCCTTTTTTAAAGAGGGGTGTCTTGAGTGCAATCTGTTCATCTCCAGGCAGGAACATCCTTATGGATTGGCAGTTTCTCGTTGTTCAGCACTGTTCCGTACTCGCGTAAGAGAGCGTTCTCTCTGCGCAGGTCCGGTGGGGGAATGTTGCTCAGTATAGGTAGCCAGTGTAAAGGCGTTGGCTTTATTGTTCCTGATATCCTCATTGTGTAGTTTAGTTGAGCATCGATCAAGCCTGTGTGTGTACTGTTTAGCCATACCGGTGCGGCATATTCAGCTGTTGTGTAGACAAGTCCCAGAGCCGAAGATCTCAGTACAGCCGCGGAAGAGCCCCACGTGGTCCCACATAGCTTCTGTATGATATTATTTCGAGTTTTAAGTTTTGCGCCTGTATTACGTAGGTGTTCCTTGAATGTTAGGGTTCTGTCAAAGGTGACGCCTAGATATCTGGGGTAATTATTATGGTTTAGCTGCCTGTTTTCGAAATGAACGTTGAGCTATCTTTTTGCTTGGGCATTGTCGAGGTGAAAGCATGTCACCTCCGTTTTTGTCGCGTTTGGCCGTAATCTCCACCTTCGGAAGTAATCTCCCAGCTTTGTTAGATCCGCAGTTAATGTGTTTTCCGTTGCCTCCATTGATCTGCCTCTTGCAGCTATTGCCCAGTCGTCGGTATATCCGAATTTTTGAGAAGTGGTTTCAGGTATGTCAGATATGTAGAGGTTAAACATCAATGGCACCAGAACGGAGCCTTGTGGTAAACCATTGTTGAGCTTCATTTGGTCACTTTTTAAGTCGCCCATTATGACTCTGAAACTTCTATCTGTGAGCATGTTATCAATGAGGTTGGCCAGCTTATTACATAGTATGACCCGCAGCAACTTAAATATCAGGCCCTGTCGCCAAACGGTATCATAAGCGGCTGATAGGTCAATAAAGGCTACTGATGTTTTGAGTTTTTTTCTGAAAGCTCGCCTCTATATGAGTTGCTAGGGAGAGGATCTGGTCGGTGCAACTGCGGTTGGGTCGAAAACTTGCCTGTTCAATCGGTACCACTTCAAGAATTTTTCCGCTTATTCTGTTGTAGATGATACGTTCCAACAGCTTATAGACACAGTTCAGCAGAGCGATAGGCCGGCAGTTTTGGGGCATGTCATTAGGTTTGCCTGGCTTTAGTATCGCTATAATCTTTGCTCGTTTAAGCTGGTGTGGGATATTACCCAATTCTAAAATATCTGTTAAGAAGTTTGCGAGCCATGTTCTAGTATATTTTCCACAGTGAAGTAGGAATTCCGGGTGGATGCCATCGAAGCCGGGAGCCTTGCCACTTTTGATTTTTGACAAGGCTGCTGCAACTTCTTCCGCTGTGATAGGCTGGGAAAATTCGGAGGTAGGCGATGCCCTTTGTTTTAAGGATCTTAATTCACGTTTGGCGGTCGTGGTGTGTGTTCTGTCCCTTGGTGCTCTTGAGGTTCTAACTATGTGTGCGGCCACATTATTAGGGGTTATCGGGTGGGTGTCTTTTATTTTACGTTTACTGCCTCCCAGGTTACGGAGTAGGGTCCGTGCTTGCCTACTGGATTTAGTGAAGTCTAGATTCTCCACGGTGTCCATCCATTTTTCCCGTCGAGCTGCGTCTAAGCTGTGCAACAGTTCGTCCGCGATTTCTTGGTTGTTGGTTTCGGTAAATTTCTGGTACAGGTCTTCGCATCTCTCATTCCAGCCAGGGATGTGCTCTTTCCGGTAGCCTCTGGGTACATTCCTCTTAGCCGTGGCAATGACTGCTCCCACAAATCTGTCATAGTTGTCCCTAGTCGGGGGTATCCAACCTAGACACTTGTCAAGGTTTTCTGCAAAGGTGGCCCAGTCTGCCTTCTGGAAATTCCATCGTGGGCGAGGAAAGGATTTTTATGATTGGGATGTTAATTCCGACTTTTAAGATAACAGGGCGATGCTGGCTATGTGGAAAATCAGACAGGACTTCACGAGTTGCGGCTAGCGGTTGGTTGTTTTTGTTTTTAGTGACAAAACATAAATCAGGGTTATAATCTCGTCTCCATGCTGCTGATCGAAATGTTCCGCAGTCCTTGGCGTCGAAAATCAGGTGGGTGTTAGTCTCCTCACTCCAGCTCATCAGGGATTCACCGTTCTGGTCGTTTCGTGCGTACTTCCAGTTCTCATGGTGACTATTAAAGTCTCCTACGTAGATAGCAGGGTGGGGATATTCTTGGAGTACTTCTGGAGGCCATGGACAGCCGGGAGGCTTATAGATGTTAACTATAGTGGTCTCGCCAATTTTGACAGCAACTTCATGTATGTTGTTGTCTGTAGATATCTTACACAGGGAAGCATTTTCTATCTTATTTCGTATGTAGGTTGCCACGCCGTAATTGCGGTGATAGGTGGCTCCCAGTATCTCGAATCCAGGGATTTTTCCTCTAGAGGCCAGCTGATCTATGTTTTCCGCATGAGTCCCTTGTATCGCGACTACGTCGATTTTGTTCTGAGTGAGAACTCTCTGGAGAAGTTCACATTTGCTCCTACTTATGCCTTCAATGTTTAGGTGGCAGACTCGGAGGCACGGTCCGAGTGCTCTAGTCAATTATTCATCGTTCACTAGGTCGGTATCACTCATGATGTGTTTACCAGGAGATCCAGCACAGGATTATCTGGATTATCTGGTTGCCTTTAGTGCTAGTTCATTTAGCGTTACCCAGGGTGCACGTGTAGTATTCTACTACGGACGCGAACTAGCCTTACACTTTTCCGTTGTGACTAATTTGGGTTATACATTAGAAGTGATCCGTCTCGTTCGAAAATAATTTCGGACCAACGCATTTACTACAGAATACCCTACTCCTCGCAGTGGGAGAACGAGACCGGACTTCATTCGTCTTGATTAATTTGTTTGTGCATGTCACGTAGACAGTACGTCTGCAGTATCGGTGCGGATGCGACAGCATGCGTTACCAATGAGTTCCAAAACGCCAGGCGTAAAACCGGGATTTTTCCGGGGCTTACAGCTCTGATTCAATTGGTGATAGAATGACAGGGTCAAATGTTCTGGATAGCCCTTGGTCAAGGGACCATTTGTATATATAACAGAAAGATCGTCTTACTGTAAGATCCTACAATTGAATGTTACGGACTACCTCCAGCTTAGGCAAATGGAGCAAATCGATTGGACGTTTTCGAATTAGACGTGATCTACGCTGCATCTTAAGGACATGTAGTTCATTGGTGGTTCCTGAGAAACCCCGAAAGAAAGTTTCTCACCATTTTTTCGCTGTCACCAGTGGATATCTAAATAACTAACTAGGCATTTATTCTTAAGTGCTATCTTCCCGTTTTCAGAAGTCAGCACGTGGGAAAATTTATACAAGTCTAAGAAAGAGGACTCCAAAGCTAAACGATTCCTTAAACTCCAGAAGAAATCTTGTTGGAAAAAATACGGTGAAAGAATTGCAAGAACTACCCCACTCTGAGGTCTTGCCAATGATAAGAATCAACAATAAACCTCTAACGCCAAAATCTACAAATAATTGGCTTGAAGACATCCCAGATATTATTGCACCTTCATCAGCAGAAAGAGAAACATTCCATTTTGAAAAGAGCATCCACAGAGAAGCACAGGTATCTGGCAAATTAGTAACAAAACATTTTACAGTCCAAGAATTAGAAATGGTGCTTAAATGTTCTACACCCACAGTACCGGGAAATGATCAAATAAATTACCCTATAATATACAACTTACTGACATCAGCAAAAAAAAAAAAAAAAAAACCTGTTACAGATCCTTAATGCAATATAGGTAGAAAGCGAAATTCCTCAAGAATGGACCGCACAAATTATTGTACGTATACTAAAGTCCAGTAAAGATCCTTCAACAGAAAATTCATATCGCCCAGTTGCACTGTTATCGTGCTTCGCAAAGGCTTTTGAACGCTTTCTCAAACTACATTTCGAGTGGTGATTAAATCATAAGAAAAATTTGCCTGTGTTACAGTATTACTTTCGGAAGGAGAGGAGCACTGTGGACCTTGAACTAACCTCACGATGGACATTGAAAAAGCATTCGACGAGAAAAGTTATCTTAGAGATGTATTATTGGATATAACAGGATCATATGACTCTGACATTTTTTTAGTCTTTCAGAAGTTAGATCACTTAGGTATCCCACATATTTGCCTTCCGTTTTCTTCAGAATTGTTTACTCTATAGAAGTTTTTACATTGGAAATCAAGTCAACAGTTTAAATGACGCTTCTCAGTGTGGAAACGCTTGCCTGAAGGTGCTATTCATAGTCCCCTTTTATATGTCTTATTTGTAGCAGATTTGGAGAACATACTTGGCCCCACTGTTCGTGTGCTACAATACGCAGATGATGTCTGCATGTATACAGCATCCATCAGCCTGGACTTGTGTTGCTCGTGGATGAATAATGCCGCTGATCTACATTCTCAATGCTTGCTGAGAAGTGATCTCAATCTGTCACATTCAAAATATTCTGTAGTTATCTGTAAACGAAAACACCGAACATAACCCAGTGAATACGATAAACTTGGGACCTTATAAATTTAATGTACGAAAATCAGCAAAGGTATTGGGGCTTTTGCTTGGTAGTAGACTAACCTGGACAGAACATGTTAATCATATTGTTATGAAAACAGAAAAAGTTCTGATTGTCTTACGTGCTGTAAACCGTGTGTGGTGGGAAGCCCAACCAGATATTCTCCTTATTCTATACCATGAAATAATACGCTGTAATAGACTATGGAAGTAGTCACCTATTTGGAAATGCCCTTCAAAACGCACTAGAAAAACTAAATGGTCTTCAATACCGAGGTCTCAGGCAGTGCCTAGCAGCAATGAAGTTGTCACCAATTACAGCCCTTCTGGTAGTAATTAAAGAAATGATTCTTAACATCCAAAAGAGAACTACCTCCTAAAAATTTTTGGTTCAGAGATCCGTAATAATCAATAATTCCATCATAGTTAAAGCTAAGCAGTTGGCAGAAAGAAGATACTCAGACGAACACAAACGAACACCACTGTTTGTAACAGGCTTCCGATGTCTCGGATTTACGTTCCCTTTGACACGGAAGGGCCGAATGTTACCGGTGTTCGGTAAAGAATATGAAACAAGAGTCAGCCAACATGAAGTTTATATATAAAGTTTTTTTTCTACCAGACAGAAAGGGTGGAGAGCTTAGAGCTAATAAGGAAGTAATAAATTACCTGGAAAGCGAATGGCTAGATTTCTTACAATATGTGCTGACGGATCCAAAGCTCACGAGGGAGTTGGCTGCGCATATTTTTGCCCTCTGCTGCAGACAGCTAAAAGTTTTTATTACCATCATTAAGTAGTATTTAAACTGCAGAAGTGACAGCTATTAAATGAGCAATTAGATTAGGAACTAAAAAAAGGAACGAAGTACTAATTTCACTGACTCTAGAAGTGCTTTGGAGCAATTAAGAGTATCGAAAGCGGAAAGCGGCTAACAGTTGTATTACTATGTGGTGCAAGCGAACAGCGAGAATAAATCAGTACGTCTAATGTGGATAAAGGGGCATTCAGATATACGGCATAACGATGTAGATAATGGTCTTGCAAGAGAAAGCATCAAAGAAGGGGGAGCCGATTTTTACACAACTTCGATATTCATTCTACACGTTTCAAGGAAAGAGGCATACAATCAATGGGGACAGCAGTAGCAAACATCACGCCAGAAAAACGCCGGCTCGTTCGCTTCAGTCCTGTGCGATACACCAAGAAAACCCTGATACAGCCAGAAAAATTTCCCAAGGAGGTATGTATCATCAGTTATTACGATAAGGTTGGGGGGGATATGCATGTTTCCTCGCACACCTCTATAGGTTTGGAGTGATAGAATCCCCCACATTCAGTGGACATCCAGAAGACAACGGAGATCACGACCGTATCATTTGGGATGTTGCAAGTATGCTTCACTTCAAAAGAAACTGTGGAAAAACTTTGCAAAAATGAAGAGTACCTTATCAAAAAATATTAAAACATTAATGAGTGAGAACAACCTGAAAATTAATAGTACAGCGGCACATTACGTACAACAGGTGGATATTGCTCCGACACAAAAGAAGAAAAAAAAACTGAATTTGTAGTTGTAATTTTAAATATGTATAATGTAGATGTATACATAAAATTTAACTTAAGTCACTAACCAAAGCAGCTGCAATGGCTGTATTGTTTGCTACAAAAAGCCAATAAAATATTAATTTAAAAAAATCGCATGTCGCTGATTAATATGGCAGTGAAAAATACCATTATTTGTTTAAGTATACAACGTTGCGTAATATATACGCGTTGGAATTGCGTCTGAAATTCTGTAGCTTCCGAAAATATGAGTCAGCCTTATGGTTTCTCATTAACGTTACGGGAACAACTGCCGCGAACAGTTGATGGGCGCGCCACAGCAGCGTAGTGCGCCGGCCGGCCGCCAGTAGCGCTGGCTGTCAGGGCGCCGGCGAGGCTGGGCCGCGAGTGGCAGTCTGCCGCCGACCGCCGTTGGAGGCGCGAGAGTTGAGTGTGCTTTGAGTACTAGTTCGTGATGCGCTCGTGAGTGGCGGATACGCTCGCGCCGAACAAACAGTGTGTGTGCTGAGCGGAGAAATCGCAGTGCCGACGGACGTGTGCGCTAGTCGCGTCGTGCGGGTATGAGCGGCGCGACCCCGACGAGCAACGGCGTGGCCGGGTCTGCGGGCCCGCGGGCCACGCCCGGCTCGTACATGTACACGAGCAGCTCGGGCCTGCTGCGGTCGACGGGCGAGCGCGCGGTGGCGCGAGCCGTGCCGCCGCCCACGCTGCCCAAGTACGCGTCGGTGGGCGGCGTGGGCTCCGGCGCCGGCCAGCCCTCGTCCTTCCGTCTGGCCAGCCTCGACCGGCTAGCGCACCGGCAGCGCCTCTTCGACCAGCAGCAGCCGGCGCCGCCGCAGCCGCCGCAGGACGCGTCGGCCGCCTCGCAGCCGCAGCCGGTGAGTGGAGCACGAGATCGATGTCTATGGCGCCCTCACCTGCCGCCCAGCCGCGCTGACTCATCGCTGCCAGCCGTTGGCGGGGCCGTAGCGCAAGCCCGCTCGCCGGCCGTTTTCTACAACCGCCTTCTTACGACTTCTCCACTTTAGGACCACATAAGTTACTTTACTGCGTTCCTGCACGGCTAGCGCATTGACCCTATCGCCCTTTGGTAGACAGCACCAAGAGACGCGCAGGCTACCGCGTGAAACTCCGCGCTAGTGGTCTTTGGGGAACGTACTTCCACCAGTGTTCAGTATGTTGCAACTTTTCTTCTATGAGGTGCCCACACCTACACAATAGTAGTGGTGGCGATGAGAGCAGTAGCTTACCCCAAGATCTATGTTATGTTGAAAGGTGACAGTTTTATGAATTGGCAAATCCGACGACTATGAACAGGAATTAAATGTTGTGACAACAGATTGACATGTAGCTCAGCCCGACTTCTACATTTTCAGTTGGCAACAGTTCCTCAATTTTGAATGTAGGCTATTTGAAGACTTTTGAATTTCTAATTTCCATATGGAACCTTCGTAATCAGGAATCCCTCCATATTTATCGCATTTATAACTAAAACAGGCTGAAGCTGAGATTTGGATTTAGAGAGATTCCAGATGTTAAATTTTTCTTGGGCTCATTAAGTCAATGCGTGTGGCGGTGATGTTCCCTTCTACAGAGCTGCGACGAACTGCTTGTGCCTCGTACCATTAGCTGTATGATGTTTGAAAGTGAGTCGTTATGCGCCATTCACGGAACTGCTGTGACGTTTCGTCTCGACATCAGATGAGCTGCGATTTTATTGCAGGAAGTGATGATACCATCTTGTGATGCATAATATTTTCCACATTTTTTTTTCTCTTTTCCTGGGCACTTCCCGGCTACTATTAGGGTGAGGAGTGGAGTCGGAAAATATTTGAGGAATATGATTACGAGAAAAAAACAGCATTGGAGATTGGGATTTGGACTACCTTATCTTCGGTAAAATAGTTATTATAGAATAGACAAACTTCTGACAAGCCTTTTGGTGCATGTTATGTACGTATTCTGTGTATGAAGTATGGGAGATGCGAAGGTTATTACCAACAAAGTGTAGCTCTTTTTAACACAGTCTCCTAGATGGCGGGGTTCTGGCTTCTTAGGGACATAGCTGAACGTTCATTACCCCATTGGAATTAACTTCATGCTATTTCCTGCTTTCGGAATTTGCTGTAAGCGGTGGTAAACGCACAGGATAAATATTTCGGAACAATTGGATTTGTTTGATTCTAATATATTACTTCAAAAATATTGTGTTGCTTGTAAATGTTCCATTTGTGTGTGTGTGTGGGGGGGGGGGGGGGGGGCGGGGCGGGCGGGCGCGCGCGCGTGCGTGTGTGTAACAATGAAACGAGGTACGGTAAAAGATCCTCTCCAAACTACCCATGTATTGCGATACCTCTCTCTCGCATTTAGTGCCTAATATAGCCAACGCTTAATACCATACAGCATGTTTGCAAGGAATATGGAAATTGATACTATGTATTCTTCCACATCTATTAGGAGAGTCTAGTGGCATTCATCTGAGTTTGACAATGCTTTATCAGATATTTGGGCCGTTGGTTATTCTTAAAGGGATTGTTAGAACAACAGGAAGACGGGTAATGTACTATATCGACAGTAATCATCGGGTAACCAGGCAGAAAGCTGCACTGTGCCAGCATTCGACACCATGTTTGACATTTCCCATGCCTCCGTAGAAAAATTTCACTGTAAACTACAGCAGGTTTCATATTTAAGTAATTCTACAGCCATAAGAAAATTGAAGCACTTCCACTAAGAAAAAAAAATCCGATAGCTGGAAAGACTTCGTAGACAAAGGAACTGTGATTGTTGACCTTACAGCATCGTATTCCTCCCCTGTTTGTACTATTGTCGAAAACCATTGAAGAAATATTTGACAGTAGCAGCATAATTGATTCGCCTCCAGTGTTAGGTTCGTAGCACTGCGACGATAAATGTGAAAAAATTTACGTTTGCTTGACAGTGTATAGCCATCATCCGCTTAAAAAAAAAAAAAAAAAAAAAAAAAAAAGAGATGAACAAGTTGATAGAAGGCATTCCCCGCGTACAGTAGGAGTGGCAGAAATATGTGAAAATCAGTGTATTGTTTCCGATTTAGGTACGATTCGTTTTTAAGGATTAATCGATGTTTGTATGATGGAACAGTGAGAGAAGAAAAATCTTAAAGATTATCTTCAAATGCTAGTTGGTAGAATAATGCAACTAGATTCTGCCCTGCGAATTGCAGGGTAGTACCCCACACTAAACTTTGGTACCAAGACGGATGCAGGTGAAGTTATTGGTTACCTGGAAATGCAAATTAAATAATATCGTTTTATGGTGAGAATAGTGGAGTTTTATTAAAACCACACTGGACAATTATATCATGGGTATAGAGCTCTTCCCGGAGAGCACAGGTTTCGGGTGACTTGTTAATCTGTTTGCTTGCTGGCTTATCTCATGATGTCATTGTTTACTCGTTGCACTCGGAACTGTCACACGTCGGCGGTTATGTTTTGTGTTTAAATAACTTGGTGCTTGCTGCTTCCTACTTCACGCGGTGTAGTAGAAGCGGAAGTCATGATTTGATAATCAGTGGTGCCGTAGTCACTCGATTGCTGTGGCTGGACTTCGAAGATACTCCGTCGCCAGTTCAGGAAGCGTTATCACTTTCAACAGAAAAACAGAACCTCGCTTTTTATAAAAGACACTCCAATATGGGCCACTTAGCTCTAATCCTTAGAAAGAAAAATTTGCTTTTAAGATTAGTGCCTGCGGGGAAAAAAGTTTCACTTTCGTTGTACGCCATTTCCGATCGTCATCGAATTCTCCCTTGTTATCGTGATCGGTGCTTAATATGTGAACTTACCACTCTCGTTGTAGAAGATGCGGTTAACTGAATTTGTGTGGAAGGTAAACAACAGATTAAGTTTGTACTGTTGTTGGACTACATTCATAACTTCCACGATATGACGCATTGTGGCGTGTGGTGGTGCCCTATCAATATGGAGGTCGTTGCTGAAGTGCACTAGTCTCGATGTTCACACTGAGAGTGTACACCTTAGTTAGTGCTGTTGTTTCCCGAGAAATGCACAAGTTTAGAACATTGGTGCTCATCACCTTGAATTTTTTGAATGGAGATTATTTATGGTATAATAATATCGATTGGAACTGCGTAGTACGAATATTTTAATCTTGCCGAGCTACTGCGGCGTGTTACACCCATCTTCAGGGATATATTTTAAAATATTTGTACGATATGAGATTCATTAGACACGGATATTTTATAATATTCCATGAAAAATATATATAGAATGTGTTCAAATACAAACGTAGCCATGATCTAGCAAGAAAACTCACATCATTAAAAAGAAAAAACGAAATGAAATGTGTTACTAAGCAGAAAGAGCTTGTGATGCGAACAAGGAAAATGTGACTGTTAATCCGTATCTGTTATGTAAAGATGAACGTATGCTGTCACTACAGACACAGCTCACTTAAGTTTTTGATGCGACACTCGCGTTGATTGAATTAGAGGAACCACAGGAATTTATATGTTAGCTTTAGGCTATTCTTCTTCCGAATAATAATTTAGTAGCTAAACCATCTGAGAAAATATGGCAAAAAATTTAATTTACCAACGGTTGACTAGATGGTCAACGCTGTTTTTCACTAGTGTCTGCGACTAGGCACATAATGAAATTGTAGTTCCAATATTAGTTTTGGTGCGTTTCACGCTTATCTTCAGGTAAGACGTTCCGAAGACCTATTAAAGCGTTGTTCTGGGCGCTAGAAGTTGTTTCACTGTAATAAGAAATGACTTACATTTAATATAGTACGTAGAAAGGTAATGGTGCATGTTATGTCTAATGCCAAACTTAATTATTCAATGTGCGAAACTAACTCAGTGACCAGAAAACATCAGTAAAGGCTGCTTTTAAACACCTACTGCAGTAATTGAATATTTGACATAATTTGCTGTTTAACTGTCATGTAAGGGGCTGTATTCAATGTATCTATTTTGTACCACAGTGAGACAGATCTTTAGTAGCTCTTTAATTACAATGTAAGCCTTATGTACGCCTTATCTTCAGATGTAAAGAATGTCATTAATTCTAGCGAACGCCAAAGTTTAAACATACCATCTCAGTTTCAACCCATAGTTTCATTTATTAAAGCATCTTTTCAATATTTCATTCTCAAGTAGGTCCTTAAATTGTTTCAAGTACAGCAAACATGCAAAGTGCAGAAAAGTAAAATTACAGACAGTATCTTGAAAATATTGACGTCAATCCTCTAAGAGACATTTTTTTAAACATAACTGTGAAATACGTCAACGTGTTCTCTTGGGAAATACTAAAGAATAAAACTGCTCAGTTTATTGTTTGCAAGTCTGCGATGCGGTATCGGGGTAGTAAATATAGCAGTGAATCAGGAGCGGAAAAAATATAGTACTTAGGTGGTAGTTCCAGTGGTTATATATATTTTCCAGTGTCATTTAAAGGGTTAATGGTAGATTCAAGGTACTGAAACTTAAAAATTACTTGTCGCTATTAATGTGATTGAAAGTGACGCCACGGAATCAGTACTACCGAATGAGGTTGGGCACTGCAGGGAAAAAGAAACGAAGAAGAAAAAAGGCTAGAATTGGATTTCGAGACTCCAGATGCAATGTTTTTCTGGGCTGAAGTTTATTCACACGTGTGGTGGTGAAGTTCGCTTCAACAGAACCGCAACGAGCTGCTCCGTCCCATAAGATAGTCCTATAACAGTGAGAGTCTTTAGGCGCCATTCAGAGAAATACTATGATGATTGTTACGGAAATCAGATGAGCTGTGATATTGTAGCAGGAAATGATCCTGCCGTCATGTGAAGTTTAACCCTTTCCGTACTTTTTCCTCATTTTACTCTGACTTCGCATCTTCTGTTAGGATGAGAAGTGGAGGTAGAAGGTATTTGAAGAGTAGTTTTACAATAAAAAAGGCCATTGAAGACTGGCATTTGGACTAACCGATCTTCGGTAAAATAGTGACCACACTGAATGTTTTGTTAGTGAAGCCACCTTCTGTATTCTGTGCTTCGTACACTTATGTTTTCGGAGTTTCGCGGATGAAGTCGTCCGTAAAATAGAAGTAGAGATATTAAAGTTGTATTGGTGGCCTAGCACTTTAAGGAAGCGTCAGTTGTCGCCCTAAACGCCCTCTTCCCCCCTTTCTCCTCAATTTTAATTTGTTGTCACCCTCCCCCCTTTCTGTGTCTCACAGAAGCCTATGCGTTGCTGTTAGTAATGGTTCACGCGATGGGTGGTAAGAAGTGAACACGACTAATTAAACAGATGTGTTAGCCAATCACATTTTTTGTAATTTCCTCTACTTCGTAAACGAAGTTAACTGGTATTTCGTTCGGCTTGCATCATTTTAAGCCCTGCTATTACGTCCCTCCGTAACCACAACCACGGAAACCCTTACATATTCGAAGAAAGTATGGTTAAGTAGCGCCATTATCATCGGCTATCATATACCTTAGCCCAACTGGCTACGGCCGACGACAACGAATTGCTAAGAGCAGCACAGGACGGATGAGACCCTAGCATCGCTCTCTTTTTGTAAACAATAGCAACAGTGATGTTTTACATCAGTGATTAGTACATACATTTAACATAACTTCCAAGAAATTTAAATTCAGATAGTAAATACATTTGGAAAGGATTCAGCCGATGATTTGAGAAGTACTTGTATCTTCTAGTTAACTTCGGAACTAAGGTAGCAACACACTGTCACAACTTCAAAATCTGCACGATATAAAATCGAAGTATTCACGGTTGCGAGTATTCACTTAGCGCTACAGCTGTGCTCACACATCTACATGCTGTGGCAGCGTTATTTATTTAGTCATTTGCGCCTACGTTCGGGACATCAGTCTTTAATTTCCCTTCATTCCCATAGACTTTAATTTGACAGCAGACACAGTGTCAACCTGTCAATGGGCACCTTTACCTGGCTGGAAAGTTCTGCAGACGGTCAGCACGGAATCTAATTCACGTGGGCAGGGAAAAAAAAATCCTGTTTTATACACAGCTTATAGTTTCTAGAATTCCTTGTCATTTCCAGGCTGCTTCATTCTTCGAAAGCTGGAAATTAATATGTGGAGAAATATAAATGTTTTTACTAAAGTGCTTTTTCGTTGTGGGGATGTGGTGTATCAGCGTAACATGCCGCCGTTCCCCCCCCCCTTCTTCTTCTTCATCTTCTTCTTCTTCTTCCTCCTCCTGCGCTCGCGTTTTACATCCACACCGCACCTACTACGCAGCGTCTTACTTCTTCTTCAGTAACTCCAGATACACTAGGGCTTCCATCACCGCATAGAGGGCGCACACCCAATATTGTTCCAAATTCTGAGGTGCTCATTGATGCTAGAATACTAAAGAGGGTGGGGATGTTACATTACTACTAAAGCATGGTAAATTTTACTGCTCCACATTCAAAGAAAATCGTAATTTATAGATTGTACATTAGTTAATTAGAATTATTGGATCTGCAATGCTATGTTACATACCAAATTAAGTACAAAGTGTCCTGTTTTATACCCTACCGCAGCCGTAAATTTTAAGAGGGTTTAGTAATCTAGCGTTAATTGATAATGAGAGCAGTCCTCTTGGCCTGCCCTCGAGATGTTACTTGGCTCGTTAGTCCAATGGGTGTTACTCTTTACCGGCTTCGCCGTTGCTCCCTCTGTCGTAGACTCGCCCCCTGCCGGCCTGGCGAGTATGCGAAAACGTGTCATTAGCGCGGGGCCACGCCTTGACAAAGGCGCTAGCGGGCTCTCCAGCTGAATGGCGGCCCGGCCGCAGCAGGGTCCTTGGCAGCTCGTTAACTAAGCGCGTTTAGCGGCCGGAAGCTGCACAGCTTAGCGGCACCCGCCGCGTCCGGACACACCCAGATATCCAGCATCCGTCTGCTGCCCCCACACAGCCCGTCCTGGCACTGCAGTGAACTGCACTGCTTCCCCACTCGCAACAGCACACACGGCCCCCTTCTGCTTTTTCGGCATTGTAACTTCCCCGTCACTGTAGAAGGGGGAAGCGGTCTGTATGGAGGACAGTGAAGTAGTCAACTACTTTCTCTCTCTCTCTCTCTCTCTCTCTCTCTCTCTCTCTCTCTCTCTCTTTGATACTGGACTTTGTTTCTAACGCGCGCTATTGTGTGTGTGTGTGTGTGTGTGTGTGTGTGTGTGTCGCTCGCTTTCCCCCCTGCATATCTGGTACTGGCAAGAGCGCGCTCCTCACATTCAACAACAATGCAGGACGCTGAAGTCAAGTACCCCAGAAGCTTTTTAAGAACTGCAAATCTTTTAAATTGGCGATCGAGAGCGTAAAGAGAAAGGAAAATAGATTTTTCTTTTTAATCTTGCTTTTGCGACGTTACGACTAAAATTATTCCGAAGGCTTGGTGTATGTAAATACCGGGTGCATAAGTAAAAGCGAAAAATTAGTCACACTAGCAATCAAAATACTTCTCTAACAGCAGTGCTCCACAGCTTCTAAATATTCGAAGAACAGCAGCCGGCCGGAGTGGCCGAGCTGTTCTAGGCGATGTCCTTAGGTTAGTTAGGTTTAAGTAGTTCTAAGTTCTAGGGGACTGATGACCTCAGATGTTAAGTCCCATAGTGCTCAGAGCCATTTGAACCATTTGAAGAACGGCATTATTAACCACGAAAAAGCTCCTACAAGGGACATTTCTTTTATCGTCGAAAGCAAATTCGACAGAGGTTAATTTCGAAAATTTCGCAAGGGAGTGTTACCGGGACGTTACTGTTCGAAATTTGCTGTATATTAATGCTCCAGTAGATACAATTAGATGATTCGGGAGCCTGTTCATGGACTATGATGTTGTCTTCATGTAGTTCGCAACACCAGAAAACTATAGTAAAATCAAGAAGAAACGTATTCCCCACCAGTGAGTTAACAGAAGGAATTCGTTCTCCTGCTCGTAGAGCTTCATCACAGCTGTCAAATTTTGGTTCAAGGCTGTTATAAGTTTTCCAGATTTTGACGAAGTAATGAAGACATTCCAATAGCTTGCCTTTCCCTTTCCTTTTGATGTCTTTTATGAAAATCTTAACAAATACTGTATATTGAGCATTATTTCCGTTTATTTGCCATGTAAGTAACCTAAAGATAGAAAATAATAAAGTCTCCACCTACAGACTCGACCCCACGACCCTCGGATTACCGTACTCACTGCTCATTGCGGTAGGCCAGTTGCTGCCTGGAAACTACGCTATCATAAATGGTTGAGGCCTCGCATAACCCTCGCCAGAAATGATATTTTTTCCAAACACTTGGCCATTTGGTGCACCGACTTTTATCACTTCCATTTTTGGGCGAGCATTGCGTGCACCATAAATTTGGAAGAGTTGGCGCGATCCCCTTGGAAGTGATCGACTTGTCTACAATGCGGAGGACCCGGTTCAGTTGGCGTTATTGCCAGGAATTTTTCTTCAATGGGAATAGTGGAATAGTGTGCATTGAAGCTCGTGATGCCAATTCAGGAGCTACTTCGGTGAGAAGCAGCGGGTCCCAGGTCTGGGTTAGTGACAACGGCCAGAACCACATCCAAATGACGCCATTGGCAGAGGATGATATGGCGGCCGGTCAGTGCTAAATGTTACTTCAGGAGCAGTACATATAATATATATATATATATATCGTATGGCTTAAAGATACAGTGTGTTGTTAAAAATACAGTGTACAATTTATGTATTTACAAACATATACAGGTTTAGACCTCGATCTGTGAGTAACATCAGTATTGTTACAGATGGATGTCTATTGTCTTTAACCACGCCACAGCTTCCTCACTGGCCTGATGGATCTCCTCCATTGAACGTTCGAAGTTGGCATCCATAACGATTTGGCTGATGGTCTGAGGCACGTCTGCATAGTTGCAGAAAGGGCTATCAGC
Source organism: Schistocerca piceifrons (assembly GCF_021461385.2). Taxonomy (NCBI): domain Eukaryota; kingdom Metazoa; phylum Arthropoda; class Insecta; order Orthoptera; family Acrididae; genus Schistocerca; species Schistocerca piceifrons. The sequence continues at coordinate 277,224,110 of NC_060142.1, forward strand.
AATCTTCCACTTGTACTTCCAAAACAAACGTCTGCCGTGTTGGGTTCTTATCCAGTTAAGTGATGTCCAGATTTTCTTGGGTTGATTGAAACGAGGGGTTGCTTGGTTGGGTCCGAGATCAGACCAGATCTGTCCGGATTTGAAGACAGCCAGTCGCTGCGCCAAGCTTCACTTACTGTAAACTGATATTGGACCAGCTTCTTTCCTAGAATCCAAGAAGGGTTCCGAGATTTTAGCCTGAGATTTTCATGTAGACAGTCTTCATGAATTGGTAAGAGAGGACTGTCACAGTACTTATGCCATTCTTTCTTCAGTGCTAATGCTCTTTGGAGATGAGGAGGTGGTTCAAATGGTTCTAAGCACTGTACGACCTAATTCTGAGGTCATCAGCTCCTAGACTTAGAACTGCATAAACCTAACTAACCTAAGGACATCACACACATCCATGCCCGAGGCAGGATTCGAACCTGCGACCGTGGCAGAAGCGCGGTAAGAGCGTGCAAAAATGTAACAGGACAGAGAGAATGTTTCACCGAACAATTTGAGATAGGCCACCTGGGCTCGGAGAAGCCAGCTTAAGGAGCTATGGAGGTAAAACTAACACTTTGTCTACCACACTGTTTTCCAGCTTATTTACAACGAACATGCGCACAGGTTTACATGTTCTGTAGAGTTAATTTACACGTATATTCTTTATTCCCTGCATGGAAACAAGAGGGACGAACCTGATTTCTAGGAAGTCATGATGCAGGTTTTCTGTACTTCACTTGTCCATAAGGTTCAAAAATGGTTCAAATGGCTCTGAGCACTATGGGACTTAACTTCTGAGGTCATCAGTCCCCTAGAACTACTTAAACCTAACTAACCTAAGGACATCACACACATCCATGCCGGGGCATGTCCATAAGGTGCCAGTGTTGTATTTACAGTGTGACAATGAACTGTATGAAAAAAAAACACGTAAATTGGTTACAAACTACGGCGTGCACACAATTTATTCAACATATAAACGTTACTACAGGTATTCGGATTTAGGTTGTGACATGTTCGATATGCCTGCCATCATTGGCAGACAAATAGCGAAATTCTGCACGACCCGCTGAAGTGTCGGAACATTGATGCTGTCGATGACCTCCTGAATGGCTATTTTCAGGTGTGCAATTGTTTTGGGGCTATTCTTCACCATGTCTTTAATATAGCCCCACAAAAAGGAGTTGCATGTGTTCATATCCGGAGAATATGGCGGCCAATCGAGGCCCATGCCAGTGGCCTCTGGGTATGTGAGCCAGAATGCGGTCCCCTAAGTGCTGCTCCAGGACATCAAACACTCTCCTGATTCGATGGGGTTGAGCTCCGTCTTGCGTGAACCACATCTTGTCGAAATCAGGGTAGCTTTGGATAATAGGGATGAAATCATCTTCCAAAACCTTCACGTACCATTCTGTAGTCACCGTGCCATCAAGGAATACCGCGCCGATTATCCCGTGACTGGACATTGCACACCACACAGTCACCCGTTGAGGGTGAAGACACTTTCCGATCGTGAAATGCGGATTCTCAGTCCCCCAAATGCGCCAATTTTGCTTATTGACGAACCCATCCAAATGAAAGGGGGCTTTGTCGCAAAATCAAACCATGACATGCTCATGCTAATAATTCCCATCATTCCCCGCGGCCAACCATGGAGTTCGAACGACCTAACGCAAACCGTTCAGAAGTTATGACGATTTATTTCACGTTGTGCAATAGTTGTCATCTTGTACATTGTCCCATGATGGAACGTGTTACGAATCAACAGCATGACGGTGCACCGCCTCACTTCAGTGTGGATGTCCGCAAGCATCTCAGTGGTATATTTCCTGGTCGCTGGATTCGAAAGGGGGGGTCCTATTCCATGGCCTGCGAGATCACCTAACCTGAATCCCCTTCAATGTTTCCTTTGGGGATATTTAAAATCACTTGTGTATGGGACCCCAGTGGATACGGTGATGGAATTAGTTTCCAGAGTTGTGGCTGCCTGTGATGTGATTCGAAACACACCAGAGGTATTAGTCACGGCGCAACAATCTTGTTCGCCGATGTCCTGCTTGTGTTGAGGTTAATGGCCGTCAGTTTCAGCGCATTTTGTAAAATACAATACAAACGCTATGTTCATTGTTTCAGTGATGGTATTTACAGTTAACTGTAATTAAAATAAGTAAAAAATTACACAGCAATGTGATTTCATTCCTATTATCTCTTTAAGCTTTCTCCGATCCCGGGTTCCCCATCTGAAAGTGTTCAGTGGAGCATCCTCTACGTTCTGTTAAATTTTTGCACGGAAACACTTGGTATAGTTGGCAAAAAGCAATTTCTATGGCCCATACAAACTGTCCTTACCACTACGTCCAGGCAAATCAACATAGTATCAGGCAACACATGGGGCATCTGCTTCGTAATGTGCTGCCGTATCTGTAATACTGAAGGCCTAAAACGGTTCACTGTCCCAGTTGTAGGTTGCCACACGACTTCTATAGCTCATAATGAAGTACAATCTTCCATTATAGGTTTAACACAGGGAGACACGTATTAAATTGCAGGTACATCACAGCGCGCTAATTACCTAGACTTAGAGGCTTCCAACGAAGTTTAAACAAGATTTCAAACTTTCACCAGACTTTTTCATTAGTCTGTGAACGAATGCTCGGAAACGAATAAAACCAGTAGTTACGTATTTTCATCTTCATTATTCAGTTCTCAACATAAAAATTTACACGTTAGGCCGGTATTACACCATCATATTTCTTTGTCAAAGCTGGTATGTCAAATATTATATCGAAGAAATCATGGTTTAATAGGGAACCTTGTCAGATCTCGACTGTCATCGAATAAATATGATCAAATGTAAGGCCTCACCGTACATTTGACCATAAAAGTCGTTCGTCTTCTGTTCACTGCAGTGTGAAATGTAACCACTTGGAGCGCTGGCGTCGCTGCAGCTATTTGACGTCTCGTTTTTGTAAACATAGCTTCAAAGTTGGTGTGTTCCTTCGACTTATTTTTTTATTTTTTATGTACTGATATGCAGATGAAATATGCTGCAGGCGACTTCACCCACCTCTACATCTGCAAACACCCAGGCCGCGTTTCAGAAAGCCGCAATAAAGGATGTGGTCACTCTAAAATAAAAAATTCTTTTACCGGCCGCGGTGGCATAGCGGTTCTAGGCGCTCAGTCCGGAACCGCGCGACTGCTACGGTCGCAGGTTCGAATCCTGCTTCGGGCATGGATGTGTGTGATGTGCTTAGGTTAATTAGGTTTAAGTAGTTCTAAGTTCTAGGGGACTGATGACCACAGAAGGTCCCATAGTGCTCAGAGCCATTTTTGAAAAAATTCTTTCTTAGCTTTCCACTCTACTTTGTCTATTTTTAACTCTGGATACCACAAGTAAGAAAGCGTTTCATCTGTTTCGTACTTTTTATTAATATTGTGGTTGTTGGAACACTAATTCCATTAATTAAATTATTCAATAATAAAAGTAGTTCTTGCTGCCCGTAGAGTGTGCTAAACGTTTATTTACCTTCATATATTCCCCCTTCAGAGCTTCATAAATCACTTCACACGTTTCTGGAATTATTTTGGTTAACGTGCAAGGTGATATTCGAGTGCTGTGTTGTGAACGAGAGTAGCTCTCTCCTGTATCAAGAAATCACAGTTTCACCGTTTGCCTGCCTTCTGCAGGTATATCATTTCTCAACAGTGTATTCTGTTTTGTAAGATGAGGAGTCATTTCACTGAGCAAGTACTGAAATACACACACACTGATCCATTCGCAAGTAGGCGCTTCAGTCTGGAACCGCGCGACCGCTACGGTCGCAGGTTCAAATCCTGCCTCGGGCATGGATGTATGTGATGTACTTAGGTTAGTTAGGTTTAAGTAGTTCTAAGTGTAGTGTTAGCAGTTAGCCAACACTACGAACACTACCTGAGTGAGGAAGCCGATATGCACGCGTTAACCCACGCAGGCTAGAGATAGATCTGAAACAGGATACGTAATGAATGCTATAAAGAAAAGTACGTAGCTGCTGGAATACTTAACTTTAATCCATCATTGTTGTACATCGCTCTTGACGATACAAGTGAGACTCTGTAGATACATGCAATGTTACTAATGGCGCCTTGCTAGGTCGTAGCCATTGACTTAGCTGAAGGCTATTCTAACTATCTGCTCTGCAAATGAGCGAGGCTTCGTCACTGTGCATCGCTAGCTACGTCGTCCGTACAACTGGGGCGAGTGCTAGTACGTCTCTCTAGACCTGCCGTGTGGTGGCGCTCGGTCTGCGATCACTGACAGTGGCGACACGCGGGTCCGACATGTACTAATGGACCGCGGCCGATTTAAAGCTACCACCTAGCAAGTGTGGTGTCTGGCGGTGACACCACACTAAGTTCTAGGGGACTGATGACCTCAGAAGTTAAGTCCCATAGTGCTCAGAGCCATTTGAACCATTCGCAAGTAATTTATATATAAGATTTGACGTCCTCCACTTGCAGCTCTCGTAACAATTTTTTCTGAATACTTTTATCATTTCGACGTAATACCTATGGCTTCATCCAAGTATGTTTCCTTTTTTTCCGCCGCTTTTCTTCCAAACACAAACACTGTGCAATTGTGGTACTAGCAACTGCAGCGCATAACAACAAGTTATTACCCGTCATCTTGAAATTTGACGAAAAATATGACGATAGTTGAATACCCCTTTTTAGCGCCACGTCAAAGTTCTCTGTCAAAGAAATTTGACGAATATTCAATATTTCTTTGTCCAAGAAATATAATAGTGTAATACCGGCTTTAGTAACCAGACTGTTTTGTACATGGGAGTTGGTTGATTTAGGGGGAAGAGACCAAACAGCAAGGTCATCGGTCCCAGTACATGGGAGTTCAGTTCTTTAAAGAATCGGGGCTACTAGTATAAAGTAAAATGGGTAGCCTCAGCGCGCATGTTGCACTGCCCTCTTGCCGGCCAGCGCACAGGCGCGCGCCGAGTACTGATTTTCCGGCCGTTGTGGCGGCCAGCGGTCATTCTGGCTGGCCAGCCTCCCCACCATGCCGCCCTCATCCCACGCCGGCGCGTGACGCAGGCGCAGCACACGTGTCCGATGGGCGTGGCAGTGGGCAGGTGCGTAGTACGCACGGCGGAGCGTGCGTAGTACTACGGCGTGAGTCCCCATCGTACCGTGACCCCGCGTCAGGTGCGCGTGGAAGCACATTCCTCCTGCAGTATCAGATAGCCGCCCCCCTTTCAGTCGTGTTTTTTTTCATGAGCTTCGCAGTTGCCCATTATCTCAACTGTTTGCAGTTCATGCTCTAGTGGTTAGCGTCATTACCCCCTAGATTGAGGGGTCCCGGGTTCAATTCCTGGCCGGCTCGCGGATTCTCTTCGCTCGTGGGATGGGTGTTCGTGTTGTCCTCATTTTGTCTCATAGACGCTCCAACCGTCGAAGTGGTGTCAAACAAAAACACTTGAGACAAGCGGCCGAACAACCGCAGGCAGGCATGTCCCGGCCAGTAATGACATAAGATCGTTTAATTTCATTATCTGAATTAATGAACATTGCCGAGGCAGTTTGACATCTCTACGTATTTATCGTAAAACAATTTATTCAGAAGCCACATCAAGTAGGCATGGCAGCAGATACCGACGAGTTTAGAGACGCGCTGCTAGGCTTGTAACAGTTTGGTATAAAGACCATATAAAAAAGTAACAAAAATGTTCGGGGAACTTGAATGGAATACTACGTTTATCATCTATAAACGAACAAATGTCACCAGTCTACTATAACTGAATGTTTATTAATGTTTATTTTGTTTTCAACGATACATAGTTGACGTATCCATACTGACATATAAGTGGTCTTTCAAACCTAGAACACTAAAGTGGGGATGTTACATTGTTACTAAACTAGTGTAAATTTTACTACTCTATATTTTATTCAAAGGAACTCGTAATTTAAAGTTTGTGCACTATTTAATTACAATTAAAACGTTTCCAATGGTATTTCATATACAAAATAAGTACACCCTATACTGACAATACCAGACTGACCAGAACCGAGAATTGGTGTCAACTGCAATCAATTTTCCGAGCGGTTAGTAATCTAAGGTTAAAAGGAAGTTAATTATTTTCACATTTTGTTGGAAGTCTACAGTTTTTCATGTTAGCACATTTAACAACCCTGAAATTGTAAATAGATAATTTCACTTAATCGTCTGATGTGGCAACCCTACATGTGTAGAAAGACAGCTTAAATGTGGTGTTAGGAAACGCTGCATATCTCTTATCAAAATACCTATAATCTATTTTCTTTCTCTTTTAGACTACTGACTATCCGTAGATATGATTAGATCACATGTGTTTGCTTAAAAACAAACTAACAGACAAACAGTTGCAAAATGCGGATAACGTTTGTTCATATCTACATGATAAACATAAATCTGAATAAATTCTGAAGGTAGCTGGAGTAAAATACAGGGAGCGAGAGGCTATTTACATTTTGTACAGAAACCAAATGGCAGCTAAGGGTCAAGGGGCACGAAAGGGAAGCAGTGATCGAGAAGGGAGTGAGACAGGGTTTTAGCCTATCCCCGATGTTATTCAATCTATATATTTTGCAAGCAGTAGAGGGAGCAAAATAAATATTTGGTGTAGGAATCAAAATTCATGGAGAAGAAATAAAAACATTGAGGTTTGCCGACGACATTATAATTCTCTAAGGGACACCAAAGGACTTGGAAGAGCGGTTGAACGGAACGGAATGGATAGTGTCTTGAAAGGCGGATGTAAGATGAACATCAACAAAAGCAAAACGAGGATAATAGAATGTAGTCGAAATAAATCAGGTGATGCTGAGAAAATTAGATTTACTACTTAAAGTTCTAGATGAATTCTGCTATCTGAGAAGCAAAATTATTGATGATGGTCGAAGTAGAGAGGATATAAAATGTAGACTTTCTGTGGCAAGGAAAGCGTTTCTGAAGAAGAGAAATTTGTTGACGTCGAGTGTAGATTTAAGTGTCTGGAAGTTGTTTCTGAAAGTATTTGTATGAAGTATAGCCATGTATGGAAGTGAGACATGGACGATAAATAGTTTAGACAAGAAGAGAATAGAAGCTTTCGAAACATGGTGCTACAGAAGAATGCTGAAGATTAGATGGGTATATCACGTAACTAATGAGGAGTTACTGAATAGAATTGGGGAGAATAATAATTTGTGGCACAAATTGACTATAAGAAGGGATCGGTTGGTACGACACGTTCTGAGGCATCAAAGGACCCCCAATTTAGTATTGGGGGGGGGGGGGGGGGAAGCGTGGAGGGTAAAAATAGTAGAGGGAGACCAAGAGACGCGTAGACTAAGGAGATTCAGAGGGATGTAGGTTGCAGCAGTTATTCGGAGATGAAGAGGCTTTCACAGGATAGAGTAGCATGGAGAGCTGCATCAAACCCGTCTCTCGACTGAAGACCACAACAACAAAAAACATAAATCTGGAAGAATGGTTGCAGATATCAACAATATTAAATGGAAAGTCTTGAAGGTAGATGACATAGTTTTCATGAAACACTTTTGGGTAAATTTAGAGACTGTGTATTTAAAGGAGGCTGTGAGACGAGTATGGTGCGCCCATCTGTACCTCTCGTACAGATGGAAAGAATAAGACAAGAGAAATTAGGGCACAGAGTACAGATACTTGTTCTCTCGTTCAGTGGGACATAAAATGATATTGGTAGGTGTGTCCTCCCACAAGCGGTGTATAATGGCTTGCGGAGAGTAGATTTACACTAGTCTTTCAGTACTACTGTACTTTAAATTATTGCAGTTCTAAGCGAATTAGCAGCGTAAACGGTAACCGCAAGAGGAGATATTCATAGTACAGTCATTCGAGCTCTTCTGTCTTGTGGTGTAGTGGAATCTATGAATTACATTAGAAGAAACAAATTTTTAAACTAGGTTTATCTGTTACAGCTTAAATCTGTGACATTTTGTATCAGCTAAACTGAGTTTTGGACCTCACCAGAGCAAAGTTGGCACGTCTGTCTATTGACCGTGGTAAGTCTTGTTCTGGAACATCAGTGAATTAACGCAGATAATAGACGTGAGACATGATTTTGTCTCGGTGCCTGTTGATATTCGAAATGGAGCAGAGATATAACAGAGCAACGGTAATGTTAATTTCTCTAGTATATTATCTTTCGGTTTATAGACTGTGGTGGCAGAGTGAGCTGTGGCTTAGCCTGAGGTCTAGGTGACACTGAAAGATGAAGCACTTGAGAGCTGGCGAAGTCAATAATCGTAATGTCACGAGAACAACGGAATTCGTTGTTACGGCACGTATTTTAGATACTTCGCGATTGCGCTACTGAGGCAGTTTCATATTGTATCGGTGACGTGACGATGAGTTATATCGGATGTTATTCGACCGTTTTACATACTGAGGTAACAAACGTCATTGAATTAAGTTCCAAAACCTCTTGAGTTGCACGCGCATTTGACTCGTACGTGTCCGCTGTTTTGTAGAGTACGTTTCTCAACATGGGAGCATCCCAGCGGCCTGGTTATCTCGGGCGTCCACGCTGTATCGTTTGTCCCAGTTTACGGTCGCCGGGTGCGGATCTTGTTTCAGTGGATAACACTTACGCCAGACCAGCTTCTGCCCTAATTAACGCACTTAACTAATCATCATCTCGGAAAACGTAGGATGTCGGTATAAAACAGACTAAGCGCTGAAGATAACTTTTGGAGATAAGGAGAGTGGTTGAAAGCTTACTCATTTCATACTGATGTAGACTGTGTGTGATTTCCGTCATCTAAGGATGTGTCGTTTGACGTTTTCCTTCGCCCCCCCCCCCTCACCCCCCCCCCCCACCCCCCCCCCCCCCGCCCCGAACTAAGCTGGCGCGCCTTCCCTAACGACCTCTTGTCAGCGAGACGAAGAACTTTTATCGCCTTTTAAAAAAGCGGGGCAGTCGATAGAATAGCTTATACGACAGCCCTTACAGAGGCCAGAAAATCTCTCTCTCTCTCTCGTTTTCTCTCTTCTCCTCCCTCCCACACTCCTTTTTCTTCGAACGAGCCCTTTTAAACATAATGTTGCAGATATATCCTGATACTGCAGCTGTTAAATTATTTTTTAATTTCAATGTTTACTTATTCTAGATTTAGATTGGTACCGTAGTTGGTGATAGTACGCCAACACCTCGTCATCGTCACTATACGTGCAAAGGTGTTTCACCCACTGATCACGGATTTCTTTGGTTGTGAAAGTTTGAAGTATGTCAGAAATTCGAGTTGAGCTTCGGTGTCAAACTGTGTGTGAATTTCATAGCTGGGTTAGCTATAGTTCTCTCAAACGAAAATACCGACAGTAGGATTATACCTATAATATAAAGGTTGCTTCAGAAAGAATACACATATTACAGAGTATTACGTTGTCAGAACTATCGATCGCTGCGCCACGGCTCGGTTATGAGAGAAGCGTATATATTGTCTAATTAGACATAACGTCATGACGACAAACGCAAAAGCGTGGCCCCTCCTGAAGAGCTTTCGCACAACGCATCGTGTTCAGTGACGCGCGACTTTCCACCTTCGTGACGCCCTGTGACTTCTTTTTGTGGGATTTCAATAAGGACAGTGTTTATGCACCAACACCACCACAGAACCTAGAAGAGTTGAAGAAACAGGTCCGTACTGCCATATCATTAGTCACGATGACATGCTTGCCCGAGTATGGGAGGAATTTCGAGTATCGATGTGATATTGTTCGTGACGCTGGTGTAGTTCATATTAAACATCTAATCTAAGCTTGAGAGATTCGTAAATGCTTCCCAAATTTCATGGTTGTATGTCTTACAGTTTAATAAATATTCGTATATACGTTCGAAATACTTATATTATTTTTGGAAGACCCTCTCTAGTAAAATACTGTGCATTGTTGCAAAGATGGCGTAATGACATGCTTGTCGGCATTTGCTATTTTCATCCAGTAAAGTGTACACATGAGACCAATAACCACATTTTTCCATTATACCATGTCATACGTTTGCGCTACGTGTTTTTCTTCAGTTTACTATGTCTGGCTTGTCCTTCATCTCATAATTTTGCAGTTGTTTTCAGTTTCTCGCCTCTGGAAAATGCCAGTCGTCTCGCAGTTGCCGTTCTGAATATCTTTTTGTTCAGTCCTTTTTTATCTCGCATACCCATTTCCTCTAGGACTTAACGTACTTGAACCAGGGTACTGTTGTTTCTGGGTTCGAGTCAAATATATTGATTATGAGTTCGTCCAAAGGAGGTCTTTCGTTCTTCGTATGTGACCATGAATCCATTTTAGAGTCTTTCTTGTTTAGACTTTTAATGGGCGTTTTTTATTTGAGGTGCGAACGCAATATACAAAGATGCATTTCTTTCCGTTCTAGTTTTGGTAGCAAAACTTTTTCAGAGACGGTGTCGCGTTCGATTGCAGCTGCGCCGGCTTGATGACAAAGTACATTTTGTTGTAAATGTTTAGAATGGTTTCGATAGTTATTTCCATTTTCCTTTCTCTCACTTACAAGGCTTCTTTACTTAAACTACTGGCTTCAGTTATTTGGTAGTGTATCTTTTCTGTAATATACTTTATTCAGTCCAGACTCCAGCAACACAAGCTTTTTACATCGCCTCAACGTTTTTGCTCGAGTAATATAATAAAAATCAGCGTGCAATTTATACATCTGTCAAGAGCTAATGCACGATATTTTGACAATACTAAAAGCTACCGAAGCTTTTCCTGAAAGCGTCCCCGAAGCTACTAGTATTATTGTTTCATAGGCCATGGTATTCGGAGACATTAGTCTTTCCAGCCTACATATATAGGATGGCTCACGAAATACCGGCCCCGAGTACAGACTGCTCGCCAATTACGCACGAATTGTTGCCCACCACGATACAACAAACATGTAATAGATAACAAATAACCAATACGCTAATGCAGTTAAGTCTTCTAACATTGTTGGATTATTTGCGTACACTTTTCCCTTTAGACTGCTCCACACACAAAAGTACTTAGGTCCGGCGAACGCGGCGCCCACAATTCATTGCTGTTAGTCCTTACTTTGTGAATCTTTCATGAATTCGTTAGACTGAGTCACATAAAGTGTGACAGGTCACCCCAACCTGTTGAATGACCGCATAGTACATTCGTGGGGGTCAGCTGTGCGAAAAATCGTTCAGATTCGCATGTACACAGCAGTGTTCACTATTGTCTCAACAAACGTGGGATCCACAATACGATTTGCTGACCCGACGCACCACACTCCGACTTTTCATCGTGAGGAGGTTCCTTTTTAGTCGTATACGAATTGTTTGTTGACCAGTATCTGGTGTCAGATGGAATCAGGTTTCATCACTCATGAAATATAGCAGCAGATTCACTCTCAGTTCGACATAGCTACGTACAGTAATTCACATGTTTTACGTTATCTTCCTCCTTCTGTTCTTGGACACATGTCAATTTGTAGGGCTTTATCCCTCTGTGGTGTAAAACCCGTTGACAATACATACGCTAAACGTTCACTTGTTGATACAATTTACGTGTCGACTTCTTCGTGTTCGAATATCCGCGATCGGAGCAGGTATGCGAACGGACGGGGCTTGATTATTTTTTACGACTGCAACTGACACTGTAGGACGCCACCAAATCCTGTATACTGCTCTTTACTGGTACGGTAACACCAGCAAAATTGTCCATTGTTTACCTGAATGAACCGGTAAACGTGTACGCCTCCATTACTGCGACTCTTTCTTGAAGAGGATACATCTCGCTAACAAAGTCGAAACGGCTTTCGTAGCGAAAATACAAAACGTAGTCGCAACAGCTTCGAAGCAATAGATGGCAACTTGAGGGCGACAAAGGGCAATCTGGTACTTAAGGCCGGTGTTTCGTGCACCGCCCTACACTATCCAACAAAGCTAGGTCATATCGAATATAATAAAGGTCAATTCTACTTTATTTTTAGTTCTCTGTTACCATCTCAAAAACCATAAATTTAATCCATTAAACTGGAAAAAAGTCCAAAAGCTGACAAGCAATCTAACGGATTGGTCATTCATTTGGCAGCTCTTTGAAGAGTCCCATCCTGTACGAACGTGTGAGGTGTCTAGCAGCATATTAATCGACGTGACACTGCACGTTAATCTCTCTTCCTTGCCGAGCGAGGTGGTGGTGCAGTGTTGAAACGGTGGATTCGTATTCGGACGTACGGCAGATTTTGGCGCTCGTGGTCTTCCTAACTGGCTTAACATAAATGCCAGAATGGTTTCTTAGAAAAGTCGCGCATGTTTTCCTTCCTCAGTCCGACCTCAGTTCCGTCACTAACAATCTCCTCGTCGAAGGGAAGTTCCTCCCGTCATCTCTTTATTACGATTGTGCCCGGTTTTCCTATCGATCAGTAGGGTACAAAGACGGCTCGTGCTTGCAATACTATGTAAGTCTTCAAACCTGTTACGCAGTAGTCAAATCATCGAGTGCCAGTGAATCCTGCCGATTTTTTGCCCCTTCAGTTATGTCCCAAAATACGCAGTTTTGGTAGTTGTATACAATACACGCTTGAAAGTCGTGCAAATGCACCTCAAGTACCAAAAATAAACTCGCAAATTACGCATTTCAGCAGTCAACCGCGGCTCGCAAACAAGTATCTTAATATGAACTGAAAGTAGCAATTTCGCGCCCTTACTTTATCTAATCGTACACAAAGTTGCCCTGGATTTGACAAAAAAAAGCGTATTGAACACTATCAAACATTGTTACAGCTAGAATAATGACGCATCAAAGCGTGATAAACACAGACAAGGGTTCGAGAATGCATGTTCGGTTACTGTGTTGATTCCCTTCCGTTTGCAGGGAAACGTGAAATTCTTATTATATGATATTGCAGTGCCTCTGTTCTTTTCCTTCTGACGTTCATGCATGAATGTCTGAAGAAACAGGGACTGCGGCGACAATAGCTGTTACGAAATACATGAAAAATATTCGCAGTTGCGAATTTGAACAGCCAACAGCTGTATAAGGAAATGACAACAATGAAAATCTGTGCCGGACCGGAACTCGAACGCGAATTTCCCGCTGTACGCGTGCGGTCGTCGTAATCGCTTTGGTTATCCGTGCACCCAAACCTCCGTACGTCGTCGTTCCTGCGACACATCCTGTAACCGTGCACACATTATGTAATTCCTGTACAGAGCAGGACATTTTAATTGAAAGTCGTTGCTCGGTATTGGCGGATAAATACGATGTTGCAGTGCCCGTGTTGTTAAGAACAACGATGCAATGTGTGTATGAGACATATCGAGGTTTGGGTCTCGTCGTGAGTCGTGGACAGATAAAGTGATTACGGCGTCCACTCGCGTAAAGCGTGAAACGCGGGGTCGAGCCCCGGTCCGGCACAGATGTTATTGTCGTCATTTCGTTACGTAGATGGTTGTTCGCGAATACATTTCATGTATTACTGCCAAAGCAGAGTTACTACACACAGCCTTCCGAAATGCTTTCACAAAAGAAGGCGAAGTAAATAATCCAGAATTCGAATCGAGAACAGCTGCCAACATGAATAACGTAGAAGTAAATATCCCCGGAGTAGTGAAGCAACTTAAATCACTTCATCATCATTTAAGAATGATTATGCCTTTCAGCATTCAGTCTGGAGCATAGTCACCCTTATAAAATTCCCCCATGATCCCCTATTCAGTGCTAACATTGGTGCCTCTTCCGATGTTAAGCCTATTACTTCAAAATCATTCTTAACCGAATCCAGGTACCTTCTCCTTGGTCTACCCCGACTCAACCTACCCTCTACTGCTGATCCCATGAGTCTCTTGGGTAACCTTGCTTCTCCCATGCGTGTAACATGACCCCACCATCTAAGCCTGTTCTCCCTGACTGCTACATCTATAGAGTTCATTCCCAGTTTTTCTTTGATTTCCTCATTGTGGACACCCTCCTGCCATTGTTCCCATCTACTACTACCTGCAATCACCCTAGCTACTTTCATATCCGTAACTTCAATCTTATTGATAACGTACCCTGAATCCACCCAGCTGTCGCTCCCATACAACAAAGTTGGTCGAAAGATTGATCGGTGCACAGATAACTTAGTCTTGGTACTGACTTCCTTCTTCCAGAAGAGAGTAGATCGTAGCTGAGCGCTCACTGCATTAGCTTTGCTACACCTCGCTTCCAGTTCTTTCACTATATTGCCATCCTGTGAGAATATGCATCCTAAGTACTTCAAGCCGTCCACTTGTTCTAACTTTGTTCCTCCTATTTGGCACTCAATCTGTTTATATTTCTTTCCCACTGACATTACTTTCGTTTTGGAGATGCTAATCTTCATACCATAGTCCTTACATGTCTGATCTAGCTCTGAAATATTACTTTGCAAACTTTCAATCGAATCTTCCATCACATCTAAGTCATCCGCATATGCGAGAGTGCTTATTTTGTGTTCACATATCTTAATCTCACCCAGCCAGTCTATTGTTTTCAACATATGATCCATAAATAATATGAACAACAGTGGAGAGAGGTTGCAGCCTTGTCTTACCCCTGAAACTACTCTGAACCGTGAACTCAATTTACCATCAACTCTAACTGCTGGCTGACTATCTGTGTAAAGACCTTTAACTGCTTGCAAAAGTTGCCTCCTATTCCATAATCTCGTAGAACAGACAATAACTTCTTCCTAGGAACCCGGTCATATGCCTTTTCTAGATCTATTAAGCATAGATAAAATTCCCTGTTCCACTCGTAACACTTCTCCATTATTTGCCGTAAGCTAAAGGTCTGGTCCTGACAACCTCTAAGAGGCCTAAACCCACACTGATTTTCATCCAATTTGTCCTCAACTAATACTCGCACTTTCCTTTCAACAATACCTGAGAAGATTTTACCCACAACGCTGATTAAAGAGATACCTCTGTAGTTGTTACAATCTTTCCTGTTTCCATGTTTAAAGATTGGTGTGATTACTGCTTTCGTCCAGTCTGATGGAACCTGTCGTGACTCCCACGCCATTTCAATTATTCTGTGTAGCTATTTAAGACCTGACATTCCACTGTATTTGATGAGTTACGACTTAATTTCATCCACCCCAGCCGCTTTATTGCCCTGCAGTCTATTGACCATTTTCTCCACTTCCTCAAATGTGATCCTATTTCCATCATCATTCCTATCCCATTGTACATCGAAATCTGAAACATTACTGATCGTATTTTCACCTACATTGAGCAACTCTTCAAAATATTCCCTCCATCTGCCCAGGGCATCACCAGGATTCACCAGCAGTTTTCCTGACCTGTCCAAACATCACTTAATAAAAGTAAGTCTTCTGGTCCAGACTGCGTACCAATTAGGTTCCTTTCGGAGTATGCTGATGCATTAGCTCCATACTTAACAATCATATACAACCGTTCGCTCGACGAAAGATCCGTACCCAAAGACTGGGAAGTTGCACAGGTCACATCAATATTCAAGAAAGGTAGTAGGAGTAATCCACTAAATTACAGGCCCATATCGTTAACGTCGATAACAGTGAACATGGGTTTAGAAAACATTGTTCTTGTGAAACATGTGACTGGATCTGTGATATCCTGTCAGAGGGGTCACAGTTCGTTGTAATTGAGGGAAAGTCATCGAGTAAAACAAAAGTGATTTTTGGCGTTCCCCAAGGTAGTGTTGCAGGCCCTTTGCTGTTCCTTATCAATATAAAGAATTTGGGAGACAATTTGAGTAGCCGTCTTCGGTTGTTTACAGATGACGCTCTCATTTATCGACTAATAAAGTCATCAGAGGATCAAAACAAATTGCAAAACGATTTAGAAGAAATATCGGAATGGTGCGAATAGTGGCAGTCAACCGTAAATAACGAAAAGTGTGAGGTCATCAACATGAGTGCTAAAAGGAACGCGTTAAACTTCGGTTACACGATAAATGAGTCTAATCTAAAAGCTGTAAATTCAACTAAATACCTAGGTATTACAATTACGAACAATTTAAATTGAAAGGAACACATAGAAAATGTTGTGGGGAAGGCTAACCAAAGACAGCGTTTCATCGGCTGGACACTTAGAAAATGTAACAGACCTACTAAGCAGATTGCCTACACTACGCTTGTCCGTCCTCTCTTAGAATACTTCTGCGCGGTGTGGGATCCTTACCAGATAGGACTGACGGAGTACATTGAAAAAGTTCAAAGAAAGGCAGCAAGTTTTGTTTTATCGCGAAGTATGGGAGAGAGTATCACAGAAATGATACAGGATTTGGGATGGACATCATTGAAAGAAAGGTGTTTTTCGTTGCGACGGAATCTTCTCACGAAAATCCAATCACCAACTTTCTCCTCGGAATGTGAAAATATTTTGTTGACACCGACCTACATAGGGAGGAACGATCACCACGATAAAATAAGGGAAATCATAGCTCGTACGGAAAGATATAGGTGTTCATTCTTTCCGCGCGCTAAACGAGATTGTGGTAATGGAGAATTGTGAAGGTGGTTCGATGAACCCTCTGCCAGACACTTAAATGTGATTTGCAGAGTATCCATGTAGATGTAGATATGAAAATCTTATGTAAATTGTTAAGAGTCCATTAAGCTCAGCTAGGAGAGTCTTCTGGAAGCCCAAAAAAAAGCAGTGCGCTGTAGAAGCCACAACCCCAAACCTCTGCTACACGGAGCGAACCAGCGTTTCGAGATGCAACCGTAAAAGAAGCTACTACCTGTTTGGAAAACATCATTGGATACCAACAGTTCTGAAAATGCCGATTGTGTCATTAAAAAATCTCTGCTAGAAATATGCGAAATAACTGGTGGTAATTTAGATTCCGTCTTACATTATTTAGAAATATTTTTGAATTTTTCGGGGAGGCTCCGCCATGGATCTTTTAACTACTAGCCGCACCTGGTAGAATATTTTAGACTCGGGCAGCAGCTTTGTTATATACCTCTGGCCTCTGGACTAACGTCTCGTGGCCTGCGGGACCGGACAGACGAGTGCTCCGCCGCCGCCCTCGTCGCCCCCTCCCCCCCCAGCCCCAGCATCACCACCCCCTCCCCCGGCGACTATCGACCGAGAATGGGAGTGCGCACGCGCAGCGCTCGCAGCGTAGGCAAGTGTGTTCAACTGAGCGCTCCGCTCAACCGCCGTTTCCCCGCTCCGTGACTCAGAATCGGCCGCTTGTGAGTTCGCTCCACTCGCCGGCATTAAGTGGCCCCTGGCTGTGCCGGGTGGGGGGCGCGTAATGAGAAACCCGACACTGGCTCCTCTCCTCCCACCACAGCACGACAAGACGCCTGTTGTAAGGAGACTCGGCGCGCTTGTTGCTGCCGCACACACACACGTGCTGTCCGGATTTCATGCGCCATCGAACGTGCCCTCGTACGCGCTTGTAGCAGACGGACTGCATTTCGTACCATTCAGTAAAGTGTACGATTCAGTAGGGCGTTTATAAATGGTATCCAAAAGAAACCTTTAATTGTGAAAAGGTAATCTTTTTGGTGCAGCACTGAATGCGATGTATCTTCAAGCTCTATTTACAAATGTTCAGTGTGGCTACATTTTTTAACACGACAAATGTCCCATCTGCAATAAATTTCCTCCCAAGTCATATGAAGCAGATTTTGGTGTATGGTGGCAGCTGGTTGTTTACCCGTTGTCGCATCTCGTCAACGTCTCCAGGAAATGGAGAAACAAACACTGTCTTTAATTTAACCCTATACACAGAAGTCCACTGGGGTTCAATCAGGTCCTGGTGACTAGGATATTCTTGCCCCACGTCCAATCCAAGCCGGTACATTCATGTGGTGATACGTGACAACTTTACGACGATGATGTGGTGGCGCGCCTTCTTGCTGGAAAATACGTTCTGTGCCCTTATCCTGTTCTAATTGAGGCATTGCACAATGTTCGTGCGTGTCCAGGTACTGCGAGTTACAGTTGACAATGCAAGAAAGAAAGGATCGTAAATCTTCTTACAGCTTGCAGCGTGAAAAAGGAAAAAAACAAAAATACCTTAGCCGAGTACGTGACGTGGTTTCTGCTCACCACATATCCCAAGATAATGCCGATTCACTTTAACCGCTGGTATGGAAGGTGGCTTCATCACTGAGCACGATTTTATCAAGAAATTATTGTTAAAGATTTCTACACAAAAATCAGCTCATTTTCTTTGTCACCTTCTCTTGAAGCTTGCAACAGTTAATATTTGTAAGATACGAATGACAGGCTTTTCCGTTATACCTTCCACACTGTAACACTATGGTGTGTTTTATAGCCCTTTCTCCACGTCCCTGTTTTTAGTTGTCTTCTCTTACGTGGGTTGGGATTGACGTATAGTTTTCTAACTCCTCTCTGTCTTTGTGTTCCATAGTTTTGATTTGGGCGCGTATGATCCCAGTTGTTTTTGCGCCCTAAAACAAAACAAAACAAAACAAAACACTGTAACACAAGGCATATTCGATTCTGAGCTGTCTCGTAGATTTATCATGACTACGAAAGTAAGACTGCCGAAAATTTTCAATTGCAGCGTCAGAGGTTCCTGGCCGAGCGTGACGCAGCGTCCTATGTGATACAGCACCAGTTTCGGAGAAACAATTCTACTAGTTAATAACAGTTTGTCGCTTGCGATATTTAGCCATGAATTGTCTTTTAACTGTAGTAGCGGCTTTGGGATCACGAAAATATAAAAAACACTGCACACGCTCTGTACAGTTATACGACTCCATTATGACTGTTTAATAACTCATTCGCGCATGCCACCTAGCGGGAGCGTCCGGAAGTGACAGTGTTAAGCGGGAATAAAACTTGAAGATATTCTACATTCAGGGCTGTATAAAATATTTCTGTAAGTTAGTTACCGTTTTCACAACTATTTTGCATGACTAATCTGTAAACACGATGTAATTCCTCTGTCTCACTACATACACACATGTATCGTATTGCGCGTAAACAGGCATAAAGTCCCATTACTACCTGATTACACTATTGCAGAACGGTTACTGGAAGTAGTCACACCCATTAAATATCTGGGATTGCGCTACAGATCGATTTAAAGTGGAACGGCCGCATAAAACAAATCGCAGATGTCTTACTAGGATTCATTTTTTGAATCCTCAGAATTCAAAACAAAGATAGATATCCAGGATGTAAAGCCTGTGGTCCACCTACAAAGGAGGTAGCTTACAAAACTCTCGTTTGACCAGTAGTTTAATATTGCTCGTCAGTCTGGGATCAGCGCCAAATAGGATTGAAACAAGAAAACGAAAAGGTTCAAAGAAGAACAGCAGTTTTTGTTACAAAGTCTTTTAGTAAGCATGAAAGTGTCAGGGAGAAGATCAGCCAACATCAGCCTTAAATAGTGCAAGAGAGGCATTTCGTATCGCGGTGTAGTACAATGTAGAAATTCAGAGAGAGAAGAGTCAATCAATAGAGGGTGGCCATAAAGTCTCCATCCATTTCTAAGACATAATGGGTGCATTTACGTAATACGTAATTATAATACATTTCTGTGATAATGTCAACGTATTGTCTTTTTCCAGGATAATAAAGAAGAATGTTTACGATACAGGAACGTGTGGCTGTAGTTAGTTTGCCGATTGCGCAGTTTATCTTATCTGCAGGTGCAACAGGATCTCACTGGGATACTACGCAACCCATCACTAACAAGATCAAACATCCGGTTACTTGTCAATAAGTTCGAAAGAACTGGAAAAGCTGCTCATTTATCACGCTCCGGAAGACAGCCAGTGCCACAAAAGACTGTTCAGTGAATGAGAGAAGCGTCCGCTTAAGCAACGAGTTAGACTTGTCAAAATCAACAGTTTTGAAAACACGTCATGCTAAAGAAAAAGATGTATCACATTCAGATACTTCACAAATTAAACCAGCGAACGATTCTCAGCTCACCAGGCTCCCTGTTAGGATTTGATATAAGCTGCACACAACAAACACCCCATGGATCACATTTTGTTTACTGATGACGCCACATTCCACATCTGCGCAAAAGTTAACGAACGTAACTGCTGCATACGGGGGAGAGGGCCACTTCACGATACCACTGAATGACAAAGACCAAAAGTGAACTTGTGGATTGTATTCGCAAAGACTATAGTTTATGGAGCCTTCATTGTGCAGATGAGACAATCACAGGAAACATTTATCTTGATATGCTGAAACTGTTTCTTAAAACACAACTTTAGGAAGAACACATTGCTGATTCTGTTGTGGTCCAACAGGATGGAGCACCCGCTTCATTTTCCTCTCACAGTAAGGGAATGTTTAAATCCATGATTCGCCAACAGATGGATAGCAGATGTTTAGCAAGATTCTGGGCCATCACGTTCATCTGAGTGATACACTAGGACTTTTTCGCCTTGGGAGATACATACAGTTAAGAGTGTGCAAAACAAAGGTAAGAGAGCTCAAGGATGAAAGGCTCGAATCCGAGAATTGCAGTTGCTCTTCAGAATGTATTCAGTTATACTCTTCAACGATGGAAGCAAAGCTTCGAAATGGACGTAGGCCACGCCGAAGCGCGTTGAGAATTTGTACATAGGTTGACGGTAAACACACATACATGTGAGGCATTTGTAAATGGATCTTTTATTTTCCAGAAAGAGGAACAGGCCTCACGACCATTCTGGATACTCCTTCCGCCTGCTTGTATCTCGCGAAAAGAGCATGAACATAGAAGATCCGAACATACACGGAGGTTTTCCGTTAATCGTTCTTCCCAAAAATCCTCGCGACTGGAACAGGAAAGGGGGGACAGTGACAGTGGTACACGAAGTTCCCTCCGCCACACACTGAAGGTGGATTTCGGAGGTATTGTAAAACCCCGTGTTGACCGTGACCCAGATTTTCTCGTACTTGGAGGTGTAATTAACCTTGTCATATCGCTTAATAACTGTGATCATGATCAAACCACTCATAGAAGTTAAAGCCATGTGAGGAGTTACAAAACTAGGTAAGCAAAAGCCGTAGACAGGCTCGGAGAAAGGTAGACCGGATGAAACTCTCACATACAGGCACTCAATTAAATAGTTAATGTAACAAGTGGCAAAGGGTCCTTAAACTGTGCAACATATACATATTTTTGGAACGACAGTCACAGTAATTGATGAGGATAAAAGAGAGAAAGATAGTGCTAAAAGAAACTACGACACGAGTAGAACGTTAGCGCTGTCTGAGCGGTAGCATTGATGACTGCCGTGATGGTCGTATATTTAATAATCGAATTAGAATGACGAGCGAGCAACAAGATACTTAAACTGTTTGCTCGCTGAGAACCGGCACCCTTCATTTAATTCTGAGGCTTCAGCACACAAGAAAACTGCAACATGATACTGCCTAAGGTATTAGTCAACGTGGTCTGGAAACTGTCTTTACCTATCACGAAAACGCCTGTCGACTTCTTTACAAAGGTCCAGAAGTGGGACTCACTGCTGGCCTTGGATGCTGTTTAAAACCTCGGCTCCCAAATAAAACAGTCGACAGTACGAAGAAGCATTACTTTTATGGACGACCTGCATTTTGAGCAGCAGTTCTGGGAAGGACCACTCTAAGGCGTTGACAGGCGCTGTCGTTCCGTAACAGCTAGCTTCACCTTGCAGGTGTATCCTTGCGCTTGTAAGCGTTAAAATTTCTGCAGATACTTGGTTTTAACCGGAATCATTATCTTGACGATAATCAGTAACTTTAAAATAGAATTAGGTATCGACTCACACAAAAACCATATACCATTTTATACCCCTTTATATATACTTTTATATAACAGTTATCTATTTACATCTCTTGACCGTTCTTGAATCACACATAAAATGGATGGCAAAGTTGCGACTCTTAAATTACTTACTTAGTTTTAACCTCACGTGCTTCTCTTTCTTTAGACAGCATAATTCTACATAACAGGTACAGACTTTAGCACACTACAGGCTGCGCATACATGTAGCAAACAATGCACCGCACCATCGACGCTGAACTGCCCTACTTTCTTTCATGTTAAGCTCACGTGGTATTGCAAGGCGAGTTGAATTAATTTAACAAAGAATAAAAAATGTCCGATCGGTCGCGAAATTAAAACCACAGTGATAATCATATGGCGCTTTGCACAGATAGGTTTCGCAGTGTCTCTGATATTCCCATCGATGGCGTCACGTCTCACTTTTCAGTTCTGAGCGCACGGTGAAGCTTGTAAAGAACAGTACTGTCTCCCGCCAAGTGTGAAGTGCGTGCTGTCACTCGATTTCTTCGTGCTGAGGGGTTTCGCCTAATTTCAAGCAGCTCGCCTGAAGTAACTCATGCGTGACAGCAAACTGCGACAACAGTGCAGCAAAACACGTACAGATGTTTACTGTGCAGGCGCTCAGGGGAGGAAGCAAGTGTCAACAGATGATATTGTTCAGTGAATGGATCAGGCGATTCGAGAAAATTGCCTGTGAAGGACAATTCAGAACAAGCGAAGAGGACTGAAACTTCCTGGCAGATTAAAACTGTGTGCCGGACCGAGACTCGGAACTCGGCACCTTTGCCTTCCACGGGCAAGTGCTCTACCGTCGGAGCTACCCAAGCACGACTCACGCGCAGTCCTCACAACTTCACTTCTGCCAGTACCTCGTCTCCTACCTTCCAAACTTTACAGAAGCTCACCTGCAAACCTTTGCAGAGTCTCGGTCCGGCACACAGTTTTAATCTGCCAGGAAGTTTCATATCCGCGCACACTTCGCTGCAGAGTGAAAATCTCATTCTTCAAGCGAAGAGGAATGTTGGCGTTGTCCTTAGTGACAGAGCTCGGCCGCACACTGCAACTGCAGCAAAGACGATCCTGTAGCGTTTTCGATGGGCAGTGTTTGATCTTCCATCAGGCAGCCCCGACTTAGCTGTACCTGATTTTCACCCCTCTGCTCACACGAACCCCTGGTCGTGAGCACCGTAGAGAATTTGTGAAAAACAAGGCGGCTACCTTCTATGCTGAGTATTGGAATGTGGGTACAACGCTACGACAAATGTCCATGCTGCGTATAAAACATTTATTATTTTCACTGTGGTTTTGCATTTCGCGCCCGATCCATCTTAGCGGGGAAAAAGGCCCTCGTGTAATGTTTTCGGATTTCTACACAGTCACTGACAGAAGTCGTCCCGTTGACGGCTCGTAACGCCGCCTCTTGCCTTTATGGTCTCAAGTTGGCAAGTAAGAGTGTTTTAAAAGTTCCTTCCAATGGGCCATTTACAGCTGGAGCCACTCATTGATTGTTAGATCGAGTGCAGCTACCGCATTACGGGTTTGTTTATCTCTACGTTTCAACTGCTGTTCAAAATAATCCCAGACATTTCCTTTGGTTTTAAAACCACGTGGTTTCGCGTGTCAGTCGATGTGTGATAATTTGTATGTTCGTAAAACCGGGAACGCTTGTGTGCAGCCCCGTAAACTCGCAGGTTGTCGTCTTGGAAGACGGGAGTGTTCAAAACATACTCATCATCAAGATGTAGAAAAAGGGCAGTACTTGGTCACAGAGAATAATGATAGAAACGTTCTGATTAATGTGTACGATAACATGAATGACTGGTACGATAAATACCCCAAAGCAACATAGATCCCACTTCAAGCCTGAGTTGTACCCTCCAAACGCTGTTAGCTTTTAACACCTCATTGGGCCACCGGTGCACTCGACGACTTGCATCATTTGAAACCAGGCAAAGATTGAGGCTCCTAAAACCATACTATTCGCCTCCAGTCAGCAAATGACTATTTCCTGTGTTGTTTAGCCCAGTGAAAATGTGCTACTTTGTGTACTGCCAAGAGCAATTGCCTTTCACGACGTGCCAGACTCCAAATGTCAATTGCGTGCAGCTCCCTTCGCAGTTCAATTGCGTGCAGCTCCCTTCGCAGTGTCCATTCGGGTGCTGGTTGTGATTGACCTGCGTTCATTGACAAAAGCAATTCCACCTCGTTTGAATCCGACAGTCAATTTTAAGTTGCAGCACTCTTCTCTGGACCTTGTCGGTTGGGATCTTTTTACAACTACCGTTCTTGAGCCGCGCTACACGGACACAAACGTTATAACATTCCTTATATGCACGTTGAACATTCACGTTGATACACGAAAAACATGGACAGTTTCACATATGTTGTAGTCAGGGGGCACGATAGCTCCTTTTTGCCATTTCGTCACCACTCGTTCGCCCCTGGTAGCTGAGTGGTCAGCGCGACGGAATGTCATACCTAACGGCCCGAGTTCGATTCCGGGCTGGGTCGGAGATTTTCTCCGCTCAGGGACTGGGTGTTGTGTTGTCCTTCTCATCATCATTTCATCCCCATCGACATGCAAGTCGCCGCAGTGGCGTCAACTCGAAAGACTTGCACCAGGCGAACGGTCTATCCGACGGGAGGCCCTAGCTACACGGCATGTACATCACGACTCCACCTGTTCGTGAATAAGGTACGAGGGTTATTTTAAAAGTAAAGAACTTTGTTCCTCCAGACATTAGTGTTCTAAGTCTTGAAAGAAAACTTGTTTTGCAACCTAAGGTATTCTTGTAATTTCACTACTTTTTTAGGCGGTCGCCGTTCAGATTTAAAGATTCGTCATAGCGCACCACAAGCTTTCTTATCCTTTCTGCATACTCACGTGGCGCCAATTTGTTTGACAAGTAACTGATGTCTTCTTTCAGTTGGTTGTCATTTCCCATAGAACTTTCCGGCACATAAGGCGCATGTTTAAGGTGCAACACTCGTCTGTAGACCTTGTCGGTTAGGAGCTTTTCCTGTACACGGTTTTCTGCCTTATTACCTGACGTTGATACACTTTCACTGTGAAAGCTAATCCGCCAGTGCGGGTGAATGTTATCGTGAACAAGCGCAATACCGCTGTACAGCAACCGACGCCGTTTGTTCTGAACGGCGCAGCATAGTCGGTGAAGGGTATGACAGCAGGCAGCGGCATTTATGGTCTCTCATCTAGGCATAAAGTCGATGAATGGGACGCCATTGCCATCCCAAAACAATGTGGCCATAAACATAAACATTTTGACGCTCAAAAGTTGTTTGTCCACCCCGGTTTTTTTTGGGGGGGGGGGGGGGTTTGCCAAGGATTCCATTTCACTGACTGACACTTTGTTTCTCGAGTTCAAGACGAAAACCCAGGTCTCGTCACAGGTGACAATATGTTTCAAAAACTCCTCGCCGTCCTTGTGCCGGTTGATGGAAGTCAGTAACAACTCAGTTTCGATGTTTTTTGTGTTCAAGTGTCAGAAGTTGAGGAATCTACCTGACCCGCATTTTGATAAAGAACTGATCGTGAAATTTCAGGGAAGCACATGCAAAGTCCATTAGTAGTGAAACAGTCTATCCTGTTGAATGTTTTCCTAGACCAGTGGGTTCATCAGTCTCAATTGAAGGCTATCGTGATGGTTCGTCGTCATGAATATTCATTCGCCCGCCTTTCAGCATGATTAGAGTTGCGCCCTGCCAAAACTACAGTTCGGTACTTTTGGTACATTACATAAATGACGTAATAAATGGTAGTAATTTGTAAATTTGTGGTAAGGTCTAATGGGATCAAACTGCTGACGTCATCGGCCCCTAAGCCTACACACTACTTAATCTAACTTACGCTAAGGACAACACACACACACACACACACACACACACACACACACACACACACACACACACACACGCAAGCGCGCGCGCGCACACACACGCACACACACACACACACACACACACACACACACATGCACACACACGCAAGCGCGCGGGCGCGCGCGCGCCCGAGGGAGGACTCAATCTCCGACGGCGGAACCGGCCGGACCGTGACAAGACGCCCTTAGGCAGCACGACTACCCCGCGCGACTTAATGGTAGTGTTACCGATAGCGTTGGTATCTAAATGAATGCGAGAGAAACTGTGAGCCGACGAGTTCTCTTTGTTTGTTTTGCACGTAACTATAAAAACATATCGTTCAGTGTTAGTCCACTGATTATTTTACAAGTAATAAAAAATTCTTTCATCGTGTAACTTCTGTGCTTTTATGTAACAAAAGCAATTACTTTGGATGCAAGTACAGTTCACATGCACAGACGTAAAATAATCTATAGAGTATTGTTATTTTGTACTCAATGATCAAAGATAAGAGCTTCATTTTAGTACTGGTAAGTGCGAAAGTTTTTTATGAACAACAGAAACATGTTTTATATAAGCTCGACGAAGTATTGAAACGATGTTTATGATGTGTTTTTGTTTTGTAGTTCTTTTATTGTACCTTTGTATGGGAAATTACGTCTTCTAGCATTGTATAAAAAAATGTGTATTGCTTTTTATTTTCACGACTACATTCCTCTGTTTCGCGTTATATATCAACAACTTTCGAATAAAACAAGAACAAAACATTGACAGTTTCAGCTTTACTATAAATACTATTTGTTTTTAAGTGGCCGACAGAAGGACAACTATGTAAAACATAAATGCTCCGTGGGGTGCGGACCGTTCCCTCCTCCTCCGTCTTTATCGTGCTCTAGTTCTGTCTCGCTTGGACTATGGTTGTCAAGTTTTGGTTCAGCTGCTCCTTCCACACTGCATGGGCTGGATCCAGTCCACCATCGTGGTATCCGTTTGGCCACCGGTGCCTTCCCTACTAGCCCTGTTTATAGTCTCCTGGTTGAAGCTGGGATCCCCCCCCCCCCCCCTTTCTGTTCGGCGGTCCCAGCTTCTGGTGTCTTATGCACTCACTATCCGTTCCTCTCCCACTCATCCTTCCTATTCTATCCTGTTCCCAGACCATGGACGTCGCCCACCCGACTCCCGCCCTCGGACGGGTTTACCGGTTGGGCTGCGCCTTGCGTCTCTTTGCCGTGATTTTCAGCTTCCTTCTCTGTCCTGTCTTCCTCGCTCTCTCCCCTCCACCCCTCCTTGGTTAGTTCCTCGGCCTCGAATTCGGATGGATCTCCGCCGAGGTCCGAAAGATTCCATCCCCCCAGTGGTGTTCCGTTCCTTTTTCCGCCAAATTTTATGGGAGTTTCGGGATGCTGTTGTTTTTTACACTGATGGCTCTAAATCTGCTGATCATGTTGGGTATGTCTTCACGTCCTCTGTTGGAACGGAAAGTCATCTGCTGCCACCTACATGTGGGGTGTTTACTGCGGAATTGATGGCAATTTCCCAGGCCCTTACCTTTATTAAACAATCCCAACACAACCGCGTTTTGTTATGTACGGACTCGATGAGTGGCCTTCTTGGTATTGACCGGTGTTTTTCGCGCCATCCCTTGGTCTCTGCCATCCATGACCATCTCGCTGATATTCACCGTGCTGCTTGTTCCATTGACTTCCTTTGGGTCCCTGGCCATTTGGGTATCCCGGGTAATGAGCTCGCTGATCGTTTGGCTGGGGGAGCAGTTACTCACCCCCCGTTTTCTGTAACCCCTCCTGCATCGGATTTACGGCTTCACATCAAATCCCACTTCGCACAGTCATGGGCCAATTCTTGGGAGGCTACTCCCCTGTCTAATAAACTTCGTGCAATTAAGGTGACACCAGGCCCGTGGCGTTCTTCCTTTCGCCTCTCCCGAAAGGACTCGACCACACTGTGTCGTCTCCGCATTGGCCATACCAGGCTGACCCATGGTTTCCTTTTGCGTGATGAGCCACCCCCGCTATGTGGTTGTGGAGCCTTCCAGTCAGTAGCCCACATTTTGGTTGAATGCCCCCTTCTTTTGGCTCTGCGTGCTAAGTACAGACTCCCCCACACTTTACCTTTGATGTTGGCTGACGATTAACGGATGGTCTCTCTGGTTCTCGGTTTCCTCCGGGAAAGCGGTTTTTATTCTCAGTTTTAAGGTTTTTAATCTCTCTCTGGTGTTGGTGAGTGTTTGGGTGTCTCCCACTGTAGGCAGTGTTCGGAGATTCCCGATTAACCTCCCTGACCTAAATCCTCTTTTCTTCCCCTTATACTCTGTTTTTACCTTCTTTTTTTTAAGGCTTGGTTAGTCTTTCTATTCCCATACGTACTTTCTACATTATAGCAGTTGTACGTTTTAAGTCACAGGTGGTCTTGCCTATGCTGCTTCAGCGTAGTGTTGGGTTCGTTCTCTTGCCGACTTCCCTCATTTTGTTTTTTTACCAATGACAACGTTACTGCCCTTTTACATTTTTCCCTTTTTCCGTTTTATTGTTCTGACTTTACTGAGATGTCCCATTAGCGGAATGGAGCATATTTGAAACAAGGGACTGATGACCTTGCTGTTTGGTCCCTTAAACCTCAAACAACCAACCATAAATGCTCCGTAAGTTACTCAGTGCTTTATAATTATATCCCAACTCATTTTCTGAACAGTTCACCCTTACTGGTTTCTGGGGGAACCTGCTAAGAGACTGATCGCATACGCGAACAAAGTGACCGAAATGAGGTAAAGTCCGATATCACGCAACACTTAACGTACAGCTAACGCGGTTACGATCTTACTGACCGTAGCTACTAGAAAAATTGGCGTAATCTACTCTGATTTACTATAATCTACGGTAGCCTTCGGTAGTTCCAAAACTGTAAACATGATGCATGATTTTGGAAGTGAAGTTTAATTCTTCACACTTCCCTGAACTTCGGTTATCTGTCTGCAATTTCGGTAGGACGGACCTTTTCTGCCATCAGAAATCATATTACACTACGAACTTCGCACTTGGCGGAGTCGCCAATTCGGTCACTTTCTTAAAATGGCGAAAACAGTAATCGCGCCTTCACGCTCGCTGTTAATGTCATACTGGCGCCAGCAGTTAGGAAGGTCTGTGACACTGTGGCGGGGGGGATTACGGGGCTCATTCCTTTTAGAATGATCCTAGTAATTTAGACTGATGGTCTCGTAGGTAGGCGGCCAGAGCAGGCAGCACGTAGTTGTGGAGGCACGGCGCCCCTTCCGCCGCTCTGCTTGTGCCTGTAATGACCGCTGTCCGGCACAGTGGCCTGCTAACGCGCCACGCATTGCCGTTCAGGGGCCTGGCCCGCTTCTTCTTAATTGCCTCGCCGCTTTTGTCCGGCGCCGGAAACGCAGTGGCCGGCGCACGCGTTTCGTTTCTACCTCCCCGTTACCTCCGGTAGCGCCTGGAGAAACTGCCTCTGGTTGCGCGGGACCAATACTGTTAGCTTTTTCGCCTTGCTATGGTTCACCAGCCTCTCTTAATACGCTGTCGGAACTTTTGCTCTTATCTGCTGACACGTCATTCATCTGCTGACACGTCATTCATCTGCTGACACGTCATTCATCTGCTGACACGTCATTCATCTGCTGACACGTCATTCATCTGCTGACACGTCATTCATCTGCTGACACGTCATTCATCTGCTGACACGTCATTCATCTGCTGACACGTCATTCATCTGCTGACACGTCATTCATCTGCTGACACGTCATTCATCTGCTGACACGTTCGTATTAAGTTGCGAATATGCAGTACACAAACTTGTTTCCCCCCCCCCCCCCTCGCCCCTTCCAGGAAAGTACAAATGTAAGAAGTTATTAGACGTGTGCGCCGATGAGGATATCCGCAGGTACATCCGCCGACAACATTGTTGTTCTGCCAGAGACAGCCAAGGACTTGAAGAGCAGTTGAACGGAATGGACAGTGTCTTGAAAGGAGCATGTAAGACGAACATTTTGCCGTATGACACTTGCCGCGAGCGTCTATCGCACCTTTCGGGTCGTGTCGGCTAGAGGTATAATTTGAAAGACCCGCTGGTTTTAGATCTGTCGTGCGCAGGGTGCCTCTTGCGTAGGCAGGGGACGTGTGGAGCTCCGTTGGCAGCACAGAGGCGGAAGGTTGTTGGTGAGTGTGCTACGGTGGATTGTGCTGAGAGCTGCCTAGAGGTTCTTGTGCTGATTTTCCCGTCCCTTGAAGGGAATTTTTTGATGGTTGTCTTGAGTGACTTTGGACTTGCGATCAAATGTTACTACGATTTTAAGTGCTTCAAGAATCAGCTGGGCAGTTGTTGGATTCGTTTAGGTTACTGCAGTTGCGATTAAATTTTCAAGTGCTGCACAGATCGGCTGGGAAGCCATTGTGCCCGTTATCTGTGTAGCAGTTGTTTAAATTTACAGTGGTTTTAGGTGCTGCACAAATCAACTGGGCAGCTGTTGAATCCATTTGAGTTGTTGGAGTTGATTGAATTTTCGTGGGTTTTAAGTGCTGCATAGATTATCCAGGCAACTGTTGGCATGGTTGATGTTGCTGCAGATTTTACTTGTTGTACATTAATATGGATTTAATTGCTGTGCAACCTCAGCCTAGCGGCTGTTGAATTGATTAGCGTGGCTACAGGTTGACGTTGTTGGTCCTCATGGCAGTAGTGAATTGATGGAAGCTGTTGCCGATATTTACCATTTCTGTTAAGGCCGAAGTAGTTGGCGTTGGAGTCAACGGAGATTATAATTCAGCGATTACGGAATTGTCCGTTATTAGCGGATTGAAATCTGTTTGTGACGGAAGGTGTCGACTGATTTCTCCAGTCAGTTGGTGGTTCATGGTTGCAATCATAGCATCGCTGTTACAGTATCATAAGAAAACCCGTTCTTAGGTGTTGGCCGCTGATTGGATCGTGATTGAAGTTTCCCACCTCAGCGTCCATTAAGGCTTGAAGATGGTGTATTGAGTCACCGAAACTGGTAGCTATAATAAATAACACCGAAAGCACGGCTACAGGTGTTCCATTTTATTACATGGACGATAATGGTTTGCCGTAGTGGTAACACCGGTTCCCGCCATATCATCGAAGTTAAGAGCTGTCGGGCTGGGCTAGCATTTGGATGGGTGACCATCTGGAGTGACGAGTGCTGTTGGCAAGTGGGGTCCACTCAGCCCTTGAGAAGTAAACTGAGGAGCTACTTGATTGAGAAGTAGCCGCTCCGGTCTCATAAACTGACATACGGCAGGGAGACCGATGTGCTGACCGCATGTCCCTCCATATCCGCATCCAGTGGCGCCTTTGGGCTTAGGATGACACGGCGGCCGTCGGTACCGTTGGGCCTTCATGACTTCTTCGGGCGGAGTTTAGTTTTAGTTCAGATAATGGTTCTATAACACTGCTAAACAAGTATATCTTCCGCCCTTGCATATCTGCAGTTAATGCATGCCCAAATGGGCGAAGTGTGTTGTCGGGTGTAGTCGCCCACTTGGTTGTTGAAATAAATTGCTGTTAAGGTATTGTAAGTCGGATGATTCTCCAGTCCTCGATTCAAGAATTGCTCGTGGAATCGAGCTCGGGTTGCAGCATCAAGAAGAAGAGAACAAGGGTATTGTAATGTAGTCGAATTAAATCAGCGGATGCTGAAGGAATTATGAGGCAATAAGACACTAATAGTATTAAATGAGTTTCACTATTTGAGCGGTAAAATAAGTGATGATAGCTGAAGTAGAGAAGATATAATATATAGACTGACAATGGGAAGACAGTAGAAAACGTCGATTGGAAGATGGACGAATTTAAAGTCTATAAGTAGGGCTAGGAATTAAAAAAGGTCTCAGAGTGGAAGAGAAAGGGAACTGGAGAAATAAGCACGCACCAGTTTACACAACGGGACGCTCAAAGCTTGTACTCTGTCTCGTTAGTTGGTCTTTGACGCAGAGGTAAACACTTATCTTCCTTTTTAAGGTATGTCTCGAGGAAACTTTTTTCGAAATCAGTGGCAAAGACGACCGGTAAAAAAGTAGATATTTTCAACATACTAAATCAAACCTATTATTACAGCTTGAAAGGCGATGGCTTGATACGGTGCATTCTAACAACCGAAATTACTACCAGTTTCAGAAAACCACTGCCAATGCTCAAAATGATACGGATAATATGTTTTCTAATGGATGATTGCAAGCGCAAGCATTAAAGTGGTCTTGGACCCAATCCAGTTTAGTAGTAGCTATCCCTGGGTCTTCCTTACTGCTCTAGGTGCCGGGAATAGCTGAAGAGGTTTTACGTCAGAAGGCTGATGGTTGGCAGCTGCAATCAATTCAGAGCTTCTCAGGGCACCGTACTGCGACGCGGCGACTCCGTGACCTTGTTAATGGCATTCCACTTTTCTAGGAGTCTTTATACGTATTTGTCTTCTTAAAAATAAACTTAATGTCATATCGTCTCAGCACTTCGATGCTAAACATAGATCATGTTAATAGTTAAACCTGAATAGTGTCATTGTGCTGGAATTCACAGATAACAGCGGTATTATGGATTCAAATCCATGGATAGTACAAACGTTACATGGAAACATTAATTTAGGAGTTGTGGGCATATAGTACTTGGTCCTAGCATTTTTAAGTGTGTCAAACCTCTGTATTTTTGTGCAGTAGCGCAAATCAAATATAAAGTATCAAAAGCTATGCGACAGCGGTATCGAAATAGTGTACTGGCGGGCCGGCAGGGCTTCATGTGTCGATCATCTTCAACATTTTTTCCATATGATACGGACATTAGCTATATCCAAGTTGCTCATTGATATTATTTTTATAGTGTTGTCTAGCCACCTTCCTGAACATGCCGTTCTACTTTGTTTGTTTTCGTTGCGAGACAAATTCTTTGAATCAACTAGCATTCAATCTTGCCTCAGCTTCTCTACCCCCGTTTGCTTTTAATGGAAATCGTAATTACAGTGTATAAACTGTAAGTTGGGAGACTGCCAGAAGGGGTGGCTGTAGCAGAGGAGCCGAGTCTGTCCCCCACTTACATTGCCACTGCAGTAAGGAGTCGACCGGGGGCAACAACATAGGCCTGCCCAGATATTTGAAATGTTCATTTATTTGCTAAGAGAATAATTTTTGTGATGTGTGACCTCCTCCTCTGACTCGTGTTTATATCATGAATACCGCACTAGCGTGATGAAGCATAATGGAAGCTGCAGCCATAACGTACATAATCTTCAGTGTACTATCCCATGTATCAGTGCCATGTTTCGCCAGGGCTGTTTGGATATTTTGTAGAAATTTCATTCACGACTTGCGAATGGTCCACTGTGCTGTATCTATTTCCAAAGACAGCCATTTCCTTTGGTCGATCGTCTTAATTCGGATCCGAAAATTCTAGGAAGCAAGAGTATTTGGACCTGATGAATACTCTGTAACGATGACACGTTTCAGTAATATTATGCTGCTTATTTTCTCATTCTATCTTTGTGCACATCGTACCTCAGATTCAATTTTTCAATCAGCTTTGAATACAACATAGTTTTAACACACTTTTGCAGCAGTAGTCTTTGTATTAACCATTTTAGGATAGTCAGTGGAGGATTCATAATGGCTTTGCTTTAATTATTAATTTCAAAACATCGTACTTATTAACAGTTGGAAAAAACGCTTCACTTCGAAAAACACGTCATTTATGTGCATGACAATCTTGCCGCGTTACTACAAAACATAAAACTGTTAGACGTTAATTACTTGTGATATTCTTTGCTGGACAGATACTATTACTTCACAGATTTACTTACCAATTTTGCTACTTGTGTTTGCTTGTATTGTCACGCTAAACTTGAAGCATGCGAATGATCTTCATGTCGCCACAAATCTGAAACACCTACATCCGTCCTTACGATGTTGTTTATTGGCTAGTCGCCTGACAATAGATGGTTGGAGAGACGACATCACAATCTGCGTGAACCAGTTATGTTGCCCACTGATGCATTGTATATATGGTTCGTGATAACCCCTTCAGCATCAACTAAGTCCTGAAGATGGTGCATTGAAGCGCCGAAACTGGCAGCTACACAGTAAATAACAGCGTAAGGTAGGCCGTAGGTGTTTCATTTTCTTACGATAGTGAGCGACCGTGGTCCGCCAGACCTCCAGTCAAAAGGATGGACATACAAAAACTCATCCGAGAATGGTTTCCGAAATCATTTGGGTTCGTGTTTCTGATTTGTCACCAAATTAACATACGACAAGTAATTTTTTAGCCATGCCAGGATCCATTACCTCTTTCCCGTTGTTTTCTGTTCGTTCCTGCCAGCTATAGTTAATATAATTGCGACACACACTTTCACTTGGGGTGTTAGACATCTTGCCCTTGTTAAACTGTGTTGCCAACTGACAATATTGACATTATTGATGGCATGGGATCGCTTCAGTACAGGGTGAGTCGAAAAGGACTTTTAAACTTTGGAATGATATATAAAATTTTTTGGAGATAACTCACAGAATCCGGTAGATGTGTCATTTTGTAGCAAACAACCTCAAGTTTGATTCATTACTAGCAAGACTGTCCACGATCTCATTTCCTCTTGGAAGTTTGAGATTTTCTCGGTAATCGCTTCCAAGGTCGGTGGATTCGTCTTGAAGGGCCAGTCGCATGGCCATCTCGCAGCCCACACTTGACATCACTGGATTTCTTTGGAACCGTGTGTATGTTCCTCCCCTACCAAACAATGTAGCCGACCTGAAAAATTGAATCTACGCTGCAGTTGCTCAAGTTATGCAAGGTTTGCTATAACGAGTGTGAGAATTTGATTACCAGTGGCATGTTTACTTCATCACAAACGGTAGTCACATCGAACCAGATTGTCACTTGACACTTTCTTGTGAAATTTGAGGTTGTTTGCTACAAAATGACACACCAATTCTGTGATATATGTCAATAAATATCTATATCATGTCCAAGTTGTTAAGTCCTTTTTGACTCACCCTGTACGTAGATTTGACAAACTGGTATTGTAAATAAGTATTGAACGTGCGCAGGCCCTTAATAGCTTTTACTCAACAGCAAATTTTCAACGCTGTAATGGCCTTATTTAGCCGTCGAAGATCTTACACCAGTGGGTCACACACACAATAGTCCCATGATATATATTGCATTTACTTACTAGAGTCGGATGTTTTGCTCACCTTACGGAAATGTTGTCCGACATATTGTGAACAGGAAAGAAGCCCCGTACAGCAATGGGAGCCGTTAGCAGTGTCCAGTTTCAGTTTCAATGCTTTTTGCCACCCCCCCCCCCCCCACCCACCCCCCACACACACACACACAGATGCGCGTAGGCAAAATGAGATCACATTTTAAAGATTTTATAGAGCTCCTTCGTCTAAATCATAGGTTCCCAACCTTTCTTGGTCTACCGTCCCTTCTCGGAGAAAAATACACTAATTCCCTTTCTTGAAATGAGTAGAGTATGTCATAGTTTTCCAGCTTTCTCGGGTCGCAACACACTGACTGGATGTCGTCCCTGTCGGGTGAATGGTATTGTGTATCGTGTGTTGGAAAAAAGGCGAGAGTCTTAAACTATATTTATTAAAAGATGTTATCAATATTAGCGAATTACTCAGAAATGATTAACGAATCTATAACATTACTTCTGAGAGGCATGAGTTTTATGCAGTAACACTGTTTTTTCGATATTTGATGTCGTTTTTGTCATCACCGATCTTAAATCGCCACAGTCCACTATTGACAATCTGCACTGAAGCGCCAAAGAAACTGGTAAAGGCATGAGTATTCAAATACAGAGGTGTGTAAACAGGCATAATACGGCGCTGCTATTGGCAAAGGCTGTAAAAGACAACAAGTGTCTGGCGCAGTTGTTAGATCGGTTACTGCTTTTACAGTGACAGGTTACCAAGATTTAATTGAGTTTGAACGTGATATAATAGTCGGCGCACGTGCGATGGAACACAGCATGTCCGAGTTAGCGGTGAAGTGAGGATTTTCCCGTACAACCATTTCACGAGCGTACTGTGAATATCAGGAATCCGGTAAAACATAGAATCTCCGACATCGCTGCTGCCGGAAAAAGATCCTGCAATAACGGCACCAACGACGACAGAAAAGAATCGCTCAACGGGACAGAAGTGTAACCCTTCCGCAGATTGCTGCAGATTTCAGTGTTGGGCCATCAAGTGTCATCGTGCGAACCATTGAACGAAACATCATCGGTATGGGCTTTCGGAGCCGAAGGCCCATTCGTGTATCCTTGATGACTGCATCACACAAAGCTTTTCGTCTTTCTTGGGCCCGTCAACACCGACATCGGGCTCTTGATGACAGGAATATAATGCCTGGTCAGACGAGTCTCGTTTCAAATTGTTTCGAGCGGATGGACGTTTACGGGTATGGAGACAACCTCCATTGTGCATTCCGAAGGACTTGGGCAATTCCGGCAGGACAATGCTACACCCCACACGTCTAGAATTGCTACAAGGTGGCTCGAGGAACACTATTCTGAGTTTAGAGACGTCCACTAGCCACTAAACTCCCCAGACATGAACATTATTGAGCATATCTGGGATGTCTTGGAACGTGCTGTTCAAAAGAGTTCTCCAAACCTTCGTACTCTTACGTATTAATGGGCAGCCCTGCGGGATTCATGGAGTCAATTCCCTTCAGCACTACTTGTAACATTAGTCGAGTCCATGCCACGTCGTGTTGCGACAATTGTGCGTGCTCGCCGGGCACCTACACGATATTAGGCTCTTCAGTGTATTTCTTTTCCCTACCAGTAAATTTCAGATAACAGTACATCCAACTTCGGGTAAACGTGATGTGAAAGCAATGACAAACGTCTTTGCTGGAGCCTATAAAATTGGATATTGATATACATTTTTAATTTCACGTTTAGCTCTTCATTTGTCAACAGCTCTATCAGCTCATCCTGTAATGATAATTCTGGCGTTTAAGGGTTTGAGAAAGCTTCTGGTACCCATTCTGGAATGATTATATTAAGGATGTATTTAAGTCCATTTACAATATCTGTTGTAAGTGCTTTCAAATGCTGATATTATATCAGAATGTCATCATATATTTATGCAGAAGAAAGATGCAGAAAGTGATAGAATTGTCGCCGATTTTAATTTTGTTTGTATCCGACGAGTTTTGAAATAAACGCAGAAATAGTTGCTTTTGCTTACCTCAAATTCAAATCATCTGCTTGCAGCCGTAGATGTATCTCGTTAAATTTATCATATAATTCGGTTAAATAAGCTATCATTCTAGAAGAAGGAATCGGTTGGTAGGGCATATTCTGAGGCATCAAGGGATCACCAATTTAGTATTGGAGGGCAGCGTGGAGGGTAAAAATCGTAGAGGGAGAGCAAGAGAGGAATACACTAACCAGATTCAGAAGGATGTAGGTTGCAGTAGATACTGGGAGATGAAGACTCTTGCACAGGATAGAGTAGTATGGAGAGCTGCATCAAACCAGTCTCTGGACTGAAGACAACAACAACAAACAAGCTATCATTC
Source organism: Schistocerca piceifrons (assembly GCF_021461385.2). Lineage (NCBI taxonomy): Eukaryota > Metazoa > Arthropoda > Insecta > Orthoptera > Acrididae > Schistocerca > Schistocerca piceifrons. Next base: position 277,261,377 of record NC_060142.1, read on the forward strand.
TGAAACTGCGACAAATTCCTTCGTAAGGCAACTTACTTGTTTTCACGAAACTGCCTAACAGAGTCAAAGAAGCTATAAAATCTTTTTAGGCAGGTAACAAAAACCACTTGTAGCCGACGAAGTTACCTTTGCAATAGAGTTTGGTTGTAATTTTCATTTGATTTCCAACGCAACCCTCCCCCACTCCACCTTCCAATTTGCCGTGTAACAGGAAGGCCCCCTTAGATCTCTTCAAACGTCCCATTTGGGAACCAGTGGTTTAAACGAATCTTGTGGTCGAAAAATGCGTAACTTTCAGGCCTGCTTCGCCAATGTAGTCTAGCAAATCTCGCATGTTTATTTTAACGTATCCACCAGATAACGTCAACATAACGACGAAGTCTCCTGCGCCCCTGTTTCTGTGACGACCACGGTCAGTTTCTGAAGGTTTTTTCATACTAAGGAAAATAGTGGACGTTAATAGTTGGCCAAAAACACAAAAATGGAACAGGAATTTTCATCTGCATACTATCTGAACTTTCTACTGGCAATATTTCCATATTCATCTTAATCTACGTACATACTTTGCAGTTCACATATGTGCTTGACATAGTGTGCATAGAACTACTTTCAGACTTATTTCTGCCGTTATACTCTCGAATAACCCGTGGAAAAAAGAAACTCTTTATCTTTCCGTGCAATCTCTGATAGTACAATCACCCCAAGGAAATAGTACAATTTCCTTAAGATGGTGACTGGACGTCAGCAGAATATTTTCGCTTTCGGAGGAGACGCTGGTGATTGAAATTTCATGAAAAGATATTGTCACAACGAAAAACGATTTTGTTTTAATGATTGCCACCCCAACTCCCTTCTCATATCCATGACATATTTTCCGATGTTCTCCGTCAATCCAAGCAAGGATGCCATACTGCACAACACCACTCAAGCAGGAGGCGGAGAAGCATTGTACAGGCATTTTTTAACAGATTTGTAGCTTCTTCTGAATGTTTTGCCAATAAAACGCAGACTTTCGTTCGTTTCCTCACATCTTCTTTGTGCCGCTTCCGATTTAAGCTGTTCATATTTAGCTGAACCTACAGCCTTTAAAGATGTGTTTCGGGTGGATGGCGGTTCAAATCTCCGGTCGGCTATCCAAAATTTGATTTTCCGCTATTTTCCGAAATCGGTTAAGGTAAATGCTAGAATGATTTCGTACACAAGGCACGGCCATTTTCCTGAGTCAGTCTTTCTTATGATGCTTTTCTATGGACCATGTCGTCGACGGTACTTCTACATCTACATCATTCTCCGCAAGCTACCTAAGGGTTTGTGGCGGAGTATACTTTCGATGCCACCATCTGATCCCTCTACCCTGTTCCACTCGCTAATAGTGGGTGAGAAGAATGATTGTCGGTAAGCCTCTGTATTGGCTCTAATTTCTCAAATTTTCTCCTCATGGTCAATACACGACTTGTATATGGGGGGACTCCTGACTCATTCTGAAAAGTGCTGTCCCGAAATTTCAGTAGTAACTCTCTGCGTTATGCACAACGCCTCTCTTGTAACGTGTGCCAGTGGAGCTTGTTTAGCACCTCCGTAACGCCCTTCGCCAGCTAAGCGATCCCCTGTCGAAACGCGCCTCTCTTCGTTGGAACTTCTCTATCTCCTCTATCAGTACTACCTGACAGGGATCCCAGATAGATGAACAGTACTCAAGAATCGGGTGAACAAGCGCCTTATAAGCCACTCCTTTCAAGGATGAATTACATTTCCTTAAAATTCTTCCGATGAATCTTGAACCTGGTGTTTGCTTTTCTCACTATCTGTTTTATATGGTCATTCCACTTAAGGTCGCTCTGGATAGTTATGGCTAGATATTTTACGGCAGACACTGTCTTCAGCTGTTTATCATCAACAGTTTAGCTGTATAGTAGTGGGTTTATTTTCCTATGTATGCGCAATATGTTACATTTATTTACGTTCAGGGTCAACTGCCAGACCCTGTACCAATCATCAATTCTCTGCGGGTCGTTCTGAAATTCTTACTATTTTCTGGTGTTGCTACTTTGGTATAGATAACTGCATCATCTGCGAATAGGCTTAAAGAGCATCTGACGTTTTCTACTAGATCATTTATATATATTGTAAACAGTAACGGTCCTATCACACTTCCCTGTTCAAATTGCTTTGAGCACTATGCGACTTAACTTCTCAGGTCATCAGTCGCCTAGAACTTAAAACTAATTAAACCTAACTAACCTAAGGACATCACACACATCCATGCCCGAGGCAGGATTCGAACCTGCTACCGTAGCGGTCGCTAGGCTCCAGACTGTAGCGCCTAGAACCACACGGCCACTCCGGCCGGCACACTTCCCTGTGGTACTCCGGATATCACCTTTACATATGTCGATTTTGTTCTGCTAAGAGCGACTCTTGAATCCAATCGCAGGTCTGCTCCGATACCCTGTAAGCTTCGAACCTTAAGCTTCCTTCCGTAAACCTATATTTGTTCGATAGGCTGTGCACGGCAACAAAAGATTTGTCGAAATTTCAATATGTATTGCGGCGACGTGTAACAGTGACGATTCTCTTAGTTTTGCATGGAAAAGGCCTCTCGAGAACAGACAAACGGACTGAATCATCCACCATTAACTAAACCGATATAACTACATCATTATCTCCGGTAGCTTAAGTTCTGTGGCTTCGTGTGCCTTCCGTGCTATAATTCGGCCAACCAAATACACTAACTGATCAATAGTGTTCGGACACCCATTAGTGGACATAAATATGAGGTGTACTCTTCCGCCTTTAATAACGGCTTGAACTCTGCTGGGATTCAGTGAGGTGTCTGGATGTCTGTGGAGGAATAGCAATCCATTTATCTCGAGAGCCGAAACTGGAGAAGGTAGTGATGTTGGGCGCTTGTATATGGAGTGAAGCCGACCTTCTGACTCACCCCAGAGGTGTTTCATTGGGTTCAGGTGGGAACTTTGGACAGGTCAATCCATTTAAGGAACGCGTTAATGTCTGCAAACTATGACCTCATTAATGCTGCTTTGACAGGGAGCATTGTCATTCTGATACAATCAGTGTCCAAAATGTTCCTGTACTTTCCGCAGAACACAGTGCTGTAAAATGTGCTGATATACTTCCGCATTTAGCGTTTTCTTAAGGGCAATAAGGAAACCACGACCTAACCACCCATACCGTAGCAAAATCACCTCGTCCGTATTTCACTATTGACTACCCATGATGGCAGCTAACGTTCTTCAGGTATTCGCCAAACCCTACCCCTTCCATCGGATTGCTACAGGGCATATCGTGATTCATCACTACAACTATCTGGTTTCCAGTAGACCACTGCCCAGTGGAGTCGCTCTTTATCATTGCACTTGCTCGTTAACGAAAACACGAGGAGTCGTTATAGTAAACAAGTACAGTGGTGGTTAAGGAAAAAGCGTCGCACGCTCAATGCTTTCAAGTCAGTTACGCCTGTACTATCAACACCAGTTACGCGCTGATTCACTATAGCGATGGAAGCGCCCTCATTCCCATGTGCAGTAGCATTGTGTTCGACTACTACACCACCGCAAGCTTCGCCTAGCATTGACCATATAAAAATGTGGCATATGAGGAGCTGCTCGACCATTAAACCCCATTCTTTTTTACTCCCAACCCGTAGTCATGACTCTAGCTGGACTATTAGCAGCACTTTATAAGTAACGAGTGATTCCTTCCTGTGATTTCATGCCTTCTTTTTTTTTTAAAAAAAAAAGGCACCCCTTGCAATGCTCGGCACTCCCTGACCATCAGAACACGATGGCTGCCTGGTCTTCGTTTCCCTGTGGTTGTTCTTCGCGTTTTCACTTCAATCACGCCGCCAACACTCTACATGTGCACCTTTAGAAATTTGAAATTTCTCCAGTGGATTTGTTACTCAATTGAAAGTCCACGTTTGAAGTCACTGAGCTGTTCTGACCAACTCATCCTGCTGTTGCTACTTCTCTCACAACTCAGTACTCCCTGACCGCTGTGACAAAAGCAGGTCCGCCTCTCGTGACATGTAGCGGTCGATTGCGCACTACATATGGGTGTCCGGATTCTTTTGATCAAATGGTGTACATATGTCTGGTATCGTTGTCTCGTGACATGTTGCTTAATTATTCCGCTCAGGGAATTGACACATGATGGCAGATGGTTCAAATGGCTCTGAGCACTATGGGACTTAACATCTTAGGTCATCAGTCCCCTAGAACTTAGAACTACTTAAACCTAACTAACCTAAGGACACCACACACATCCATGCCCGAGGCAGGATTCGAACCTGCGACCATAGCAGTCCCGCGGTTCTGGACTGAAGCGTCTAGAACCGCACGGCCACCACGGCCGGCGATGGCAGATGGACTGACCCTCTCCCTATGCACCTCTGGGATAACACTTCATCCAAGAATCTTCGAACACAGAGGGCATAGTGGACAGGGGTTCCATCTTGTTGAAGCCAACTGTCACCAAGAATGTTTAGTCTCTCGAGTTCTGGAATAAACCATTCACGCAACATTTGCAAGTAAGAACGTTGATTCACTGCGCTGTCAAAGAAATGCCGCCCTGTGAGATGCCTACTGGACATGGCAGCGTCGATCATAACATGTGGGGGGTTATTCTGTAACTCTTCATCATAATATGGGTTTTCCTTGCTCCAGAAAAAAAAAATCTCTCAGACAAGACCGATAAACAGCACATTCATCTGAGAAGAAAATTTTCCCCCTCTGTGGGAGCGTCGCAGACACATCGAATTATCTTGAGCAAGCTTCATGTCTTCGTCGCATGTCATCGTCACTCAACTCATTTACAAATGTTACCCTAAAAGGATTTAATTCTGGATTTGTTTTCATGTGTGTCAGAATAAATTTTTGAATTCGAAGTTCAGCAGGTCTTTCCGACAACGATTTTATGGGAGGTCTGTTCACAGAATCCGCCACTGCTGCACTTGTTTGTTGTCGTGTTGATGGTCGACCTGCCCTCTTTCGATGCAAAATGGATCCGGTTCTGAAAAGTTTGTTGTCATCGCAGTATCTTTCGCTTTACGTTAAAATGAACAGTCGAGATAGCAATAATATTTCTTTGTTGACCGGTTTTGACTTATATACAAGCCATCTTCTGAATTTGTCACGAGAAATCCGAGGAGCCGTCGGCACCAGCCACAGGGGGCCAAGCAATTCTGAAGATGGCTTGTGTGTGAGCCGAAACCGGTCAGTAAAGAAATAATATTGTGATCTTGACTGTTCATTTTAACGTAAATATAACAACAGGTCGGTGCTCTCCGCTGACTATGTCGTCAAAATTTTTGATCTTTCGCTTTGGTGGAGCTTCTTTATGGAATCTTGGCGCAAAATCCCGTTGCACGTGTCCTGTGGTTTTCCGGGTGTGTGCACGTTCATGAGCCCATGCACTTGCCAGAACAAGTTCTTCCACACTGTAGTTACTTGTCAGCCATCTGAAAAGAAAGGAAAAACATATGGAGTATAAATATGACCAAAAAAGAGGGGGGTGACAAGACTTTCAGACTTTCCTGCACAGTGTATCTAATACCTCACTTCTTATTTTTAAACAGTTATAATTTCTTTAGTTATGAAACAATTTTCTTAGAACTACTTTTATTAGAAACAGCACTCCTTGAGGTGGTGTTTAACATCATTTTAAACCTCCACATAAGCTCCAGGATTTTGTATGCATTTTTTAAATGAACTGATACGTGCGATACGGCTGCCTGCAACATGTCAGATGGGACATTGGCTAACATATCTGATATCACTGCTTCCAATTCATCCAAGATCCGTGGTTTTCTCTCGTAAACCTCCTCCTTAGCCCACGCGCAGAGAAAAAAAAATCGCAAGGCGTTTAATCTGGGGAGCAGGCAGGCAAGTCATGTTCACCACGGCTGTCAATCCAACGAGCTGGGAAATGATCATGCAGCCATTCGCGATCTTCACTTGCAAAATCTGCAAGTGCTCCGTCCTGCGTGAAGTGAAGCTGTGGGTTGTTCCTTTGTGAAATTATTGGCCATACACGATCTTGTAGCATTTTCAGGTATCTTTCGCCATCCATCGTGTTCCGCAGAAGGGAAGGACCAACAGCTTCGAATGGCGTGATAAGCTCACCTTACGGTCACCTCCGGACGCACCGGCTGTCCAGTAATGACAGTTATGCCTGTTTACAAATCCTCCAATGTGTAAATCTCCCTCATCAGTCCACAAAATGTTCTCACAAAGCTCAGACAAATCACTGTTCCAATCCAAGAAAATTTCCCCAAACTCCATTCTTGTGTTACAGTCATCATGAAACAATTGCTGCACATAATGTGGCATCCAAGGCATAAAGGTGAGATTTTTCTTCAGAAGCTTTGCAACTGCGTGACGTGAAAGGCCACTTTCACGAGATCCGTGACGCAGTAAATTCGTAGGGCTGTCGTGGAAATTTCACGAACTCATGTGAACATTGTCTGGTGGCCTCGAAGTCGATGGTCTTCCTGATCCTTTTGCATCGGTGACACTCCCTGCTATTAATAGTTTGGAATGGCAATTTTTAACTGTTTTCGCATCCAGTATTGCTTGGATCACTCGTTCAGCCCTCCACCAACTTTCCATCTTGGCCCGTTCTTCCACAGTCAACACAGCCGGCATTTTCCAGCTGAAAAAAAATTAAAATTGATGTTAAATATCCTCAAGGAGTGCTGTTTCTAATAAACGTAGTTCTAAAAAAACTGGTTCATAAATAAAGAAATTATAACTGTTTAAAAATGGGGAGTGACTTATGAGGCCTCCTGTAGTAAGGCAGCATTTTGACAACTGTGCTAAGAGACGCGCAATGGGGTCATAGTAGTTGACAAAACACTGTGTGTGGTGGCGGGGAGTGCGGACAGACAGTTGAGGCGCGGCGGGGGCGGCCTGTGGTTCCGGCATAGCGGCGCGTGCTGCGCCGGAAGCCGTCGGCAGGTGTCGCCTTAACAGGCGGTGGCGGCCGCTCGGCGCTGGGCAGGGCAGGCACACCTGCAGTCAGTAGCAGCAGGCATGGCGCCCGTGCTGGAGGTGACTGCTTCGCGCACGCAGTTGCACCTTCCCGCCGCCGTCTCCAGGGTCTTCCTGGCCGCCGACCAGCCTCCTGTACGTACACTTAGCGCCGCGTGTCGCTTCCCTCCTCTCACTGTCTAACTCACCGTCTTCATTAAGTCAGCGTAACACGAAAAGCGACGTAGACAACGATCGCATAGGTAGCAGTTGGGAATCATAAATAGCGCCGGCCGGGGTTGCCGAGCGGTTCTAGGCGCTACAGTCTGGAACCGCGCGGCTGCTCCGGTCGCAGGTTCGAATCCTACCTCGGGCATAGGTGTGTGTGTGATGTCCTTAGGTTAATTAGGTTTAAGTAGTTCTAAGTGTTAGGGGACTGATGACCTCAGAAGTTAAGTCCCATAGTGCTCAGAGCCATTTGAATCATACATAGCCGGTAAGCTGGCCACTGGATTTCGCTATTCGAAGACTCTTCCCATTCGCTGGTGCGTGGGCCAAATAAGATACGCAAATGCGACTTGGACTATGTTTCACGCGGCGTGTAACTCGGCCTCAACGATCATACATACGTTGGTTGGTCGCGTACGGAGGGTTTAACAAATATAACGTAATTTAAATTCTTCTTCTTCTCAAGACGCAGGCTCCTAGCGATCATTGGTCCCTTACACCTCCTCCCCTCTCTTTTAAACCAACCAACCTAGGGAACGTTGGCGATCCACTTAGCTAGTAGCTCTGATGTACAACTGCGCCGCCTTCGAATGGCTCTCACGGGGAGAAGACAGCAAGTGTCATCACGCAATTTCCCAAGAAATTCGCTCAGTGGAAGAAGAGTCAAAATATGCGAACACATGTCTCGACTTATCCGTAGATACTCGACCAATTCTGTGAAAACGACGGTCAAAGTTATTTTCCGGGTACTTTGCTCTTTCTGCCGCGCAATATCCTCAGACGAAATGGTGGCTATCGTCGAGGCTTCTGAATTTTGCGCATCCGTTTTCGAAACCCGATTATTGTTTATTTTTTTATTGTTTTCAGTTATCTACACATGTCCGTAGGAGGTTGCTACACGAACGTTTCTGATTAAAGTATGTGCTACAAGGACCTTACATTAATTGTAAAATTAAACTGGATTACACCGTAAGTTTCATACATTGTTTTATATATGTGTGTGGCAGGGTAAGTTGAGGGGTTAAAATCTTTTTAAATTCTCGTTTTCTGATATTTCATTCTCATATTAATTGTATTTTATTCATATGTTTATTCTTCAGGAAGATTTGGTGCATTCCCTTGGATGATCCCTATGGTAGAAACGTTCGAAAGACAGATATTCCGAACGACACGAGCATGGTGCGAAAGAAGGTTTTCCACAGTGACATTTCTTCGTATGAATCTCACTCGGCAAAGAAGCGTCGTTAACATTGCTGAAGACTTCGCGCGTTGGCAATAATTTCGCGGTGTACCATGCACAAGGGATCACTTTTCCAAAACTGACGCTTGCAATTACGAATAAAGATGCACTACGTGAATTTCACCGAAAACAGTTTCAAATAACTTTCTCATTCGTTTCTTTAAAGTTATTCATCTGACAAACAGTTAGTAGACGAATAAGGAAAATGTTAATTCGATATAAACTGGAAAACATTCGTGCGGTAATCTTCTACAGATGGGCATATAAATGAAAAAATACAGCTAAAACTAATAATCGGGTTTCGAATTCTGGGCGCAAAATTAAGAAGCCGTGACGCTAACCACTATGCCACTATTTCGTTCGGTAAATGGTACGTAAAGTACCTGGAAAATACCTCGAAAACTTCGATCATCTTTTTTTCACAAGCGATCGAATATCCAAGGATAAGTTGAGCACGTGTTCGTGTATTTTGATCCCACTTCCACTGAGCGAAGCTTCTGGGAAATTGGTTTATGGCACTACCCATGTTCTCCTCGCCAGCCACGACTTTCTTAGTTTCCAATGGACCTTTCGCCATATATCTTTTCTTCAATAATAATTTGTAATAACTGATACCATCTGCACGTTATATTGTCCAAGTATTCCGTCTCTACAGTATTTCAGTCCTTGTCCAGAAGTACGTTGTAATGTTCCTTCAGGCAAGCACTCATGTCCGAAGGAACAGGCATTGCGGCACCTACAGCCATCATGAAATATATGAAATGTATTCGCAGTTGCGAATATGGACAAACATCAGCTATATAATGAAATAACTACAAGAAAATTTATGCCGGATCGGGACTCGAACCCGGATCTCCCGCTTATAGCGAGCGGTCGCCTTACCATTAGGCTATCCGAGCATGCCTCACAGCGAGACCTAAACTTCCATATGTCGTTAGCCATCTCTCTACAACGTGCACTCGTACATCCATCATGTATATTCCCGTACAGGGGAGATATTTTAATTGAAAGTCAAGTCACTTGCCCGGTGTCGGCGGATAAATACGACATTGCAGTGCCTGTGTTGTTCAGAAATACGGTGCATATCTCCTTCGAACATGCGGCAGTTGAAGACATGTGGAAGTTCAACTCATTATCTTTTGCTGTGTGATTTGTTTGGATTTCCCTTTTAGAGAACGTCGTGTTTTTGGGCTTGTCAGGGTTCATAGGGTTCACTGCATTGAAAAAGGCTATTTACCATGCACTGATAGGCAGGTAGCTATGAAGGCGGAGTCATCCGGATATTACAACTTCCCCATTTATTGTGGTTGTTTCTGTCAGCACTCCCTTGTAACTACTTCGAAATATGAAATGACTTGATCCCACAATTCTTTACCAAGCGTTACACATTTCAAAATTTCGTCATCAAACTGAAGATTTAAATGAACCTTTAGAGAAAAAAATCTCACGAATATATGCATTTAGCATCTCATATAAACTGTTAAATATGCTTATATTACGTGAGGTCTGTGTTAATTCCAGTTTATGAGCTCACTTTCGTGAGCTTTTTACTAAAAGTTGATTTAAATCATCATTCTGACGATGAAATTTTGAAACATGCAAGGCTTGGTAAGAAGTCGTGCGATAAAGACCTTCCCATATTTCAAAATTGTGTCAAATCTGAATGATCTCTTAGCCCTCCATTCTTCTGCAGGAACCTTAAGATAACATGAAGTCTCGTCGCGGAAATTTGGTACATAACTGATGTTACAACATGACAGAGCACTCTAACTGAATTTGATGTGCATATTCATTCGCTGGGAAAATCTCCTGTTGCTCAGCATGTAAGGTGCCCAAAACGTGTCTTTCAGCTCCCGAAAGTCCTATTGCGATTGTTGCTGTGAAAATCGTATATACACTGTTACAGAGTGAACGCCGTAATCTCCTTCTGCCAAGAAACATAATGTCGAAGCTTTATAATCTTTCAGTGCCGTATTTTAGATGATTTTGTGTAACACACTCTCACTGTGGGAGACAATAACTAGTTGTTGTGACGCCCCCCCCCCCCCCCCCCACCTGCTAAGAATGACTCTCTCTCTCTCTCTCTCTCTCTCTCTCTCTCTCTCTCTCTCTAGACTAGCTGAGAGCAATAGCTGATAACTTTAGTGACAACATGTAGAAATGCCTCAGAAGACAGACTTTAGGTTTGGACATTGTATACACTCCTATTGTAAATGGAGAAATGCCAAGCATTTCGAAGAATACGTGGAACCGAAGACTGTCTTCGTTAAAAGCGTTTGGAATGACAAGCTTTCCACTTGTGGATGGACATCTGGGTTTACGATTTTATTTTTATATCCTGTACTTAGAAGACTGAGCCAATTTTGTTCGTCTGGCGCTGCGAGCGATGGTCTATCACTTTGACACATGTCACCTCCTTTGACTGTAAACAGAAATCGTAATAAATATTTAGACTGGTTTGACGTCATCCTCCGTTTCATACAGTCCTCTACTAATGCGTCCATGTATGAAATAAAAACATGGCTGGAAGAGGCGTGCAGTGATAAACTCTGGCATTTAGCGCAAGTTTACATTCCTGTCTTCATTTCAGTGTAACTGCTACGTACCAAATCATCAACCACGTGCTTCATATACCCACTACCAGGGTTGACTTCCACCATCTCTTCAAACCGCGCGGTGTATTAGCACACTTGACTCGCATTTGGAAGAACGACGGTTCAAATCAATGTCCGACTATCCAGATGTAATTTTTCCGTAAGTCGCTCCAGGCAGATGCCGAAATTGTTCCTTTGAAAGGACACGGCCGATGTCCTTCCCCATCCTTGACACAATCCGAACTTGTGCACCGTCTCTAATGACCCCCGTGTAGACGGGACGTTAAGCTCCAATATTCCTTCCGTCTTTCAGCTGTAGTTTTCAGCAAAGACGCATGTCGTATTATGTACTCAACCGTTCTATTTTTGGTTTATTTTGGTCTTTATTCGGCGTTTATCCTCGTTTAATCGTCGTAAAACGACGTCTTACCATACTCGGTCCATCCATCTAATATTCAACAGTCTCCTATAAGATTTCATAAGTTTCTAATCGTTTCATTTCTATCTTACCCAATGACCCCGTTTCGTAAACATTTATAGTTGTGCTTCAGACACAGTTTCTTCATAATTTTTTTTCCCAATATTCATTGGTGTTATTTTTTTTTACAAAGCCCTTTTTCCGGCGCAGTCCTTGCTACTACGCCTTTTTTCGATGTTCATTGTTTATCTATTCTGCTTCGGAAATGGCGAAATACATCCACTTTCCCGGGAGTCTCTTGTCAAAGTTCAACAATTGACCATCCAGCATATCTGTCGGATGTGCCCCAAGTAAGCTTAGTTTTCATTTTCCTTTAATTTGTGCTACTTGTTTGTCTTCTCTTTTACTGCGCTATCTATACGTCATTAATCCCGTCCTGAGTGGGAGATAAATCTCAAGGTGGCCAACCAGGTTGTTAGTTACATTCAACTACGTGTACGCGATATTTCGGCAACTGACCACGTAGTGTACTTCAGGTGCTTAGGGCACGTCTAACATCATTACTAGAAGCTCCTAACGTAGACGACTGAGTCAGTCGAAATATTGTGACGTAAAAAGATATCTTGTATCCGCCTGGAAACTGGAGAATGTGTCAGTCAGCATTAATGTTTCACAGGAGCTGATATCTTTGGTTCAAGACAACTTTTCCCATATCTACCACAATGTCCACTGTCATTTGAAAAATCGCATAAAAATTCTAGATTCAGCAAGCAGTAAATGAAAACAAGGGAAAATTTGGAAATGGGATTACAGTTGAAAGAGAAGAGATTTTAAAAAAATGTTTGCCAACGACAGATACTGCAAACGACTTCGAAGTTCTGTTGAACAGAATTGATAGTGTTTTGAAAAAGAGTTAGAAGATAAGGACAAACAAAAGTAAAATAACGTTAATGGAATGTAACACTATTAAATCGCGTAGTGCTGCTTATGCTCGGTTAGGAAATCAGATACTAAAAGTGGTCGATCAGTTTTTTTTTTATTTGTGCAGTTAAGTAACTGACGTACGAGAAAGAGGATATGAAATGGATAGTGGCAGTAGGAAGACATACATTTCTGTAAAAGACAACTTTAGTTATATCAGCACTGTTAAGAAGTCTCTCCTGAACGTGTTTGTGTGGATTGTAACCTTTTACGGGAGTGAGAGGTGGGCGATAAGAGGCCGAGACAAGAAGACAATAGAAACTTTTGGAATGTGGCGCTACAGACTAATGATGGTTACATGGGTGGATCTGATTAATGAAGAGGAATCGTCAGTTTGGTAATGGGGGTTAAGATTATAAAGACTAGCATGGAGAGCTGAACGTAACGGTCTCCGCACTGAAACAAAAACATGTTTTTAAGTCAGTCAACAGAATCTTTAGTTTCTTCTCACCGATTTTGATATTCAGCTCGATGATATTCATTCACTTCATTACCTTTACTCTTGGTTTTGTTTATAATAACTAGATTTAGCATGTTCTCGTTTCGCGACGAAATAAAAGCTTGCGGTTGGAAGAAGAGGCGCATGGTTCCTGTAGACATTTTGATTCTCTGCAGATACACGTATGAAAGCGAGTCATATTGAGAAGGTATAGGAAACAAAGGTTACTGCACCAAAGAGCTACGACGCATCAACTTTCTTTTGAGACAAAACAACACACGAACCGCTGAGGCGGCACTATTCATTCCTAGCCAGCAAAACATGTTACCTTATGATGAAACATGCGAAACTTCGTTTACCTAACACACGAACACGCACGCGCCAGCAGCAGCTGAAGCGGAATAGTAGTAGTGCCTACTGTTGCTACGTGGCGGCATATTGCTGGGACACAGTTCGGAGGCAGCCAGTCCTGCTAAAGTGGCGTACAAAGGTGGCCGGCTCTTCATTACGGTTGGGCCGCATCCGATTCTTGTTGGCCCTCCCCTCTCCCCTACCACGTCCCCCCGCCCCCCCCCCCCCCCCCCACACACAATATTCTTTGGTGGACGCTGTCGAATAAGGTCCACGCGACGTCTTGTGAGGACACCCAAATGCTGCCTAAGAGGATGAACTGGTCGCACCGTGAAGCGTGTAAGTGGGAGGGGAAAGGCTACGATAGGAGTTCCACGTCCCGTCGGCTTCCAGGTACGTGCGAGTTTACGGAATATGTCAGCTGTGAAATGGATTGAAAAGTTCCTAGCAAACAGAACAAAGCACATAATTCTTATGGGAGAGAAATCTTCAGCCGAAAAAGTAACTTAGGACTAGTGAAGCCCACCCCCAAAGTAGGTAGCTAGCAAAACCATCTTTCGACCAGTGTATATATTGCTCGTCTGTCTCGGATGCGTACCAGATTATTGGGTTTGAGCGCGCGCACGCACACACACACACACACACACACACACACACACACACACACACACACACACACACGCGCACACACACACACACGCACACACACGCATTCCTACAACTGGTTAATGTGCTCAGTATGGGATGTGGCCATCTCTGACAGCAATACACTCCTGACAACGATGGAACATGTTGCGAATGGTGCCATCAAAATCATGTTGAGGCAGTAAGGCCCATTCTTCTTGCAGAGCTGCTCGCAAGTCTTGCAGAGTGGTTGGTGGATGCTAACGTGATGCAACCCGTCTCAATAACACTTCCCAGACATGCTCTATGGGACTCATATAGGAATAGCGAGCAGGCCAGGTGTGGGGTACCTTCCGTTTCCAAGAAAACATCAACCACCCGTTAACCAGTACGTCGTCTGAGTCCACAGTATCTCGTAACAACCGTGCATGTCACAAAATCTCGGCACGATATCTGACAGCAGTTAAACCTTGTGAAGTCATCAGTACAATTTCGCGAAGAAGTGTTAGAGTGGTTAACATAATCCCCGCCCACACCGTTAAGTATCCTCCTCGATATCGGTATCTTTCTACAGTGTTTGGGTCCATAAATCGTGTTCCGCGTTCTCTCCAGATGCGAATCCATGGAGAATCACTCTTCAGACCAAATGGGGACTCATCTGTGAAAAGAACATTTGCCCTCTGTTCGACCGTCCTGTGGCATGTTGACGGCTCCACTCTAGACGTTCCCTTTTGTGAAGACGCGTCAGAGGTACACATAAAATAGGTCTTCGCCAATGAAAGTCACTCTGCCGAAACCTTCTGTACACCGTTTGCCCCGATACAACACGTCCAGTGGATGCTGCGAGATAGATTCCAGTTGCCGTGCAGCAATAAGGCGCTACCGTCGTGCCGTCACAACCAAATAACGGTCCTCTGTTTCTGGTATCACACGTGGCCGGCCCTGATCTGGTATGCGCGATATTGTTTCTCTCTCTTTGAACTGTCACCACACCGAGAAGCAACATAACGATTCGCATTAAGCCATCGGGCCACGTCAGTTTGCGACTGTCCTGCTTCCGTTCTTCCTACGGTCCTCCACTGCAGAGTCTTCTCTGTGTCATACTGCACCGTCTGTGACTGTGATACAGCGATTGTGGTTGAGAGACTACCCGGCAAACACTACCGCCTTTGATAGGTGCCGTGACTTCATGGTTGGCGTGGGTATCCCTTGACTGGAATTCCAATCTTCCACGCAGAACACGATCGTACGGACATCTGTTGACAGTTTGTATGTTTATACCGTGAATTAGACACAGAACGGGGAAATAGCGGTTTGCTGCTTTAATTTTGGACACGATTGTATATTTTAGGCAGGAGGTGCCGCCACATCTCATTCGTATTTGAAAGGAGGTCATATTTCAGAACTGCCAAGAAGTGTTCTGCCTAGAATTGGTAATAAATAAATCTTTGTAACTGCCGGTTTCGATTAACTTCACGTATCATACAGTGGCGTCAAATAATGGTTTTTAATTTTTTATTAGGCGCCAGAGTACAAACATTTCTATACAGACTGTTGTAAATAATTGTATAATATATCTTAGCGGTTTTGAAAATGACTCTTTCCAAACACAATGTAGTGTTTCAAGGAGAGACAGTTTCTTTACTGCGGCATTAAATGCGTTTGTGTTCAACAGGTTTTAAGCAGATGAATTTCCGTGTTTCATAAAATGTTGTTTTCAGTCCGCAACTTGACTGAAATTGCACCCATTTGACGTAAGACGCTTCGCTCTAAATTAGGTAAACCGCTCGGTAGGACGGTGTCCATATTTGTGAACGCGCTACGGTGAATGTGTGAGTAACGGTTCCAACATTCCCACCTGGTGACTGCGCTCGTCCTCACTCCAGTGTGGTAACGCTCTCGGTCGGTCTGTGTGTTGCGAAGTTGGCGCTAGTGAATGTGTAGTACGGTACCTGCAAGCATGCCATCATATCTCAGTGGAACGGAGGGAAACGTGTCCAGTTAGTCGAGCTCTCTAAAGCAACATCATTTACACTGAGGCTATAAAAGTCATGGGATAGCGATAGGCGCATAAACAGAAGGCGGTAGTACCGCGTATTCAAGATAGAAAAGGGCAGCGTTTTGGCTGATTTGTCATTTGTACTAGGTGATTCATGTGAAAAGGCTTCCGACGTTATTACTCCGCACGACTCGAATTAAGTCTTTGAACACAGAATGATAGTTGGAGCGAGACTCGTGGGACATTCCGTTTCATAAATCGTTAGGGAATTCATTATTCCGCGGTCGATAGTGTCGAGAGTGTGCCGTGAATACCAAATTTCAGGCATTACCTCTTACATGAACAACAAGATGACTGACGGCGTTCACTTAACGACCGTGAGTAGCGGCGTTTGCACAGAGTTGTAAGTGCTAACAGCAAGCAACACGGCGTGAAATAACGGCCAAATTCAAAGTGGGACGTCCGACGAACGTATCCGTCAGGACAGTGGGGCGTTAATGGGCTATGGCAGCAGACCACCGTCGCGAGTGCCTCTCCTAATAACCCAACATCGCCTGCAGCGCCTCTCCTGGACCTTAGACGATGAATCGCGATTTCAGTCGCTAAGAGCTTTATATTAGGGTTCGAGCGTGGCGCAGACCCCACGAATGCGTGGACCCAACATGCCAGCAAGACACTGTGCAAGCTGGTGGTGGCTCCATAAAGGTGTGGGGTGTGGTTACATGGAATGCACTGGGTCCTCTGGTGCAAATGAACAGATCGCTGACTGGAAATGGTTATGTTCAGCTACTTGGAGACCATTAGCAGGTATTCACAGACTTCATGTTCAAAAACAACGATGGAATTTTTATGGACAGCAGTGAGTCATCATTGCCACAATTGTTCACTATTGGTTTGAAGAACGTTCTAGATAATTCGAGCGAATGATTTGGCCACCCAGATTGCCCGACATGAATCCCGTCGAACATTTTTGGGACACAATCTAGAGGTCAGTTCGTGCACAAAATCCTGCACCGTCAAGACTTTGGCAATTACGGGCATATATATAGAGGCAGAATGGCTCCAGATTTCTGCAAGGGATTTCCAGCCACTTGTTGAGTCCATGATACGTCGTGCTCCTGTACTACGCCGGGCAAAAGGAGGCCCTACACATCATTAGGAGGTATCCCACGGCTTTTGTCGCCACTAGTGTACTTTAGCACTTTGAGACAAAGAGCAGTATACACTTGCTGTGGTGTCACCGTCAGACACCACACTTGCTAGGTGGTAGCCTTTAAATCGGCCGCGGTCCATTAGTATACGCCGGACCCGCGTGTCGCCACTGTCGGTAATAGCAGACCGAGCGCCACCACACGGCAGGTCTAGAGAGACGTACTGGCACTCGCCCCAGTTGTACAGCCGACTTTGCTAGCGAAGCTACACTGACCGATACGCTCTCATTTGCCGAGACGATAGTTAGCATAGCCTTCAGCTACGTCATTTGCTACGACCTAGCAAGGCGCCGTATTCAATTGATATTTATTATGTGAAGCATGTATCATCAAGAGAGATGTTCTACAATTGTGGATTAAAGTTAAGTATTACATCATCTACGTACTTTATTTGCAATTCTCAAGATATTGTCCTGTTCCAGACCTCACGCCAGTCAGCGTGTAATTAAACGCGTGCATTTCGGCCTCCTCTAGCAACACAGTGTTGGCGCTTCTGCCAACACTACACTTGCTACATAAAAATTGAAGCACCCAGAAAGGAAGGAGTAAACGAAACTAAACTTCACTGATTCATCGAGTTTGTGATGTTATTTCAACAATTAAAATATCGAGTCAGATTTACTTGCAGCTTGGCAGTATGAACCCATATGTCAGCATGGCGTTGCACACCCCTCCCCCCCTCCCTGGCCTGGACGCATAAACTGATTTGATTGGGAAGGGTGTCGTAAAGCGGTCGGTGTATCCTCTAGTGATGCTAGCTGGCCCACAACTGATCCTTGATATACTGGCGCTGGGACGAAGTTGACGTCCGAACTAGTCTCCCACATGTTCTGTTGGAGAGAGAACTACCTCGATATCGCGCTTTAGGTCATAAGGAAACCTTACATTTGTAGACGAGCATTATCCTGTTGAAAAATGGCACCACGGTACTGTCGCATGTGGTAACACACTAGAACGCAAGATGTCCTTGACGTACCGTTGCGGCGTCGCATCCAAGTGCCCCACAAATCTGGACATTACACGATCCGACCAGCTGGCTACGTGGAGGCCTGCAATGGAGACACGTTTCAAACTCTGTATCAGGTTTCGACACAGCTGTCCCACACGGATGCCCAGCATCGCAGTATCCTTCACGGTGTGATCACTCAACCTATGTCGATGGTGTCTAGTTAACGTCGTATCTGCACGGAAGTCATCTAAATCCTCTCCATCTTGTAGCGTTCACTGTAACCCTTCATCAAAATCTATATATGATATCGTTTTTACGTAAGACAAATTTCTGTTTAAAATTATTCCACATTCGTTGCACAGAAAGGGAACCTAATATAGCCCAACATTCAAAAATTTCTATCTGTTTTGGCTATTATTCTAGCAATACTGGGTTATATTTCCAGCCGAAGTGACCCCCCACCCCCATCCCCTTGTGTGAAAAACCATGGACCTTGCCGAGATGGGGTGGCTTGCGTGCTTCAACTATACGGATAGCCGCATCGTAGGTGCAACCAAATCTGTGGATTATCTTTGGTGAGGCCAGACTAATCTCTGGTTCCTGAAGAAGTGCAGCAGCCTTTTCAGTAATTGAAAGGACAACACTCTGGATCACTGACTGATCTGGCCTTATAACGTAAGCCAACATGATTTTGCTATGTTGGTGCTGCGAACGACTGAAAGCAAATGAAAGCAACAGCCGTCATATTGCCCGATGGGATGCTGCTTTACTATGGGGCTTAATAATGACTGCGTCCTTTTGGGTAATGTATACCAGAGGTAAAGTAGTTTCCGCATTCGAACTCCGGGTGGAGGCTATTCGGGAGGATGTTGTCATCAGCGAAAACAAAACGCATTGTAAGGTTTGGATGCAGAGATAAGGTGATTTGCAGGGGATGGACTAGCTTGGAGAGCCAAGTCGTCGAACTGGTAACAACTACTACTACTAAATTATCGTTAATAATGTGAAACGAGGTGATCTTTATTTACTCTCATTTCAGTGACTGGCAAAACGGTGTCGACCGCTAGATTCGTAATAATATTTTAATTTAAGGTACAGAACGGTGGAAGGAGTATATAGAGGGGGAGACTTACTTGAGGGCAATATTACAGAATTCGAAGAGGACGTAGGTGAAGATGAGAGATATTACACTGCGTGAAGAATTTGAGTGAGCACTGAAAGAGCTAAGTCGAAACAAGGCCTCAGGAGTCGACAACATTCCATTAAAACTACTGATAGCCCTGGGAGAGCAAGCCATGACAAAACTCTTCAATCTAGTGAGCAAGATGTATGAGACAGGTGAAATACCCTCAGACTTCAAGAAGAATATAATAATTCAAATTCCAAAGAAAGCAGGTGCCGACAGGTGCGAAAGCTACCTATCAGTTTAATAACTCACGGCTGCAAAATACCAACACGAGTTCTTTACATACGAATGGAAAAACTGGTAGAAGCCGACCTCGAGGAAGATCAGCTTGGATTCCATAGAAATGTAGGAACATGCGAGGCAATACCGACCCTACGACTTCACGTAGGAGATAGGTTAAGGAAAGGCGAACCTACGTATATAGCATTTATAGGCAAAGCTTTTGACAACGTTGTCTGGAATACTCTCTTTCAAATTCTGAAGGTGGCAGGGGTAAAAATAAAGGGGCGAAAGGCTATTTACAATTTGTACAGAAACCAGATGGCCGTTATAAGAGTCTAGGGGCATGAAAGGGAAGCAGTGGTTGAGAAGGGACTGAGACAGACATGGAGCGTACCCCGATGTTTTTCTATCTGTACATTGAGCAAGCAGTAAAGGAAACAAAAGAAAAAATTGGAGCAGGAACTATAATCCATGGGGAAGAAATAAAAGCCCAGAGTTTGCCGATGACATTGTAATTCTATCTGGATAGTAGAAGACTTGGAAGAACAGTTTTACGAAACGGACAGTGTCTTGAAAGGAGGATATAAGATGAACGTCATCAAAAGCAAGACGAGGATAATAGAATGTAGTCGAATTAAATCAGTTGATGCTGAGAGAGGGATCGGTTGGTAGGACACATTCTGAGACATAAAGGGATCACCAATTTAGTACTGGAGGGAAAGGGGGGGGGGGTAATCGTAGAGCGAGACAGAGAGATGAATACAGTAAGCAGATTAAGAAGCATTTAGGATCCAGTAGTTACTCGGAGATGAAGATGCTTGCACAGGATAAAGGAGCATGGAGAGTTGCATCAAACCAGTCTTCGAACTGAAGATAACAGCAGCACAAGAAGAGGCGCACGGATAATTTGTGTTACTTATAGTTGCTAATAGTGTATCCATTAATATAGGGCCGTGTCGTTTGTATTTACTTAGCAGAATTATGAAGTAAATTTGTGGAGGAAGTTGGGTGGTCGACGCAGTAGTGAGAACATTAATTCTAATATTGTAGAATGTTGATGCGAGTGAAGGTAAAAGTAAAATTCGGCTGTAGAAAAGATCCACGACGATTTATATCGCTGTTGTTCATTGCCTGCGGGGAAAATTAGTGTCTAAATATGCGAGCAGCGCTTTCTGCACCTATTCTAAGGCCAGCAGAGGTCGCTTTCCTATTTTCCAGGCCATGTGTGTCCATGGAGTGATGATGTGCCACTTTTACTTCCGCTGCTAGATCCACGGGTTGTCTCGATGAAAGTTTGTAGAGAGCGCACTACCGTCGTGTGCCGATTAGTATTGTCAGTCAGGCCTTAAATGGAAAGCGCTTTCTTCCAAACACATAGTTTGTCATAATAATAATAATAATAATAATAATAATAATGTACATATTGTTTATGATAGTAAACACAGCAAATCAATTCACTATTCGGGATTACGTATTTTGTCAAGTCATACGCCTCCCCAGCACTCTAGTTTCTGTATAAGTTGTAAATAACCTTTCATTCCCTATATTTTATCGCTGTTAACTTCGTAATACCAGAGAGTGCGGTTCATTCCACACTGTCAAAAGCCTCTATAAATCCACAAATGCTGTAAACGAATGTTTGCCTTCTTCAACTTGTCTTCTAAGATTGTCATAGGACCAGTATTGCTTCGCGTTATACATTTCTCCGAAAACTATTACTCCAGGAATTACATAGTGTGTGTATCAAGATGGGGTCAATTTACGAGAGTAAGATCTACTTTATGCTGTTTGAGTCCGCGGCGTACCAGAGACAAAATTCAGAAAAGAAAGACTTTCGCCTGTATAATCTAGTTATCCACAATGAAAGCCGTGATGATAACGTTATTGCAGTCGTGGTGGTGGATTCTTATGTCAGCAGATAACTAGAAGTCCTCTCGGTGCGACGTGCGTAGGCTTACGCGTCCAAAATCTGTTCATGTAAAAGTACACCAATATCTCCAAACGAACTGCTCTACAACCGTGGCCGAAACGTCGGTTTTATTCATTCACTGGTGGGTACGTTACAACGTGGCGCTGCTCTAAACCTAGTAAACTTTTGTTTTAGCCCTCTCGGGTTTTATTATGCCGGTCATTTCCGCTAACAGTCCTGTGGGCGTTCTCGTACCCTGACGTCATTTCGGTTGCGTTTATCGGAAGCACTAGTGTTCCGTTACAGAGCGATAACGCACAGTTGAATGCTGTGTTGCGGGATTCAGAGAACTGTGCAAAAAATCTGCGTATTTGTTTTTGTTCTGCTGTTAACATCGTTCACAGGACCTTCATATGCCAAGCGTTTGATTAGACAGACTACCGATAAATGAGGCTAAATATTGTATGGGCAATGACTACAAGAAAAGAGAAAATCTGAAAATCACGAGTATTTACAGTTGTCATTACGCATAAAAGTGTAATTTTTATTGTTTTGTCTTTTTCCCTGTTACTTCCATAAGAAAGAGAGTTTTGGTTTCAATAAGGTTAGAGCTTCATTCTATAGATTAAGGTGAGAACTCTTTTCAAATTCTCTTGAGTTATGTATTTCCGAATTTGTCTTAAGTAAATTAAGCTTAGAGAATTTTACGTTCTGAGTTATGACACACACAAAAGTTCTATTAATGTGCATAGATGTCACTCCCACGCGAATGTGCGTTATTATCTTACAGTGCAATATTTTTTTTCATCCCGAAATTTATAATGATGCCCACATTTCGTCCACAGTATGGCCCTGGCGCGATCTGCAAATTCAGCTGTAGCTGGGATACGAAAACGACTTCTAACTGAAATCTTTAATCAGTTTTATCTTCACCGATAATCTTTATCTCTGTCACAGTCAGACGTTAATCAATCATACGCCGGGATTTTTCCCGTCACGGCAATACCACCACTGCAAAGATACCGAAGCTGACGGCCTTGTCTGATTTTCATTTCAGATTCATGGCAACGTGGTTATTACCATAAGTGAATGTTACACAAATGTTCGATTTCGTGTGTGATCGTCAGTGTATACGTTATCTACAACTTGTAAAGAAACCAGACTGCAGTTTTTAAGAGTCGGGATCTTAAAATGTATGTAGTAGTTGAGAAAGGAGTGAGGCAGTGTTGTACCCTGCCCCCATTGTTGTTAAAGTTGTACGGCGTGCAAGTAGCAAAGGTAATGAAGGAGAAATTTGGAAAAGGGATCAGGGTTCAGGGAGAAGTCAAAACTTTGGAATTTGGTGAAGATATTGTAACTCTATCAGAGATGGCGAAGGACTTGCAAGATAAATTAAATGAAATAAGTAGTGTCTTCAAAAGAGGTGATAACATAAATACTGTACTAACAAAGAGACGTCCTAAGAAAAACGTTTCCACAAAAAAATCGACGTGTACGGGTGTCGCATTCAGCTTATCGAGTGGTCTTAAAACAGTAGTTCCCAATCTTACGGAGAATGTCACCCGTTGCCCCGAGTACAATCGACTATTAGCTAGTACTCCCCACTCCTCAATATCAACAGCATTACCACCTAGCTAAACATTAATTAAAACACATTTTGTACGCTTTCATTTTTAAAGTGGTGTAACGTAAATCAGTTTTTGTAGGTGTTTTATTAAACCTCGATCTAATGAGTCAATGAAACAATTGGTTCTGCTTATTGCTAACAATTTTTTATAACAACAATAAAGCGATTCTCAATGCATCACAAGAGCTGCCTACAATTCCTTCCAGGAAAGGAAGCTAACTATCCACATTGATGGCAGACACTTGCTTCAAAACATACTTCCTCCGCAGCACTCCTCTTTCTAGCGACGCTTGCTTCACCCACGCCCTGGATCCCCATTTAAAATGAACCATATTAAAATACGTGCACTATTCTTACGTGTACTGTTTTTAAATCACTTGACCGCTGGACTCCTTGCTTCGAAATTAGCAGGATTTGGAAGACTTCAGGCTGCCAGTGCTGTGTCTCTGACCACTGCCAATAAACAAAAATAATAGTAATACAGCGTGGGTCCTGCAACAGTGTAGTAACCTTGCATTATATGTTGTGGTATGCTGTCAATTAGTTCATTTGTTGTTGCGAAGTGAACAGTGAAGCAATTTTAGGTCTATTGCGGGAACTAAATGCAACTCAGAGAAGGCATTTTCATGGAATACTAAGAGTGTATCTCAAATTTTGCTGTTGTAGATGCATATTACAAAGTACAGGATGTCCTTAAAGTCCCTTTACAACTTCAAAATTTTATTACGACGGCAGTTTTTGAAATATTTCAACATCATTTCTTTTATTGTAATCAGTGTTTATAACAGTTTTTTTGGCAGTGTTTAATAGACCTCTATATAGGCGCCTTTGGTTGTACGAAGCGCATGAAGCAGATATTCGATTTCTTGCCGTGTTCGCTGTACCATAGCATCATCAATGGTGGCAGTGGCATTACGAATCCTTTTCTTCAAGTCAGCAATGTCCCGTATCTGTGTTTGATAGGGAGTGATATCTGGTGAACCCCTCCCAATCCGTCTGCCTGGAAATGTTTCATTGAGGAACCGACGAACATACATTCCCCAATGTGGTGGTGCACCATCTTGCTGGAAAATGATAGTTGGTTGCAAGTCAATCAGATGTGGTGCTACATATTCAGTCAGAAGGTCGAGGTAAACATCTGCATCAATTGTTGACTCGTTGAAGAAAAATGGACCAATTATTCGGTTGCACATGATTCCTCACCAAACATTCACTTTTGGACTATCCCTGTGAAGCTCCGTAGTCACGTGGGGGTGTTCAGATCCCCAGATCCTCATTTTGTCCGTTTAATGTCCCAGAAACATGAAAAGTTGCCTCGTCACTGGCACAAACTCGCTTGAGGAATGCTTCATCCTCCGAAAGGCGTTCCAGCATGTTGAGTGAAAAATCTGTCGGTTTGGGCTTGTCATTTGGCTCAAGTGTCTGTAAGAGTTGCACTCTGTAAGCGCACAACCGTAAGTTCTTGTGGAGGACCTTACGCACAGTTGAACGTGGTAGTTACAACAGTCTGGCAGCAGTGCGGATAGACTTCGTAGATGTTCTTGGTCGCCTGCTCCTCTCTTTATCCAACACTGCCCCTCTCTCCATAAATTTTTTGTGCCATGCACGGATTGAAGGGCGCGATGGTGGATCTCTTCCATACTTCATTCTGAAGTTTCGTTGAATCTGAACATCCGATTTTGTCTCAATAAATCAGGACACACATTGTGCCTTCTCTTGAGTTGTTGCCATTTTATAGAGGTTCAGTTCCATCCATCAACAGAGTATCTGAAACACAAAATTTTAGTGTATATAAAAACTTTAGTAAAAAGTGATTACAGAAAAAGAAATTCTGTTAAAATATTTCAACAACTGCTGTTGCAATAAAATTTCACTCTGTGTGTGCAACGGGTATGGCATGTGAGGAAGATGTTGTTCATACATTAATTTCATAAGCTCCACCACATCGTATCATGCGTCAATACTAGTACCACAGTCTTAGGAAATAGCGATAATAGATGAGACCTTTTAAAAACAACTTAGTTTCGTGACCGAAACACAATTGAACCCCCTTTGTTTTTACCTCTCGAAAAATCACATTTTACCCCTCAGGGAGTAATTACCCCCAGATTGAGTACCACTGTCTAAAAATGACGTCTTTTTCCTATACTTAATTGCTTCCCGACGCCGCTTGCAGCTTCGGTAAATTTAGCTCTCAACCGGCTATCTAGAGGACCGGGCTGGATCTGTCTTCCCTTATTCATCGCTGAAGTAACGATTTGCTCGTGTACGAGGTCGTTGGCCCATTCAGGTCGATGAATAATAAAGAGATGTTCGATCCAGCTGGGGAACGTGTAGTTCGCGACACGCCGTTCGCTTTTGTTCTCAAAAGACACGGTTAACGTAGGCGTAGCGAGAAACTGGCGGTCAGGTCTGTTACGTTACTACCATAGAACAGCAGCTGCCTGGTACAACGAATGGATTTAAATGTCATTGTGTAACAGAATTTCTTCCTCAGCTTTATCTCCGTCGGGTTTCCTTCGTTTATTTGTGCGAAGACTCAAAATACTGTATTTTGTCGCAGGATAAAATAGTTTCCCTCTCTGTTTAATACGAATTTAAGACATAGATTATCTTTGCACTCGACGAAAATTTGTTCCCTCCGAAACATTTCCTTGACATCTGTAAACAAGAAAGGCACACGGCGCCGAATCTGATGAGAAAACTGGGTGCTAACAATACTGTGAACTTCAGCAACGGCCGATGTGTGAGCAGACGTCTTGCGCTCGTAGAGGAAGTAAGCCGGAAGTTTAACATTCCATCGACGACGGGGTCATTAGAGACGGAGCACAGGCTCTGGTTGGATAAGGATGGTGACGTTCTTTTTCAGCTGATCTTACGTGATTTAGAGAAACCACAGAAAAGCTGAAACTGGATGGTGGGACAGACATGAACCAGCGCTATCTCGAATGGGAGCCACGTGTCTTTACTGCTGCCCTGTTTCGCTCGATATAGGTCGGAAAAAAAAACACATCAAGAGGTAGGTGGCAGCATGCACTAGAAGTAGTAGTGCCAAAGCTAGGGGAAGAGTGCGCAGAAGTGGATTCGGAGACTGATGGGAGGACAGAGGAATATAAAGAGGACATTTGCCCAAACCTATCTCGCTTGAGGCTGGAATACATTAACGGCGATGGTGGAATAAATTAGGAACAAAACAAAACACAAACGATTATAACTGCAAGACTGTACATTAGATCGTTCATTGTCATCTTGAAACACTAGTTAACTGCCCGATAGTTGTCTCTGAGTCCCAGTTACTGTCTCATCTGTTTCTAAACAGCCGTTTGTTTATTGCCCGTCACACACACACACACACACACACACACCCCAACAAATAAATTTGGTTTACTTCAGTGATCTGTTATGATAACAGTCGCCCCCCCCCCCCCCCCCCCCCCGGGTCGTAATGGCGGATCCACGTTTCATCTGCCGTCACATAACGACATCAAAACTCAGGATTTTTGGGTCGCCAACAAACACGGAACGCGTTATGCGATGCCCGCCACTCAACGTCACAAACGTTATTATGTACCGTTTGATAGGAAATCGCTATGTCGTCAGTCTCTTGAAACGCTTTACTATCTCGGTATAGTGTGGCTCAGTAGTAAAGGCTTGGGTTCAGCTTTGTCAGTTCTCGCATTGTTTCTTGCATCTCTGATTTAATAACGTAAAAAATGTTTGCCCATCTGTGAGTGGGTGTGTCAGTTCATAGCTCGGAGGAAGGGCATGCCACTTCCAGTAGCGTTGCGTCTAGAAAAGTACTGCGGTGTTCAAAGTAACCTTCTGTTTGAAGACAGCTTTACTCACCCAGAATATTACCATTACTCGTAAGTCAGCGCCGCTATTAATTTTATTTTAAGTAATGGCGAGAAGTCTCCATGAACTCTGTTAACTAGACCGCAGTTTAGTTTCATACATACAGAAGTTTTGTCGCTGGAAGACAAACGTCTTCGTGCATTCCTACGAAATATAAGATCTCGATCGATTTACACACCTGCTACAAAAACTGCATTGCATAAGGATGAAAGTTCGAAAAGCTATAACCAGAGCCACAGTCAACGACAAACCTCCTGCGTAACAAAACTTCCCACTATTTCAGAAATATTTATCAGTTTTGTCAATAGATTCACGGGTTTGCCACTGACAATCCCAAAACACAGTCACTGTCTCTCTGTCCGTCCACTCAGGGACTATTAAATTGAGCTGTTTGTTTTTGGAAAATTTGTGGTAAGGTCTTCTGGGACCAAACTGCTGAGGTCATCGGTCCCTAAGGTTTTTTTTTTCTCCGGTCTACTGACTGATTTGATGCGGCCCGCCACGAATTCCTTTCCTGTGCTAACCTCTTCATCTCAGAGTAGCACTTGCAACCTACGTCGTCAATTATTTTCTTGACGTATTCCAATCTCTGTCTTCCTCTACAGTTTTTGCCCTCTACAGTTCCCTCTAGTACCATTGAAGTCATTCCCTCATGTCTTAGCAGATGTCCTATCATCCTGTCCCTTCTCCTTATCAGTGTTTTCCACATATTCCTTTCCTCTCCGATTCTGTGTAGAACCTCCTCATTCCTTACCTTATCAGTCCACCTAATTATCAACATTCGTCTATAGCACCACATCTCAAATGCTTCGATTCTCTTCTGTTCCGGTTTTCCCACAGTCCATGTTTCACTACCATACAATGCTGTACTCCAGACGTACATCCTCAGAAATTTCTTCCTCAAATTACGGCCGGTATTTGATATTAGGAGACTTCTCTTGGCCAGAAATGCCTTTTTTGCCATAGCGAGTCTGCTTTTGATGTCCTCCTTGCTCCGTTCGTCATTGGTTATTTTACTGCCTAGGTAGCAGAATTCCTTAACTTCATTGACTTCGTGACCATCAATCCTGATGTTAAGTTTCTCGCTGTTCTCATTTCTACTACTTCTCATTACCTCCGTCTTTCTCCGATTTACTCTCAAACCATACTGTGTACTCATTAGACTGTTCATTCCGTTCAGCAGATCATTTAATTCTTCTACACTTTCACTCAGGATAGCAATGTCATCAGCGAATCGTATCATTGATATCCTTTCACCTTGTATTTTAATTCCACTCCTGAGCCTTTCTTTTATTTCCATCATAGCTTCCTCGATGTACAGATTGAAGAGTAGGGGCGAAAGGCTACAGCCTTGTCTTACACCCTTCTTAATACGAGCACTTCGTTCTTGATCGTCCACTCTTATTATTCCCTCTTGGTTGTTGTACATATTGTATATGACCCGTCTCTCCCTATAGCTTACCCCTACTTTTTTCAGAATCTCGAACCGCTTGCACCATTTTATATTGTCGAACGCTTTTTCCAGGTCGACAAATCCTATGAAAGTGTCTTGATTTTTCTTTATCCTTGCTTCCATTATTAGCCGTAACGTCAGAATTGCCTCTCTCGTCCCTTTACTTTTCCTAAAGCCAAACTGATAGTCACCTAGCGCATTCTCAATTTTCTTTTCCATTCTTCTGTATATTATTCTTGTAAGCAGCTTCGATGCATGAGCTGTTAAGCTGATTGTGCGATAATTCTCGCACTTGTCAGCTCTTGCTGTCTTCGGAATTGTGTGGATGATGCTTTTCCGAAAGTCAGATGATATGTCGCCAGACTCATATATTCTACACATCAACGTGAATAGTCGTTTTGTTGCCACTTCGCCCAATGATTTTAGAAATTCTGATGGAATGTTATCTATCCCTTCTGCCTTATTTGACCGTAAGTCCTCCAAAGCTCTTTTAAATTCCGATTCTAATACTGGATCCCCTATCTCTTCTAAATCGTCTCCTGTTTCTTCTTCTATCACATCAGACAAATCTTCACCCTCATAGAGGCTTTCAATGTATTCTTTCCACATATCTGCTCTCTCCTCTGCATTTAACAGTGGAATTCCCGTTGCACTCTTAATGTTACCACCATTGCTTTTAATGTCACCAAAGGTTGTTTTGACTTTCCTGTATGCTGAGTCTGTCCTTCCGACAATCACATCTTTTTCGATGTCTTCACATTTTTCCTGCAGCCATTTCGTCTTAGCTTCCCTGCACTTCCCATTTATTTCATTCCTCAGCGACTTGTATTTCTGTATTCCTGATTTTCCCGGAACATGTTTGTACTTCCTCCTTTCATCAATCAACTGAAGTATTTCTTCTGTTACCCATGGTTCTTCGCAGCTACCTTCTTTGTACCTATGTTTTCCTTCCCAACTTCTGTGATGGCCCTTTTTAGAGATGTCCATTCCTCTTCAACTGTACTGCCTGCTGCGCTATTCCTTATTGCTGTATCTATAGCGTTAGAGAACTTCAAACGCTTCTTCCTGACTAATGTCTAGAACTTCAGCCTACTCTTCATCACTACTATATTGTGATCTGAGTCTATATCTGCTCCTGGGTACGCCTTACAATCCAGTATCTGATTTCGGAATCTCTGTCTGACAATGATGTAATCTAATTGAAGTCTTCCCGTATCTCCCGGCCTTTTCCAAGTATACCTCCTCGTCTTGTGATTCTTGAACAGGGTATTCGCTATTACTAGCTGAAACTTGTTACAGAACTCAATTAGTCTTTCTCCTCTTTCATTCCTTGCCCCAAGCCTATATTCTCCTGTAACCTTTTCTTCTACTCCTTCCCCTACAACTGCATTCCAGTCGCCCATGACTATTAGATTTTCGTCCCCCTTTACATACTGCATTACCCTTTCAATATCCTCATACACTTTCTCTATCTGTTCATCTTCAGCTCGCGACGTCGGCATGTATACCTGAACTATCGTTGTCGGTGTTGGTCTGCTGTCGATTCTGATTAGAACAACCCGGTCACTGAACTGTTCACAGTAACACACCCTCTGCCCTACCTTCCTATTCATAACGAATCCTACACCTGTTATACCATTTTCTGCTGCTGTTGATATTACCCGATACTCATCTGACCAGAAATCCTTGTCTTCTTTCCACTTCACTTCACTGACCCCTACTATATCTAGATTGAGCCTTTGCATTTCCCTTTTCAGATTTTCAAGTTTCCCTACCACGTTCAAGCTTCTGACATTCCACGCACCGATTCATAGAACGTTATCCTTTCGTTGATTATTCAATCTTTTTCTCATGGTAACCTCCCCCTTGGCAGTCCCATCCCAGAGATCCGAATGGGGGACTATTGCGGAATCATTTGCCAATGGAGAGATCATCATGACACTTCTTCAATTACAGGCCACATGTCCTGTGGATACACGTTACCTGTCTTTAATGCAGTGGTTTCCATTGCCTTCTGCATCCTCATGTCGTTGATCATTGCTGATTCTTCCGCCTTTAGGGGCAATTTCCCACCCCTAGGACAAGAGAGTGCCCTGAACCTCTATCCGCTCCTCCGCCCTCTTTGACGAGGCCGTTGGCAGAATGAGGCTTATGCAGGAAGTCTTCGGCCGCCAATGCTGATTATTTATCAAAATTTAGGCAGTGGCGGGGATCGAACCCGGGACCGAAGACGTTATTGATTATGAATCAAAGACGCTACCCCTAGACCACGGGTGCCCTCCCCTAAGCGCACACACTACTTAATCTAACTTGAACTAACTTACGCTATGGACAACACACTCACCGATGCCCGAGGGACGACTCGAACCTCCGACGGGGGCAGCCGCATGAACCGTGATGTTTGTTTATTTCACAATTTATCTCCCTGACAGGATGAACTTGCAAATCTAAGTTCGCTGTTGACAGAACGAAGCAACAGACCACATGTCTTTTGTGACTGAGGATCTTTCCCATTCCCTCACTTAGCCCTAGATTTTCCAGTTGCTGCGCTCAGTGATGAGATAGAAGGCCGCGTATCAACGGAAGCGACGCTTTATTTTTGACAGCGAGAGAGAGAGAGAGAGAGAGAGAGAGAGAGAGAGAGAGAGACCTTTTCCTCATTGTCGAAAGATATCCGTGTATGCATATCCGCTCCCATATGTAACACATGATCAGCTTCCTTTTGCGACAATGTTGATTGCATACTACGACATTGTCGGATCAGTATTCTATTTTTTCAAAAAACTGTGTAATAGCGTTAAGAAGATTCATAATTTCATAAAAAAGCTGCAGTTATTCCATGTTTCGGCAGAAACTGCGAACATTAACCACACAGCATCATAATAGCAATCCTCTGCACACAGTCACTAGTTGAAAAAACCTTGTTTTCATATCTTTGTTTATGAAACAAGAAGTGCGTCCATGAACACCCATTGTGTAAATGGGATGTTGTCGGTGATTAGAACTCGTTTATTGTCATTTAATTTGAGTATTTCGTTGTAGCTTTCACTTCGTAAACATTGCCGTTGTCCTATTTCACAGTTACTGTTTAAGCACTAGTACTTTCCTGTCTGCCCGGGATCGGTCGTCTTCACCACCAGATTCGTTATTCCATGACCAGCGATAGCATTCGTTGGTACACAGAATGTGTTTTAGTGGCGTGTACTTGTTTCTACTTCTACTGTTTGGTGAACGAGAGGCAGCCGCACTGGTTGTTACTTGGATTAAAATATCCTATTTTGCGTTGTTCACTACTGCACGGTTTCGCTCTTGTATCCATTTGCAAGTGCCCTAATTACATATTAAAATAGCATAGCTAAAATACAAAAACAACAAGGCTTTCTAGATCACTCAATTTCGTTTAGTTATATTGTACAACAGTAAAATGCAGTGCGTTGACTTAGTATGCAATGAAATTAAACACTCTCGACCAGCTGGCCCCGAGAGAAACTTGAACGACTAGATATACGCTGTGAAAAAAAGAAAAACACGCTAATTTCGTGTAGTTGCAACTACAGAGCGAAAATACCGTCAGGAATTGTAAAACAGCTACAGTCAATATGGTCACGCAATTGAAGAAATTATACGCAGTATGTCGTACAAATAATACTAAAATAATCTTTGTTCTACGAAAGTGGCAAATGCATGAATGAATGTCTGGAAAGGAAACGAAACGAGGATCAGTATTTCTTTGTTCTATATGCAGTGTTCGTAGTAACTCATATCTACCTTTCCCGACATTATGTGCAGGGTGTCCCAGAAGGAACCGTCAGTATTCAGGGATGTGACGATTATTCAAAGCAAAAAAACGTATAGCAAACATCGGCTCTAAAATGAATGAGCACTTGTTCAGTAGAAAAGATGTTTTGCGCAGTATCGAAGATGCAGTGTTCATAGCTCTTAAGGCATGCATTGTAGAGCCCATTTTTGTTTCGAATGATCGTTCCTGCCATATCCCTGTATATCGACCACTCCTCCTGGGACGCTCTGAATATCTGTTTCTCCCTCATGAGTACCTGAACGTTATAAAATCTCTGCTGTTTTTTTTATATCATGTGCAGAGGACTTAACACGTGCCACTTTCAGAAATGCTGAAATTACCTACTACGGAAGATCAGGAAATACCTATTTTTTTTTACCAAAGACAAGAGCGTGGTTTTCAGTGCGTCAGCTGTCCTTTCTTACATGTACACCGAAAGACGTATTTCCGCAGGTATTGCGCACGCAAAAGCGTGCAGGGGTATTTGTGAAGCGCGTACAGATTCCTACGGTGACAAAACAATAAGAAGAACCGAAATAACATGTACCATTACAAAAAGTCAGTTAGTCACCCGAAGTCAGGGTGAGCGCGGGAAATGCAGTCGTATTAAATTTCGTATAGATGCGCGCGCACCCACACCGGGTATAGTGTAGAACTACGCGGGGCTACACCTTGCGTTTACCGGAGCACTGAACTTTAAAAAAGGTTCAGCTCCCGTCGTTTACACTCGCGATGTTTTTATTCAGAAAATGTATTCGCTGTACCCGTGCCTTCTCGCCAAGGATGTAGCGACCCAAGCATCCCTCCCTATCCCCCTACCTTCCCCTTCCCCATTCCCATAAAAAAATCACAAATATCGTCCCCTCCATCCTTCCCGGTACGTCGGCGGCAGCTGCAGAGGGCCCACACACGTCCGCCGTATCCTGTTTATTTAGACGGCGCAGAGCTTGGCTTAGCAGTCTTCCATCCTACCGTCAGAGTTCACTTCTTGGTACTAGCTCCACTGCAGAAATCTGCTGCTCTGATAAACTTGCCACCATTTCTCTTATTGCCGTTTTCATTGTTTTTGAAATACAACCGTCTCCGCGATTGCAGTGTTTTTCCAGTATTAGTCGCCGGTTAACCGGATCTGCTGCCGAGCTCTAATTTTGATCTTCCGACTACAATGCTCCTTCCGGTTATCTAACGAACTATCGTAGGAGGCGATGAGGAAACGGATGACCTGGTCATTTGACGAAAGATAGCCGACGGTCATGGACACTGCGTGTTTCAATACACACTGTTTGTCATGTACCGAAGCTAGTGATTTGAAGTTTGTATTTTTGAGCGATGACGAAAGGAAGATAGGATCTACGAGGGTAATCCCAAAAGTAAGGTCTCCCATTTTTTTTATAAGTACATAGACCTGTTTATTTCTACAATGGTTTACATCAGTTTACAACTTGAACATTTAGCTATTTTTCGACATAATCACCATTTCTGTCGATGCATTTTTGTAGACGCTGTGACAGTTTTTTTTATGCCCGTGTAATACCAGCTCGCCGCCATGCTGTTCAGAAAGTTATGAACCTCTTCTTTCACCTCGTCGTTGGAGCTGAATCGCTTTCCGGCCAAACGCTCTTTTAATCTAGGGGACAGGTGATAGTCACTGGGCGCCAAGTCAGGACTACGTGGTGGGTGGGTGATTATGTTCCACTGAAACTGTTGCAGGAGAGCAACGGTTTGCCGAGCGATGTGTGGGCGAGCGTTGTCATGGAGAATGTGTACGCCCTTGCTCAACATTCCTCTTCTCCGGGTTTGAATTGCCCGTTTGAGTTTTTTCAGAGTTTCACAGTACCTGTCAGCGTTAATTGTGGTCCCTGCGCTTCAGCTCTGACGACGAGGTGAAAGAAGAGGTGCATAACTTTCTGAACAGCATGGCGGCGAGCTCGTATGACATGGGCATACAAAAACTGGCACAGCGTCTACAAAAGTGCATCGACAGATAGCTAAATGTTAAAGCTGTAAACTGATGTAAACCATTGTAGAAATAAACAGGTCTATGTTCTTTAAAAAATAGAAGACCTTACTTTTGGGATTACCCTCGTGTAAGAGGGAAGAACCAAAGAAAAGCTATACAAGGTATTTGAAGGCGAAGTGTCGCATATTATTACAGGAGGCAGTATTGATAAAAACTGCAAGAAACTAGTATCTGTTGAGGTACGGTCTGTTTCACTTGTGACGAGTGATGCGCATGTTATTTACATATGAGGCAGGATTCACAAGAGATGGCGTAGTAAATTACAATTATACGCACGTGTCAGCAGTGCAAATCGTCTAGGAATCTTCGGTATCAGTGTATGAACAGGAATTGTCATGACATGTCACAGGGCCATATATTCTGCCAAACAGATTAACAGGCGTTGCGTTTCACAGCTTTCTGTGCAATGAAATGGAAAACGTTACCCTGCAGAAAGACGACGACTCTGGTTTATACGGGACGGGGCATCATCCAATCACGCAGCCGTGCTACAGTAGTTCGAGGAGCATGATGGTGAACTCACTTTGATGTCTTGGTCAACAAATTCGCGTTATCTGAACCCCATGAAAGACACCAGGTACGCTTTCTATCGCCTAATCCGCACCCACGAACCACTGATCCGTAGTCTACAAACCACTGATCCGTAATTTACTGGGAAATGCGTGTCTGGTGCGTAGACGTCAGATGCAACATATGTTCGGAAAAATACCAAAGACAATTCGAGTCGGTGCCACACAGAATCCCTGCGCTACTGTATTCGGTTTCAAAGGAGAACGCTGTTAAGCAAGTGGTCATAGTGTTTTGGATCATCAGTGAAGTTTGTTTGGATCCGAAGTAATCGTCAGAATGCTCTATTTAGCAGGTAGCATGCCATGCCGAAAGAACGTGCGCAGACGAACCGCTTCCGCTGTACACTCACAGTAGAACACGTATTCTGCATAGATGTGTGTTGCAGAGCTATGGCTGCCGACTTCCGAACGCTGTTTCTGATTGAAACATAGCATGTTTCCTTTTCTTTCCTGTTGAAGGCTCACAGAGGGCCACTTTTAAGTGTATAGGATGGTCAGGAACTGACTGAAAAGTTTGTAAGGGTGTTGCAGGATTGGTTTTCCTGGGAAATTGTTGTTAAGGAAAAAAGTTCGATACGTTGCGCCGTTTCCGATTTAATTAACATTGAAGTTGGCAAATCAGACCTTTATGCACGCAAATTTAAGCGACCCGCCGGAGACAGTATGGCCAGACGTGTTTGTCGTTTGGTTTCCTAAAGCCGAACAAGAGAGCGATATAAAATTGGACATGAGACGGTAGTAAGGATCAAACCCGAGCCAAAGACTGAGCAGTCTCGTGCGCTGTCATCTATGCTATGAGAGCAACTACTTGGCGGGCCGCTTGAATTTGCGAGCCAACTTGACTAACTTCAATGCTAATTCAATTGCAAACGGCGCAACGTATCGAGTTTTTACTAACAATTATTTCCCTGCACAACCTACCCTGCAGCACCCTTACAAGCTTTTCACGCTATTCCTTACTGCCCAGTATAAATCTGCACGAAGCTTTCTCCTGCACTCAGTCTCAGCTGTTATGCTGCCCTTTCCGTAGTTGAATTTTTAATCTGTTTTATCTTGGAAACTTAACCATTTCTTATAATGTGTTTATTTTTGGCCCTGTCTACTGCCTCCACATTAATGACAGTTTCGTCCAGACCTTTGTTCATTCGTAAACGTGCTACGCCGGATAAGTTTGAACATGAACAATAATCGTGTTCAAAATGGTTTAAGTGGCTCTGAGCACTATGGGACTTAACATCTGAGGTCATCAGTCCCCTAGAACTACTTAAACCTAACTAACCTAAGGACATCACACATATTCAGCCCGAGGCAAGCAGTCGCGCGGTTCCAGACTGAAGCGTCTAGAACCGCTCGGCCACACCAACCGGCGTAACTGGTGTGGAATGCCTTCTTCGGTACTGTTGTGGTTAGAGAAGCTGTTGGACAGAGAGAATTAAATACCACACTGCTACCGGATAACCAGTACAGAACTGAGTCCCTTCCGAGACTATATAACGTAATAAAGTTCCACCGTCGTATATCTGTCTGTGGTACATTACGCGATTTCCAAAAAGCACACCGATCCCAGTGTCTAAAACTTCGAATTACATTGTTATTGCGTCATGTGGATTGTGCATGCTGTTTACGTACGCTGTGAACAGTTCTCTCTGTTGACGTTAATTCTCCTGTAGACAGCACTCTTATTACTGACTGCTCGTGCAGCACCGAGTGGAAATGGCCTGAGCTTACCGTTAGCCGCTGGCCACGTCAGTAACGAACGTGTTATTGCCTCCGGAATCGATCCATTATCACTTTAATAACCTTTATCGGTAGCTAACAAGAGTCGCTCTGTTATCTGAAAGCTGAGCGCCATGCTGGGGCAGTAATTATTTTTAGTGGGCCGTAGACGCCATCGACGGAATTCAGAGCACACACTATCTGCCGCAGAGTCATTTAGTTCAGATGGTGAAAGAAGATAGAGTTGCAGTGGAACTTCTAGAGGTTAGTATAGTTTTACGGCTCGGTAATCGAGGAAGCGTGTTTTTGTCTGCGAAGCGCTAGGGCAAGGCTTAAGACGCTTCTGCTGTCACAGAAGAGGTCACGTTTCGTCTCGTGCACTCAGCCCTCTCTACAGACACGCAGGAAGATAAGGCTTTCACGTCCTGTCGATGGCGGGAGCGTTAGAGACGGGTCAGAAGCTCGGACTGAAAAAGCGAAGGGCTGCGGTATTTTCAAAGGAACCGGCGCGGCATTCATTGAAAACCTGAATATGGATGCGGCGGGTGCGGAATAGGACCCGGTCCTGCGTTAAAAACCTCAACATGTCGCTAAGTTTTATTGACTTGTGACGATAGAGCGATCAGTGCTCTCCATGCGAATTTTCTTTCCACTAAGAAGAAGAAGAAGAAGAAGAAGAAGAAGAAGAAGAAGTAGTTACAGATAACATTCTCAATGGTCATTATTTATATAAAAAATTAAATACCTCGTTCAGCAATGTTTGATTTATTCTTCAGACTCAAGTTATCCGTTCAGTTTAAGATTGTCTACTTACGTAGCTGCAGATGAGTCATTACGGCACTAACTCTATGGTTTCCGTTTCAGTTGTCCATCTAAGGCTAGGTTGCTACAGCGCTCCATTCCTGACTCACGCCAGATGCCCTCTTCATTTCGGCATAACTGCTGTATCCTATATCAACGATATGCCTTATACACTCGTATCTAGGACAAAAACCCCTTCGGCTCGTTTTCAGCAACTAATCCAGTCATAAACGGTATGCCTTCGCCGCATTACGTTGTTTATTACACATTCTTTCTTTCCCCTTGAATCATACATATTTTCTGCCCATCCATTTAATGTAAGCAAACTGCGTGTGGTGTTTCGCATAATATACAGATGTTTGCAAAAAAGTATCACTTATCTAAGGAAGAAGTAGTGGTATAAACTAAAAGAAAATTTCGGAAAATTACGTGTCCAGAAACCATTACTTTCTGAGATACGGCCTGTTTTAAAAGCTCGAATCCTCCCTCGTATATATATATATATATATATATATATATGTGTGTGTGTGTGTGTGTGTGTGTGTGTGTGTGTGTGTGTGTGTGTGTGTGTGTTGTCCTTAGCGTAAGTTAAAGATAGATTCAGTAGTGTATAAGCCTAGGGACCGATGGATGACCTCAGCAGTTTGGTCCCATAGAAACTTAAAAAAGAAAATCATGGAGGTGAGCCACCACGATCTTTTCAGTGAAGGTTTATGGGCAGAAATTGTCGGTGACAGACTCATAGCCCCATAGACTTTACCAAACATATTAATAGAAGCTTATTGTCATCGATTTATCTTATTTATACGCGATGAATTACCATCGCTATTGGAGAACGTTACATTTGCAGAAAGACAACAAATGTGATATCTGCATGGCCGGCCGGAGTGGTCGAGCAGTTCTAGGCGCTACAGTCTGGAACCGCGCGACCGCTGCGGTCGCAGGTTCGGATCCTGCCTCGCGCATGGACGTGTGTGATGTCCTTAGGTTAGTTAGGTTTAAGTAGTTCTAAGTTCTAGGGGGCTGATGACCTCAGAATTTGAATCTCATAGTGCTCAGAGCCATTTGAACCATTTTTTTATATATGCATGACGGCGCACCACCCCATTTTCAGCGGGTCGTGTAAGATTACCCCACCGCAAAGTATGGGCGATGGATTGGTCGAGGTGGTCTGGTAGCTTAGCCTTCGCGCTTACCGGACCTGAACCGTTGTATTTCTGGCGATGGGGACATTTAAAAGCATTGGTGTATACAAATTTCATCGACAATGTGCAGACGTGGAACCAGTGAGTGTAACGTAAAGCGAATGGAGCCACGTTTATTTGAGTGTGTACGTGATTCACTATGATGAAAGACTGAAGAATGTGTTAGCATGCGTGCTAAACAAGTGCGACATAGCATGTAGTGTCTGCTTCTAGGTAAAGCCGACATCTCTAGAGTCATAAAGATGCACGTGGGCGGAGAGCTGGTGACGTCACAGCGTGGAATTCCACATTCCATTATACTGAGGAGCGTGAAATAAAGAACCTGGCATGTCAGGTATTTCCAACGCAACCAATAAGTTGCGACATTCTTTTACGTCACAAGCAGAACATAGGAGCCGCCATATTCGATGCCGTTAAACATCGTATTTGGAGGGATTTCTTTCTCATAGGGTATATGGTATGAATACAGGGTGTTACAAAAAGGTACGGCCAAGCTTTCAGGAAACATTCCTCACACACAAAGATAGAAAATATGTTATGTGGACATGTCTGGAAACGCTTACTTTCCATGTTAGAGCTCATTTTATTACTTCTCTTCAAATCACATTAATCATGGAATGGAAACACACAGCAACAGAACCTACCAGCGTGACTTCAACACTTTGTTACAGGAAATATTCAAAATGTCCTCCGTTAGCGAGGATACATGTATCCACCCTCCGTCGCATGGAATCCCTGATGCGCTGATGCAGCCCTGGAGAATGGCGTATTGTATCACACCCGTCCAAAATACGAGCACGAAGAGTCTCTACATTTGGTACCGGGGTTGCGTAGACAAGAGCTTTCAAATGCCCCCATAAATGAAAGTCAAGAGGGTTGAGGTCAGGAGAGCGTGGAGGCCATGGAATTGGTCCGCCTCTACCAATCCATCGGTCACCGAATCTGTTGTTGAGAAGCGTACGAATACTTCGACTGAAATGTGCAGGAGATCCATTGTGCATGAACCACATGTTGTGTCGTACTTGTAAAG
The DNA here is from genome assembly GCF_021461385.2 of Schistocerca piceifrons. NCBI lineage: Eukaryota > Metazoa > Arthropoda > Insecta > Orthoptera > Acrididae > Schistocerca > Schistocerca piceifrons. Next base: position 277,300,792 of record NC_060142.1, read on the forward strand.
GCACGTGTTCTAGCAGCACAGGTAGAGTATCCCGTATGAAATCATGATAACGTGCTCCATTGAGCGTAGGTGGAAGAAACTAAAATGAGCTCTAACATGGAAATTAAGCGTTTCCGGACACATGCCCACATAACATCTTTTCTTTATTTGTGTGTGAGGAATGTTTCCTGAAATTTTGGCCGTACCTTTTTGTAACACCCTGTATAAACTGTTACAAAGCAGCAGCAAACTGGGGTCCTGGAAAACTCATCGCTTTAGATACGATTTCTTACGATAAAATGACATGAAATTACACATTAGTAAGCAATGGTTTCCTGTAGGTGATGGTTTTGGTGTTAGAACTTGAGCGCTACGAAAGTATGCCATTCGAATGTTACGCACAATGATGGTCTACCAAAAGAGTATCTTTTTAAAATAATTTGCACATTAAATATCAAATAATAACAGTTGTGGATACAGTGTATGCCATATGCGGAGGTCCTGCTGTTATGTTGAAACTGTAGCGCAGTCAGTAGCGTCGTGAGCTTCAAGTGTTTTGAAGGAGGAGGTAGCAGTTTCGCGTCTACATGTTTCAAACTATGATTGACTTTCGGTTTTCTCAAAGATTGTGGGTGTATCTTAATCATTTAATAGAAGCAATATCTCAAAAGTGTATTATTTGTAATAAGTAATGTACACACATTAAAAAAATTTTTGCATCACCCCACTTCCCAGCACCCCGGAAGATAGACTTTGACTGCGGATATTGTATCACAGACACAGTCCCTTTGGGGGGTCCGACAGCCGATCAGTTCTAGTCATTCCACCAGGAAGGAGATACACGCCTCCTATTTTCCGTAGTTCAACCATGCATTGACGGTCAATACCGCGGTTCGATCGCGTCCGCATTGTTACTTTGTGCAAGGAAGGTCTCTCAACAAGGGAAGTGGCCCGGCATCTGGAAGTGAACCAAAGCGATGATGTCCGGACTTGGAGGAAATACAGAGAGACAGGAACTGTCGATGACATGCCTCGCTCAGGCCGCCCAAGGGCTATTACTGCAGTGGATGACCGCTACCAACGGATTATAGCTCGGAGGAACCCTGAAGCAGCGCCACCATGTTAAATAATGCTTTTCGTGCAGCCACAGGACGTCCTGTTATAACTCAAACTGTGCACAATAGGCTGCATGATGCGCAACTTCACTCCCGACGTCCACGGCGAGGTCCATCTTTGCAAGCACGACACCATGCAGCGCGGTACAGATGGGCGCAACAACATGCCAAATGGACTGCTAAGGATTGGCATCACGTTCTCTTCACCGATGAGTGTCGCATATGCCTTCAACCAGACAATTGTCGGAGACGTGTTTGGAGGAAACCCGGTCTGGCTGAACGCCTTAGACACACTGTCCAGCGAGTGCAGGAACGTGGGGGTTCCCTGCTGTTTTGGGGTGGCACTAAGTGGGGCCGACGTACGCCGCTGTTGGTCATGGAAAATGCCATAACGGCTGTACGATACGTGAATGCCAACGTCCTACCGATAGTGCAACCGTATTGGCGAGGCATTCGTCTTCACGGACGACAATTCGCGCCCCCACCGTGCACATCTTGTGAATGACTTCCTTCAGGATAACGACATCGCTCTACTAGTGACCAGCGTGTTCTCCAGACATGAACCTTATCGATCATGCCTGGGATGGATTGAAAATGGCTGTTTATGTTCGATGTGACCCACCAACCACTTTGAGGGATCAACGCCGAATTGCCGTTGAGGAATGGGCAATCAGGACCAACAGTGCCTTGATAAACTTGTGGATAGTATGCCACGACGAATACAGGCATGCCTCAATGGAAGACGGCGTGCTACTGTGTATTAGAGGTACTGGTGTGTATAGCGATCTGGACCACCACCTCTGAAGGTCACGTTGTATGGTGGTATAGCATTCAGTGTGTGGTGAGCAATAAAAAGGGTGCAAATAATGTTTATCTTTATTCCAATCTTCTGTACGTGTTCCGGAACTCTCGGAACGGGTGATGCAAAACTTTTTTTGATGTGTGTATTTGCTGAAATTCTTGTTGCAAAGGCCAACGACTGGTATGTTTCCTTCGTGGCCAGATAACGTTAGTGTCGGTATACCTGTGACAGTCGACACTAGTTCCACTCTGGGCCCATTTGGTATTACGAAACTTCCTGTAAAATGTATATAACTATTCAGGGTTTATGGACTGGCTCATGCTTTCATTTTTTTCCAGTGACGGTGAGCAGCTTCAAAAAATTCTCTTCCATTCGAATGAAATTACGCAACGAATCTCGATCTAAAAATCTGTGATAAAGTACGTTATTTCAGAGTGTTGGTGGTCAATGCAACGTCGGGAATAAGGATGTTATCATTTGACACCATCCCTTAACTGTATTCAATTTAAAACTGAAAATGGGGATGACCGTTTAATTGTGTTACAGATCGTTGTACAGCATTCTGTAGTGTTCCTCTGCAAGCAGTTCGCTGTTAAAGCCATCAGGAAGGCCATAATCATCTTCGCGATTTTGTTCGCTCTTCTTCGGTAATAGCTAACAGAGTTAATGCAGCTATTTTCCGCGCGTCCGTTTTCGTAAAGAAAAGGTGCTGCTTGCGAGCTGTACAAAGCCGTCAACGGCCGCTGGAGAGCGCTGAGAGCGAAATACCACGTTAACCGGCTCGTTCCGTGTGTCGACGGCGCGACCTCGTGGGGTCATTTGTCCCGTTCGTGACCACGTCAACGTTAGCTGCTTCGTCCCGTGAGAGAACTGCTTAACAGACAGATGGGAATGGGAGAACAGATTGGCCCGTGTCTCAACAGCTATTGGTTTCCGGTCATATAATTGTAGGAACTTACGTTCTGGCACTGACCAATACTAGCTTCTATAGGAATATGTGACAGTTTTTTTTAAGACACCCTTTATAGGCGACAACTGTCGCTGGAGAGCGTTGCGGTCAAATCAGGATGGGTAACACGTTGCGTGTGATGTAGTTGTGCGTTCCAGAGCCTCCATCAACCAAGCTTGCCTGCTTCAGTTTAAAACATCCCGTGTGAGGACGACATTAGTGTTGCATCTGCTGAACTGAGAATGTAAATAGCGGAAGCAAGGATTGAGAGCCGGGCTGTTGGCGGGAAGCATGCTTCGCTGCGAGGATAGGGGAGTGTGGTCTGAGCTAGGCAGAGGCAGGGCGGGGCAACCTCAACAGCTGCTCTTCTCCTCTCGTCTGCTCCCCTCGCTTGGCCCCGTCTTGACCCGCCCAGACGCAGCTGGCGTCCCAGTGTAGCTCTGCCATATGGCGGGCACACTCCACACTGTGGTCACCACATCGCACACCACGCACCAGTGTACACGTCAAACAGTCTACATCCACCACCTCACAGTAGGCCGGTTGCACGCACCGCGGATTTCTCCTCCGCGGTCAACTGCCCTTCGCCGCCGTTCCAACAGTAATGCACTAAAGTAAAGTAGAGCTTGCTCATCAAGGCGAAAAACAAACTAGCGGTAAATTTTCCATCAATAGCGGCTGTGAGACCGTGGGCTGCCACTGACGCCCAATTAGTGGCGAACGTTACCAAATGCGTGGTTATACACACTGCGGTTTTTCTAGCTTCCAGAGCGGTTTTTATGCCGTCGAGAGTAGTTTCGATCAGTATGAGTTGAGCTTTCGTGAGTGTACACAGTTACTGTTTTTTTTTCCTGCCGCAAACGTCAATAATACGGATAATGAAAATTTAATTTAATTAATCCAAACATGTCCTGTTTTGCGGAATAACACCCTAGACATATTCAAGGGCCGGGGCCCTACCAGAAAGGCTTGGCGTGGAATTTGCCTGGGAATTCGTAGCGACTTTGATGTGTTGGACGAAAAAGAGAGAGATGCTTTTGGTAATTTAATACGTATTTTCACAGATATGTGTTAGAAGAAATTCGATTCAGAGCTTCTGGAAGAAATAGTTTTCACACTTTGTAGCGTCCACGGAATATTTACACTGCATGCTTTATTTATTTCAATAGTGAAGTGTTTTATTTGTTTGCTAATAAATGTTACTGGAAAATCAGTAACAGTATCAAGTTTTTTTAAAGTTTTATTATCTTTGCAACTTACTTCTAGTGATAAAATAGTAGAGGAGAAAAAGTTCTGTATTGGGATGCTTGTGTTCAGTACGAAAGCAGCCAATTATCTGTTGCCGACGTCACGTCTTTCGAAATGTCCTTATATCTTGGACATATGCCAGGAAACTCTTCCTACACTAGAAACAAAGTATTAACATAGAATGTTTCTCAAATTGTTTGCTTTAGGGCCTACGCTTGTTATATTCCTTCCTTAAATATCTTCCATCCCTAGAATTGATGTTGTATCCTCAACCTTTTATCCAGCTCTATCTCTAACATAATTATGAAGAATATCGCAGTCTTTGCAGTGTCGTCAGCAAGTTGTCGTTAAACATTTAATGGTCGAGTATTCTCCACTTGATGCTGAGGATACCAAAAGCGCATGTTGCGCAATTCTTGCTCGGGGCAATCGAGAGTTGAAGATTTGCTTGTCGACTGTTCAATGTGTTCAAGCATAAGGCCTTAGTAGATGTTTATGTAGTCCAAATGTTGCATCACCGACCGAAGAAGTCGCACCTTTGACTTTTTGTACCTGTTAGGCACTTCTCACCAAGTAGTTTTTTGAACTGCTTTCTATTAATTTTCACAGCTGCGTCTGTTCAAACATCGACGAGTCATAATCTTTTGCATAGCTACCGATATGCATGTGAACAAAACGGTATTTACTGTCTGTAACACGCATTAAAACAATTAAGGAGTACACGTGTACGAATATCAATTTGTATCCAATTTTCATAATTCCGTGGCGTGTCGTTTTTTGTCTTGGAGTGTATGAGGAACACGTAAAATCAGTGTAGGGAATGCAATGGAAGACGTAGGCAGGGTCCCGTCATTATGCGGTGAATTTATAAAGAAACGAGGTTACTAGACGCTAGCGCGGCTAATGATAAAGCAGTGCTCTACCATTAGGATTGCTACTCCAGTAAACATGACAGCAGGCATCGAACGAATAAAAAGACGCGCTTTCGGTGTTGCCCATAAAAAAGTGTATCAGAAATGTCCAGAGACCTTAAAACAGAAATGTTTGAAAGGAATTCGGTGTTGTTCTCACTAAACTTGGTACTGTACATTTTCAAGAACCGGTATTCGATGATGACTGCGAAAATTCTACTCCCTACGCGATCTATCGCGCTGGAACGACTGGAATAAGATTGGCAAGTTAAAGGTGCGCGTAGAGATGATCATCTTTCCCCTCACTCAATCCACGAATCGGACAGGACGGGCTTCAGATAAATCAGATACAAAATACCCTCCGCCAAGCACTGTTCAGTAGCTTTCACGGTGAATATGTAGCTGCATATTGCGCAATTAAAGTTTTTGACGTTGTAGTTCACATGTGTATAACCCTACCTTATTGTCAAATTTTGTTTTTATATATGTTCTCGTATTAACATTAGTAAACAATTGTTGGCCGTTATGAACGTATTAGAACACGGCAGCTGTTGAAACTGGAGCTAAGTGGTTGCAACCAGCTATTTTCATGGGCGTTTATTTTTCATGATAATTCGAGATTACTGACAACGTATCTTCAGATGTTTGCGTTTACTTACCTGTCATGAACTTTGTTTCTGTAGTAACGGCATTGTATAATTTTAAGTTTTTAACGTTGTAAGTGAAGAACCAATGTTCTTGACACTTAAATAAATTTAAACCTCTGAAGATGAAGTGAACATAAAACGAATGTACTCTCCAAACCGCGTGTTTTGAGTCTTAGTTGTTGCCGTGACGTGATGGGAAAGGGGTGCCATTCATATCGGTGCGTTAACTCAGGAAACAAAAGAAAAATTCGGAATAAGTATTAAAATCCATAGAGAAGAAATAAAAATTTTGAGGTTCGCCGAAGACATTGTAATTTTGTCAGAGACAGCACAGGACCTTGAAGAGCAGTTGAACGGAATGGACAGTGTCTTGAAAGGATATAAGATGAACATCAACAAAAGCAAAACGAGGATAATGGAATGTAGTCGAATTAAGTCGGGTGGTGCTGAGGGAATTAGATTAGGAAATGAGACACTTAAAGTAGTAAAGGAGTTTTGCTATTTGGGGAGCAAAATAACTGATGATGGACGAAGTAGAGAGGATATAAAATGTAGACTGGCAATGGCAAGGAAAGCGTTTCTGAAGAAGAGAAATTTGTTAACATCGAGTATAGATTTAAGTGTCAGGAAGTTATTTCTGAAAGTATTTGTATGGAGTGTAGCCATGTATGGAAGTGAAACACGGACGGTAAATAGTTTGGACAAGAAGAGAATAGAAGCTTTCGAAATGTGGTGCTACAGGAGAATGCTGAAGATTAGATGGGTAGATCACATAGCTAATGAGGAGGTATTGAATAGAATTGGGGAGAAGAGGAGTTTGTGGCACAACTTGACTAGAAGAAGGGATCGGTTGGTAGGACATGTTCTGAGGCATCAAGGGATCACCAATTTCGTATTGGAGGGCAGCGTGGAGGGTAAAAATCGTAGAGGGAGACCAAGAGATGAATACACTAAACAGATTCAGAAGGATGTAGGCTGCAGTACGTACTGGGAGATGAAGCAGCTTGCACAGGATAGAGTAGTAGAATGGAGGGCTGCATCAAACCAGTCTCAGGACTGAAGACAACAACAACAACAACAACAACTCCATAAAGAGTAACGCCACAGACGCAGTAGTTGTGACTTTGTGTGAGGAGCGGTGCTGCCGCGTCGCATGACAAGACGGCCTGCAAGCTTAAGTGGGTCACCAAAGGTTGCCCGTACCTATTGTAATTAACGAAATTGATGTAGTCAGACGTTGATGTATCTCTCCGCCCTTGTTATCTTATTGTAGTGTTTTAACTACGGATCTACTACACCCAATGTGCATCTGAACCTGCTTAGGAGATTGAAGCGTTGGTCTCCCTCTACAATTTTTACTTCAGTCATTTTCCCCTGTTGAGCCGGCCGCGGTGGCCGAGCGGCTCTAGGGGCTTCAGTCCGGAACCGCGCGACTGCTGGGGTCGCAGATTCGAATCCTGCCTCGGGCATGGCTGTGTGTAATGTCCTTAGGTTAGTTAGGTTTAAGTAGTTCTGCGTTGTAGGGGACTGATGACCTCAGGTGTTAAGTCCCATAGTGCTCAGAGCCATTTGAACCATTTGTCCTCCCTGTTACGTAAGTGACGATTCCCTGGTGCCTCAAATATCTGAGCTGAGGTCTTTTTGTAGTACCCACGTCTGTAAGAACTGTCAAAAAACGACTCGAAGAGCACAAGGGCAATTGCAGAAAAGGGAAGACTGGCAGATCGCCTATGACGGAACGTGCTTTACAATCAGGATATGATCACATTCATTTCGATTGGACTCAAGTACTGGCAGGCACAAGCGGATACCACGAAAGCCTATACAGTGAGGCCATAGAAATTGTGAAACGCCCCAGGAATGTCAATAGGAAGGAGGAGAGCGTGAAATTGAATGAAATTTGGATTCCGGTGCTGAAGATGATGTGTACCAGCCTTCCACCATGCGGTGATAGTAACAGCGGACGACGGCAGTAGACAACGGCTAATTGCGCTCGCGTATACAAAACATGACGTCACGCCACTGCACGGTAGCTCGCGGAAGCGGAACTTTGCTGCAGTCAGTAACGAGTCAGTGTGTATCGGACGTTCAACTAAGCTGCGATCCCCCTTGAAAATGTCCTCCCCGGATGGGGATGAAACGTCGGGTTCAAAAGTGGAATCCCTTCGACGACAGCATAACAGCCCGGAATATTTTATTAACTGCGACAATTCCGGCCGTGAAAATTTACATTTTACAGTGTTAGTTCTGAATACTTACACGATGTGAGCGAATTCGAGCAAGAAACGGCTCGTGTGGGACGGGCCTTAAGCATCGGCCACAGGGAGTTTGGAATTTGTCGCCGCGTGGATTCGTCGGCCAGAGACGGGGACAGGACAGGGGGTCCTGGCTGGCAACGCCGCCCCGCGGCCGGGCCTGGCGCCAGAAGCCAGACGTGGGACACGGAACGCGCCCACGCGCTCCTCTCCGCTCTGCCCCGCTGCCGGAAGCGGGAGGCGGCCAAGTCGCCACAGGCACTGGCGACCACAGCTAGCCGGCTACCCGCCGTGCCTATTCATCCAGATGCCTCGAAAACAACGCCCACTGTTATGGGTCAGCCTCGCGTCTGTTTCTACCATATCAGGAACATCATAAAGTTTCAATTATCACCTCGAAAAAGTAAAGCTGTCAACTTGAAACTTAGTCTTTCTCTGTATGGTCACAAGTCCATGCGACACAATTTCTCCAACGATGGATGACTTGACAGAGACCTCGGTTGTAGAATTCTGCATTTTTCTTGTCAAGGAAACGCTTCACCACGAAAACCACCTCTTCGGCTTGCCGTAAATTCTCACGAGGGAGTGGTTTCTTCATCCGAAGAACGAGGAAATAATCGCTAGGTACCATGTCAGGAGAATACGAAGGACGATCCAAGATTTGACACCGAAAGGAGCAGCATGTGTGCTGTCCTGTGCACAGTGAGGCCGGCCGCGGTGGCCGAGCGGTTCTAGGCGCTTCAGTCCGGAATCGCGTGACTGCTACGGTCGCAGGTTCGAATACTGCCTCGGGATGTGTGTTATGTCCTTAGGTTAGTTCGGTTTAAGTAGTTCTAAGTTGTTCTAAGTTCTAGGGGACTGATAACCTCAGATGTTAAGTCCCATAGTGCTCAGAGCCATTTGAACTTTTTTTTCCTTCAGAATGAGCTCAGTGCAGTGCAAAATCTTCCCTTCGAGAATTTTCCGCTGTGTTTGGTTCTGATAGCCTCCCGTAACCTCGCCAAGAGATTCTGGTAGTATACCAGTGTGACAGTTAGCTCCTTACGGTCCTAATACCTTGACATAATACCATGACAAACAGAAATCACCTTGTCCAAAGATGGTTCAGTCTCCGCCCTTTCCAACGATAGTGAATCCACGCGTTTCCACTGATAGCTCACTTCGCCAGATTTTTCAATGGATTTAAATAGTCACGAAACAAAGGAGGTATTGGCCTTTGCCACGGTCAAAATGTCTTTCAAGGTGCTGAGAACTGATCCACGACGCACTTCAGTTTTTCACTATCGCCTACAAGCGTCAGGGTCTCCACATCTCTTGCCATTCCCGATTCTTCACATAGAGACGGACAGCCACTTCGATCTTAGCATTCAGATTTGGCTGGCCACACTGGAAGCGGCTGCGCCACATAACCACTGTACTATAAGATGTTAAATACTGTTGCCGGTATCATCATCAGCAATGTTGGTGGAACGGTTGTCGGCTGAAATATCTTGGACCTTGGATGCATACAAAAAATTAATGACGTAACTTCATTTTTTTCGATCTCATAATTACACCGTTCACTAACCGTCGTATTCACCCCCTCCCCCCCCCCCCCCCACACACACACCTGACTACCAAGTCCTAATTGTCACCAATCAACAAACTATCTGTTCCTATACTCTTCGAGCCGCCTTACGCTGTCTGGGGAAGCTTCGTGCCAGCCGCTGTGGCCGAGCGGTTCCAGGCGCTTCAGTCTGGAACCGCGCGACTGCTGCGGTCGCAGGTTCGAATCCTGCCTCGGTCATGGATGTGTCTGATGTCCTTAGGTTAGTTAGGTTTACTTCGTCTTGATGTGCATCAGTCAATTCACTCCATTTCCTGCTCCAGTCGCACGTGGTTCACGGGAAGAAAGACCGTTGGTAGTCATCTGTGTCTCTAATTTAACGATCTTTTCGCGAGATATATAGCGTAAATCCGACAATAGCTACAACGCTTTCCGGGGATGTTTTCGTAGAAATGACTTCTGGTCGCCGGTATTCTTTCAGAGAAGTTGCATTTCGTTTCGTTTGATTCCGTGCCCCCGTTTCTGTATTGTACTGAATATTCTGCACAACAGTGTAAATGTCGATGGTATGTGCTGTCTCTTTTGCAAACAAATTGTTCCATTCACTCGCAGCACTTGCTGTTAAGACCAGTGGCCACTCTCGCCTTCGCCGTCATACTTGCATTCTGTAGTGGTCGGATCAGTTCACTGTGACTGGCTTGTGTCTTTCTTACGATTAGATTGTCGTCAGTTCCATTTCAGATCATTCAGTATGCATGCTTCCCAGGTATTCAGTGAGTATGGGGATTGATTGACGTTTATCTCAGCCGTCGGAAGGTCTCAAAGGACCGCTTTGTTTACTGTGGTCTCCAAAATAACCCGATTTTAGATCACTCTTGGTTTTTTTTCGTTGGGGGGGGGGGGGGGGGAAGAGGAGTTACAAACGATTTCGCATGTCCACCTGTGGTTCCAGCTAAGCTTGCTGACCTTAGGAATAAGATTGAAACGTCATATCTGTAGACTTGCCGATTTGTTATGACAAGACCTTTCTGAATATGTGACTAACTACAAATTGTGCTCACAGTGAGCATGTGTAGAACATACTGATGGAACTACATTTTGTTGTATATTTTTTCAGTGTAACCCGAAGTTAGTACACCTACATGGCATTAAAGTACCGATATTCTTTTTGAAACACTCTTTATTTTTCGTGTCGCCAACCGTTTCCTTTGGGACATATTCCCCCTCCCTCCTCTCGCCTTTGAAGTAGCAGAAGTGAGACGTTTCACGTCGTAAAATGAAAGTGAATATATACTTCGGAGTGTCGTGGAGCGTGTACAAACTGCCGCCGAGCCGAGTGTAGACGTGACGGGGCGAGGTGAAGGTCGTATTGTGGCCGTGTAGCAGGACAAGGCCAGGCGGAGGGCGGTGACGTCACACGTCCACTTTGCATCTCACAAAGGGGTCCGCCTGCTCTTCAGTACTCCATTGCGCTCCATCAACTCGGACCAAATCCAAATGACTGCGACCTTGGCTTGTTTCCACGGACTCCGGATCGCAACGCCTATTACTTTGTCTCCAATATTCTTGGCGTCAGTGACTTGGCCGAGATAACCCATATGTAGTAACCATGCTTAGTTATCAGTCCTTGCAGCTGAAAAAAATTAAAACATTGACATTTGGCGATGGTACTGTACTTCTGTCAGAGACTATCAAGAACTTGGAAGGATACTTCAGCGAAATTGGGTGTGTCTTGAAGAGATGGGAATTTGGACGAATTAAATCAGTCGTACTGGGAAAATTAGCTTAGGAAGTGACACATACGTAGTATAGTTTTGCTACTTGGGCATTAAAGTAACTGGCAACGGCTGAAGTAGAGGGACTAAGATACAGTGTGCCAATAGCAAGAAAAAGAAACGTTTGGGAACAACGAGTATCAATTTAAATGTTAGCCTTTCCTGAAAGCACGAAAAGTGAAAACGGACGATGAACTGTTCAGATAAGAAGAGAACAGAAGCTTTTTGAAATATGGTACTGCAAGAGAATGTTGAAGATTAAGTGGATAGATGAGATAAAAATGAAAGGGTCCTGAATGGAAATAGGGAATTTATGGCACTGATTGACTAAAATAGGGTTCAATAGACGGGTAAGCCCTGAAATATCAAGGAATCGTCAATTTGGTGATCACCGGAAGTGTGTGTGTGTGAGAGAGAGAGAGAGGGGGGGGGGGGGGGAGTATACGGCTTAGACAGCGTGGAGAGCTGCATAAAATCAGTATTCGAACTGGAAACACAACAAGAACGATGATTTACATTTGTGTCTACACTCCACCAAGCTATATTAGGGCTAGTGGCGATGGTTACTTGTTACATCACTGCTATTCCTTCCAATTTCACTCGCAAATGCTGCGCGGGAAGAACAGCTGTTGGTTTCATTCCATATAAGGTCGAATTCCTCAGGTTTTTCCCTACACGTCATTTTCTAGAACGTATGGGAGAGGAAATAGGTTTCCGATACTTTTAGAAACGTCCACTCTCGGAACGTTTAACAGTAAACATCGTCGTAGTGTACAACGTGTCTGTTGCCATTGTGGTCAGAGCAGCATCTACGTAGCTGTCTCGAGCTTTGGTAAAGAATTTGTCGAACTAGGCAGAAAGCCATAGGAAGGCATTGTCATAAGAGTTGGTCGTAAGCTGATGAAGCCTACGCGATGCATCTGTCTCCGTATACTCCTTGTAAGAATGGGTTGGTGACGCCCCACATTCAAATCTACGTCCGTCCGAGTCACAGAAACTCCTCAATCACCCCGTATAACTCTGCATCTGTCAAACACTTGTGGTCTTCCTGTGCGGCGTTTTACGCTTGTGGAAACACTGTCTCTGTGACATTTAAGATCCACTCTGTAATTCTAATTATTGTGTTATATTTGATATGCTGGGAACTATGCGTCTTCGGACATTATACGCGGAAGATCTTCAAACGGAACAAGCTTTTCATGGCTTTTGGTCACTCAGTTCACAAACTGTGAAACGTCCCCTTTGAACAATTATACATGACTGTGCTTAAACTGACACACAATATTTTTAGCGCAACGCAATCTGACTATCAAAGATCCCTGCAAAAGAATGGCCCTGAGTAACATTAAACTATACCTTTCAGAAATCACTTACCTCACAAAAATCTTCATTACTCGAACTACTGCAATACAGCGAGCGCCACTACTGCCAGCTAAATAAAAGATTCAAACTACGGAAGGCACTAAGTGCTGATAGGGATAGTTAGCAAATGAAAGATATTAATAGAGAACAAACAATGTATTTATCTTAATAGTCATAATATATATAGCAGTTCATGACAAATTACAAAACTCCGCCATCTCTCTCCCCACATCCACCACAGCTGGCGGCTCACCTCCAACTACGCAACGCTACGTGCTGTTCACATCCAGCTGCCGCTGCCCAACACTACAATGGCAGACAACAATGCAAACTAGCCACAGACTGCACACAGCACAGCCAGTGATTCTCACACAGAGCACTATGTGGCGTTACCAATAAGAAAACCTAAACAGCCTACTTACATAGCCCCCATGCTCCCCACAAAAAATTTTACAAATTGTTTTGGGCAGTGGCCAATAATGATTTGATAAAGTTTTTCATAATTACAATAACAAAGAAATCAAATGCACACACTTATTGATACAATGTTGGTCAAAAGCTAAAATTTTTTCCCAGTCCATAAAGACAGTCCTGATCATTCATCATAGTAACATTGCAGTGTTTTTCTCAAAGTCTGAGCAGTAAAAGAAAATGCACACGGAAGTAGTGGATTTCCAGGCAGTCTTGAAGTAGTAGTGTCGTCCTTCCAATGGAAAGACAGTGCTGACTCTCGACATGCAGACAAGTAATCGGTCACAACAGAGCAAACCCACAGCAGAGTCATTCGTAGTTTTGAAGAATATTGGTAGGTAGGTCATCACAGAGCATACCCATTGTAGTCCTGGTAGAGATTACGATATTGGTGGGCCACCAGAGGTGCAGACCCACTGTAGTCCTTGTAGAAATAATGGTATTGGTGGGTCATCAAAGATGCAGACCCACTGTAGTCCTTGTAGAGATGGCCAGCAGCCATCTGTTGTGACTGTGCAGGTGCACAATCACCATTGAAAAGTCTTGCGGAGAATATAGCAAGTCCACAAACCACCACTTGTGCACTCACAAAAAAAATTTTTTTTTTAATTGTCCTTAGAACCAGCAATGCTGTTATCCAGTCCCTTGCTGAATTATTAACACACGTGCAAACACTAACAGTCCCTACTTCTCACATATTGTCCATATACCATGACCAACAGAAACGTGTGCAGTGAAATGTAACATACAAGTTAATAATATAAAATTATAATTGACACCAGTTCATCATAACATAAGAATACAATTACAAAGGTACAAAATACATCATTAAAGAACATAACAATACAGATAACATTTGTAGTAACACAGGCTTTACAAAAGAATAGAAATAAACATATACATCAGTGTTACAAAAATTATGACATAAGTACATACATAAAGATCAGAATAACTTTTGAAACATCACCTTCACATATGAGCAATAAAACAGAATAAATAATGTCTCGACATCTTTACAAAGTAAATAACATAGTATTAGAAAAATTCTACAACATAGCTCTCATCAGCTAAACACATAAAGACAGGAAAAACACAAAACACAAGGGTACACAAACATATAGAGGGATGACACAAAAGGACAGGGTTTGTTTTACTGCAGTATTTTGCATGGAGATCTCCCTTTGTTCATCATTATTCCCAAAAGTACTATCTAAGCCTGCTTTCTGTATTCTGTTCACATCCTCTTTCAAAATAGTTTTTCTCCACTGTACACTACCCTTTTTTTTTTTGGCCAAACCATTTTCTTATATCTTCTCAATGCATTTCTTCCAATTCATCATAGTTAGTTTCTTATATAGTCTACCCCCTCTTAAGCTAACTTAAATCTACTGAGCTCAGATGCTAAACTAAGGGACGAGGCAATGCAGCAGCACAAAACAATTAACGCAAACAGCAATAAAAGAAATGCAAATTTGCGAAGCAAGCAGCATTATAGAAATTAGCAAAGCAATTGCAATATTACAACTAATATAAGGCAATGTGCAGCAAACAATAAAAAATAAATCATTAGTAAAACTGGCTTAACAGAATAATACAAAGTCAAATTCAGTAACACTATGCCTGGCAAACAGCAGAAGCAAAAACAATAAATTATATCTAAACATGACAACGCTCAAGCAGAAAAATATTACAGTAAAGACAACAATGCAGATAAGGGAAATGTATAATCACATCTTAATGTCTATGTAATTAATGTGGTGCACCACAAGAAGTTATTCTACCAAAAAAGTTACCAAGTACTTGAAAAGAAAATTATGAATGCAGTTCCTGTGAAGGTAAATGTCTTTTTGTGCTCCCTCATTTTTTTGAAAAAATTATTATTTACTCGATCTGTAGACAGAAAATATTTATATTAGTACATCTATAAAATTTTATTTTAACCAATGCTGCAGTGCCGCTAGAAACTAGATATTAAACAAAATGAGCAATCTCTCAAATAGAAAGACAATAGATGTAAAATGTTTCTCATCATTTCATTAGGCATTTTAGTAAATATCATAAATTAAGAGCTCCACAGTGTTATCATATGTTTTCAAGTTCGAGAAATATTTCACAGGTCAAGAATTTGGGTTACAAATCTGTAGAAACAAAATCCTATTGATATAACAGTGTCCAAAAAATTTTCGTCGGCATTGTAATACATTCACGCATTTACATACATTTCATAACTCTTAAAGTACGATTCTTGGTTTCCAACATCCTTTTTCACAAGTCAGAGTCCCTAACCACTATTCATTACTCCTTACCTTATTACACATATAAATATTCGTCGACACTTATTCAATATTTCATCAGGACAGATACGTAGCATAATCAAATTCCTCATATAGCATCAGTTTATTGACCATAAACATACCTCAGCAGCATAATACACATCATCATCGTAATAATATCATAAAACCTCAGCCAAATCTCAAAATCGTCGTAGCTTCCTCCAATAGTTTCAAAACCTAAAAAAAATTCTCTGCTCATGTCAGTAGTGTCATTTACCTCAAACGTACTTTAAAAATCATGCTCCCTTACCAAATACATCATTCAAAGCTCTCATGGTATCACAATGGGTCCGAAAAATATGAACAGTTCACAAAGTACAGACAAAATACAATTTCACAAATGTGAAGTTACCCAACTGTGTAATTGTGTAAACATGTGTCACTGATGTAGTAAAAAAAGTTTATCTCTCAGTTAAATGATCAGATAGCTGTGTAATTTGTGTGTTAGCGAAATATGGTACCGATGTGTAAAGTTGTATAAGCAAATACCATATTAGCTAGGGCTCCTTGTGCTTGCCAAACACATGGTACACAAAGTAAGCGTGTACCCCCCTGAGGATTAATGTAATTATACCCTCAGGTGTTACAGATTACAACAATGGAATGAAATTATTACGGAAAACCTTTGTATCATTGTACTTCAAATATCTTTAAAAATAAATGTTTTAAGTATAAAATTAATCACTAAAATACGTGTACTGTAGCGCTAAACTGTGCGTCTTGTTGTGAGATAATCTCTGTGGAAGTGTCGTAGTTATTGTCCTCCGAAAGCTAAGTTCTGCAGAAGTCAATGTACTTACCTCATGATAAACAAAAGTGAAATGCTTTGCGTATAGGTATCTTAGTTATTACGCTTATTGTTGTGTTGAAGAAATTACTGTGCTGTAACATATTGTTGTGCTACGGAAAAGGCTGTCTCATTGTAGCTATACCACAAAAGTTACTACTAAAACATGTTTTACTTTCCAGAATAATACAGAAAAACTGTGCAGATATAAAATAGATACACCGCAAAAGCAACATTGTAGTCACTCATTAGTAGCGTCGTGATAAAATCGTGTAGCTGTCACATAAACTAACCAGTGTCTCATCTGGTATCTCACAGAAAGTACTTTAAATCCAGAATGTATTTTCAAGTAAACCAAACTGTTGCATTAGAATCTCATTAGCAGTACCAGTATATGTTCTAAGTATGTGAGCCTTATAGTCATTACGTAATCGTGCAACTAACAAGCAGGAATGTACAAATACAACACTGTGTCGTCTGTTCACTATAACAATACATTCGTAATTTCTGTTTAAAAATGTTCCCTAGGTTCTAGACTGGATGTTTAACTTCAAACATTGTTGTATGTTAACAGATTCTAAATCTGACAAGGCATACTAGCAATGTAAAGTGAAAAGTTATATGGCAAAGACAAAGTTAAAAAGCAGATTATCTTTCAATAAACGGTTTTACATGTGAAATGTGGTGTAAACCTTTACTCTTCCTAGTACGCAGAGTTTCAACTTCAACGCAATTATCATGTGGTATACGTCGGGTTCTGTAAGGTCCATTGTAAACTAGAAAGAATTTGTGACTCAAGTGTTTCTTCTTATGTGACAATGAGTGAGCTTTAATGAGAACTTTCTGACCAATATACAATTTCTTTGCATTTGCTTTACCGTGTAGTTTTCTCCTTTTGTCTGCTGCCGATTTTATATTTTTAGAGCCAAATCAATTATGTCTTTGTGTCGAAGTTTACGTGTATTCGGGAAAGGTACAAGCTCTCTGATTCTGTTCGGTGGTTCTTCATTCTTTAGTACAAGAGTAGGTGGTAAAGCAGTGGAATCATGAGGCATTTCGTTCAGCACATTTTGAAATAAGTGTAAATATCTGTCCCAATGCTGATGCTTTCTGTGACAATAAAGTCTGCAAAGCTTATTGATTTCTTTCATAATCCGTTCAGACGGGTTACAATGTGGTGAGTACAATGAAATAAAAACAGGTTTGATTTTATGATTCCGAAGCATGCGTGACCAAACAGCAGATCTGAATTGCTGTCCGTTATCGGAAATGACTTTAGCAACGTGGCCAACTTCAGGTAAGAAATTTTTAACAAAGGCGTTGGATACAGACCGTCCAGTGGCTTTACGTAACTGAGTGAAAGAAACAAATTTTGAAGTAAGTTCAACAGCGACTAGAACATACGTAAATCCATTAGATGTTCTGACAAGCGGTCCCAAGAGATCAACAGCAGCAAATTCTTTTAATTTAGAAGGAATGATAGGAAACAGCGGAGCACGATGGGAGATAGTAGATGGTTTCGCCTTTTGACAAAGTTTACAAATAGACAAGACTCTTCGAATTCTCTTTTCCATATTGTCAAAATAACAAGTCGTTCGAAGAATATGATAACATTTTAGTGGGCCAAAATGTGCGTAGCTGAAATGAATGTACCAAATGAGCTTATTAACAAAATCGTCAGGAATGCAAAGTACCCATAGCTTGTCATCAACAGTGCAGCGTTTGAACAGTATGTTGTTTCTAACCAGATAATAATGCCGAATCTGTGTGTGTGTGTGTCTTTTCGTGCCATTTGCTCTTGATGTCTTTCCAAATCGGATCTTTATCTTGTTCATGAGCAATGTCCTTTAAAGATGTGGTGATGAAGTTTTCAAAGGCGACTTTCTGAATGTAAAGAATACTGAAATTTCTCTCGAGGTTGCCTTCTGTGTTACTTTTCTCAAGCCCAGCCGGTGCGCGTGACAGTGCGTCCGCAACAATGTTTTCCTTGCCGGGAATGTAGACTATTGTGAAGTGGAATTCTTGCAGAAACAATGCCCAACGTTTTAACCTGTCATTTCGGATTCCTGAGGCAAGCTGTTGCCGACCGATCGATCGATAATGCTTCCCTGTTCACTAATTGTTTCACTGTCTACACCATTGTTTGCAGCCCGCTCCATTTCCCTATGCACAATTACCAAATTACTACTTTGAACATCAGTTAATTCATTACTCGGTGGCGCTAACACACTGCTTTCGTTTTCACTGTCATTTCTCAGTTTACTTTGGAGCCTAGTATTACGTTTTTCACACGCCATTATTGTCGCAATATTTCACACGATAACACAGAAAAGCACAATTTGAAGAGCAAAATAAGAGAACACATTAACACAACACTGAAAATAATATCTAGTTAATTGCAGCTGTGAAATACTTGGTGCAAATCTACATGCTTGCCACAACTGTTTTACTGTACAACAATGAAAGACTGCAACTACAAAGGAGATTTTCTCTACAATTACGCGCTAGCAATAAACAAAAGCTACACTAATTACACAAACTACAAGAAAAAATCAGAAGATTCCAGTAAGGTATCCTCAGCTAAGGGTCGACATATGAAACGTCCCCTTTGAACAATTATACATGACTGTGCTTAAACTGACACACAATATTTTTAGCGCAACACAATCTATCAAAGATTCCTGCAAAAGAATGGCCCTGAGTAACATTAAACTATACCTTTCAGAAATCACTTACCTCACAAAAATCTTCATTACTCGAACTACTGCAATACAGCGAGCGCCACTACTGCCAGCTAAATAAAAGATTCAAACTACGGAAGGCACTAACTACTGATAGGGATAGTTAGCAAATGAAAGATATTAATAGAGAACAAACAATGTATTTATCTTAATAGTCATAATATATATAGCAGTTCATGACAAATTACAAAACTCCGCCATCTCTCTCCCCACATCCACCACAGCTGGCGGCTCACCTCCAACTACGCAACGCTACGTGCTGTTCACATCCAGCTGCCGCTGCCCAACACTACAATGGCAGACAACAATGCAAACTAGCCACAGACTGCACACAGCACAGCCAGTGATTCTCACACAGAGCACTATGTGGCGTTACCAATAAGAAAACCTAAACAGCCTACTTACATAGCCCCCATGCTCCCCACAAAAAATTTTACAAATTGTTTTGGGCAGTGGCCAATAATGATTTGATAAAGTTTTTCATAATTACAATAACAAAGAAATCAAATGCACACACTTATTGATACAATGTTGGTCAAAAGCTAAAATTTTTTCCCAGTCCATAAAGACAGTCCTGATCATTCATCATAGTAACATTGCAGTGTTTTTCTCAAAGTCTGAGCAGTAAAAGAAAATGCACACGGAAGTAGTGGATTTCCAGGCAGTCTTGAAGTAGTAGTGTCGTCCTTCCAATGGAAAGACAGTGCTGACTCTCGACATGCAGACAAGTAATCGGTCACAACAGAGCAAACCCACAGCAGAGTCATTCGTAGTTTTGAAGAATATTGGTAGGTAGGTCATCACAGAGCATACCCATTGTAGTCCTGGTAGAGATTACGATATTGGTGGGCCACCAGAGGTGCAGACCCACTGTAGTCCTTGTAGAAATAATGGTATTGGTGGGTCATCAAAGATGCAGACCCACTGTAGTCCTTGTAGAGATGGCCAGCAGCCATCTGTTGTGACTGTGCAGGTGCACAATCACCATTGAAGAGTCTTGCGGAGAATATAGCAAGTCCACAAACCACCACTTGTGCACTCACAAAAAAAATTTTTTTTTTAATTGTCCTTAGAACCAGCAATGCTGTTATCCAGTCCCTTGCTGAATTATTAACACACGTGCAAACACTAACAGTCCCTACTTCTCACATATTGTCCATATACCATGACCAACAGAAACGTGTGCAGTGAAATGTAACATACAAGTTAATAATATAAAATTATAATTGACACCAGTTCATCATAACATAAGAATACAATTACAAAGGTACAAAATACATCATTAAAGAACATAACAATACAGATAACATTTGTAGTAACACAGGCTTTACAAAAGAATAGAAATAAACATATACATCAGTGTTACAAAAATTATGACATAAGTACATACATAAAGATCAGAATAACTTTTGAAACATCACCTTCACATATGAGCAATAAAACAGAATAAATAATGTCTCGACATCTTTACAAAGTAAATAACATAGTATTAGAAAAATTCTACAACATAGCTCTCATCAGCTAAACACATAAAGACAGGAAAAACACAAAACACAAGGGTACACAAACATATAGAGGGATGACACAAAAGGACAGGGTTTGTTTTACTGCAGTATTTTGCATGGAGATCTCCCTTTGTTCATCATTATTCCCAAAAGTACTATCTAAGCCTGCTTTCTGTATTCTGTTCACATCCTCTTTCAAAATAGTTTTTCTCCACTGTACACTACCCTTTTTTTTTTGGCCAAACCATTTTCTTATATCTTCTCAATGCATTTCTTCCAATTCATCATAGTTAGTTTCTTATATAGTCTACCCCCTCTTAAGCTAACTTAAATCTACTGAGCTCAGATGCTAAACTAAGGGGACGAGGCAATGCAGCAGCACAAAACAATTAACGCAAACAGCAATAAAAGAAATGCAAATTTGCGAAGCAAGCAGCATTATAGAAATTAGCAAAGCAATTGCAATATTACAACTAATATAAGGCAATGTGCAGCAAACAATAAAAAATAAATCATTAGTAAAACTGGCTTAACAGAATAATACAAAGTCAAATTCAGTAACACTATGCCTGGCAAACAGCAGAAGCAAAAACAATAAATTATATCTAAACATGACAACGCTCAAGCAGAAAAATATTACAGTAAAGACAACAATGCAGATAAGGGAAATGTATAATCACATCTTAATGTCTATGTAATTAATGTGGTGCACCACAAGAAGTTATTCTACCAAAAAAGTTACCAAGTACTTGAAAAGAAAATTATGAATGCAGTTCCTGTGAAGGTAAATGTCTTTTTGTGCTCCCTCATTTTTTTGAAAAAATTATTATTTACTCGATCTGTAGACAGAAAATATTTATATTAGTACATCTATAAAATTTTATTTTAACCAATGCTGCAGTGCCGCTAGAAACTAGATATTAAACAAAATGAGCAATCTCTCAAATAGAAAGACAATAGATGTAAAATGTTTCTCATCATTTCATTAGGCATTTTAGTAAATATCATAAATTAAGAGCTCCACAGTGTTATCATATGTTTTCAAGTTCGAGAAATATTTCACAGGTCAAGAATTTGGGTTACAAATCTGTAGAAACAAAATCCTATTGATATAACAGTGTCCAAAAAATTTTCGTCGGCATTGTAATACATTCACGCATTTACATACATTTCATAACTCTTAAAGTACGATTCTTGGTTTCCAACATCCTTTTTCACAAGTCAGAGTCCCTAACCACTATTCATTACTCCTTACCTTATTACACATATAAATATTCGTCGACACTTATTCAATATTTCATCAGGACAGATACGTAGCATAATCAAATTCCTCATATAGCATCAGTTTATTGACCATAAACATACCTCAGCAGCATAATACACATCATCATCGTAATAATATCATAAAACCTCAGCCAAATCTCAAAATCGTCGTAGCTTCCTCCAATAGTTTCAAAACCTAAAAAAAATTCTCTGCTCATGTCAGTAGTGTCATTTACCTCAAACGTACTTTAAAAATCATGCTCCCTTACCAAATACATCATTCAAAGCTCTCATGGTATCACAATGGGTCCGAAAAATATGAACAGTTCACAAAGTACAGACAAAATACAATTTCACAAATGTGAAGTTACCCAACTGTGTAATTGTGTAAACATGTGTCACTGATGTAGTAAAAAAAGTTTATCTCTCAGTTAAATGATCAGATAGCTGTGTAATTTGTGTGTTAGCGAAATATGGTACCGATGTGTAAAGTTGTATAAGCAAATACCATATTAGCTAGGGCTCCTTGTGCTTGCCAAACACATGGTACACAAAGTAAGCGTGTACCCCCCTGAGGATTAATGTAATTATACCCTCAGGTGTTACAGATTACAACAATGGAATGAAATTATTACGGAAAACCTTTGTATCATTGTACTTCAAATATCTTTAAAAATAAATGTTTTAAGTATAAAATTAATCACTAAAATACGTGTACTGTAGCGCTAAACTGTGCGTCTTGTTGTGAGATAATCTCTGTGGAAGTGTCGTAGTTATTGTCCTCCGAAAGCTAAGTTCTGCAGAAGTCAATGTACTTACCTCATGATAAACAAAAGTGAAATGCTTTGCGTATAGGTATCTTAGTTATTACGCTTATTGTTGTGTTGAAGAAATTACTGTGCTGTAACATATTGTTGTGCTACGGAAAAGGCTGTCTCATTGTAGCTATACCACAAAAGTTACTACTAAAACATGTTTTACTTTCCAGAATAATACAGAAAAACTGTGCAGATATAAAATAGATACACCGCAAAAGCAACATTGTAGTCACTCATTAGTAGCGTCGTGATAAAATCGTGTAGCTGTCACATAAACTAACCAGTGTCTCATCTGGTATCTCACAGAAAGTACTTTAAATCCAGAATGTATTTTCAAGTAAACCAAACTGTTGCATTAGAATCTCATTAGCAGTACCAGTATATGTTCTAAGTATGTGAGCCTTATAGTCATTACGTAATCGTGCAACTAACAAGCAGGAATGTACAAATACAACACTGTGTCGTCTGTTCACTATAACAATACATTCGTAATTTCTGTTTAAAAATGTTCCCTAGGTTCTAGACTGGATGTTTAACTTCAAACATTGTTGTATGTTAACAGATTCTAAATCTGACAAGGCATACTAGCAATGTAAAGTGAAAAGTTATATGGCAAAGACAAAGTTAAAAAGCAGATTATCTTTCAATAAACGGTTTTACATGTGAAATGTGGTGTAAACCTTTACTCTTCCTAGTACGCAGAGTTTCAACTTCAACGCAATTATCATGTGGTATACGTCGGGTTCTGTAAGGTCCATTGTAAACTAGAAAGAATTTGTGACTCAAGTGTTTCTTCTTATGTGACAATGAGTGAGCTTTAATGAGAACTTTCTGACCAATATACAATTTCTTTGCATTTGCTTTACCGTGTAGTTTTCTCCTTTTGTCTGCTGCCGATTTTATATTTTTAGAGCCAAATCAATTATGTCTTTGTGTCGAAGTTTACGTGTATTCGGGAAAGGTACAAGCTCTCTGATTCTGTTCGGTGGTTCTTCATTCTTTAGTACAAGAGTAGGTGGTAAAGCAGTGGAATCATGAGGCATTTCGTTCAGCACATTTTGAAATAAGTGTAAATATCTGTCCCAATGCTGATGCTTTCTGTGACAATAAAGTCTGCAAAGCTTATTGATTTCTTTCATAATCCGTTCAGACGGGTTACAATGTGGTGAGTACAATGAAATAAAAACAGGTTTGATTTTATGATTCCGAAGCATGCGTGACCAAACAGCAGATCTGAATTGCTGTCCGTTATCGGAAATGACTTTAGCAACGTGGCCAACTTCAGGTAAGAAATTTTTAACAAAGGCGTTGGATACAGACCGTCCAGTGGCTTTACGTAACTGAGTGAAAGAAACAAATTTTGAAGTAAGTTCAACAGCGACTAGAACATACGTAAATCCATTAGATGTTCTGACAAGCGGTCCCAAGAGATCAACAGCAGCAAATTCTTTTAATTTAGAAGGAATGATAGGAAACAGCGGAGCACGATGGGAGATAGTAGATGGTTTCGCCTTTTGACAAAGTTTACAAATAGACAAGACTCTTCGAATTCTCTTTTCCATATTGTCAAAATAACAAGTCGTTCGAAGAATATGATAACATTTTAGTGGGCCAAAATGTGCGTAGCTGAAATGAATGTACCAAATGAGCTTATTAACAAAATCGTCAGGAATGCAAAGTACCCATAGCTTGTCATCAACAGTGCAGCGTTTGAACAGTATGTTGTTTCTAACCAGATAATAATGCCGAATCTGTGTGTGTGTGTCTTTTCGTGCCATTTGCTCTTGATGTCTTTCCAAATCGGATCTTTATCTTGTTCATGAGCAATGTCCTTTAAAGATGTGGTGATGAAGTTTTCAAAGGCGACTTTCTGAATGTAAAGAATACTGAAATTTCTCTCGAGGTTGCCTTCTGTGTTACTTTTCTCAAGCCCAGCCGGTGCGCGTGACAGTGCGTCCGCAACAATGTTTTCCTTGCCGGGAATGTAGACTATTGTGAAGTGGAATTCTTGCAGAAACAATGCCCAACGTTTTAACCTGTCATTTCGGATTCCTGAGGCAAGCTGTTGCCGACCGATCGATCGATAATGCTTCCCTGTTCACTAATTGTTTCACTGTCTACACCATTGTTTGCAGCCCGCTCCATTTCCCTATGCACAATTACCAAATTACTACTTTGAACATCAGTTAATTCATTACTCGGTGGCGCTAACACACTGCTTTCGTTTTCACTGTCATTTCTCAGTTTACTTTGGAGCCTAGTATTACGTTTTTCACACGCCATTATTGTCGCAATATTTCACACGATAACACAGAAAAGCACAATTTGAAGAGCAAAATAAGAGAACACATTAACACAACACTGAAAATAATATCTAGTTAATTGCAGCTGTGAAATACTTGGTGCAAATCTACATGCTTGCCACAACTGTTTTACTGTACAACAATGAAAGACTGCAACTACAAAGGAGATTTTCTCTACAATTACGCGCTAGCAATAAACAAAAGCTACACTAATTACACAAACTACAAGAAAAAATCAGAAGATTCCAGTAAGGTATCCTCAGCTAAGGGTCGACATATGAAACGTCCCCTTTGAACAATTATACATGACTGTGCTTAAACTGACACACAATATTTTTAGCGCAACACAATCTATCAAAGATCCCTGCAAAAGAATGGCCCTGAGTAACATTAAACTATACCTTTCAGAAATCACTTACCTCACAAAAATCTTCATTACTCGAACTACTGCAATACAGCGAGCGCCACTACTGCCAGCTAAATAAAAGATTCAAACTACGGAAGGCACTAACTACTGATAGGGATAGTTAGCAAATGAAAGATATTAATAAACAAACAATGTATTTACCTTAATAGTCATAATATATATAGCAGTTCATGACAAATTACAAAACTCCGCCATCTCTCTCCCCACATCCACCACTGCTGGCGGCTCACCTCCAACTGCGCAACGCGACGCGCTGTTCACATCCAGCTGCCGCTGCCCAACACTACAATGGCAGACAACAATGCAAACTAGCCACAGACTGCACATAGCACAGCCAGTGATTCTCACACAGAGCCCTACGTGGCGTTACCAGTAAGAAAACCTAAACAGCCTACTTACAACTGCATCGGACATGAGTCACAAATTTTCTTATGATTCTTCCAGTTAATCTCAGCCTGGCATCCTGCTTCTCGTACAGCTTGTTTTAAGTGGTTAGTCCAGTTTGTCGCACCGGCCAGACCTACGGCAATACAAACTGAAGTGCAACAGTCATACATCAGTGGCATGATTAAAAAAAAAAAATGAACTAAAACACTAAATCTAAAAATTAAAATCTGAATTTTCAATCCAGTCAATAGCTGCCTCTGTCACTTGAAAGAAATCTTCTGGGTTTCCAAGGTACGCTCGTCTGCTAAGCTTGTTACAATGTTTTTGATGGTCTAATCGGCACAATCACATTGAGAAGATGAAACCATTATCCAATAGCTTGAGGCTTTCTGCGCAGATGCCGTGGCCCGTACGAATCCTATCAATTGCTTTTTAAGCACGGCACTGTAATTCCATGTCGGCTGGCCTTGTACCAGGTCTTATGAATGTCTCATATTCCTTATGGGCAACGCTATTCCACGTTTCTGACCATTTCCAGTTCAGATTGGAATATATTTGTTTGCTACGATTCTGTCAGCACATTTTAATTGGTTCATTCTTCGGGATGCAGGTATGTCATTGTGCACTGGGATCTGGGGAATGAAGATAACTCGCGTTCGCAGCGTACGTATCCTGTGGGCGGTGCTAAAGCTAACGGCCAGGCCTATCTGTTACAGATCTGGCTTGAACATCAATGGACAACTACATCACAGCGGTTTTTTGTTTGATATTTAGATGTATGTATTGATTCCAGAGATTTTTCGCTAATACTGTAATCAAACAGTAACTGATCTGGTCTGCATGTCAATTACAGTAAGAAAAAAAAAAACATGAAAAACGAAGTTACACAGATTAATAATAAAATCATAGAACTAGTTTGTGGAATTTTGTATTAACAACAGCTGAAAACAACTGGATGGGCGGGAAAAGAAATAAATAGAAGAATAAAAGTGGTTTAGACTGCCTTTGGTACACTACAGTTTTTAAAAGTAAAGATCGGTGGGTCTGAAATAGGAAGTTTATGATCAATGTGTGTAAAAGTTCTAACTTACGGCGATGAGACATGGGCTTTAATGCGAAAGCCATTCAAAAGAATACGGGGTTGCTCAGCGATCAGAATGGGTAATGACAATTGTTAGAGGAGAAAGGAGAAGAAACAAATGGATCGGCCAACAAACTGACATGTTAGGCTTAATTATAACAGTAACGCAAAAAATGAAAATTTTAGGTGAGTAGTGAAGGTTACATTCGATAACACGCACGGGCGAGATGGATTCGCATAAGCTACATGCCGCAATGTCAGAGGGAGATCTTTATGAGGCTCTTTGCGTTGACTGATTGACTGTACGCCATCCGATCAAAAGTGTCCGTATACCTGTTAGTGGACACTAATATGGGGTCCATGACTGGGTGACTGTGGAGAAGTGCCGGCCAATTCTTCCGCAAGAGAAGAAACATGAAGAGGGTGTTTTCTTGGACGCTGGGGTCTGGAATGAGGTCGTCGTTCTAATTCATCCCACAGATGTTCCATTGGGTTCACGTCAGAACTCTGGATAGGCCAGTCCATTTCAGGGATGTTTGTCCACAAACTATTGCCTCACAAACGCTGCTGTTTCTGCCTTCTTTTTCTCTGCCTCGTGATGACTGGGTGTTGTGTGATGTCCTTAGGTTAGTTAGGTTTAAGTAGTTCTAAGTTCTAGGGGACTGATGACCATAGATGTTAAGTCCCATAGTGCTCAGAGCCATTTGAACCATTTTCTGCCTTCTTTGCTGAAAGCACAATACTCTCTGCCGTCTTTTATTCTCGCGAGTTCGCCTCCAGTGACATCTAGTGGTCAATTCGGCATTACAAAGATGTGTCCGAAGTACTTCTGATAAGTTGGTGCACATGACGACTGCACGGGCACTCGCTCGAAGATGTTATTTTACACATAGTTTGGTCAGAGATGTTAATACCTGTTGCTAGTAATTATCCAGTTTTTCGTAGCTGGTCTCTTGAAGGTTATACTCCGCCGGTTTAGTACTGTATCGCTTCGAATAAGGACGATGTCTTGTCAGTAAAAAATTGCTGTAGATTATTACGTAGAAATGAACAGCTTTCGGTTTTCATACGTTGCAGCTCATTGTCTCTAGATATTATTTATTGGCTACGTAGACTATAGATACGATAAGGTTTCATCTGTTTCCGAACGTAGCTACCTGAAGTCCGATGGAATACAGTTCCATTTGAGAAACCCGTCGCGCAGCTCACAAAACAAGTTCTGCCAGATGACATACTGGCTTGTGCTGCAGAGCGGAACTGGAGCTCGCCGTTGTCATGCCATTGTGTGGCAGCCAATGTTCATTTTGACATGACAGCTACAATGTACAGCTGACTGGCTTCCACTTTTGAATTTGTCGGCCCGTTCAAACGCAAGTTCGTTATTTAAGACAAACGTTTTGTCTATATTTAAAACTTACTGGTGGTGGTAATATGTATACCGGTGTGTAAGAAATATGATGAGTGTTTATCTCTGGTCCAGTGAGAACTAGCATTGTGATCTGCGTCAACCACAGACTACATATAAAAAAGTATTCCATATTTTGAGGGGTGGTCGTAAGGACAAATATAAGAAACATACGTCCATCAACAGGGGTTCTAAATTTTTTCTAAAATGCATACCATAAGAATTATGAGTCTTTCTTCAGTAGAAGAGGTATCATTTGCAGTAGCAAAGATGATTAAGTGCTCCTGGCTTTTAAGGTACGCATTTAACACCTCGTGTATACTGGACATGTGGTAGTATGGTTAACAACAAGACATCTCAAAAGTACAGAATGGCTTTTTTTTTCTCCAAGCCATGTGTATTGCAGGATTGAGTGTGAGACGTAATAAATATTTACTTCACAATTATTACTGCAGAATTCAAGACGTCCTTTAATATTCAGATGGAAATATTATTGGTAAGTAACACATTGCTTTCTAGTGAACGATATTTACGTTTTATGTATATGTCTGAAAGCTTTTGTGATCATGCTCTTTGAATATGTCCCGTTGTTGCCTTCTATAAGACTTTACGTTCTTATTCGAACTGCTTCTAAAGTCGATTTTTCGCCCCCTCTTGTGGGATCCTCCTCGGCAGTCTTTTGATGTTTGTAGGTAGCTGTTTCAAAGACTTAAGTTATAATGGCATATTTACATGTATATCGGTTCTATTATCACTTAAATTTTTGACATTTCACATTGTATACGCTGTTTAGGTCAGTTTTGGTTATCTAGGGTAGCAGTATTAGAGATGTGATAACATTGACACATTCGATAAATTCTAGGCGATTTAATATCTACAGTATACTGTTAAAGCGGTCATTGTAATGCGAAAAATCTACTACCTGGTTAAATTGTTTTGTTCACGGAATTACGCAGAACTTATTTTGTACAGTTTTTATAAATAATTTGCCTCACATAATTAATGTACAAGAAACTTCGTAGATTTGCAGTGCAAACCCGGCCACGAATAATTCTAGAAGACATTTGTCTACCAGGCCGTGGAACAACCTCAAATTGGCCTACAAAAGCCATCTGAAGTTTCTAAACAACAATGCATGCGCACCATGTGAGATTCTTAAAACCCTCTCGGCCTCTTATGCCACCTGCTTTCGTTAACATTAGTAAGTGAACATTTACTTTCAGGGTAATGAAAGGAAAAGACTTTTGAACATGTTATGCAAAGAATAATTTAATTTCCACTTCAATCTAAACGTAACCCTTACAAGCACGATAGTTTCTTAGTAAGAAACAATTGAACTGTTAATTTTATCCTGTTAAAATTCACAAAATAGTGAGTAAAATTCATACAAACGTCAGTTTTACTATTTGTAAGTGCTCGACAAGCTATCATGCAGCGCGCATGCGTTGTAACTTGGTGGCTTGTGTAGGCCAATGTGAGTTTGCTTCCCGGCTTGATAGACTGCCAGTGTCCTGTCATACTGTTGGTCTCGACTTTCC
This sequence comes from Schistocerca piceifrons, assembly GCF_021461385.2. Taxonomy (NCBI): domain Eukaryota; kingdom Metazoa; phylum Arthropoda; class Insecta; order Orthoptera; family Acrididae; genus Schistocerca; species Schistocerca piceifrons. The sequence goes on from NC_060142.1 coordinate 277,330,440, forward strand.
CTACACCACCGTGGTACGTCGTATTCAGTTATCGTTTACACTCTGTAAATAGTCCCTGTGGCAATGAATGTTGTTGTTGACGTTTGTGACGTGTTCAGACTCTGGCACCAGAAAACTGCATCGTATTTTAGATTTTTCTGGATGCTACGCAGTGTTATTCTGTCGGGACCTAACACCTTAATACACTTGTGGCGTTGCAGCAGGTGATTTGTGTAGCTCAGCTTACGCAACTTCTTTCGACATCCTCCGTATAATTCCTAGCAGCGAGACAAGAAGTTTGCTCGATTTTCTTCATAGCACATTCCACGTTGTCTAGATGACCAGAGACGGCTGCTGTCACAATTTCCTTCGTTGTCATTCCATTCTCATACTAGAGCGCCATTACGATACTACGTGTGCATGTGGCGCAACGAAGTTATGTGCGGTTTGTGATCGCCCAGAAATATCCAGAAAATTAAATCGGTTCTTCTGTCGCTTCGTGACAGAACTTCGTAATTAGAAACAAGGAAGACATTATAGTGGATGATCTAAAATATTAATTTATTTCGTTAATAGATTTTCGGCTTACATGGCCATCATCAGACTTTGAATATCGTCGTCAAAGAGGGTGCGATACTGGTGAACAACAGGTACGAAGATAACCAGATAAAGTCTGCTGGCCTTCTGAACATAGACACCGTCAACGAAGTAAATTAATATTGTAGAACATCCACAATATTGTTTTTTTTCTGTTTAGAATTAAAAAATTAAGTTTCTTGCAAAGTAAAAGTCTAACGTAGTAATTAATTTATTTATTCATCTTACGACTTTTTGACACATCAAGAAAAAATATACGCAGTATACTAGAGCATTATATTTACAATATAAAAGCCGGTGTGGCCGTGCGGTTAAAGGCGCTTCAGTCTGGAACCGCGTGACCGCTATCGTCGCAGGTTCGAATCCTGCTTCGGGCATGGATGTGTGTGATGTCCTTAGGTTAGTTAGGTTTAAGTAGTTCTAAGTTCTAGGGGACTGATGACTACAGAAGTTAAGTCCCATAGTGCTCAGAGCCATTTGAACTATTTTTTCGCCAGCAAGAGTTCTTCTTTTCTACCTGATCATAATATCTTACGGGGCATTCTTCTCTGATGGTCTGTGTTTATCCTCAGTTACAAAGTGGGGATGGCTGCTTACCGTCATTAGTGTAAAAGGAAAATAAATTCACTTCTGCCGTATTAGGTAGTAATTCTGTTCAGCACTGAGTATGTTTTGCGTGGCAAGTCAAACCCCGGTGGTTTTTAGGCGATAAACGACACATTATTATTTTGTTGCTCAGTACATTTCTTTAAGGAGCAGAAAGTGTTACCTTTAGACGAGCGGGGGAAAAAATCCAAATGCAAAAATTGTGAATGAAATGCGTGTATGTCATTAAATGACAAACCTAAAATAATACACTCCAGCACTGAAAAATCTGGTGAGAGAGATCACAGAACACAGATACCCACTTCACTCAGATACCCACTTCACTCAGATACCCACTTCACTCATCCACAAAACTGTAAAAACAAATAACTTTCAACATCTGAGTATATACATTTACGAACACTCGGGAAGTATTTCTAAATAGGGAATGGCTACATCAATTGCATAAGATCTTCGCGATAAATATTTTTTTGCTGTTGCCACGCACTCCGCATCAGGGCTTTTAGCTAAGTTTAGTTCGAACTTCCGTTTTTCAATACCTGCAGGTGTATCCTTCACGTCTCCTTCACTGTACTTCTTTCTCAAAACACTCTTCTTTCCGGTTTTCTCATGGCTCTAATCAGGAAGGAGTGTTACGTATGTGACGTGAATTTCATATTTCCTATCTTGTTCACCAGTAGTTCTTCAGCCTTTGTTACATCTGGCGGCAGATTCTCATATAATCTGCACACAGCCGGAAAATTACTACAGATTAACACTCCAGCTTTCAAGCAAGTGTTAGTCGACCACAATATTATTGCACGTGGGAGTGAGGGCGAGTCGGTCGTTTATCCTGAGTTTTTATCTTGATATTTCGGGAGAACACGCGGAACAACTGGATAGTATATGCGCATCTGTCTTGAAATCGTTCACGACGTGATGCGTCTTCCTTGGTCACCACTTTGTTTACCGTAACATCGCCGCAAGTTTCCGATAATGGCCACGGTAGGCCAAGTACAGTAATATCGCGGTCAGATAATATTCTTGTAGTGATGGGTAAACGAAATACAAGCTTACTGAGTATCGGGTCATATTTGTGACAGTATTCATGACTTGCTTGCACTCAGAACTCAAAAACGTCGCACTTAACGGAAGAAAATTCACAATTGTAACTTCAGGACCACGCCCAGGAGGTTAAGCTGCTCTTATTGTATACAACATGTACACTGATCAGCCAGAACATCATGATCGCCGACCTACTATCGGTATAAAACAGCCCAGATGATAGCAACGTCATCTGGCGAGGAATGATTGCTTTTCAGACACACGTGCGGTGCATGTAGTATCAGTGAGCGTGCTGTCCGTGCGTGGAATCGGGAAGGCGCGCGAACTATCTGAATTTTATCGAGGGCAGATTGTGAGGTCCGGGGGCTCGACATGAGCATTTCGGAAACTGCACGGCTTGTCGGGCATTCGAGGAGTGCTGTGGTGAGTGTCTCGAACACTTGGCGAAAACAAGCTGTAATCACGTCCAGACGTCGTGGGGTTGAACGGCCACACCTCATTAAATGTCAAACGCAGGGCAGGGCATACTGGTAAAACAGGACAGCCGGCGAACTGGCGAAACTAGCATCAGACGTTAATGCTGGGCAGAATACAAGTGTGTCTGAACACACTGTGCACCGAACACTCCTAACGATGGGCCTCCACAGCCGACGAACCTTGTATGTGCCAATGTTAACACCACGACATCGGTAACTGACTGCAGTGGGCACGTGACATCGGAACTCTACGTTGGTGCAGTGGTAGAACGTTGCATGGTCTGATGAACCCGATACCTTCATCATACCAATGGGAGGACGCGAATCCTTCGTCATCCAATGAAACAGCTCCTTCACACTAGTACTGCGGGACGGAGGCTAGGAGGTGGCGACTCCCATATGCTCTGGAGAACATTCACATGGTCGTCCACAGGTTCATTGGAGCTCGTGCAAGGCACCATGACAGCCAAGAAGTATAGTCCACTGGTTGCAGATCACGTTCAAGATTTCATGGTTGGTTGGTTGGTTTGGGGAAGGAGACCAGACAGCGTGGTCATCGGTCTCATCGGATTAGGGAAGGATTGGGAAGGAAGTCGGCCGTGCCCTTTCAGAGGAACCATCCCGGCATTTGCCTGGAGTGATTTAGGGAAATCACGGAAAACCTAAATCAGGATGGCCGGACGCGGGAGTGAACCGTCGTCCTCCCGAATGCGAGTCCAGTGTCTAACCACTGCGCCACCCCGCTCGGTCAAGATTTCATGACAATCGTGCTTACGGCAGTAGCATTTTTCATCAAGATAATGCGTCATTTCACAACAACAGGAGTGTGATGGAGTGATTAGAGGAACACAGTTTCGAGTTCCAATTGATGTGCTGGCCGCCCAACTCACCAGATCTGAACCCGATCGAACACATTCGGGATGTGATTAAACGTGGCGTCAGAGCTTATAGCCCCCTTCCCGGAATTTACGGGAATTAGGTGACTTGGGTGTCCAGATGCGGCGCCAGCTCCTTCCAGCGACCTATCAAGGCCTCATTGCTTCCATGCCATGACGCGTTGCCGCTGTTACCTGTGCCTAAATGGACGGGCATATCGACTATCAGGTAGGCGGTCATGATGTTCTGGTTTGTCGACGTATGAACGAGGTAGTGGAGAACGTCGCAAGATCCACGCAGTGGTGCAGTTGCTGTCTTCTAGCAGCGATAGCTTCTTACATGCAACAAATTTCAGGAAGACCTGTAGAGTTTTGATAATTGGTGCAGGAACTGGCAGTTGTGAACGTAAATGAAGGTAACGCAGTATGCATAAATACGGAAAGAAATCAAATCCACTACTTCGCGCTATTGGCGACAAATCATTAGGAACATTAACTACCGCGAAATACTTAGGAATATCCATCCAGACCGACTTAAGGTGGAATGATCACATAAAACAAATTTTAGGAAAAACCGATGCTAGGCTGAGATTCATTGCAAGAACCTTGAGGAACTGTAATTCATTCACGAGAGAAGTGGCTTACAGAACACTAGTTTGACAGATTCAGAATACTTTCTCCCATATATACGTCTAGCGAAATGACCACGACGAGAAAATGCGAGAAATTAGAGCTCATGTGGAGGCTAACCGGCATCCATTCTTCCCACACAGCGTTCGCGGTTGGAACAGGGATGGCGGGGGGGGGGGGGGGGGGGGGGAGAGAGGAGGAATCAGGGTGCTAGAAGTAGTCTCCGCCACACACTGTAAGGTAGTCTGCGGAATATAGAAGTAGATCCATGATGGAGTAAGGGCATATCAGTGTTCCTCTCAGACTCGATTTCAAACATGCTCGATGCAGGTAATGTACTTTGTAACCAACAGTTACATGCAAGTAATATGTTTCCACGAGCCATACTCTATAACATATTTTTACACAACCTGGTCGTAACACAAGAAGTGTATTGTTGATACTTTGGATCGTATTGGCATATGTTTCCTCAAGAAAGCAGTTTTGACTACTGCATTCAGGGTTCCAACCAAAATATTCGGTACTTATATTTGCGCCTGTGAATGGTTTCATCTACAATAAAATACACTGGACGATCAGCTGCCGCTCCTCTGATTTGTGACACACGTAGGTATTGAAGGTATAACTTTAAAGAACCGATTTCAGACTTAAATCTGCGTTCAATACTGTGACGTGATCTCTCCATTTATTTCCATACTCCTTAATCTGTTCATTTGTGCTTTTAAGTCCTAGTTCTTGTGTGATTGTTGTACTCGTGTTTGCCGATAGTGTCTGTAGCCAGCTGCTTTTCATAAAAACTTAGTTTGTGCGGCTTATATTCTTCATTTCCAGTTGTTTTGTTCAAGTCTGGCTCCCAAGTATAGATGGTATTGTCATTGTTTTGTAGAACGTTATTAGTGTTTCTTTCCTTACCATTTTATTTAGTTCAAATGGCTCTGAGCACTACGGGGTTTAACTGCTGAGATCATCAGTCCCATAGAACTTTGAACTACTTAAACCTAACTAAACTAAGGACATCACACACATCCATGCCCGAGGCAGGATTCGAACCTGCGATCGTAGCGGTCGCGCGGTTCCAGGCTGTTTTATTTAGTGTTCTGGATGTGGCCCCTTAATACAATCGAAGCATTCATTTTTAGTATGATTTCGTATGTGAAGATGATTACGTACTCGAAGAAATTGAATAGAGTAACTGTTTTCTTGTTGTTTATTACAATTTTGTTTGATCCTGGATCTCATCCTTTAAAAGCTATTACTTTGTTTTGGGTTTTTGAAGGGTGTTCTGACTGTTAGCTGTTAGGTATTGGTCATCAGCAAAGTATATTGTGGTCAGACAATTCCGCAGGATGTAAAATTATTTCTTTTAGCCATTGTCATTAAAACAGATATTAAAAAGTGTCGGAGGCAAACTGCATTCTTCTCGTAACATTAAATTTGTTGTTATTTTCATCCCCGTCAGTGGTAATTTTGGAGTATTGGTGCATTTTCTGGATTATTCTTTAATAAGTCGTGGGGTATTCCAATAATAGACAGTATGTAATAAGTGGCGTCCACAGACAAGCATCTGAAACGCGTATCAGATTGGATTTTCCCATTATGAAACATTGTGGTGCACTTTATTTAAATTTACGACTGGTTGCAATTTTTATAGGTATTTTATTCATAATGGGTACAACTGAACTGTGTGACTGTTTCATTATAGCGTACAGAATAACGACTACCAATCACAATAGGAGGTGACGCGATCGATTTCGGGCTCCTGCTGATCTTCAGGTGGTTTACATTCATGCACATGTTTCCATACTCATTGTTTGAGAACACTGTTTAAATCAAATAATGTGGTGATGACTAAATAGATACAAATGAAACTTCTGGGATGACTAAGCGACATCTGTTGTAATATATTATAATACTTACATATAGCTAGTGTATCCATATTGTTTCCACATGAAATTTAACACATGAAGACTAATATACAATTAACGCGTGAAAAACGAAGTATTTTTGTAAAAGAATGAATAAATGTAATGTGAAAACAATATGGATACACAGCTATAAGGTAAGTGCTATGATATTCTTTTTACAGCACATGGTTAACCGCTTCCAGATGTTTCATTTGGGCCTATTTAGTCATCATCACATTATTTTGTTGTTGATTTAAACAGTGATGTCCAACACACAGTATGAAAACACGTACATGAATGTAAACTACCTGAAGACGGCGGAAGCCTGAAACCAGTCGTGTGTAAAATAAAATCACCTTCAGTTGTGACTGATAGCCGTTATTATTCTACCCCAATTTTTTATATAGCTGATTAAGGTTTTTCGTTAAACGATAGCGAAGGCCAGTAAATCAGTCTCCCCAGTACTCGGGCACGTGTAAAGAGCGACAGGAACTGACAGGTGGCCTATTCAGCAAGGGCAGGAGCGTGACGGCGGCGAGATAAGAAAGCGTGTGCTGCCTTTCCGCCTCCTGGCCAGGCTTCCCGCCTTAACGGTCGGCGCGGCCAGACCCGCGCGGTCATCCTTTGGCCACAGGCCGCTCTCTGTGGCGGGACAGTCTAGCGCCGCCCAAGGCCACAGCCAAGGCCCGGCCCCCTCCGCGCGCTGCGCTGCTTACGTAATCGCCGGCTGGTCTCTGACCGCGCGCACCTGCACCCCCGCCACACTCCGGCTTCCTCTATCACCCTGTCTAGCGACTGCTAAGTGCTTGCTTGCTCTGCCCAACACTGAGATCATCCAGATCTCACAAGAAAATCTGCAAAAATGAAAGTTATGAAGCAGACTCGTACTACTGCTACCAACTAGCCATTTGCACGCGGCTTCTCCAGTGTACGCATGTGTCACACACATTTCACACATACAGATTTCACATCTTCGCAGTAGTTTGACTTTATTTCTTTTCTATTGGATTTCACCGATAGATTTTCGATTCGTTTCGTTTGAATCATATTGATAACAACAACAACAGCTGCTCATTGTTTCGAGAAAAAGAACTGTCGTGGGTAACTTTCTGAATCTCTGTTTTACGCCATGCGACTGCACAGGGTACATCAAATGCACCTGTGGCTGTCGGCAGTATGGTAAGATATTTGGCCCCGAAGCACGCTGACATGATTTTATTAATTGCTATCTCCAGTCCTCATTCTCGAATCCATATTGACACACCGAGCAAAGCGAATGAGAGAGACATTGCGCTTCATGTTTTTAAACTATTCCAAGTCAACTAAATACAGGAAATGAATACCAACAGATTGTTTTTTGCATGTGACCCACCACCCATATGTGCAGTAGGGTCCTCAACCACCTCAGTACGTTTATACAAATAATGAGTCATGTATTACAAAATTTGATTGAAATTACTTCAGATATTCCCGAGTTAAGCTTCTATGCCTCCCCCTTCTCTCCGTCACTCCTATGGGAGGTTGGTTTTTATCTCCGCAGCGCTTCTTTCAACGATTTTTGTACAAAGTTTGACTGAAATCGGTCCCGAGGTTTAAGAGAAGATGCTGACCGTACGCACATAAAATGATTTTTGTGACAGTGTTAAAGTGAATTATGGAACACACACATCGACGTCCGGTATATTAACCCTTTGTGCGTCACATTTAGAAAAAAAAAATTGGGAAAAAATTTTTGTGATGAATATTTACTGTATATGTTGCACATATGATATATCCATTGCAAAAGTTCTTTTGAAGCTATTGGTTAATAAATAAAATGATTCGAAATGGCATCATTAGAAATTACATAGTAATTACTCAAAAATATGCATACATAACTGTATTGTAAACTTACCGTATTTCTTCCCCTTGCCCTTGAACTACGTAAAATTGCTTCCATAACCAAGAATTTCATTAAACACAGAATAAAACTAAACACAACAGTTATTGTTCACTCACAAACGCAGTAGCACAACTCAGACACTTCTCTGTTCTGCACTTCAAACAAACGGCGAGTCGCGGAAGCAAACGCCACTGTGATCTGTTGGCCAAACTTGGAACTACGTGAAGCGCTGCCAAACGGTATCATTGAAGCATTGGGAAGATCAAAAAAGCCAAGAATACTTTATGATGGTCCGCAGCTCGTGGTCGTGCGGTAGCGTTCTCGCTTCCCACGCCCGGGTTCCCGGGTTCGATTCCCGGCGGGATCAGGGATTTTCTCTGTCTCGTGATGACTGGGTGTTGTGTGATGTCCTTAGGTTAGTTAGGTTTAAGCAGTTCTAAAGTTCTAGGCGACTGATGACCATAGATGTAAAGTCCCATAGTGCTCAGAGCCATTTGAACCATTTTTTACTTAATGATGCCATTTGGAATCGCAGACGCAGAAAGGGTTAAATCTATTTTGATATGGCTTTATTTAATGGTTTGAGATCTTCGCTTTCACTGTTGGCAACAATTAAAATCATTCCCATCTGTTGGCTGTGTTATGCATTGCAGTGTCAGGTTACCTCTCAGAAGGAAGTGAGTACCAAGGTCCCACTGTTTTCTAGTGAGGGACACAGTTGACAGTTGTCATTCGTGGACGTTGTATTCAACCAGCACATACAGTGCGACATCTCAATACACTTGCAAGTTCCAAGGGTGATTTGTTTGATCCAAACAGGACGGACTTTCCGGCGTGTTGCTGCAGATGCCAGTGCTTCTCCATGTGTCATCCATAGGTCGTGACCGAGCGAGGTGGCGCAGTGCTTAGCCCACTGGACTCGCATTCGGGAGGACGATGGTTCAATCCCGCTTCCGGCTATCCTGATTTACGTTTACCATGATTTCCCTAAATCACTACAGGCAAATGCCGGGATGGTTCCTTTGAAAGGGCACGGCCGACTTTCTTCCCGATCCTTCCCTAATCCGATGAGACCGATGACCTCGCTGTCTGGTCTCTTCCCCCAAAGAACCCTACCCCAACCTTAGGTCGGGGACACGCTGCTGGGAGATAGGACAACATACAAGGCCAGTTGGACGCATTATAACCCGACATGAGGACCGATATCTGGCCATCTGTGCATTGCGGCGTCGTATGAATACCGCCAGAGCACTGCAAGGCGATCTCGGAAAGCCCACTGCAGCCGCTGTTTCCGATCAGACTTTAATGAACAGGTTACGAGAATGGACCTAACGACCCAGACGTCCTGTTCGAGCACCCCGCCTGACGCATCATCTTGTAGTACGTCTTCAGTTCTGCCGTTCCCATGTCAACTGGCAATTTCGTCACAGGCTAAACGTATTATTCACGAAGCCCAGATATCCTCTGGCGCAAAAGTGAGCGGTACTTGCCGAATGTTGTCCAGGAAATGATGGCTGCTGCATATGGTGATGACCCTGAATTCCTTCTAATGGCAGGGCGTCAATAGGGACGTCCTGCAGAGCCTGGACACTGAAGTAATGGAATGGCCGGCGGTGAGTCTCGACCTAAACCCCATCGTGCACATGTAGGACAAGCTTGACAGACTTGTTCGCGGTCATCCTGTTCCATCACAAACATGGGATCTCATTGAAGGATGGGAACGGACACTGATCTCCGTAAAATTATACGAAGCTTCCCACCTAGGTGTCAGGCAGTCATACACTCTCATGCAGGGCATACACGTTACTGAAGCTCTCAAAAGTCCAATGGAAAGCACGCAGGGCGACGCGATAAATGATTGTTTCCACTTTCTTTTCGACAGCCGTTGGGCATTTCAGTTCTTTTTATGTAACTGTTAAGGGTGTAATGATGATTTGTTGTGTACTAAGTTTGTCAAAGGAATAAGTTGGTACCATACCCAGTCCCCAAGTATTGCTCAGTGGCATGTTCCCCTAATTCGTGTGAGTTGTACGTATATAGATAATTCGCGTATGAGCCTTAATGGATCACGATTTTCATTATCTCTACGTGGGCTGTTTTTCGTTCCTCAGACCATTTCGTTGTTCTTTGACCTCTTTTTCTTGCTATACCTCCCAGCAGTTCATCTTCTGATTTACAGAATCGTGTCTAGCACCTCTGTTGTTTCTATTTGGCCTTTCTCGAGTTCCTTCTTAACTTGCTAGGCTCATGATACATTCTGTAATCTTCCGATGTATGTCATAATCTTGTTAGTGATCATTATTGCTGGGAGTCCTTGAAAATGCCCACAAATTTTCAGTCTTGCTTTTCTTATATCTGCTGCGAGATTGGACGATTTCTCTGTGGCTAAAGATGTTTATTTATTTATCCTCCCAAGATTAGAGCCGTCAAGGACCTCTCACACATTTGACCGGACAATCTTTACATATTACATCTCGTTCACAAGACGACACACGTTACAAAATTATGTACATTTATTATACGACCGACATTACCAACATTATCATCACTAACACTATCCGTTCTCTCAAACTTGCGAATCAGATTCTTGATCTTTAGAACACTTGGACCGGTTGTCTACAGCTTGAGCTCGGTCGCAAACTTCCTTTGAGCCGCAGTTGGGCTGTTATTGGTGCTAGCTGTTGTAGAACAAAGCTGAGTTTATATTAGCTTTTGGAAAAAAAAACCACAAGAAATGCAGGTTACAACCAGGTAGATTTAAACAGAGAGAACTGGCTACAGTGGTCGTGAGAGAGGGGTTGGCGGGACGGGGGAAGGAGAGAACAGATACACAAGTAATGAAGACAGATCAACATATCGTGGTGTGACTGAGGAATGAAAAGAGAAAGAAGTATAATTGACCGAAGAGAGAGGAATTAGCTTTGGAGGATGACATGAGGAAGTACTTAAAGGCATTGAATTGTACGTTTTCCAGAATCCATCAGCTATACGCGTGAAATCACGTAAGCTAACTTGCGTCGATCATCGCATCGTAGAGTTTCCCACCTCACAGACGTGGAAAGAACGCCCACTCAATTCAAAACTTAACGACAAAGTTTTCAGGGTCTGATATCGCATCAGAATGGGACGGGGGAGATGTGGCTAAAATCTTGAGGAAGAGGTTATTGTGAAAGTGCTGTTTGTACTTACTGGTGCAGAGGAACATGAAATAAGATATATTGTGGAGAATTGCTCATATGATGTTGCAGAACACAGGTACACAATATATCCACAAATTGATGTTTAAATTTGACAAGAGGTTATCACTCTGTCACTTCGTGCAAGACTTTCAGACCACCGTCAAGAGCATGTAGTAAGTAATTCTCACATCGGTTCATCCTATTCTTTACGTTGCCGTCCGTGCCATACTTGAACCCCGAAAGTCTCGTTCTTATAATCGGCCAATTCGTAAGACAGGCAGATCTGTTATCTTTCGTCTACTTCAGTTGCAACTTTATGGAAATATAAGAAAATTCTGTGTTATCTCTATACAGTTATGTAAATAAAAAAAAAACTTTTCCTCAGAATAATTCTGACCATTACATTCGGGAACAATATAGTTTTCATGTGGATTGCAATCACTGTCAGTGTCTGCTGTCCAGCAGTGCCGTAATTCTGTTATAACAAGTTTAATTTTATATCATATCCCTTATTACAAATAAGAACCAAATATGAACCTGAACGTCTATTTTTTAAGATGGAATTCTCCCCCAATCGAGAACGTTTGGTGCTTTATGGGCAGGGCCGTCCAGCCACGTCGAGATTTTGACGATCTAACATGAGAACTGGACGTAATTTGACACGATATCCCGCAGGAGGACATCCAACAACTATCTCAATAAATGCCAAGCCGAACAACTCCTCCATAAGGGCCGGAGGTGGAGCAACACGTTATTGAAATTCTCAAGTTTGTGAAGCTCTTTCTTCTAAATGAATCATGCAGTTTTTCTGAACCGTCCCATTCGGACAATACCTTCATGTTTTTTTTTAAGATGCGCGGCCCAAAATCACTCCTGTAATGTGGCCCAGGTTCGCTAAAAGGTTGGGCCCTCTGCCGTAAACAGAACCGACCAGTATTGAGTGCAAGTTGAGGGGGGAACGATCGACGGAGCAGGTACACTGAGTGAATGGAAACAAGACACAGCGGATAATGTAGACATTTGCACTGTTGCAACGCAAATACGAAGATAATTGGGCAAGAAACCAAACGAAATTCAGTAAGTGTGCAATGAGCCGCAGGAGACCGTAGGTCTTCTCTCTTACACCAAAATACTCAGAAGGTATCCCTGAACAACCTCTGAAAGCTTTTCGATGGAGTTCTGGTTCATCATGTATAGTCTGTTGGTTTAGAATCGTTAGAGGAGGTGGCTTCGTAAAACAGTTTATCCTGACATACTCTGACGAGCCATCAACGAAGTAATATTTATGGGCTGTTGAAACGGGTATAGCCATTTGAAATAAACTCTATAGTTCAAAGTAATGTACTCACTGATGGTCCCTGCCAATGACGTAGCAAATATGAAGAGTTGTTCAGATTTGCATCTGCCCATCCAGACTGCCAGGCCCGAGGTATAAACCACAAACAAATAAAATACGAAACTGAATTCCGCGATTCACGATAAATAAAGCACGTGACAGAGGAGTGGTATCATATTATTCGGGGCTATTCCCATTCTATTAATGGGTGGTGCGTTTGGTGATTGTTTATGCTATTTATACGTGCTATTTATCTCAAGACACCTCGCATTACCACAGTCCTTCGTAGTCTTCTACTGTCTTGTACGCGATTTGTACATCTACATACATACTGCACGGGGCACTGCGCAATGTAGGGCGAAAGGTACTTCCAGCTGTACCACATATTAGGCCTTCTCCCCATGGGGCGCCGAAATAATGACGGCCTAAATGCCTCTGCGCGCTGTCAAACTGATCATGCCTTCGTGATCCGTGCAGGAGCAATACGTAGTGTATACGTTGACTCACCAAAACTGGTGCAAATGGCTCTGAGCACTATGGGACCTAACATCGGGGGTCATCAGTCCCCTAGAACTTAGAACTATTTAAACCTAACTAACCTAAGGACATCACACACATCCGTGCTCGATGCAGGTTTCAAACGTGCGACGGTAGCGGTCGCGCGATTCCAGACTGAAGCGCCTAGAACCGCTCTCCCACTCAGGCCGGCGTTGACTCGTCACTTAAAGTTGGTTGATGAAAGTAGGCTTTCACGGGATGGATTGCGTTTGTGTTGAAGCGGTTGCAATTTTCAGCGTTTCCGTGACATTCTCCATGGATCAACTTAACCTGTGACAATCTTGCTGTCCTCCTTTGTATACTTTCAAGATCCCGTGTTATATTTCGTACAATTTACGGAAGTGAATTCTACCAGTACACTTCCTGCATCGATACTCTATTGTATCCCAGAAGCGTTCTGTAATGCTGATTTTTATCTGTTCGTCTCGTTACTTACCACTTCTTTGTATTACCCCAACATATTTAAACGATGCGACGCGCTTCAGATTTTCATCATTCATCTTGTAACGGATTCTCCCGCCTCATTTCGAGTATGCGACAGTCGTCCAGTAGCACAGGCGCTGCCTTCAGTTCGGCTGTTACACGGACGTGGCGGGGTGGCAAACAGAAGGGCGCGTATAAAATGTAGCGTGACGCACAGGTCCGCAGTGTATCGATTGAGAAGGCCGCGGCGGCGGAGGCGGCGACTGGCCGGCGGCTTGCGGTGACTCAGACTCCAGAGGCGGAGGTCACTGCCGCCGCGCGCCAGCCGGCGGAAGGGCGACGCCGCACACCGTCTCGCTTACCGACGACCGTCTCCAGGCTCTGACCTCCTCTCTCAAACAGTAGCCCTAATCTACAGGGTGTCCGAAAAGTCTTTCCCTGATTACATAAATTGATAACTCGGGCTAGAAGTAAGATACAGATATGAAACTGGTGTCTAATTGTTTACAAACTATTAAAGTTTTTTTCACATATCAGTAAACTTCCACATGAGCACCCTTGGTAGCACGCAGCACATCTAGGCGATATTTAATTTCCGTCCACACATTAGCCAACATCACTGGAGGGATCGATTCAACGCCTGTGGTTATCCGTTGCCGCAGGGTTTCAAGATCAGGTACACGTGTTCGGTAGACCTCGTCCTTGACATAACCACATAAAAAGAAGTCTAATGGGATTATGTCAGGAGAGCGTGGAGGCCAAACCGTTGGCCCACCACGACCAATCCATCGCCCAGGAAAGGTCATATCGAGATAGCCACGGACGTCCAAACCCCAATGAGGCGGTGCAACGTCTTGCTGAAACAAGACATCGGGGTGATACTGAAGCAGCTGAGGAACAGCATACAGTTGCAACATGTCCAGATACACTGCAGATGTGATAGTAGCCTCAGCGAAGAAGAATGCCCCGATAATTCGATCGTGTAATAGCGCGCACCAAACATTCACCTTTGGACTGCCTCTGGTGCACCCCATGACCTCGCCAGGGGGTTGTGAACCCCAGATGCGCACATTTTGGCGATTCACTACTCCACTGACAAAAAAGGTCGCTTTGTCGGAAAAGGCAATTCGTCTGAGATAATCATCATCGTCCTCAATACGTGATAGCATTTCGACCGCAAAGTCATATCGACGTGTACTGTCATAGGGCAACAATGGAAGTGGAAGTTTACTTATGTGTGAAAAAAACTTTGATAGATTGTAAACAATTAGACACCAGTTTCATGTTTGTATCTTACTTCTAGCTTGAGTTATCAATTTATGTAACCAGGGAAAGACTTTTCGGACATACTGTACAACTCCTACTCACTCCGCAAGCGGCGGAGCGACTTTCTGTAACAGTGCCACTTCCCCTTCTGCTGTTCCAACCACGAACGGTCGCGGAAAGAACGAGTGCCGATAAGCCTTAATTTATACCTTCAAGGTCTTTTCGCGGCATACACCTAAGATGTAGCAACATACATAAAAAAAAATATCACAGCACGAGGGAATTACCGAATAGGACGGAAATCGGTCGATGTGATGCACACGTACAGACAAACAAATGATTAAAATTTCAGAAAAATTTGATGATTTATTCGAAAGAAATAGTTTCACAAATTGAACAAGACATTAACGCGTTGGTCCACTTCGAGCGCTTATCCAAGTATTTATTCGGTGTGGCGTTGATTGAGAGAGTTGTTGGATGTCCTCCTTAGGGATACCGTGCCAAATTCTGTCCAACTGGCGCGTTAGATCGTCAAAATCCCGAGATGACTGGAAGGCCCTACCCATAGTGCTCCAAAAGTTCTCAATTGGAGAGAGCCAGCCGTTGTGGCCGGGCGGTTCTAGGCGCTTCAGTCTGGAACCGCGCGACCGCTACGGTCGCAGATTCGAATCCAGCCTCGGGCATGGATGTGTGTGATGTCCTTAGATTAGTTAGGTTTAAGTAGTTCTAAGTTCTAGACGACTGATGACCTCAGATGTTAAGTCCCATAGAGCTCAGAGCCATTTGAACCATTTGAATTGGATGGAAATCCGGCGACCCTTCTGGCCAAGGTAGGGATTGCCAAGCACGAAGACAAGCAGTAAAACTATCGCCGGGCGGGCATTACGTTACCGAAATGTAAGCCCAGGACGGCTCGTCACGAAGACCAACAAAACGGGACGTAAAACATCGTCCAAGTACCGCTGAGGTGTAAGGGTGCAGCGGATAGTAGCCAAAGGCTCTATGCTACGAAATGAAATGGCACCCGAGACTATCACACCTGGTTATCGAGCCATATAGTGGGTGACAGACACATCTTCGCTAGTTATGCCGGTTGAGTTCGAAGTGCGACTCATCACTGTTGCCAATTCAAATAGTGGCAACGCGCCCTACTCAGATGTCGAGCAATTCACCGATTACTCCAACCGGTCTCTTGGAGCCCACCTACACTTCCTCTCTCAAATGCTGACATCTACGTGTACTGTTCAGACCCCTAGATGCGGGGGATAGTTAATGGCCAACTGTGTGCACGAATTAAAATTTGCAAAGAATTTTATGCCCCTTTTTATTATCTGTGCCAACTGCGCTGTGAAATTGCACTGCAGCGCCACACATTCATCCATCTGCCGGTAAAACTTTCAGTTTTGCAGTTTCCGTCGGTACCTGTGTGAATATCAATTCGTGGCAAATTTGCATAACTTCATCATGGTGCGGGATTTTTTTTTTCTCTCTCCGTAGAGAGTATTTATTGACTCTTAGACGAAAGCATGCTGTCGGAAGTTGAACAGTAAACCACACCATGATGCAAAACGCCTTTCATGCACCGGAGTTGGATGAGCCTCTCCGTGAAGCTTTCGCACTTACTAACTGAATACGTAACGAAAATTCCTGCTCTTCTTCTGATCTTCTCATTTCCTCTAACAATCTTTTCTGGTACATATCCCAGACTGACAAACAATATTAAAATCCGGATCCACCGAGGGTTTCGTACGCTTCGTGGGGTGACTTAATCTTCAGAGCATTTTTATAATGGATCTGTCCGGCTTCTGCCTTACGTTCGATTATTTTTACGCTGTCGTTCCAATGCACGTATATCGTTACTTACGCGTACTCAGATATTTTATGCACGCGACTGCGTCCAGTGGTTGTTCTGCAGACTTGTAATCAAAGAGTCTTCCTCCCTATTTTTGCGCAATGCCTTCCATATTGCCGATTGTTCTTCCAGTTTGATTTAAATGCTGTAACTGGTAGCAAATGACTGCTTTTGTGTCTTAGTTGTTAATCCCTTAATCCGAAACTGCCTTCTCGGTTTTTGCTCGACCATTTTGTAAGGCTGCGGAGGATTATGTCCAGTATCTCACCAGAAGTTGATTGAGATTTCACATGCAAATTTGAAGAGATGGTAACCCCGAAATAAAATTTGTTATACCTTGATCAGAATAACAAAGTGACAGGTAGAATTTTGTTCACGACGTCGTGGACGAGTTTGCAGGTGACTGACAGGGAGCGGAGGAGTCATGTTCCGGCTACCGAAGCCCAACACACTGACGACCACGGGGAGAGTGGCGCTCCGGGGGAACAAGTTAAGTTTCCCTCTCGCAGTTCTGGCGGTACACATGCGCTTGCTGGCTTGGCACGATAGTCACTTCGTAATGCCTGTGCTACATAACAAATATTGTGTCGTTAGATCGCCAATGTTGGCGGCAGCCGGACTCACAAGTGTCGTAGCCCGAGGTTAACCGACTTTACCAGCTTCAGCCGACCTGAAACGGTGAAGCCTTCGTTAAGAACGCTGTGAACAAACCGTAGTTGTTTACAGAACACCTACCACAGCAACAACCAAACAGACCACGAATTTGGGCGCACACTATGTCCTGTGCACAATTGTCATGCCTGATCCGCCAGTTGTCAGCTGAGGACGACAGTAGCGGTCTGCAACAAAATCATTGTGATTTGTTCATATATGATTTCTCATTGCGCTAAGTTTCTTGACCGAAATGTGTGAAGCTAACTGTGAAATAGGTTAGGGAAGTAATAAGACTGTTACGAGCCTGCAACTGCACGTTAACGTGAACGTGCTGACTTATCCATTATGGGACTTCACATCTGCTGCCATGGGCGCCTGCATAAATTTATCAAGGGGGTAGGCGGTGAAGCAGGCAAGACGTGAAAAATTGCCGTGCTTGATATCAGTGAATTGGTCAGTTTAGGGGCGTGCCATACCACAAGAACAAAAATGTATACCTGATGTCCACTCACTTTTAGGAGAGTTTCAGAACTCTGTAATGAATAAAAACTTTGTACTCCGGATTCCAGGGTAAGTGGGCAAGTGGCGCATCCTCCTCCCCCTTGCAGACGTATGTGGTTCCTGCTACCTACACCATATTGCGCTTTGCGTAACGGCGAATCAAGAACGTTCCTTCTCTCCACGCTCAACTGTCAGTTCTGTGTTATCGTGAATGAGATATAGAAGTCCTTTCTACGAGTAAAAAACTCCCCCCCCCCCCCTAACAGCGTCTCTGGCCTTGATATTGGCTTCGATTTGCCGTTAAAGTGTATCCACAAATTATCTTTAGATATTCCTTATTCAGATGTACACACTCATGGATGATTAGAGCCCAGATAGCTACTAAACTAATGGGATGTGGGAGCTAGGCTTCAACCAGTTGTCCCAAATAGTCGCAGACATTTTCTGTGGGATTAACGTCGGGTGATTCGCCGCATCAGTCGACATGCGATAGGGTGTCTGACTGTTCGTCAAATCAGGAACACACATGTGCAGCCCTGTGTACACGGCTGTCATCATCTTCGAAGAGGAGAGTGTCCACAGCATTCTAATCATGAAAATGTAGATGAAAGAGCAACATTTGGTTATGGAGAATGTAGAAGTAAAAAAAGTGTCATTTTTATGGTAACTTGAATGAGTGTGTCCACGTCGTGGTTTGAAAAAAAAAAAAAAACACACACACACACACACACACACACACACACACACACACACACACACACACACACACCACAGAACCACCTACGGCCAGAAATACAATGTCCACGCATTGCGGGTTAAACGCATCAGTCGGCCGTCGGTGTACCACTTGAAACTGTCGAACCATTAGGCGCCACCAGGCAGCTATTGTCTCTTTTTGCGCATTGAAGACAGCTTCGTGTGCCACTGTAAGCAATGACGTTTTATGAGCTACTCGCCTCGAAATACCAATTTCATGCAGCTCCATTCTTAAAGTTCGCTGGAAGACCGGTTGAGATGTAACTGCATTCACTGAAAGCAGTTCCTGTCGGGTTTGGTGCAGATTGTGACTGTCAAAGCATGACACTCGTCTCATAACAGAGTAGATTTTAATGATTACTGTTCTTATGGCGCGTACCATGTTGCGACTGGTACACCATTCCTTGTAGACACGTTGAATAGTGCACCAACAAACGGGGTCATTTCATTCAAGATGTGGTAAAAGGCACGTCCGAACACTCCATTCACCTCGACTTCTTTCAGCTTGCTTGACCTGGAAGGTAATATGCGACACCCAACTCGCTCTATATGTCCACGAGACCCAGTAGTCAGTACATACCGGCGACCAGGTTCATGCAGCGTTCCTTAATTTTTGGAAGGCATTCGATTCAGCTCCGCACTGCCGCCACGTAATGAAAAATTACGAATACAGAATGTCGGACCAAATTTGTGAGTGGATGAAGAGTTTCTAGCAAACGAAACACACCGTGGCATTCTCAACGGAGGGACAATTTCAGACATAAGTCACTTGAGGCGTACCGCAAGGGAGCACTACAGGATCTTTAATTTTGTCAGTGTATATAAACCACCTAGAGCACTCTGTCGGGAGTTCCAATAAGCTTTTAGCGGATAATGCTGCTGTAGACAGAGAAGTCGCAAAGCGAGAAAATTGTAGCGAAATGCAGATAGACTGCAGAAGAATCACTGGAACCAATCACATCCGTAAAATTCCTAAAGATATGCGTATGGAGTGGCTTGAAGTTGAACGACCATATAAAACTAATCTTAGGCAAGGCACAACCAGACATTCGTTGGTAGATTTCTCAGGAAGTGAAGTTCACCCATAGAGGAAGTAGCTCACAAAACCCTTGTTCGACGAGTACTTGAATATTGCTCGTCAGTATGGCTTCCGTGACAGATAGGACTGATAAAGGAAACAGAGAATATTCTAAGACTGGCGGATTCATTTAGCAACCGCGAAAGCGCCACGAGAATTCCTAGCCAACTCCAGCGGCAGACACCAAGAGAATGAAATTACAATGAAATCGAGACCTTTAGTTGCTTACAGGCGTTGATAAATATCAACGACGACAGTTCAAAATGTGTGTCCCGACCGGAACTCGCACCCTGGATCTCCTCCTTACATGGCAGACGCTCTAGCCGTCTGAGCCACCGAGGACACATAGGAAAGTGGACTGCAGGGACTTATCTCTTGCACGCTCCCCGTGAGATCCACATTCCCACCTTACTGTCCACACACTAAATTTTTAGTGGCTCGAGTCCTCGTCGGGGCACACATTTTCAACTCTCCCCTTTGATATTTATCAATGTCTGTAAGCACCTAAAGGCCTGGATTTCATTGTAATTTCATTCTTCAGTAGCTGCAAGATCACCAACGGTATCTGTTCTTTCAGACATGTCCGAAAGAACAGATACCATCCTCGTATGGACACGAAGAGAGGGCGGCAAGACGGGCGTTCTACATCACGATGTGTCTGACTGTTAAAATTCCGAGAGTTTACGTTCCTAGACTGCTTCCTGCTACATATATCTCGCGGAATGACCACAGAGATAAAATTTGAGATATTAGAGTCACACCGAGGCTTACCGGCATTATTTCTTCCCGGGAACTGTTCGTGAGCATGCGGAGTGCAGATATAGATGTAGTTCCACAACGAAGAAAATACCTTTTATTATACGAATGAAGTATAATAATCACTGTGTATGTTTGCTAGTTTTCCCGGACTATATTTGAGGATGGTTGTCTTTTCTTCCTAGCTGCTGTGACAGATTGTTATTTTTCCATGTGTGACTGAGACTATGAATAGAAAGGCCAGTGGCGTCAAGTGTCTTGTTCGCCACACAGAGATTAGAGTTGATGTGTAGAATTGCGCGACGCATGTCGAGCTCCCGCTGTCAGCCCAAGGGTATCCGCTCGTTCGTTTTTATTGCGGCGAAGTAGCTGGCTCGGCTCGTATAGCAGTAAGTGGAGCAGGCTCGATAAATCATATTCTGCACGCTGTCGGATCCACTTTTTGCAAAAGTAGACTTACTGAGCCCGATCTATTGACAGCTGCTCCGTGATAGGTGTGTCTGATATTGGTACTAAATAATGGGAATAACGTCCGCCCCCGGTAGCTGAGTGGTCAGCGCGACAGACTGTCAATCCTGAGGGCCCGGGTTCGATTCCCGGCTGGGTCGGAGATTTTCTCCGCTCAGGGACTGGGTGTTGTGTTGTCGTAATCATCATCATTTCATCCCCATCGACGCGCAAGTCGCCGAAGTGGCGTCAAAGCGAAAGACTTGCACCAGGCGAGCGGTCTATCCGACGGGAGGCCCTCGTCACACGCCATTTCATTTTCAATGGGAATAACGCACGACACTATACGAAACGCGCCAAATTATTATACATAGTCATTTCCATTGGTTTAGAAATAGTAAATATTTTAGGAGATGGTAGAATAGAGTAATTTAATTGCATAAAACATTTCGCATAACGCACGTCCAATTTTTATTGTTCTCTGAGATACAGCTAGTCACGTTAAAAGTTTTCACGTGTTGGAATTCCAGTTGCTATCGGATTATTTATGTATTGTCATTTTTGTTTTGAAACTCAAGTTGTGCTTTAGTTTGCACACTGCATCGCTTAAGCGTGCTGCACGTATTAAGTCTACAACTTTGCTTTCGCCGTGCGACGAAAGAACTGGGCGTTTTTTGAGGAGATAGACGTAAGTTTGCACTTGCTCATACGACTGGAAGTTTTGGTCTGCCAGGCCGTATGCCACTGATCGAAAAAGGTGGTAATCATTCCATTTCACCCTTTCCAAGAATGTTTTGACGGATTTTGCGACATGCGTCACAGTGCAAAATCACAGTTTTGTGTCTATCGCTGTCTTTTGGCCGTTTGTCTTCCAGTGCTCGGCTCAGACGCATGAATTGCTTTCGATAACGACCTAAAATCACAGTTCTTGAAGCGTTGGAACTGTTCCCTGCACGTTCTTCCTCTAGTAAGTGCTTCGCCACAGGTGTTACACATAATTTTATGAGCCTCGGCCACAGATTACTTCGTGTTAAAGCAGAAAATTAAAACTTCCCGCAAATGACGAGAACTGGGTTCGTAAGTTGACATATTCAATCGGGACTAACGTTATAACGCAATCACAATTCAACTAATATTTTGATTGTGTTTGTATTATGTTCAGGAATGCCTAAGCTTATTTTGTGGCACTTACGACCTACCACATGTACCACCACTTGATGCTACTGCTATGTATTGCAAAACGGCGGGAACAAAGTTGTAGACCTAATATTTACAAATGCTGAGCATGCCGTATTTGGTATATGAGTATCGATTTTGTAATGGAAATACTACTACTACTACTACTATTACTACTACCACTACTACCACCACCACCACCACCACCACCACCACCACCACTTGTAGGGAATACAGTAGACGTTTTTCCTAACGTCAGAGTACCAGACTGAAGAGTATTTGCTCGCGTTTTCATTAAACTGCGTGGGACTCGTGCAGTGCCCAGCTGTCATACTTGAATGAACAGTGTGTTGATGAAATAAAAGATATTATCAAGTTGGTTGAAAGTATTCATCCCATTAATACTGTTTATTGATGAAGGCATTTTATTTTCGAGAAAGGTTTTCAGCAAGTGGATGGTGTTTTATGACAGACAATCAGCTGAGTAAGCCTGTTGTGTTGTCGCATCATCTTACACGGCATCGTTATGTAGACTTTCTTCGAAACCAACTTCTAGCATTGTTGGACGAGGTTCCTTTGGCTACAAGAACTGGCATGTTCTTCCAGCAGGACATGGTCCCAGCACATTATAGTTGCCAATCCAGTATTCACTGGAAAACTTTTGTCATGCACAAAGGTACCCGGACTTTACCCTTAAGATTTTTTCGCCTGTGGGAATAGTCAAAAGGCAGAGATACCAAAGAAAAAGTGAACGTAAGAGCCGAATTGGTCGTTCAAATAATAAATAGGAGTGCCATAAGTCCTCGGACGAGTTGTACATGATGTTAACAGGATTCAAAAGTCCATTAAAGGCGGATGTGGAATTTTTGAAGATCAGCTTTGAAGTTCAGGAAACTGCCACCAAATATGTAAGCTGCTGTCTGAAGAGGAGGAAAGCAAAGTGTTAGTCACTTAATGACTGTCTCACGGCCGCTCTACGCGTTCACCAAATATTTTCCTTAATGTTACTGGAACAACATATCGTAACCAAATTTCTTTATCGGGTGGTTATAATGAAAGTGCAACTACTCAAGTAGGTCCAGCGTGGGCTGTAATTATTGTATCGCTGCGAAACTTGATAAATATGCTAATGCGTTAATGTGGAACCAATTTAGGCTGGAAAAAATTAGAACTGAATTTGGCCAATGCAAATATGGCGCTCTACAGCATCTCTTCGACGTCTCCAGTGCTTATATTGATCGAATTGTGTAAGCGGCGGTTAATAATAAACTCATTGCCTTCCTCTTTTTTTTCTTTTTTTTACCTTTAATGCCCACGTCCCGTTTCTAATCCATTACATGGAAACATTTCTATATATCTTTCTTGCATTCACAGCGCCATATTTGCACATAAGAACCAATACTGAGGCTGAATCGTTTCCGCATTAACGTATATCTACCAAGTTTCGCAGCCATTCGGTAATTAGAGCCCGCACTGGGCCTCTGTGAGTCGCTGCACCCAAATTATAACCACACGACACTTCACAACAACGTTTATCTATATTGTGTTTTTCATTGTGCTCCGCTCAAACCAACAAACCGAGCAAAGTACGTGTTATCCCGGCGACACGGTTTACCGTTAATGTGTCTCAAACATCTGGAAATTGAGGCAATCAGTTTGACACAAGAACCGACAAATCGCAATTTTATTAGAGTGTCTTAGAGAACTGCTTGTTTGGAAAAAAAATTGTTTTATTGCTGGCTTACAAGATTTTCTTTCTTCTGATCCTGACGGAATGAGGTTACGTAGTAGTTGAGACGGTATAGTAGCGTTCAGAACGGGTGGAATTGTAATCTACCGCGGCAACGATGCATTTCCGGACACGTGTTCGTGGGATCTCTCTCCCTCCATTTCCAGTCAGGAATCCGTCCCGGCAGTTTGTCGGTTTTTATTAATGTTCGGCCTGTATAAGCGGAGCAGAGAGACATGAGGAATCATTGTAGCGACTATACAGACCGCTGACAGGGACGTCAATTGACGTAAGCGACTTTGAGGAGATTGTTACGTCCCAAACGCCTGCCCATTTTTATTACACATTCGTGTAGTACGTAAAGAAATATGAATGTTTTAGTTGGACCGCGTTTTTCGCTTTGTGATAGATGGCGCTGTAATAGAAAAAAATGGCTCACAATTTTAGACGAACAGTTGGTAACAGGTAGGTTTTTAAAATTAAAATACATAATGTACGTACGTTTGAACATTTTATTTCGGTTGTTCCTTTGTGAACTTATCATTTCTGAGAACGCATGCTGTTACAGCGTAATTACCTGTAAGTACCACATTAATGCAATAAATACTCGAAATGATGTCTGTCAACCTCAATACGTTTGGCAATGCGTGTAACGATATTCCTCTCAACAGCGAGTAGTTCGCCTTCCGTAGTGTTCGCACGTGCATTGACAATGCGCTGACGCATGTTGTCAGGTGCTGTCGGTGGATCACGATAGCAAATATCCTTCCACTTTTCCCACAGAAAGAAATCCGGAGACGTCAGATCCGGTGAACATGCGGGCCATGGTATGGTGCTTCGACGACCAATCCACCTGTCATGAAATATGCTATTCAGTACTGCTTCAACCGCACGCGAGCTGTGTGCCGGACATCCGTCATGTTGGAAGTACATCGCCATTTTGTCATGCAGTGAAACCATCTTGTAGTAACATCGGTAGAACATTACGTAGGAAATCAGGATACATTGCACCATTTAGATAGCCATCGATAAAATGGGGAGGCAATTATCCTTCCTCCCATAATGCCGCACCATACATTAACCCGCCAAGGTCGCTGATGTTCCTCTTGTCGCAGCCATCGTGGATTTTCCGTTGCCCAATGGTGCATATTATGCCGGTTTACGTTACCGCTGTTGGTGATTAACGCGTGCAAAAAATCTGTCATCGTTCCGTAATTTCCCTTGTGCCGAGTGGCAGAGCTGCACACGACGTTCAAAGTCGTCGCCATGCAATTCCTGGTGCATAGAAATATGGTACGGGTGCAATCGATGTTGATGTAGCATTCTCAACACCGACGTTTTTGAGATTCCCGATTCTCGCGCAGTTTGTCTACTATTGATGTGCGGATTAGCCGCGACAGCAGCTAAAACACCTACTTGGGCATCATCATTTGTTGCAGGTCGTGGTTGACGTTTCACATGAGGCTGAACACTTCCTATTTCCTTAAATAACGTAACTATCCGGCGATCGGTCCGGACACTTGGATGATGTCGTCCAGGATACCGAGCAGCATACATAGCACACGCCCGTTGGGCATTTTGATCACAATAGCCATACATCAACACGATATCGACCTTTTCCGCAATTGGTAAACGGTCCATTTTAACACGGGTAACGTATCGCGAAGCAAATACCGTCCGCACTGGCGGAATGTTACGTGATACCACGTACTTATACGGAAAAAGTGGTCCAACTGAAACATTCATATTTCTTTACGTACTATACGAATGTGGGGTGTAGTTTAGCAGGGGATACAACGCGTCGGCTTTGACCAATGACGTCGGAATTGGCCAGAGAGCATGTATTACAAAGATGAAAGAGCTGAGAAGAATGTTCAAAAACAAAGGAATGCAAGAGAGAAAAACTGTACTTCACATATATAAGGGCCAGAAGTATTTTCACGTTAACGATATCGCGAGTTTGTATCTTAGTATTTCTCCGCAAAATACAACGGAAAGAAATGAATGAAATATATTACTAGCAAGGAATACATCACGTTACATGTATGTCAGTTGTATCTCGAAACTCTTTAGAACTGTATTGCTTAAGTGCAGTACGGGATACAAGGTCAGGGTACGTCGATTTCTTAGTTTCAACTAGCATTGCTGTCCTGTTGTTCACCTGAACTCTGTATCCCTTGCTTCACTAAACCGTAAATCAAACACCCGATACACATTAAAAGCTGACTCGAAGTGTGTTGCTGAAGTACAGTACGGAATAAGTGTTTGTCGTAGGTCGATTTCTTCGTTTTCACTAGCATTACTGTCCTGTTCTTCACTTGAACGATGTATCCTCCGCTTCAGTAAACCGTAAGTGGAACACGGGATATAAATTGTAGATGTGTTGTTTATTTCGTCTCCGCTATTTCTAACAGTCCTTTCTTACGTACATATCAGTACTACTGATGACAGAGGGACCTACGTATGTAATATGTGTATACCAGACTTCCGTTGACCTCTGTATATGTACAGTGGTAACGAAAAGGTGGAAATAGACGTAAGTTACATTTGCAACCTGTACCACAACTGAACTACACGGAGACAAGAAGACAACACACGTAGAATTTGTATCCCGTATTTCACTATGGGGTACAGTTTTCTTGTTGCCTTGGACGCTAATAGTATCCCATCCGTTACTTGAGCTCTATAGCTATACGCAACATTTGTATCTTGCTCGCCAATTGACATACATATATAGTGTCGGTGTAAAGGCGAAGTGAAGGATGGGATACAAATTTTTGTTGTGTCAGGGGTTTCACCTGTGATACAGCAAGTACACATTCGAAAATGTACTGATATTAGTGCTGGGAAACGAAAGAAGATCGACGGCTGAGAAATTTCTATTACGTACTTCACAACACGAAAATACACATATTGGTGGAATAAAACAGTGAAATATGTCAAAATAGTGAAATACAGTGAAAGAAGCAAATGGAAAAGTGAACTTACCACACGGAAATATCGTGGAATAACCGAAGCTCGCCTAGACAGACAGTAACGAAAATTACATACCCACAAACAGACAAATCCATTCCTATAAACGAAAACAAGACAGTATAAATTGCTCTACAATAATAAACTAATACTCCAAATTACCTGAATATCATTGCGAATAATTTTAATGTACAATGATAGCGCTTATCCGGAACACAGAACTGTTTTATTATCTATGCCTCGAAGTAAAGACATTACTATCTATGAGTAATGTATGACGTCATTGGTCAAAGCCGACGGGTTGTATCCCTTGCTTCACTATACCTCGAATGCGTAATAAAAAATAGGGGTTTCTGCTTAAAAAACGGCTGAGATCCGTTCAAGCTATGGCAGCGCCATTTAGCGGGCCAACCATAGCGCCATCTGGTTTCCCACTTCAAGTTAGACGAGTTTCGTTCTTTGTAGTTTTTTCGTTTGATGCTTATTTCTTGAGATACTTGGCCCGGTCACTATCGATGGACCACCCTGTATATATTGTGTGTGTGTGTGTGTGTGTGTGTGTGTGTGTGTGTGTGTGTCCAGCACTAATAAACGCAATTGTCCTTTGCTGTTGCTGGCACGCTAGAGCGATATGACGGTCAGGTCCTGAAAGCACGTTCCGTTTTGTGTGGTGTTGCAGCTGCAGAGTAAGCGGGAGCTGTTCTTCAAGAATGAGCTGCCGGTGACGTCGTCGTCCGGCCCCACGTCTCTGCCCAACAGCATCAGCAACAACAACAGCGGCGGCGGCGGCCCGACGCACAATGCGTCGACGCCGTCGCCCGCGGCGCCCGCCCCCGCGCCGAGCCCGCAGCCCGCGGCGCCGCCGCCGGCCGCCCCCGCCGTCGCCAAGGAGCTGCAGCTGCAGCGGCCGCCGCCGCCCCCGCAGCCCGACAACAAGGAGAGCTACGCGGCGGCGCGCGCCGAGCGCGACAAGGACAGCTGCGCCGCCAGCAAGACGGAGCGCGAGCGCGTGCCCGAGCGCCGCACCAAGGAGCTCGACGGTTACGTCGGCTTCGCCAACCTGCCCAACCAGGTCTACCGCAAGGCCGTCAAGCGCGGCTTCGACTTCACGCTCATGGTGGTCGGTACGTCACACACTCCATTACTGTCTCGCCTGTCTCAAATGTTGGGCTCGTTGCATGCATACCCTAAAAGCTGAGGTTCTACACTACGTTTACACGCTACTCCTTAAACCGGATATCGTGAACTGATTTCCCAGTAACCAGTCCTACTTGCTCATGTAAACTCTTGTATGTCATTTCTGGAAATGCTACTGTAGCTGTCTCCTCTTCTACGGGGTGTTCATAAAGTCTCTCCGCAGTGCCGTATGATTGTTAGCTGCGCGTGCCGCATGCCTCAGTGAATGTACCGAAATGAAACTCAGTGAAATGTAAGTTATTAATTTTTACAGATTTTCACATTAAATGTTGAAAAGTGCCCCCCCCCCCTCCTCTGTTGTTGAATACACAATTCCATTCGTCTAATCATGTTTCCAAACACAAGCTGTAACATTTCTTCTGTAACAGAAGCAGTGAAAGTGAATATTGCAGTTTTCAATTCATCGATGGATTTTGGATGGTTTTTATAGTTTTTTGCTTTCGCTGCACCACAGCAGGAAAAGTCAGATGGTGTTGGGTCAGGCGATCGTGGAGGCCAAAGTCACTGTGAAATTATGCCATCACCAAAAACATCAGCAAACAGTGACATTGAAACGCGAGCTGTATGCGCGGTTGCACCATCTTGTTGAACATAACTGTTCAGTGTTTCACTTAACACAAGTTCTCCTATGAATGGGTACATAGTGTCACTGCAGTGTCGTTGTGCGTTTATTGTTTTGTTGAAAAATATGGGACCCACAATCCGACGTCTAGAAATTGCAATCCAAACTCCTATTTGCACAGTGGTTCCTCGCCGGCCGGCGTGGCCGTGCGGCTCTAGGCGCTTCAGTCTGGAACCGCGTGACCGCTACGATCGCAGGTTCGAATCCTGCCTCGTGCATGGATGTGTTCGATGTCCTTAGGTTAGTTAGGTTTAAGTGGTTCCAAGTTCTAGGGGACTGATGACAGAAGTTAAGTCCCACAGTGCTCAGAGCCATTTTGAAGTGGTTCCTCATGAATACACAATGGATTTGCAGTACTCCACATACGAGAATTTTGCGAGTTCATGTACCCGGATAAATGAAACCACGCCTCACTATTGAAAAACGTTTCATTACGAATATCCCTTCCATTTTGTTGAACGAAATTTTTGAACCATTGACAATAATGCGGCCTCTTGCCATGGTCAGTATTTTTCAGTTCTTGCACGACTGTCGCTTTGTATGGGAAAAGTTCTAATTTTTTACTTACAGCTGTGTGGGCCGTTCCGACACTGACATCGATTTCATGGGCGTGTTTTCTTACTGAATTTTTCGAACTCGTGGACATTTTATCAGAAATATCGAGTAGTTTATCGTCAGACAAAACGCTGGGAAGACCACTTTTCGGTGCATCTGTCACTGAACCCGTACTTCGAAATTTGTTAATCAAGTCTCGCACAGTATCGCGATGTGGTAGTGTTGTCATCGGGAAAACTGATTTAAATATTTGAGGAACTGAAACTATGTATTTACCGCCAGCTTTGAACAATTGGTAGACTAAAAACACACGTTCTTCAAAGGTTAGCATTTTAACAGTGACAAAAACGAAACAAACGGAAAAAGGAACTAAACTTAAACGTTCACGTCAACACGTAACGGCAAACACCAACGATACTACTGACGCTGGCCGAGATAAATAGAAACAGTGGAATGTTCGGAGAGTCCACTTGAAGGGAAGTAACGCAGGCAGGCGAACAATCATACGGCACTGCGGAGAGACTTTTTGAACACCCCGTATAATCGATTTTCGCTTGCCTGTAAACGCACAACAACCAATGCGCCTGAATTGTCATGTTAAGTCTTGTTTTAGAAAATTTTCGGCTAATTTGGACGGAGTAACTTTTTGTGTGCTGAAGAAATGTTAGAAACAGAATGAGCATGAAGCTGTGTGCCTCCGAAGTTTAAATGAAGAGAAACAGCCATTGTACTGACCGCAACAGAAACTTGAACAGGTTATTTTCAGAGACGATTTACAGTGAGGTGACAAAACGCATGGGATAACGACATGCACAAACAGGTGGTAACGCGTATACAACGCATAAAATGGCAGTGCATTCTCGGAGCTGTCATTTGTACTCAGGTGATTCGTGTGAAAACGTTTCTGTCGTGATTGTGACCGTACGATGGGCATTAACAGAATTTGAACCCGGAATGGTAGTTGGAGCTAGATTCATGGAACATTCCATTTCGGAAATCGTTACAAATAAAATATTCCGAGATCCACAGTGTCAAGAAAGTGGCGTCATTACCAGATTTCAGGCATTACTCCTCACCACAGACAACGGAGTGGCCGACGGCCTTCGTATAACGACCGAGAGCAGCGTCATTTGTGTAGAGTTGTCAGTGCTGACAGACAAGCAACACTGAGTGAAATAACCGCATGTTGAACATAGGACGTAGGTATCCGTTAGGGAACTAGTGAAATTTGAAATTAATGGGCAGCTGTAGCAGACGACCGACGCTAGTGCCTTTGCTACCAGCACATCCCCTGCAGAGCTTCTCCTAGGCTCCTGACCATATGTGTTGGACCATAAACGACTAGAAAACCGTGTCCTGGTCAGATGTATTCAGATATCCGTTGGTAAGAGCTGCTGGCGGGTTTCAAGTGTGGCGCAGACCCCAAGAAACCATGGACCCAAATTGTCAACAAGAGTGCACTATGCAAGTTGGTCTTGGCTCCAAATGGTGTGGGCTGTGTTTACATGGAATGGACTGGGTCATCTGGTCTAACTGAACCGATCATTTACTGGAAATGGTTATGTTCGACTACTTCGAGACCATTTGCAGGCATTCATGGACTTCAGGTTCCCAAACAACGATGGAAACTTTATGGATGACAGTGCGCCATGTCAGAACATTCTGGACAATTCGAGCGAATGATTTGGCCACCCAGATCGCCCGTCATGAATCGAACATTTATGAGGCAATGGAGAGGTCAATCCTGCACCGGCAACACTTTCGCTATTTTGGACGGCTATAAAGGTATCATGGCTCAATGCTTCTGCAGGGGACTTCCAACTACTTGTTGACTCCATACCACGTCGAGCTGCTGCACTACGCTGAGCAAAACGAGGTCCGACACGATGATAGGAGGTACCCCATGACTTTTGTCATCTCAATGTATATGAAACAAGTGACGATCGGAAAACCGATTTTTGACCGGTCTAGCAAAATGTCGCACTTTAACATGTTAACACGACAACGGAAAACAGTTCGAAAAACAGTTCTCGAAACTCCGTTTTCGGCTCCCAGAAGTTCTCTCTCATATAATCGTAACAACAGAGAAACCTTGTATTTAGTCAGGACCACGTTTCAGGATAATAGTCCTTACGGCAAAAGAAGTGGACTGACGGTTAAAGTGAACCTGACATGACTGCTTCTAGCGCCTACCATAACGAATCACGTAACGCATCGTTGTTGCCGCAACTGTATAGACAACTCTTTTATTTTCATCAGTGACATGGATTAGGCACCGCCAGCAGCCGTTTGTGCTTCACAGTTGGAACTAAAAGCGCTGCCAGCTGCCACAGTGTTTCATGCAACGTACAAAGATTAAACTTCCAGTGTCTTTGAAACAAAATGTTTAAGATCAGTGTGTGTTAATATTTTCTGTTAGTGTCGGTCAGCTTGGACTATAATACTAAAAAAAATTAAAGAAGAGGGATTTTATCAGTTAGAAGTGGTAAGATGTATATTGGAACAAGACAGAGAAAGTGATAAAGGAATAGACTGGAAAGGAAGGCGTTACTGTGACTGTATTGGGACGGATGACGACGTAAAATGTGTAGCCAGCCGGATATATGGTGGATGAACAAGGGGCGTTATTTGTTGGATTGAAAGTAGTAAGGAAGATCCAAACGACGGCCGAATTGAAGATGAGTAGACTGCATTGGAAAATATGTGGCAGCATGGATGCTTACTGCTGAACACCTAATGCGTGGGAAAGTCAAAAGCAGTCCTTTATGAGCAGTGAATATAAAATGGTTGCTGTCGATCAGGATGGCGATTATGGTAGAGATCATCATAATGACGACGATGGTGATAGCGAGATTTTGATTGCGACGGCGACGACTCATTTAGACTCGGTACGATCGTACGGCTAGCTAGCTGAATAATTGGCTATGTTGAAAATTTCTCTTATCAACTCATGGTCAAATATACGGTCGTGGAGAAACTGACGTTTGCGATAAGCCACTGATGATAACCAGTAATCTAAAGTACTAAACAGCCACCTGGTTCATGGTTCACAGTCCCTCTTGCAGGTATATTTTCAATATTTCATGTAATTATTACCGAATTTATAAGATTTAAGAGCTATAATATTACGTTAAAAGCTTCACGCAATAAGACCAGTATTAGAGCTATAAACTGTGTGTTTGTCTTGAGGCAACGTTGCTCGCTGTGCCCAAGTTACTCGTCTGTATTAATCCCGTATTGGAAAATGAGTGACGTCCTACAAACTTCACACACAATTTCAACCGTTTCGGACAATTTTTCTTGCTGAAACCCACACAAATGATGAAAGGAAAAAACGTCTGTCGCTTACTATATTTTCACAGTTTATGCAGTGAAACTGCATGACGTTTTAATCAATTATTTCTTTAGTATTAACCATATTTGGAACATATTTTGCAGACAGTATCCACATATACAACTGAATGTACTAGCAAAGTTATACAGCTGTAAGACCTAGATCAGGAGATATTACGTCACAAACACTGGGATGCTTGAGACATTTACTTTTTTAAAAAACGAAGTGAAAATTACCCAGACTATACTCGCCCAGTGTTCGGTAAAAAGCGCTTAGCGACTTCCAACAAACTTTAAACATAATTTCAAATATTTTCTAAACTTTTACTCAAATATTTAACCTATTAATTCATTTGTGAAAATATCAGACGTTTGAAGCTGCTGTATACACATGACTTTGATTCTTTAATGTATCGGGACTGGGGATTTGCTGGCTTGACTGTAAGAGATGTAAGGAAAAAGTATAAAATTTTTCTGAGGTAAAAATGAAACATACTCTCTCCTCTTTTACTTTTCTTTGCAACTCATTAGTATTACTTTTAATTTCTTTATTAAAACAATATTTGTTTGTAGTATGGGACAGCGTATGCTGTTGTATGATGAAAAGTGTAAAATATACGACCTGTTTTAAAATACTAGCTTACGGCTTTTTAATTGCGCAATAAGTAAATAGAAAAAGTGCGGGGATGGTGACCACTTGTTCGTTCTTGACATTTACATTACACCGGATGTGTCCATTATCCAAACGCATCGTGCATGCCGACTGCATACCGCACGCGGCCGTCATGGACTAGCGTACGATGAGGACACCATTTAGAGATGCGTGCAGTCGTCCCGAGGCGCGAGATGTATAATGAAACTCAACCTATCCGGCACGACCGGCTGGTCAAGGAGACTAGAAAATGACGAATTGGTTGAAAGTTCCATGTGGAACAAATTTCGGTCTTCCAAATGACGAAATCTTGGGTTCATACTTCTTCGCAATTTCTTTCCTGTAAAATTGTAGTAGTGCAACAGATCCCTATAGAAGATGGTTCAGAACCCGAAACTCGACTACCCTGCCACACAAATCGTAAACTTTTAAATTAACATCATGAAGCGGTTGTCATATAGACAGTTCTTAAAATCATTGCGTGCCACTATACAATACGGTTGCGAAGTTTGGCCAATCAATTATTTAAAGTAGGCGGTCGCCGATGCTGATATCCTGTGCTAGCTGCATCTTGGTATGATAGACAAATTCTTTCCTGTACATTCTTAGAGAGCGATGAACAAATTTAGAAAATAAATGTTAGGATGACGATGAACAGTACACTGTGCACTGATAAGCCAAAACATTATGACGACTGCCCATCGCGATCTTGGACGCCGCCTGGTGGCATTGCGGGCATGTGACGCAGTAACAAAAGTATTTAAGCGTGGCAGACATGGACGGGGAATCAACCTACCAAGGATATAGGCTTCAAATGGGGAAAGCCATTGAGATTAGCGACTTTAACAAAGGCCACATTATTATTACACACGGTCTGTGAACGAGTATCTCGAAAACGCCAAAGCTGGTCGAATGTTCACGTGCTAATATCATGAGCATCTACGGAAAGAGGTAGGACAGTGAAACTACCACTAGGCGCTAAATGGTCGGACATCCTCGACTTTTCGCAGAATGAGGGGCTGTAAAGCGGGATGGATGGTGGTCTGTGGCAACTCTGCCGAAAGAGCACAATGCTAGTGCACGCACAAGTGATTTGGAGCACGCCGTTCATCGTACGTTGTTGAACATGGAGCTTCGCAGCATACCACTTCTACGTGTTCACATGTTCACCCAACATCATCAATTACGATTGTAGTTGGCACGACTATCGGGATTCAAACATCTATCAGTGGAAACGTGTCGACTCTTGGGGAGAATTACATTTTTGCTACAATAGGTCGATGGCCGTCTCAGAAACGCCGTCGTGGATATGAACGGCGGCTCGAAATGTGCAGCTCGCCACGGGCGCAGACTGGTGGGAGCAGTATTATGCTATTGGAGACATTCTTCTCCGCTTGCATGGGACCTGTGGTAGTAATCGAAGAGGCTCTGACAGCTGCGAACCACCTGCATCCCTTAATCCTTAGCCGATCGCGGTGGCCGTGTGGTTCTAGGCGCTTCAGTCCGGAACCGCGTGACTGCTACGGTCGCAGGTTCGAATCCTGCCTCGGATGTGTGTGATGTGCTTAAGTTAGTTAGGTTTAAGTAGTTTTATATTCCAGGGGACTGATGACCTCAGATGTTAAGTCCGATAGTGCTCAGAGCCACTTGAACCATTCTTTGAACCTTAATCCTTGATGTCTTCCTTGACAGCGATGTCATTTTTCGGCAGTATTATTGTCCGTGTCTCAGAGGCAGAACCGTGCTACAGTGCAGTCAACTCACGTTGATGTCTCGGTGACCAGAGTCGCCTGATGTAAATCCTATGGAACCCATCTGGATCGCTATCGGGCGCCATCACCGCCTACGCAATTCAGAGCCCCCTTATTTACGCGAATTGCATGACCTTTGCGTAAACATATAATGCCACATACCTCCACAATCATATCAACAAACTGTCAGATCCCTGATACGCAGAATCGGAGATGTATTTACCTCCGAAACGGACAAACAAGCTATTCAACAGGTGGTCACAATGTTTTGGCTCATCATTGTCTGTTCTATGTAACTTGCTCCCTTGATATGTTTGATACCGAGTTGCCTCGTCATTCCCCAGATGTCTTAAGAGGACACGTTTCATATTAAATGTTAAATGCAAGCCGCACATGTTATATCAATGCCAGCATTTAGTAGGTAAGTTGCATAGCATCAGGCGCTACATAGCGGCACAAGCAGTTAATGGTTTCCTTGGAGAATTAAGCTCTGTGCTGTAGAGTGTTATGTTTCGGCCTTCCAGACAAGTCAATAAACGCCATCTATACGGCACTGTATGTGCGTGCTGTTCTTTTCAAATCCATCAATATTACCATTGGACACTGAAGCCAATTTCATGACATTCCTCTCCCCGAGTTACTGGAAGGATGAACATATAGGCCATGCATTCAAATTACTTCTCGGTTTTATGGAAAGTAAGGAGTAAACTTTAACTTGACGTTAAACGAAATTTAAGTCACCAAGGGCTGTCACACTGGCTTTCCCTACTATATATTAAACCATTTCACTCATGATGACGTTTATTGAAACTGAAAAGTCAGATAAAAAATTAAATACTGTAAAGACCTACCTGTTTATCATCTATAATAAATAGATTAAAGCCGATGCGTATTTCAGAACACTTGTTTTAACTTAAGGATCTAAAGTGATTATGTTGGTCGGTGGTCCAAAAATGGTGCAGTTTCGATCTGGATGTGTGAGTCCTTGGCTTTCAGCTGTCATGATATCATCACGATGGAGCAGTTTTATCCTTCTTCTTTCTGGTGCGTACAAAATGTGATTTTACATACGAACGTTCAACTTATCAAAGCAGTTATTAAAAAAAGGTGCCATACGAGAACCGTCGTGAATTGTGACAGCAATTGCGAGTCAACAGTGACTTACACATAGCCATTCAAAAGCTGATAATGTAACATACGTTATAAAATACACATTGATTATCATTCACTTTACGCCTCATGTTTTCCCTGCTCCGCCACTGCATATTAATTTAAGGAAATGGCACTAGAGATCTTATCAATCGATTGCCAATTCATCAAACCACAGCCCCTCTCATGCGTTAAACGTGTGGATATCTGTCAAACACAGTTATATAGTTACTTAGTCGTCAATTTTCGTACAAAAGGTGTAGACGTCGAATTTTAATCTTATTCTTTCGCCGAGATGTGCGTGTGTTTGTGCCTGTGCGCGCGGTAAAATGGTTGAACTCAAAGCATTTGGTACGTTCCATCTGAATTCGAAGTACCGAGATTGTCATCAGTTATGCCAGACCATAATGCAGAGTTCATACCATCTTGGACATTAATGAGCTTGTCTGATTTCAGTGTTTACTTCGTAGGAGCTTGGCAACTTGGCAAGTAATGAGGGATTCTACCCCGAACTTCACGCACAGGATCATAA
This sequence comes from Schistocerca piceifrons, assembly GCF_021461385.2. Classification (NCBI taxonomy): domain Eukaryota; kingdom Metazoa; phylum Arthropoda; class Insecta; order Orthoptera; family Acrididae; genus Schistocerca; species Schistocerca piceifrons. The sequence goes on from NC_060142.1 coordinate 277,366,908, forward strand.
ATCGCTCATTTCTGCCAGATGCAAGATCATCACGTTGAAAAGTTCATTCTTAATGACGAAATCAGCACTTTCTGTGTATGGTTCATTATCTTCGTTCCGTTTCTTAAAGAAAGTGTGATCGCCGAACTCCTTGTGTTGTCCTACACTAGCTCGCCTGATTTCGTTCAGTGAAGCTATGTCGATGTTCAGTTACCTCTGCTCGCTAGCAACAGCTGATGTTGTTCGGCAGGGTCGTTTGCCTGTGTCATTGTCCAGCAGAGTGTGAACAATCCAAGTAGCAAAATCCATTCTTCGTTTTACTGTTGAGACAGGCTTCCAGAAGGCTTGAAGTAGGCTGTATCCAGAGCAGCTTCTATAGCCGCCTCTCTCATTCGGTATGAGCTTGAGCACATAGTAAGTTGGCCAAGTCATTCACGAATTCAGCACACGACTTCCTTCACAGCAAACTATGAAGCAATATCTGCCAAATACCATTCTCACTGGGAGCTCTCCCAGATAACACAATCCTGTTACCAAGTACCCGGTCGCCGCGAGGATTTTCAGAACTCTTCTCCTAAAGAAGACGCTTGTGCTTGATGTCTTTTAGCGTGAGAATATATTGCGCATCAGCAGTCACACGATATTTGTAGGACGTGAAGTTGTGCCCATTGGCTTGGGGAGAGGGGGGGGGGGGGGGGAGGGAGGGAGAGGGGGCACTACGACGTCTAGATATTACGGGTCCGTTGCAGCCCACACCCACCTTCCATTCACTGGAGCTAAATTAAGTTGCTGCTCCTCTGCTTTGTCCACCCTTGAGGACATCTGTGTTGCTGACGTCATATTTTGTTCATGCGCCCCAAGGGATCTTTCCCATTCCAGGGTCGAGCGTGTTTCCAGCGTCCAACTGCTCATCTACTCTAGAAGGAAGTCGTTAGATTGCGGAGAGAGCCAGGCTTCACCGTGTCGTAAAATTTAAGTATGGAGGGGTGAAGGATAGAGAGTGTTGCGATAGACAATTCGTCAGTTAACTGATTCTTCTGTCGGTTCTTGGTGGAACATCTTGGTAATTATAAATAAAAAACTCCAACTGTTGGATGTTCTACTGTGTTAATTTATTTCGTCGCCAAAGATGAAACTTTTCGGTTGAGCCGGCCGCGGTGGACGTGCGGTTCTAGGCGCTCCAGTCCGGAGCCGCGCTGCTGCTCCGGTCGCAGGTTCGAATCCTGCCTCGGGCATGGATGTGTGTGATGTCCTTAGGTTAGTTAGGTTTAAGCAGTTCTAAGTTCTAGGGGACTGATGACCACAGCAGTTGAGTCCCATAGTGCTCAGAGCCATTTTAACCATTTTTTCGGTCGAACCTCACTGCAAAAACACACATACGTGGAGACTAACGTGCAACGTAGAATAAATATCATCTTTGACAGTGCAGTGCTGACGGTATTCAAAACGTGAAAGAATAAATAAGAATTTTGTATGGAAACTAAATTAACACTATAAAACAAACAGTTTTGTGCTTTTCATTTATGTCACTTCATCTGGTTCACGGACTGGAACCTACCTGCTTTGGAAGACCCTGCCAATATCTGCATAGCTCGTGGCGTCGTATGGATACTCAGGTCTTTCTGCTCGCGCGGAGGACAGGGCTGTTTTAAGTCAGTCTCTCGTGTGTAACTCTGTCACTGTGTGTTACCAGTATTGCTGTCAGTGAGACACGGTCTGCTGTCGCCAAAAAATTTTTAAAAGTATTTTTCCCGTTGAGCAATGGATATACCTGTTGTTAATTACTGGGAGAAACAGGAAAACAAATTGAACAGGAAACAGATTGTAGTGGAAGGTACGCAATCGTGGACGACTGAATTAAAATAGCTAAATTTACATTCCGTCAGTGGGAATGAAATTAATGAAGATGCAGTAACATGAAGTAATTAATACCAGTGCAAACAGATAAGAAATGTTGACCCAGCAATGTTCTGAATATGTTGTGGCGAATGAAACTTTGTACTAGACTGGGACCCGAAACCGGATTACCTGCTTCTCCTGAGCAGTCTCCTTAACTACTAGGCGGCATGTGCCCAGGCCTGAAATGTCACTGACGTTTACATACATCCAAAGACTGCAACCAGAGGTCATTGCCTCTTAATTGATTTCATTCCTATTGACTCTATTTCAGCGAGCTTAATTTAGCTAATACACATCACATGCAGCATGGTAAGCCACTGTCCTCCGCGAAATCCATCCTTCATTGATGCTCCTATCATAAACCCTGTAGGAATATCTCTGGTTCTAGTGGACGGAAGTAGTAAGTGGAAACATAAATGTCTTTAAATGATGGAGAACAGGCCTAAAGGCAAATTTCGGTATGTCACTGCTATGGTGACTGCTCACAAAAAATCTAGCCTAGGGTTACTGTCTGGGATAAACAGCGTGGCAGCAATATTTATTTATTGCTTATTTTGCCTGGCCAGATTACATCTGAACAGGCGCAACATATACTAAAGATATTACAAAAACATTCATGGCCACAATGAAAATTAAATGGTGAGTTCAGGACATGCAGCTTGGCGAATGGCTGATAAATAGGAAAGGAATTTCTTTGTTGGATTTCAAGACATAATAAAAATCCAGTGGAATGTGGGTAGATGGTGATAATGGCGGTGGGGATGAAGGTGCTAGTGGGGATGTCGTGATGATGATATTAGTTGTGGGGGGGGCGGGGGGTGCGGCGGCGATGACGACGACAGTGGTGACTCGTGGGGACGACGATGACAATGGAGGGGGATGATGAAGTCGCTGACGTTGGTGGTGGGGATAACGATGTCGATGACGGTGGTGGTGGGGATGATGACGATGTCGATGTCGATTGTGATGGGGATGACGATGATGGTGGTGATTGTGGTAGGGCTGACGATGACGATGGTGGTTGGGATGCTGGTTGTTGTAAAAAGTAGATTAAAAATGGGTGGCTTGTGATTGTCTTCTTTCGAAATCTGCCCGCCTCGTGTTGAAATAGTGTTGCAATATAAATGACTTGCCATCGTGAGTGGAATGCCGTGGGATGAGACAGACGCAAATGCGTGGAGGGGAATCCAGCGCCCCCTGGTGGTGGGCTGACTCACCGCCTGACCCCACAACGTTAGTCAGCCAACTGTGTAACTCTGACGTGACCACCTACGTCACGGGGGAGCAGCCTGGCGCGCCCTCAAAGTCGTAAAACCTCTACGCAGAACAGCACGTCGCGCAGTTACGACTCTGGCAACGGCCGAACTCCTCATTCTTTGTCGTAGGTCTGCAGCTTGTTGTAAACCTGCGCGATCACACGTCAGATGCAATCGAAGAAACACTGATCTATAGTCTGACAGTGTGTTTCATTTCCATGACCACACACGGTACACACGATATCTTGTGAACCTTAGATGCAACCTAACAGTCGTATTCTATATAGCGAAATCACAGAGCGATAGTGTGTCGAACGCTTTTGGGTAGTGTGGTAACACAGATTCGAACGTACAGAACAGAATCTGTGATTAGTTCGAATACTTTTTAAGTAATACAACCTATTATATTTTTCTGGACGACGAGCGTTCATCGATGACCAAGGTAAGGTCAGGAATGCCGCAGTAAAGTGTGATAGGAGCGCTTCTCTCTACATGCACATAACAACCCGTCGGTAGGACGGGCTAGTGATCTAAGTTTGTTTACTGCTGATGATGCTGTTGTGTACGGGAGAGTGTCGTGGCTGAGTGTAGGGTGAGTCAAGATGATTTTGATAGTAATTCTATTTGTTGCTGTGAATGGCAGATTGCCTTGAAATCAGCACTGCTGAGTTAGGGTAGAGTTTCTAGCAGGGCAAACATTTATTCACCGACTCCATCCCGGCATTTCAGAGACTGCTGTGGTTACTGTCTGAGCTTAGTGTGCAAGACACAGTCTTGCTGAAATGCTTCCCCTTGCGACATAATGACGTTTGCGAATCATTGTATATCATGTCAAAGAAGAAAATAAAAGAAGCTATCTACAACAGTGTCATTTCGTTTCCTGCATCTTCGTTATTTTGAAGGAGTAAACCAGTGGGTGACTTCTAGTGACCAATACCGGATGCGTTGACATTTGACCTGCCCATAAAAGTTAGTCGCGACAGTGCACACAATTTTAGTAGCTAGAGTCTAGTCAGTCTGCTTGCGATAGTTTGCGGTTAACACCATGTAGTGTTGCTGTTTCGGTGAATTGTAGTTACTAAGTTGGGTGCTGTTGATGCGTTTCATGTTCACACGTTTCGAAATTCGGAGTGGTTATTTAGATCGGTTGATAAGCGAAGCCAACGTGCTGATAATGATTTTAGTTACTGACGTTTTGTTAACCGCTCTTAATGTATCTGCTTATAGATACGACACTGTGGAGGGGATAAACGGTCGACATGTAGCCTATTAAATTCTATAATCACTTCCCAATTACTGCAGTTCACTGACAAAAAATAAATAGCATCCACTTTACAATCAGAACGCAGTGTACCTGGCACAATAAGGGAGAAAATTTGAAAATGAATGTCCCAGTCTTATGGCTCACCTAGCAAAGAGATCGGACAGGTCTAAAAGGCATTCTCGTAATCAGTGTGTTTGCACAAGTATCATCCATTGGAATTCGTAGACAGGTAGGTGACGCAACGATTACGACTGTGGATTCGTATTTTGAGCACTTTGTTTTAAATTTAAATTTCTATCCATACATGTTCTTAATGGAGCAGTAACGGTAGATGATGAAAATCACATAAGGAGTACACCAAGGGAATATTATAGATCCGGTTATGTTATCGATCTGTACTGAATAAATATTCTGCTGGATAACGCCGCAAGCTCAGTGAGGCTGTTAGTAGATATGCGGTTGTCTGTAGGAAAGTTCTAACGCCAAAAAAGTGGAGCGAAATGCACGATGATCTGCAGCGGATTAATGGTTCTTGTATGGACTGGCAGTTGACCCATAACGTCAATAAATTTAATATGTTGTGTATAATCAACTGGAAAGATCCATCATTGTTAAATTGCAGAATGGGCGATAAATCACAAACAGTGGCAACCATAAAATATCCGTGAGTAATCGACCGAAGCGACCCAAAGTGGTACGATTACATGCAAGTGATGTCAGACTGAGGGCCATTGGAAGAAACCTAAAGACATGTTACTCGTCCCCGAAAGCAGTGGCTTGCAGAACCTTCGTTCGATCGGTCTTTGAGTATTTCTCGTCAGTCTGGGACCTTGAGCGGGTAGAACTAGCAGAGCCGACGCAGAAGATTCAAATAAGAGCGACGTGTATCACTCAGTAAGTGCGAGAGCGTCATCGAACTCCATTGGTAAACGCCACTGAGAGGATTACTGTCAAAATTCTGAGGATGTGTGTTCCGTGAAGAATCGACCAACATATTACTTTTTGCTACCTTCATTTCTCGAAAATTACCGTAATGGGAATATCAGAAAAATTATAGCTTCTTTGGTGCGTTAGTGATATTCGTTCTTCCCGCGCGCACTATTCTGCATCAACATCCGCGAATGAAGCACGAAGATGGGTGACGCAAGGAGTGTCCTCTGGCACAAATCGTTAAGTAGCTTGCAGATTGAGATGGAGATGCACGTGTCCCGAACCGTAGTTACATAAGTGAAGAATCGTTTAAAGTGGTTAATGCGACCATCATTGAGCAGTTCACATAGCAAAAAACCTGCGAAGTCTCTTACTTTTTGAACTTTTAATGTGAATTGTTGAGCAGCCACTAGTCAACTGCGAGAGCTACAGCCAGTCTAAGAGAGGGCGCTTATCGAAGGTCGGCTTATCTGTCAGATGAGCAGCAACACACACTGATACTGCTTGGACCATGCGCTTTGTGTCCACAAAGTCAGTCTTGTTCGCTGCCCAGCTGCGTCTCCTCTCATTCTTGTTAAGGAACCGTACATATCTGACGCACTAGATTTCAGCAGGTTCACCGTTTAGTGTTGGAATCTCTCTGTAAGGCAGACAAGTTAATGTTGAAATTACTTTCCCACGCAAAGAAATGTCTGTTCTAAATCAGTTGCACAAAAGTCAGCTCCCAGTGAAATACGCTGACGATTACCACAGAGAATCCGATAACATAGATCCTATGTTCTGAAAATCTCGTATGCTTGATGCTCCGCAGCTTGCAAGTGTTTGTAAGACATCTTGCTGTACATCATGAGCTGCATGTAAAATATTTAATAGCCAGACCGGTATTCGGGCATAGAGCTCATCGTCAATGGCACATGATACAGAGGATTAACAAACAAATGTATACATGTAATATTTTGTATAGTAACAGCAGAAACATAAGGTTACGTCCATATTACGCACGTACACATCAAATGACGTACATGTCAATTATAAAATCTGTGTGACGTCAGAGTAGATGCGGATCTAGAACATACAGAACCCCATTAAATTTAAAATCTAATTATATCCGTATTCACGTGATCATTATCGGATCCAACATCTGCCCCACGTCTGCAGTACATGTTACTGCTGCCAAACGTTAAACTGTCACACTTTCTATTCACATTAGACACTACTGTCAGGGCACAGAGTCTGTTACAGGCATCTTGGTATTTGTGAGATATCTAAAGTAGATAGGCAAAATAATGTGAACACCTGTACATAATACAGCTGCTATTCTTCTTGGAATACTGGCATATAATGAGTGTGTAATCTCAAGTGGAATGTTGTGCCACTCTTCGACCAGAACCTCTTCTGACTCCTGTAATGACGAGGGAGGCGGAAATCCGCTTCGGAGTCTACGTTCCAATACCGCCACCGAGGGTTCGATAGTGTTCAAATCCGGGGACTGTGCTGCCCAGGGAAGACGCTGCAGTTCTGTTGCATGCTCCTCATATCCACGATTGTACTGTCGTGTCTGTGTGAATGGATGCATTATCGTCCTGAAATATGGCGTCATTGTTGGGGAACAACATTTGAATCATGGGGTGCATCTGATCACCTAAAACATTCACAAAATCGTTGGCTGTAACACAGCCTTTGAGAGTAATGATGGGACCAGCAGAATACCATGATATGGCTGTCCACACCATCACACTTCCACCTCCATGCTTAACCCGTGGAATAAGCAATCAGGATTGTTGGCTTCTCCAGACTAAACCAGCGCGAACTGTGGCATGGCGCCCCACACCGCGCGGCTACCGCGCCCGGCAAAATTTAAATAATTGGATCTTCGACCGAGGTTTCGCAAAGAAAGCAAAGTGTTTCATGCAGTGACAGAAGAAAGCGCAATGGACTGAGGAATCATGCAATCAGTGGAGGAGCAACTCCTTTCAGTAGGCTCATAATGTCTTCTTTTTCCTCTTTTTAGCGAGGGTGGGGGGTTTTTGAACTGCGACAAATAATCACGTGATGATCATATTTACTTTTCCCCCGTCTTCCGATGGAAGTATGTGAACCATAGATTTGCCCTTCAACAAAGTCAAGAGAAGAAAATCACATTTGTTTAGATCCTAACTCATGAAACACTGTAAGGTGTGCCTTTTGACAACATTGGAATCTGATTTGAAAACAAAGCACCAAGCGAGGATGCGCAGCGGTAAAACGCTGCACTGACGGGAGGAATGGAGTTCGTATCACTCAAGAGATGGAGCAGACGCAGGTGATTTTGCCAAAGGGGGACAAACTGCAAGAGACGGCCCGTGAGGAGCAGGAAAGGTCATTTGGACATACGGCCAGAAATGCGTTCCAAGGGCGGTATACCCACGTGAAGGTGAAGATGAAATGTCGACAGTGATCTCCATATCAGCCCCAAGCGGGTGGCCCGCCAGCATGGTGTAAAGCGAGACGACCGTGTGGAACATTCTCCAATACAAGTACCGCTCTCATTAACACAGTGTATGCGGCCCTTATTACCTGCAGACTTGTTTCTGCGGCGACCTTGCATCATAGACGCCATGCTTTTCCCCTCGTGAGTTTGGAGCTAAAACACTAGCACAGACAGAACATTCAAATTTGGTTGGCGTTCTCACAAGTGCCTTCAGTTACTGAAACCTACATTAAAAAAAAAATTTTTATCTCCGCCTTCAAATAGATTTAGCTCTCTCGGAACGCATTTCCGATCGTGTGTGCATGTGACATATTTTGCTCCTTATCCTGTCATGGATCGTTTCCTGTAGTTTGTACCCATTTAGAAAAATGCTCTGTCCTGCCTCCAGCAGTTTGTCTTCACATTCTTGAACAATAACGTGGCCGTCAGTACAGATTAAGGTGTTAGCACACTGTTCGATTCTCAAAGAATTATTGTCGTGTTTCCAGTTTCTTATCAAGAAACCTGTGTAGACGATGGAGGCATACTAGTTTATGCCTGAGGAAGCTTTAGATTCCTATTTTGAGTCGTCTTATCACTGCCATCAGACTTCTGTCAGTCATTAAAGGACTCCTTCAGGCTTGAACGTGCGTTAGTGTGTTAATTTGCACACGAGTTTAGTCTTATGGAATTCTTGAAATTAATGTCTCGAATCGCATTTAGTGTAAAGAGTAAGGCAGCGAAAAATGGAAATGCTTTCGGGAGGAGCGGATTTCAAGCTCCTTACAGCCACCTAGAGTTAGGTTTCCCACGGTTTCCTCAAATACCGAGGTAATTCGTTTTCAAAATGGTTCAAATGCCTCTGAGCACTATGGGACTTAACATCTGAGGTCATCAGTCCCCTAGGACAGAACTACTTAAACCTAAGTAACCAAAGGACAACACACACATCCATGCCCGAGGCAGGATTCTAACCTGCGACCGTAGCGGTCGCGCGGTTCCAGACTGAAGCGCCTAGAACCGCTCGACCACGACGGCCGGCGGTAATTCCATTTCAGACAGATACGGCCGATTTCCATCCTTCCCCAATCAGAGCTTGTGCGCCAACCGTAACGACATCATCGTCGACAGGGCCTTAAACCCTATTGTTTCTTCCATTTTACATTTCTCTGTGCCGCGGACGAGCCGAATAACAGCAGTAACGAGCCGAAAGAGATTTGAGAGTGCGAGTGCAATTAGACGATTAGTGTGGTGGGACGTGCTTTGTACTGGCAGCGAGCGCGGAGGACGAGCTGTGGGCGGGAGGTCGGGAGGTTGGGGCTTTTTGTGCTGGCGCGTTGCGCCGCCCGGGGCAGCAAAAACCGCGCCGCTGTCTTTCGGTAAGGCGCGCCGTGGGAGCGCGCAGCTGCACGCGTCGCCGCGTGTGTAGCCTCATCAGAATTACTCGTCTGTTGTACTCCGCGCCTTGGAGCCCACGAGGTGCTTTCAAAACGTAATTGAAATCTTGTAATTGCGCGTCTTATGTGAGAGAGATTTTCGCGGATGTTAGAGTTCCGTGCATCAGTCTGTGGAAACGGAACCCTTATAGCAGTGGTTCCCATCCTTCTTTATACCATTGGCCCTGAGTGCAAGCAGACGTTAACTAGTACAACCCTCCCACCTGCCCCCCCCCCCCCCCCCGGCATCTGTTGGACCTCCCCCACAAAATCGCCAGCTTCAGCTCCTAACTAAACTGTAGAATGGAATACTTTTCTTGGAACACTTTTATTTTTAAAATGATGGAAGATGAATGGTGCGTGCGTGCGTGTGCGTGTGTGTTAGTGTTAGAATGAATGACGAAGGAATTCGTGGTGCATTGCAAGTGCTATCCACAACTCCTCCTCAGAAAAGAAAGCTAACTGTCCACAGTGAGGGTACACACATGTTAAAACACATGGCTTTCCCTGCATTACTCCTCTCCATTGCGGCACTTGCTTGACCTTCACACTGCAACCCATTTAAAATCAAACATGTTCAGCTGTGCGCACAATACTTACTGTTCGTAAATCTCTTGATTGATCCATTCCTTACTTTTGAACTGGCAGAAATTGAACGACTTCGGGCTGTTAATGCTTTGTGTCTAACAACTCTAATAATAATGAAAACTATGTATAGCACTGTAGTAGTTCTTATGTGGTTACTGCTGCGTCGTGCTGTCAATTAATTCATTCATCTGGAATGAGATTTTCACTCTGCAGCGGAGTGTGCGCTGTTATGAAACTTCGTGGCAGATTAAAACTGTGTGCTGGACCGAGACTCGAACTCGGGACCATTGCCTTTCGCGGGCAAGTGTTCTACCATCTGAGCTACCCAAGCACGACTCACGCCCTCGTCGTCACAGCTTTACTTCTGCCAGAACCTCGTCTCCTACCTTCCAAACTTCACAGAAGCTCTCCTGCGGACCTGATGCCGAGTTCTAGTCTCGGTCCGGCACACAGTTTTAATCTGCCAGGAAGTTTCAATTCATTCATCTGTTTCGAAGCGAATAATATAGTAATTTCGAGACTACTGCAGGTACTATCTACAACTTGGAGAAGACATTTTCTTGATATAGTTAGCATTTGTTACGGATATGTCTCACTTTTATCATCAGCGACGTACCAGGAAAAGCACAATATATGTGTGCAGTGGGTGGACCATGTGAGGAAACTGCGCCGCATTAATGCTACTAATTGAGAAAAAGTAATAATCAATAAATTGTTGTTGTTGTTGTTGTCGTCTTCAGTCCTGAGACTGGTTTGATGCAGCTCTCCATGCTACTCTATCCTGTGCAAGCTTCTTCATCTCCCAGTACCTACTGCAACCTACATGCTTCAGAATCTGTTTAGTGTATTCATCTCTTGGTCTCCCTCTTATCAATAACTTACATAATCAGTATTAGAGTTTAACAAATTTGTGATAATAGTAGTGATATTTTGAAAATAACTCAGTTTCGTGACTGAAACAGAATCGAATCGTTTAGTTTTTACCCCTCAGAAAATTTTATTTTACCCTTCAGGGGGTAATTACCCCCAGGTTGGGAACCACTGCCTTGCAGAATCGCTTTGTTGTCCATGCGGCCTGTCTCCCTGTCCGATCATTCAGATCCCTTTTTCTCATGAAGTTCAAATTTATTTCACGTATTAAGGTCTATGTGCCCCTGGACGTTTAAAACTTTTAAGCTTCTAAGCCATCTCAACCAAAAGATACAGCCACTTATGTCACGTATTTTGACAGTCGCAAATCCGCTCATCAAAACCTATAGGGTACTTTCTATTGATCTAGATTCGTGAAATTTCGCAAGAAACGAGGTTTCGCAGTACAAATAAAGTAAAAAAATTCAGATTTGGTAAATTATGTAATAGGGAAATGCCTTTTGCCGTTTAAACAAAAATGGTTCAAATGGCTCTGAGCACTATGGGACTTAACTGCTGTGGTCATCAGTCCCCTAGAACTTAGAACTACTTAAACCTAACTAACCTAAGGACATCACACACATCCATGCCCGAGGCAGGATTCGAACCTGCGACCGTAGCGGTCGCGCGGTTCCAGACTGTAGCGCCTTTAACCGCTCGGCCACTCCGGCCGGCACCGTTTAAACATATATTGCAATCATCATCTGTTAAAAGCATAATAGACGAACATTACTGCATGCAGGCATAAAATGTGAGTATTGGTCATGTTTTAGCAAGCAAGTAAAAAAATGTTTATTAAATCTCATCTCTCTGCAAATACAGGGTGTTTCACAATTCATGTTACACGCATCTAGAGACTTTGTAGGGGACTTATTAAATCAAATCAAATTTTACGTAGGAACCTATGTCCGGAAACGTCATCCAACGACACTACAGAACGTCAAAGGTATAGGTCGCCGCCTGTAAATGCGTATGTATATAGGGTGATTTCGTGTTAGAGACTTTGTAGGATTATGGAGAAAGATAAATGTATCAATTTGATGTAAGGTCCCTGTCCCGGAAATGAACGAGTTGAAAGTTATAATCGAAAACCATTTTGATACCTCTAACAGAGGAGTACATGTACCGATACTGTTGCTAATATTGTAGGGCATGCAGTTTTCAGAGGTGGTAGAATGGACCAAAACAAGAAAAAAACTGCTCAGTAAACATGGATTCTAAATTGCAAACGTGAGGAGCTATGAGCAATTGTTCCATAGGGGAGATGTGTTTCGAGCAGCAAAGATGAACAACTGCTCATAGCTCCTAAGCAATGCATTTTAGGGCCCATGTTTATTGGACATTTTTTACTGGTTTTGGTCCATATTACCACCCCTGAAAGTCACCTATGCCACAATCTTAGCAACAACAGTACCGATCCAAGTATTCCACTGTCAGAGGTATCAGAAGAACTTTCAACTCGTTCGTTTCCGGTACAGGGACCCTTACCTGAAATCGATTTATTTATCCTTCTCCATCATCCTAGAAAGACTGTAACATCACCATGAAATCACCCTTTATACTCATATATTTACAGGCGCGGGCGCCTGTAGCTTTGACCTTCTGTAGCGTCGTTGAATGGCGATTCCGGACATACGTTTCTGTGTAAAACCCGATATACCAAGCCCCCTCTACAACCTCTAGAAGTGTGTGACATCAATTGTGAAACACGCTCTATAAACTGAAGTGCCCTGCTCGTTTAGTTTTGTATGTCCACGCTAGCTTGATAAACTACTGTAGAGATTTTGACATGGTCTTGGAATTCCTGGCTCCAATATATTGCCACTATTGTTATCGATAACAGGCAGAAGTCATTGAAATTCTCGGTTCGCAGGATGGACAAACTGTATATATACATAATTAAGTTTGTATGAAATCATCAGTGCGCTAGTCCTGCTCTCACTTGGGCAACTTTTTCCTCACTGCGTTGGTAAACGTATCCGAAAAGTGTCTGTAAATTGTTAGCCATATCTGATAACCTGTAACAAAAAGATTGTGTGTTTTGTACTAACGTCGATTATTTATCTACACACACAAATTTGTTCGCCTTGTGGTTTTTCTGTTTGTCTGTGAAATCTAATCACAGGAACCACTATAGGGATTTTGATGCGTTTTTCTCGAATTGAATTATTTATTTATTTAATCGTTTCAGAATCATTCGCAGTAACCTACTGTGTATCACGTTCATTAACAAAAGTACTCTAGACAGATTGGCACTATAAGCGTTTCATTTCCGCTAACAGTTTATGGCATCGGCTAAGTGTGTGCTAAACAAGTACTTTTTTAATATGATGTGGTCAGTATGAAGCTAATTCACGTGTTTCCTTGGCGGCATTAGTCAGTTCTACGGTGAGCATGCAGTTGGGCACAACTTGCGCACAATGAGATGTTCCATTGTCTCTTCTTCACTACAGTCGCACATGTAGAGTGCCATCTAAGTCCCCCCTTTCTCATGACGATCTTCATTCTGCCAATTCCAGAGTGTAGCCTTTTGAACTCTTCCATATACATCAACTTTCCTCCTGTTCTGAAGAGAGACTTTCAGAACGCAACATCCATCCTGCAAAGTGGCTGCTTCTGGGAAGTCGTGAATTTATTTTGATGTGTGTACGTGCTTCGGTAAGGCTTTGTCTCATGGAGGAAGCTGTTCTTGACTTTGCTTGCTACCCATGTACTGTAAGATACGGGTCGTCAAATTCAGTGCTTGAGATTGAAGTATCTAATGGTCGGACAGACCACTTCTTTGATGTATCGGTAGTAAACACACACACAAACCTTCCACGTGGAATAGTGAAATTGATTCACGAGGAAAGTTTGTGTATATAATTTATTACCGATACACGTGAAAAGGCGTCCGTCCAACCGTTATATACTTAATGCCACTTGTTAGAATCCGGCGCAGGTCGCTAGTTTTGTATAAAAATATCAGAAATTAGTATCAAATTTTGCTACAAGGGCGAAATAGTGTAGCAAGGTTTTAGAAACCATCGATATTGTTTTGGTGAATGTGCTACAAGTAAAAGAAGGTTTACGACTGGTACAAGGGTTTGGAAATAGACCGTGGAGACGTTTTAGATGACGAGCGACCTGGACGCATCAGCACTCCGTCAGCCGATGAATTCATCGAAAGGAGGAAAGAATTGATGATGAACGATCGGCAGACAACAATCAGAAGTCACTGATGATGATGATGGCATATTAAATGAATAATGCCATGAATTCTTTTTTCAGATGTTTTGGATATGAAAAGTGTGATGGCAAAATGTATCCCAAAATTGTTGAATTTAGATCTAAAACATCGAAAAATGAAAGTTGCTCACTAGTCGCCAGATGAAGTCAATGACGATACTAAACTACTGAAATGTGTCATAATGAACGATGAAACACATGTTTACGGGTAGGACATCGAAACTAATACTCAATCCTCCATGAAGGGTATGCACACTGTTCTTCGATTTATTCGGGTACTGTACCATGACGTCTTGCCACGAAGACGAACGATGACTAAGAATTAGTGTATACAAGTTCAACACAGTTGGCGTGAAGCGATCCAAAAAAAAAAAAAAAAAAAAAGGTTCGGATTTGTTGCGAAACATTTCATAGCTTTTGCACCTCGCATGCTCGTGTAGCGTAGCTCGCAGCACAAGAAAGTGAGAGAGATAGGGATCGAATTCGCGCGGTTCCCGTTCCATTCACGTATGCACCGCAGGAAAAATGATTTTTTTTAAATGCCTCTGTGCGTGCTATAATTAATCTTATTCTCGGGATTCCTATGGGAGCGTTATGTAGCGGGTTATAGTATGTTCCTAGAGTCTTCATTGAAGCCGGTTCTTGAAACTTCGTTAGATGACTTTCTCGGGATATTTTCCTTCTATCTGCAATAGTCTAAAAGTTCAGTTCCTTCAACATCAGTGACACCTTCCAACGGGTCAAACAAACCTGTGACCATTCGTGCTGCCCTACCCTGTAAATGTTCAATATTTTCTGCTAGTCCTGTTTGGTAAGACTCCACACACTTGATCAGTATTCTAGTATTGGTCACATGAGCGATTTGTGGGAAATCTCCTTCGTGGACTGATTACATATCCCTAGTATTCCACGAAAAACCGAAGTCTGCTACCTGCTTTACCCACGACTGAGACAATGTGATCGTTCCACTTCATGTCCCTACTAAGGGTTATACCCGAGTTTTTTTATGAGTTTACAGATTCCAACTGAGTGATATTATATTCATAGAATAATTTTTGTTTTGTTTTGTGAAGAGCACAATTCTACATTTTTGAATACTTACAGCAAGTCCCAATCCTTAACTACTTTGAAATCTTATCAAGGTCTGTCTGAATATTTGTACAGCTTCATTCATACTGTACTTCGTTGTAGATAACTGCATCATCTGCGAAAAGTCTGAGGCTACTATTAATATTGTCCGCGAGGCCATTAATGTACAACATGAACACCACGGGACAGAATATACTTCCCTGGGGTACACCTGAAGTTACTTCTACATCTGTCGATGACTGACCATCCAAGATATCATGTTGCGGCCTCCGTATCAAGAAATGCTCAATCCAGTCTTATATTTCGTCTAATTTTTTGATTGCAGGTCCATGTCTGCAGTCCACTTTTATCAGTGCCTGCGCCATTTGCTTTGCCCCTGCTCTCTAGCGGTGTGCTACTGTACTGTGGCTGGTGATTTCAACATTACCAGGACCACGGACATGTGCCTACAAACAAACAAAAGAAATTACCTAACTTTATTTTTTTCCAAGGTGGTGAAGTTTTAATTATGACTACCTCTCGTTGACATTATTTTGTCAAATTACAGTTGTCGTGAGTACGATGTTGTTTTTCTTGCTGTTGAATGTGTCAGTAACCTTTACTGGCGAAATTGCGTTGGTGAGATTATACAGTCAGTTTCTGGCAGCACTAAAGGAAGTCAAAACATTTCTGACTTTTAACTGGATAGTCTGGTGAAAAAATGAAGCTTTTTCCATAATTAATCAATTGGTCTCAAATTTTAAACATACAATTTTTGCGTATTGCTAAGCATAAGTACAAATTACAACTCGAGCTATCCAACAGTTTTTGAGAAATCAATATTTTATTTTATTTTGAAGGTTTTTTTTGGAAATCTTCGTTTATATAGTACATTTATTTAAACGCGCTTGAAAAATTGAAGACTATATTTAATAACAGTCAGTTTTGTGTAAGCTCTTTTGGATATCTTATACGGCGACCCTAAAATTATTTAAGTTCTGAATCTTATTATTGAAATAATTAAAACATTCACATATTAGTATTTTCTATTTTTATTTTATTTTTACACTCCTGGAAATTGAAATAAGAACACTGTGAATTCATTGTCCCAGGAAGGGGAAACTTTATTGACACATTCCTGGGGTCAGATACATCACATGATCACACTGACAGAACCACAGGCACATAGACACAGGCAACAGAGCATGCACAATGTCGGCACTAGTACAGTGTATATCCACCTTTCGCAGCAATGCAGGCTGCTATTCTCCCATGGAGACGATCGTAGAGATGCTGGATGTAGTCCTGTGGAACGGCTTGCCATGCCATTTCCACCTGGCGCCTCAGTTGGACCAGCGTTCGTGCTGGACGTGCAGACCGCGTGAGACGACGCTTCATCCAGTCCCAAACATGCTCAATGGGGGACAGATCCGGAGATCTTGCTGGCCAGGGTAGTTGACTTACACCTTCTAGAGCACGTTGGGTGGCACAGGATACATGCGGACGTGCGTTGTCCTGTTGGAACAGCAAGTTCCCTTGCCGGTCTAGGAATGGTAGAACGATGGGTTCGATGACGGTTTGGATGTACCATGCACTATTCAGTGTCCCCTCGAGGATCACGAGTGGTGTACGGCCAGTGTAGGAAATCGCTCCCCACACCATGATGCCGGGTGTTGGCCCTGTATGCCTCGGTCGTATGCAATCCTGATTGTGGCGCTCACCTGCACGGCGCCAAACACGCATACGACCATCATTGGCACCAAGGCAGAAGCGACTCTCATCGCTGAAGACGACACGTCTCCATTCGTCCCTCCATTCACGCCTGTCGCGACAGCACTGGAGGCGGGCTGCACGATGTTGGGGCGTGAGCGGAAGACGGCCTAACGGTGTGCGGGACCGTAGCCCAGCTTCATGGAGACGGTTGCGAATGGTCCTCGCCGATACCCCAGGAGCAACAGTGTCCCTAATTTGCTGGGAAGTGGCGGTGCGGTCCCCTACGGCACTGCGTAGGATCCTACGGTCTTGGCGTGCATCCGTGCGTCGCTGCGGTCCGGTCCCAGGTCGACGGGCACGTGCACCTTCCGCCGACCACTGGCGACAACATCGATGTACTGTGGAGACCTCACGCCCCACGTGTTGAGCAATTCGGCGGTACGTCCACCCGGCCTCCCGCATGCCCACTATACGCCCTCGCTCAAAGTCCGTCAACTGCACATACGGTTCACGTCCACGCTGTCGCGGCATGCTACCAGTGTTAAAGACTGCGATGGAGCTCCGTATGCCACGGCAAACTGGCTGACACTGACGGCGGCGGTGCACAAATGCTGCGCAGCTAGCGCCATTCGACGGCCAACACCGCGGTTCCTGGTGTGTCCGCTGTGCCGTGCGTGTGATCATTGCTTGTACAGCCCTTTCGCAGTGTCCGGAGCAAGTATGGTGGGTCTGACACACCGGTGTCAATGTGTTCTTTTTTCCATTTCCAGGAGTGTATATTTTTCGGGCTTATACTCGTGTCTGTTAGCACTGGTAGAGCTTTTTCTAAAAAAATCACCCAGTTTAGGGAATAATTACTATGAAAAAGTTGTATTTGTATGTTCAGTTCCACAAAATAGAGAATAACACAAAGTTACACTACACGATTATTCCCCTGTCCTTACTCTAAAATCTGTCTGGGCTATAAACTGTTCTTTCTGCTCTCTTCTGAGCTTCCTCAGTCCTTTTGCTTCCTTCTTCGCTCGTCTCTAACTTTGCTCCTTCACGTCCTTATTGCTGACAGTGGAGTGGTCTCTGTTCTTGTTGCTTCTGTCAGATAGACTCGTGATTGAACTGTGAAACAGCTTCTGTCACGGCTAGGTCTACTTTTCTTTTGGATACAAATACTTCATTTGGGCACTTTGTTCAGATTATACTGTGCACACACTCATTTACATTTTGAGTCTTTCCAGCACTACATCTGGAGAAAATTGTATCAGTTGTCAGCCTCTGATAAACAGATATCATTCCAACAACAACAGTCTCAGAACAGTATGGACAGCAGTTTTATGTGATTCTGCTTGTTCTCCTTTGCCAAGGGCACGATTAAATAAACACCAAGAATTCTCATCTTTTTGGGCACGTAATGTGTTGCTATTTCTCTTCAGTGCTCATGCAATGATCCGATCTTACATAGACTGCACTCTTGATTGCCGTAGTACCTGGAGCATTGTCAACAATGGCCCTTCTATAATAATGAGTCAGCTTTACAATTGTTTCTGCTTTCAAACTTCCATACGCTTTCGCACCGAGAGTCACGTTTAGTGCCCGACTTTCCTTCATCACATTTCACAAGCCTATCCCAAGTTGTTTTGCAATGTGATTCACACACTCTTCCTACGTCCATAGATTTTCAGTTGAACTAATTATATTTTTTCTGTATTTCTCTTTAGCTTTCACAAAATGCTTTCACATTACGACAATGCATATACGTATGAAGATATTTACGTAAAAAAATTTGAAAGATAAGCAAAGCAATGGGGATTTAAGCTGTGGTGCAATGGTAATGCCTGGTTTAGACCAGAACGAACACAAACGAATGAGCAACAAGGACCGAGCTTTGTCTCGTATGTAAACCGTAGGCGAGAGCAAGCCAACAGCATTCGGTCGTGTTTATTCACAGGTGCTGTAATCGTGTTCTGCTGGTTGTCGGGCTTCCAGTGAATCGCCAAAGGCACTTGCGTTCTCCGTTTTGACGCTCGCCTCAGCGTGAAAAACAGAGCGCACTCGATTTCGCAGTGCGATGCTTTTCGCGCGCGAACTACCGTTATTGCTGCTCTTGACTTGTATGGGCGATGGAGTAGTCATAAGAGAACGTAGTAGTGTTGCTAATAGAAGAATAGGGGACTGATGACCATAGCTGTTAAGTCCCATAATGCTCAGAGCCAATAGAAGAATATAGATGACACAGGTGCTTCTAGAACGTAAGGGATGCACAGCACAAAATGCAAAACGAAAACGGCATCGATGTTGCATTGCAGGAAACTGCCGAATCGCTCAGTGTTCGAACTGGGAAAATGTGGAAGTAAATAAATTCATTTTGGGAACGAAGGGAAAAAAGTAAAAGCTCTGGAATGGGCGAAATGCGAAACAAGTTCTGGTGAGTGTAAGTGCTCGAGCCCTTTATCAGCTGATGATCGTTTGTAGTCAGTGTCTTATGTTGCAATGTTACAGTTGAAGGCAGTGAACAGCAAGCCAAAATCATCTACCTGACTTCGCGTAAAGTTTTTGGAAGAAAGCAAACGCGCGTTAGAGATGCAGCTCAGTGGTAAGTGTAACACTGGCACGAGTGTCACGCTTGTATAAATACTAAATTACTCACATTTTTCTTTACCTACACCGCGTTGCTTGCTCAATCACCATCAGCGCGCTAGCTGTACAGAATAATACTGTCTGTATATCACAGTTTTCTGTCGCTTCTACAGGATGTTCCAAAGCTTTTCGGTCAAATTGAAACATCGGATAGTTTCAATTTTATTGAGATGTATTGTATGTTGAGACATACTGTAAACAACGTAGCTCATAGCATGTGTGGGCCGACCGGAGTGGCCGAGCGGTTCTAGGCGCTTCAGTCTGGAACCACGCGGCCGCTACTGTCGCAGGTTCGAATCCAGCCTCGGTCATGGATGTGTGTGATGTCCTAGGTTTGAGTATTTCTAAGTTCTAGGGACCTGATGACCTTCGAAGTCAAGTCCCATAGTGACCAGAGCCATAGCATGTGTGTCATTTGGTGACCGCATGCATCTCACCGGCGCATTAATGTGTGGCGCACGCATCCCTACCCCTGTTGTCCATTGCATCAGACAGTTTGTGGTGTGTCCATGGTGAGGTGTGTGTGTGTGTGGGGGGGGGGTCAAAGATGAAACGTTACTCGTCACGAGAGTTGGTAGGCATGCATTTAATGTACGGTGGGGCAGGATGTAATGCCAGTAAAGCAGTACCAATCTACAGAGAACGCTTTCTCAACAGGCTTCATTCTAATTTGTATGTAGATACCAACTTGAGAGAGACGGGGTCCTTCACGCCACAGAGAGCCGGGAAAAGTTCCCGCCAAAGACATTGCGGCCGACCACCCATCAATAAGCACCCATCAATTTGCCCATGAAACGGACACTTCGAAGGACGCAGTGTTGAGAATACTGGCGGAACAAGTATTAACGCCCTGTCAAAGAGAACGTGTGCAAGCACTGGGACCAACGGATTTCCAGCCTTGTGTTCACTTCTGTCAGTGAATTATCTAACGCAGTGCCGAACTGCCAAACTTCCTGCAGTTTGTATTGTTCGTGGATGAGGCCTCATTCATCCATGTTTGTATTTCCAACAGCGGCAGTAGCCATGTGTGGAGTGAGGACAATGTCCACGTCACATTAGTGGCCACCTTCAATGATTCTCTGTCAGCGTATGATCGGGATTTGCCCAATATCACGTAATAGGACCTTGTTTGCTGCCTCCCTGCCGGACTGGCCCACGTTACCTGGTGTTCCAGCGACGTGTAGTGCCACAGTTCTTGGAGGCTGTACCCCTTTTTGTCAGCGAAAGGATCTGGTTTCAGCATGACGGTGCATCAGCACACTTCGATGTTAATGTCCGAGAGCACCTGGATAGCACGTACCCTCGTCGTTGGACTGGAAGGGGACGTCCTGCGCGATCACCTGGTCCTCTGGAGTTACGTCAAGAAGTTGGTGTATGAAAGCCCCATAGGAACGGATGGAGACCTGCTTCATAGTATCTCAGCTGCCTTTCTCCTAGTACAAGACACACCAGGGAGCTTTGAGAGAGTACGGCAGAACTACGTGCACCATTACCATGCACGCATTGAGACTGACGGTCTTCATGTTGAATAATTGTTATGAGCGCCATTGTTGTTACGCGGTGTACGCTGAGTATGTCCATAACACAGTACAACCCTAACTCACTATACTCGGTTGTGGGCCTTCTGTCACCTGTTTGGGACATCCTGTACAACTAGCTTTGTACCAAATGAAAATTACGTGCCAATGTTTTTACGCCAAAGAAACAGTAACTTAGCGTCCGCGGTGTTTAAATGCGTAAATGCCCGCTTCCTGTCATTGGTCCTGTTCATTGGTAATTTCAGCGGACGAAATATTAATCATTCAATTAAAATAATATTACCGTGAAAACTAAACAGGATGTTTATTTCAACATTCTCTGTGTCGAAGTGTGCCATGATTTCTGCGTTTTTGTGATTAGTAAGCCGTAGACCCTTCGGTCTTCAAAGAGGACAAACAGCCGCTTTCGCAGAGCTTCACCTACACATTCGTGGTTTGACGAACCCTCAGGCACCATATCGTACCTCGACTGGCCCATAGAAAGTAACTGGCAATATTTAGAACAATTGGTAAAACATTCCCCACATTTTGGTAGCTATGTGGGATCCGCTTACCAATGAGTGGCTTCAGGTGCTAGAACAACTTGTGAAACCTCTTCCTCCCTCAATTCAGGTCGTTAATAAGGCTAGAGACGGGTTAACACGGTGCTAATATGATGTCGTCGGGGTGGGGACTATTTTTTTGACACGTGTGCCAAGAAACAAGAAGTGAATTGTTGTGAACACTACAGAGTTGTTCTATGTACGTCCATTCGCTTTTATCCGCTTCATTGGCCCCACTATGAAAGAGGCTTAACAGTTTCTTGGTATCCGAGACTTGGCGTTCGTCTTTCGAGCCAGTGAGTTCAGACTGTGAGGGCCTCTGTAACGTACTGCTAGCAGAAGCCGCCCGCCGCGCGTCCTTGCTGCAGAAAAGCCGGCTTACATGTTTGGCACATACGTCACGAGGAGTGTCCTCGCGTGTGAGCAAATTGACTGACCAGTAGCGAACGTCAGGTCCGAACCGGCCGCCTTGCCAGCGCCCGGCAGCGGCTCCATCCTACTCCAGATACGTGTTTATCTCGCCGTTCGTGACTCACTGCGGAAACACGAGCCGCGCTGAGGTCAGCCCTTCCTCCTTAGAGTCGCCTTCCTAGCCGCGTGGACCGTTAACTGGTGCGACTGTCGCGCTGGCTCCGTTTTTCCAATCAGCCCTAAGTGCTCTTCACAATTTCCGAGCAGCTGGGTAGATATAGAAGGCCTTGTCTGCATAATAACTTTTCTGTGCTGCAAGTAAACAGTTATGTTCCATTCACTCCGCATCTGTTACATCAATATCTGTACTACCCAAGTCTCATATAGGTGTGTTGGAGAGGATCCTTCGGGTACTACATTTATTTCCCCTTTCCCCTTTCCCCTTTATCCTTTTCAGATGAGGCCTGCCTCAAACCGGTTCAAAAATGGTTCAAATGGCTCTGAGCACTATGGGACTTAATATCTATGGTCATCAGTCCCCTAGAACTTAGAACTACTTAAACCTAACTAACCTAAGGACATCACACAACACCCAGCCATCACGAGGCAGAGAAAATCCCTGACCCTGCCGGGAATCGAACCCGGGCGTGGGAAGCGAGAACGCTACCGCACGACCACGAGATGCGGGCCTCAAACCGGTCTTCAGACTTAAGATGACTATAATAACAAACGTAAGCTAGCTCGTTCCTTCATGAAATCTAGGCACCCAGGTTGATGCTGTGTTCCATGGGTTCCGAATGGCATTACAAACATTTAGACACCGTTCTCTGGTGAACAGACTACGAGCTTACCGAGTATCGGATCGGATTGGTGACTCGATTCAGAACTTCTTAGCCGATAGTATGGACTGTTTCATACACCATTATTTAATTTTTATTGGTCACGGAGATACAGCTATTATACTGTAACGCAAGCAAATAATGGGAGAAGGTTTCAACCAGAGGAAAATGATTAAGTTCCAAGTTGATTTTCGTAAAGTCCCCCTTCGGCATCAAGGCAATTTTTGAATTTTCTTGGGAATACCAAGTGTAGCTCTTCTGAGGTCGTCTTCATCTGCATCTACATGATTACTGTGCAAGTGCTTGGCAGAGTCGAACCACTTTCAGACTAATTTTCTACCGTTCTAGTCTCGTACAGCGCGAAAAGGACGAACACTTAACTGTTTATGTGCGAACTCTGATTTGTCTTCTTTTTATTGCGATGATTGCTTCCTTCTCTATAGGTGAACGTTTCTAAAATATTTTCGCTTTCGGAGCAGAAAGTGGTGACTGAAACGTAATGAAAAAAATTCGTCGCAACGGAAAACGCCTGTTTTTTTTAATGATTACCACACCTACTCACGTATCACACCCGTGGCACTCAGTTGTCTATTTCGCGATACAATACGAGGTACCGCCCTTTAAACTTTTTCAATGTTCTCTATTAATCTTACTTGGTAAGGAAGGTGTGCCCCGCAGCAGTACCCCAGAAGAGGTCGGACGACCGTAGCGTGGGCAATCTCTTTAGCAGACCTGTTACATCTTCTAAGTATTATGCCAGTGAAATGTAGTCTTCGGGGCGCTTTCCCCACAACAAATTCTTTAGTGGTCGTTCCAATAAGTTGTTCGTAATTGTAATCTCTAGGTATTTACAGGGTTATTACAAATGATTGAAGCGATGTCACAGCTCTACAATAACTTTATTATTTGATATATTTTCACAATGCTTTGCACACACATACAAAAACTCAAAAAGTTTTTTTAGGCATTCACAAATGTTCGATATGTGCCCCTTTAGTGATTCGGCAGACATCAAGCCGATAATCAAGTTCCTCCCACACTCGGCGCAGCATGTCCCCATCAATGAGTTCGAAAGCATCGTTGATGCGAGCTCAGAGTTCTGGCACGTTTCTTGGCAGAGGAGGTTTAAACACTGAATCTTTCACATAACCCCACAGAAAGAAATCGCATGGGGTTAAGTCGGGAGAGCGTGGAGGCCATGACATGAATAGCTGATCATGATCTCCACCACGACCGATCCATCGGTTTTCCAATCTCCTGTTTAAGAAATGCCGAACATAATGATGGAAGTGCGGTGGAGCACCATCCTGTTGAAAGATGAAGTCGGCGCTGTCGGTCTCTAGTTGTGGCATGAGCCAATTTTCCAGCTGTCCAGATACACGTGTCCTGTAACGTTTTTTTCGCAGACGGGGCCGTAAATTTTAAACCGTGAGATTGCACAAAACACGTTAACTTTTGGTGAATTGCGAATTTGCTGCACGAATGCGTGAGGATTCTCTACCGCCCAGATTCGCACATTGTGTCTGTTCACTTCACCATTAAGAAAAAATGTTGCTTCATCACTGAAAACAAGTTTCGCACTGAACTCATCCTCTTCCACGAGCTGTTGCAACCGCGCCGAAAATTCAAAGCGTTTGACTTTCTCATCGGGTGTCAGGGCTTGTAGCAATTGTAAACGGTAAGGCTTCTGCTTTAGCCTTTTCCGTAAGATTTTCCAAACCGTCGGCTGTGGTACGTTTAGCTCCCTGCTTGCTTTAATCGTCGACTTCCGCGTGCTACGCGTGAAACTTGCCCGCACGCGTTCAACCGTTTCTTCGCTCACTGCAGGCCGACCCGTTGATTTCCCCTTACAGAGGCATCCAGAAGCTTTAAACTGCGCATACCATCGCCGAATGGAGTTAGCAGTTGGTGGATCTTTGTTGAACTTCGTCCTGAAGTGTCGTTGCACTGTTATGACTGACTGATGTGAGCGCATTTCAAGCACGACATACGCTTTCTCGGCTCCTGTCGCCATTTTGTCTCACTGCGCTCTCGAGCGCTCTGGCGACAGAAACCTGAAGTGCGGCTTCAGCCGAACAAAACTTTGAGTTTTTCTACGTATCTGTAATGTGTCGTGACCATATGTCAATGAATGGAGCTACAGTGAATTTATGAAATCGCTTCAATCATTCGTAATAGCCCTGTAGTTGAATTGACAACCTTTAGAATTGTGCAATTTATCGTGTAACTGAAATGTAGCGGATTTCTTTTAGTACTTTTGTGAATGACACACTTTTCTTTGTTGAGGGTCAATAACCACTCTACACACCATATACATACCTTGGCTAAAATTGGTCTTGATTTTCTGATAACTTAAATCTTAAATTGATCTTCTGATAACTTAAATTGATCTTCTGATAACTTAAATTGATCTTCTGATAACTTAAATTGATCTTCCGATAACTTAAATTGATCTTCCGATAACTTTAATAGACGGTAAATGACAGCATCACCTGCAAACAGTCGAAGGGAGCTGCTCAGATTGTCTCCTAATTGGTTGTCACAGATTAGGAACAGCAGAGCGCCTATAATACTTCTCTGGGGAACGCCAGATATCACTTCTGCTTTCCTCGATGACTTTCCGTCTGTCACTACAAACTTGACATTTCTGACAGGAAATCACGAATACAGTCGCACAACTGCGATATGCCCTGTAGGCACGCAGTTCGATTAGTGTTCTTTTATGACGGCAGTCCTAGTCAAAATTCAGACAATTAATTCAACTATTTTTCTTTGGAGACTTCGTCTTTTAGTCATTCCCATAGAAAAAAAATTAACGGCTTAAGTTCACGAACCTTCATTACCAAGAAGAGTGATCGTTCTGTCGAACCTTCTTCCGGCATTCTTAGGTTTAGATGATGTGACGAATTTTCAGCGTCCCCGTCATGCTGGAAGAACGTACTCTTCCTGTTAACCAAAGGAGTCTTTTGCAAAAATACTGAAAGCTCGTTTCTTAGAAAGTCTAGGTAACAGGGTCCTATAAGATGATGTAACATAACAGGCTTAATCAGCTGATTATCATACCGCACAAGCTTACTTAAAAATATGTCTGCACAAAGGCATGCGGGTT
The DNA here is from genome assembly GCF_021461385.2 of Schistocerca piceifrons. NCBI lineage: Eukaryota > Metazoa > Arthropoda > Insecta > Orthoptera > Acrididae > Schistocerca > Schistocerca piceifrons. The sequence goes on from NC_060142.1 coordinate 277,392,697, forward strand.
TTCGTCGGACCACCTATGTTTGTTCTGAGCGTTATTGATACCGTCACTAGTAAAAGTGGCTTCATCAGTAAACAGTTTTCATTTTGGAATAAAGCAATGACACAACTGGTCTCCTCGGAGGCATTGAATGCACTGTAGATAAGGATAGGAGTAATGATGCATGCGTGATGACCGCCATACTCCTGTATGAATAACACTGAACGTGTAGAAATTATGCTTGTGCTTGTTGAAGAGCTACATTCAACAGACTAAGTAACATACTCTACTTCATCCAAACTCGTTTCGTTTGTACGTTCATTTGAGAAATGACTGTTGGGCTTTGCACCAGTCTAACACAGCTAAGTAAAAGTACGAGTAAACTGTCTTGAACCTGGTACTCTGCGATGGTGACGTCCTGTACCGTATTCCTTACAAGTATCAGCATTTCTATTACAAAACCGGGCTGCTCAGCATTTATAAATACGTGTGGAATGGTCAAATGATACTGTAGAATTGACCAACATATCACAATGACAGTTGAAAAATTCTATTATGTAAACTCAAGCACAATTTCACGACTTGAACATCAGAACAAAAGTGATGATCGATAACTAAACTCCTAGCAAGTTTAATATGAGTAAGTGAAATAAACCTTAGCTATATAACCAGCTTTATCATCTGGCCAGTGGAAATTGGACACGTTAGGTGGAATGTTTTATTCGAATTAATCTATCACCCCTTAAAATATTTACCATTTTTTCTGAAACACCTTGCATACAGGGTGCAAACGATAACTGTTTACAACGTACCACAGTGGTGTACATGAAGTCGAGACGCGTTCTCGCTTCCCACGCCCGGGTTCCCGGGTTCGATTCCCGGCGGGGTCAGGGATTTTCTCTGCCTCGTGATGGCTGAGTGTTGTGTGATGTCCTTAGGTTAGTTATGTTTAAGTAGTTCTAAGTTCTAGGGGACTGATGACCATAGATGTTAAGTCCCATAGTGCTCAGAGCCATTTTTTGAAGTCGAGACGAACAATTCAGTATGGGACACTGACGGGCTATCAAGCCGGCAAACAACCTGAAACTAGCCTCCAGAAGCCTCCTAAGCTACGGCGCATGCGCATCACGCGAGTTCATTTTTTGATACCGCTAAAATCCCCCGTGAATATGAAATACCATTGTTTTTGCACATTTGACGTTTGTATAAACTAAACCTCAAAATAGTGTGAATTCAACAGCATAACATTAGTAACTAAATCGTTTTGTTTAGCGCTCTTAACGGAACAAAATCTAAAGTGGTAATTACCGGAGTACCCCAAGGAAGTGTGACAGAACCGTTATTGTTTACAATTTGTATAAATGATGATGCAGAAAGCGTAGTATGCTCTTCAAGATGTTCGGAGATGATGTGGCTGTATGTAACACAGTAGCAACGACAGAATTTAGTATCTAATTGCTGAATGACCTGCAGAGGACTGATGACTGTTGCAGGCTGTGACAGTTGACCCTGAACATAAATAAATGCAACATATTGCGTATACATAGGAAAAGGTAGCCACTACTGTATAACTGCACTATTGATGGGGAATTGCTGGAAACAATGTGTACCGTAAAATACCTAGGGATAACTATCCAGAGCGACCTTAAGTGGAATGACCAAATAAAATAAACACTAGGAAAAGTGGAAGCAATAGAGAGATTCATAGTAAGAATATTAAGAAAGCATAACTCACCGACAAAGGAAGTGGCTTGTAAGGCGCGTGCTCGATCGATTCTTAGTATTGTTTATCAGTGTGGGATCCTTACCAGGCAGGGACTATGAGAGAGAGAGAGAGAGAGAGAGAGAGAGAGAGAGAGAGAGAGAGAGCGCTCGCGTAATGACAACGACGAGAAAACTTGCGAAATTAGAGCCAATACAGGGCCACACTGAAGCGCCTAGAACCGCTCGGCCACACTGGCCGGCTATCGTTTACACCTTGTGCATTTATTTGATATAGTTGATAACTTCGATAACTCAGCGAGACTGTTGATAGACGATGTTGTTGTCTTTATGAAGATTGCAGAGAACAGAGGATCACAGCTATTGTTGCAACTACCGGCGGGTGACTCTTAACGTAAATAAATGTAACGTATTGCCCATAAGTAGGAGAAGAAATGCATCACTGTATGATTATGCCATTGCGATAAATCACTGGAAACTGCAACAACCGTAAAATACATTCGAGTAACCGTCCGCAGCAATCTGATGTGGAGTGACCACAGGTAAAGCAGTTGCTCGACTGAAATTTATTGGAAGAATTCTAAGGAAACGTAGTTAGTCCGTGATAGAAATCTCTTACAAAACACTTGTAAGACCGGTTCTTGAGTGCTGCAAATAAATCTGGGGCTCTAACTAGGTTGGTTTAATAGATAATACAGAGAAGGCCCAACGAAGAGCGGCGCATTATCTCACGGGATCGTTTAGTTCGTTTAGTTGTGCAAGAGCGTTACAGACTATACAAGAGAGGCGTTGCGTGCGTGTCGCGAAGAGATTTACTGTTGAAATTTCGATAGCTTACGTTCCAAGAAGAGTCGGACACCATATGACTTCCTTCTCTTGTCTCCCTAAATAACAACCTAGGTTTATCGACAGTTCTTCCCAAGCAGTACTCGCAAATGCAGCAGGGAAGGTAGGACATAATCGTGGTGCCCTCCGCTGCACACCACAAGTGGCTTGCGGGATGTAGATCTAGATGTAAACAAAAACAACGACGACACACAATACAGCATTTCATCAGAATCAGCATGATAAACAAGAACAGATTCGACCGTAGCTACATGTTCATCTATAGTGACTAGATATTTCGGCAAAATGAGGATAAATTAAATCAAGGTGACTGGACTAAGAATCCTTTCACGTTACTAAGATATGGGCATGGATTCTCTCTCTCTCTCTCTCTCTCTCTCTCTCTCTCTCTCTCTCTCTCTCTCTCTCTCTCTACTTCAATTTTGCCACACGATTTTCTCTAAACATGGCGTGGCAGGTGATCACCTTGAGCGTTTACAGCTCTTGCAGAACTAACTTGTTAGTAACGGCAGACCTGCTAAAAGTGAGAGTCGTCTGACTGTGAGTCGGTGACTATTAGCGCTGTTTGCTGTCGGCTGTCGTATTAGCACAGCACTTCAGGCATGAGCAATCCCGCTTTGCTTGTATGCGGAATAGCTGACAGTCTCTGACTTTGCCGCCAACTATGCTTGGCATGCTTCAGCTAATCGTGCGCTGAGACACGTATACAGTGACGGAAGCCGTGATTAGAATCGGCAGAAATAATAATGTTTTATAGCCACGCACAAAAATGGGTCGCAAATAGGCGAATGTGATTAACTAAAAGCGCTAAATTATCGTAGCTACGTGATAATTGAGGCTACCAGTGGATAGAGGAAGCGCCCTGATTTGTTAGTACACTGCACCCGAAAGGAGAGGGAGAAGTGGAACCGAACATCATGAGTTGAGTAGATGTGTGTGGTATTTGAATGATTACAAAGAACTTGGCAGTATGAGCCCTCTTATCAGCATTACACTGCACCCCCTCTGGTTTGGATGCATGTACTAATATTCGGTTGGGAAGAGTGTCATAAAGCCATTGTATCTTCTCCTGACGGAAATTGACTCACAACTGTTATAACTGGTCTTTGATATCTTGGATACTGGCACTGGGACTGAATTGATATCCGAGCTGGTTCTCAACGTTCTATCGGAGACAGATCTGAAGATCTTGCTGGCGACAGGAGTACCTCAGCATCACTCAAACAGTTCATAGAGACACGTGTTATTCGTGGACAGGCATTGTCCTCTTGATAATTGGTACCACGATACTGTCATACGGCAGGTAACATGAAGGCGCCAGCCAGATATTCGCGACATACAGTTGTGTCGTCAGAGCTGTGTTGTCACACCGCCATGGCAATCGCGTTACACATGCGAGCTACTAATGAGGTGACGGCCGCTTTCACGGTGCGACAACTGACGCGGCAACAGCACTAGCTGCGGACAGCCTAGTTTGCTTCGGGAGGACGACGGTTCAATCCCGCGTCCGGCCATCCTGATTTAGGTTTTCCATGATTTCCCTAAATCGCTCCAGGCAAATGCCGGGATGGTTCCTTTCAAAGGGCACGGCCGACTTCCCTCCCCGTCCTTCCCTAATCCGATGAGACCGATGACCTCGCTGCCTGGTCTCCTTCCCCAAAACAACCAACCAACCTAGTTTGCCTATGTGGTGTCTCTTGCCGCTGAACGCCGCGAAATCCGCCGTAACCTAAGCATCGATGCTAGGCCGCATTCTGTCTGGCCAGGGCCTCACTACTACTCGTGATCTGAAGTCGTACCAGATGGCTCCACACACCGTGACGCAGGGAGTACCACCAGCGTGCCTCTACAAAGCATTGGAATAATAGGACCTGTCCAGGTTGCCGCCATGCGCGCCGACGATTATGATCCTGAGTTGTGCAGAACCGCGATTCATCGCTGAGCGCAGTGTCACACCATTTGTCAGCAAGTAGTCCATACTGCCCTGCTACGCCACCACTTCAAACACAGCTCTTTGTGTTAACGGCAGCCTACGTAAGGGGCAGTAATTCCCTTGTCCGGCCGATGCTAGTCTCCAACCAATGGTGCGGGGTGAACAGAATGTTGCTGTGGGGTCCATTACATCTTCTCGAATGGCAGGCGTGGGTGTGAAGGGGTTTTGATGTCCTTGGTGCACAACACGTTGATTCTCCCCTGCGGTGGTCGGCAGTCGTCGACCGGTACCTTGACGATGAGTATGACTGCACTCACGTTTCCATGTAGTTCAGCATTGGGCCACCGTCGTATCTGAATACCCCAAGAATCTGGATATTGCACTATCCGACCAGCTGATCAAACGGAGACGCACTAAGAGATCCCTTTCAAACTCTCGGTTACTGATAACTGTCTCATACGAGTATGCAGCGCCTCAGTTTCCTTCATAGTGTGATCATTCAATATAACTAAAAGAAATTCTTTAAAAAAGGAAACTTATTGCTGAGGAAATAACACTGCAGATAACGTCTTGTCATTCAGTGATCGCTCAAAATGTGACGTTGTTCACCCCCCCCCCCCCCCCCCCCCCCCCCCCCCCCCCGTGTATACGCTATTAGGTCTGGTAACAACAGTAAACACGAATAAAACTAATCCACTCTGGCGCCCGTTCTACAATCACAGAGAATAGTAACTCTAGTCATTTACAAATGCGCCGAGGCTGTGCATAGTCGCACTGACATCCGACCATGTCTACTGGATGTTTCCCTTTTATCATGAGGCAGATAGATCAGTTACGTTTTGTGTGTGCAGTTGTTCACAGCTGTTAGATATTTGAGTAATTACATTGTATGTAAAAGACACGCTCTCGTTTCTGTTATTCAACAACCAATTTCGATATATATTGGATCATCTTCAGACTGCAGTAGCTATTTAGCCTGAAGGTCGTCCAATATAGATCGAAAACGGTAGCCGAAAAATAAATAAATAAATGAAAAACAAGTGCCGCTTTTGTACATACAATGAAATACCTCAGAGAATCTGAGATATCTAGGTGAGGAACGTGTGCAGCCAATCTAATGTCGTGTATTATCTACTTTTGTACATGGTCTTGTTTGAGTTGTCTGCCTTTCTTGTCGATACGTTTTACGATCGCTCCAGCTTTGATTACTCTGTTCAGAAAATCTCGGTTACTGGAAGCATGTGGCTGACTTCGGTGACTGACTGCCGACCGTGCAGTGAACGACGCCCGATATTTTCATCTATTCACGCGCGTTACACGGCATTCATTGACGCTGAGAATTAGTTTATATAATTTAGACCATACACGGATCATCAAGTTTCTCTTCATTTCGTTCCAAGTTTCTAGCAATTTTACCTTCCTGTGAACAACAGCGTCATGTGCGAACAGCCTCATGAGGCTATAGATGCTATCCTCCAAATCATTATTATACGAATCGAGACGCTACTTTTGCTTCTGACGAGGCTACACCATTCAGAAAGAATGTAGTCTTAAATCGATGACATATCTTTTCGGATGTTAAGTGTACACGTAAGATCTGGGTCCAAAATATTAGTCGCATTCCTTACAAGAGGATACTTGTCGACAGGGAGTGATGTAACCGATATCAGGTTCTCATCTGACCTCCACCGCTGACCTAAGTCATGCTGCAAAGTGGCATGTGACAGTCCGTTGTATAGAATAAACGCAGTAAGATGGGCCAGCGTAGAGACGCAAATATAACTGTCGTATTTGAACGTGTCCTTGACTACATCGCGAATAATAGTACCACATTTTTTTTTTTGGTGTATCGCCAGTTACTCTCCAAAGTGTGTGCGAGTTAACGGGGTGTAAGAACAGTGGTCGTAGAAAGATCCCAACTGACAGGGACGAGGAAGAGTGTCACACGTTGTCAATGACAGTTTGTTTCAAATCAGACAGCTGTCAGTGGATGCAGGTATATATCAATCAGTTTCCGAGCGATCACTGTGAAGAGAGTTGCATGCAGTGGGCATTTGGAGTCGGGTACCTCGCACAACGCATTGCTTACGTCACAGCGCCACAGTAACACATCTTCAGTGGCCAAAACAACGTATTGACATTAGCTGACTGAGGCATGGACTGTGGTCGAGAATTGCGATTTTGCCTCTATTCAAGTGATAAATGCTGAGTGCACCCACAATATCTGGGGATGTAGTTGAGGTTGAAGACATATGTGATATTTTAGAGGTGTTCTTTGAACCGTGTGTTGGGCATATCCATTCATATTGCTATGAACATGATGATGACGATGATGTCCCATACTCCTAGGAGCGTAGGGAACGATGCGGGAGACCCACACCGCCGACTAGGCAAGGTCCTAGCGGAGGGTTTGCCATTGCCTTCCTCCGACCGTAATGGGGATTAATGATAATGATGAAGACGACCCAGTCATCTCGAGGCAGGAGAAATCCCTGACCCCGCCGGGAATCGAACCCGGGACTCCGTGCGCGGGAAGCAAGAACGCTACCGCAAGACCACGAGCTGCGGACTGTGAACATGAACGAGGGTGTTTATTTCATCATTCCCTTGGACCAAACGTCGCTCCTGCTACAGCTTCATAATGGAGTGTGCTGTGAACACTTAAGTTTTCAAAAAAATGGTTCAAATGGCTCTGAGCACTATGGGACTCGACTGCGGAGGTCATTAGTCCCCTAGAACTTAGAACTAGTTAAACCTAACTAACCTAAGGACATCACACACATCCATGCCCGAGGCAGGATTCGAACCTGCGACCGTAGCGGTCTTAAGTTTTCAAAGATGAATACAACCATGTTTACAGACCTGGACCCATAAGTTCCTGGTTCGACGAATTTTTAGGCATCGAATCGCACCTCGGCTGGCCTGCCGAATCACACTACCTTAATCACATAGAAAATGTCTGGGAGTATTTAGAACAACGGGAAAGATGAAACAATTAATTGTCTGTAATTTAGTTGCTCTACGGGACCTGCTCATCAACGAATAGCTTCAGTGGGAGTAAGGCATACTTGTCGAATTGAGGCCATTGTCAAAGCTACACTTTATTAGCGTGATGTCTGCTGTGGTGAATTTCTTTTGGTCGTATGTGCTTATTTACTAGGCGGCAGTACGGAACTTCAACGATGGCATTAAGGAAGTGAAGAATCACGGTATCAGTCTTAACTCCTTTGTCCACTGCCATGTTTATCTCATGAATGAACTGAAAAAGCTGGGTTTTACGTCCTAGATATGTGCGGAAACCATATTGCTTCCACATAGTTGTTAGGTTTGCAGAAGTTATGTTACATTCTGTAAGCCAAGATACTACGGCCATCTGCTTAGTATCGTGTCACTCCTTTGGAAGACAATACAACAGCGACTCCACGTGGGATGAATTCGAGAAGTGCTTAGTTGGTTTCCGGAGATATGTGGCACTTTGGAGCCAGTGCTCGATAACATCCTAGTTGTGCCATTGGGTTCGGATCGAGCGAATTAGGTGGCCCAGTCATTACCATGAGGTCACTATCATGCCCCTCAAACCACTGCAACACGATTCAGGTCTTTTGACCCCGATAGTTATCCTGCTGAAAAATCCCATCGTAGTCAGGGAGACGTTATTCATGAATGGATGGAAGTGGTCCACAATAATGTTCACGAATTTCACAGCTGTTGTGGTGCTTTCGATCACTACCAAATGTCACTTTGTAGCCAGGTGAATGTCCCCCATAGCATCATTCTGTCCCCTTGGCCTACGTTGCTGGCCTAGTGAGTGTTTCGAACTACCACTCGCGTAGACGGCAGCATATCCGGGTAGGGCCATAGACCTGGTGTAACAAGAAACGTGATTATTCGACCAGGCGATACTTATCCCATCGATCCTTGGACCAGTCTCGAAGATCCTGTGCCTGCTGCAATCGTAAATGACGATGTCGTGGGGAACACATCGGGGCCATTTGCTAAGTCTCATTTTCGACAACGTGCGCCGAATGGTGTGCTCCAGAGTACTTCTTCCTATATCGTCATTGTACTCTGTCGTCAAATCTGTCACAGATCGCCACCTGTTCTGCTTACCAGAGCAGGCAAGCCACCGACCTCCACTTCTGTGATGGACATGGGCCCATTCGTGATTTCCCCATCCTACAGTCATTTACCATAGATGCTCACGACAGTAGCACGCAATCGGCGAACAAGTTCCGAGATCGTCGTTCTCAGGCGCTGCGCCATAACAGTCTACCGTTTGTCAGAGTAGTTTATTTCGGTGGGTTTTCCTATTTGCTCCCTGTACAGGTGCTAGGATGATTCCCCATTTATATCTACTCCGTTTATATACTACTTTCCTTATTGTGGCATTTGTTCGGAACGGCGCCAGATGGCATTCTATCTCGCGGCGGTCTCGCTGCGGGCGTGGATCACATTATTTTGACTCATCAGTGTATTTTTCAAAACCTGCAAGAAACTGACGTCATTAAAATAGGACGTTAGGTTTGTGCGTCGGTTTGGCAAGCCGTCTTATAGACTGGAATGACTTTTATCTTCTTCCTGTCAAGTGTTACGATACGCTGTTTCAGTGATGTATGTTAAAAAAACGGGCCAGTTCATGCACATAGACCATATTCAATGTAGACTCTATCAGGCAACCCACGGTCCTGTAGCATTGCCTCTGTACTACGATTAGTGTGTGTTTCTTTCTTTTCCTAGCTCACTTCTGTGTCAGTCACTAGTACAACAATCGAACGTAGGAAGACCGCTACGGTCACAGGCTCGAATCCTGCCTCGGGCATGGATGTGTGTGATGTCCTTAGGTTAGTTACGTTTAAGTAGTTCTAAGCCTAGGGGACTGATGACCTCAGCTGTTAAGTCCCATAGTGCTCAGAGCCATTTGAACCTTTTTTTGAACGTAGGAAATGCGCTATGACCTCCTTCGGCGAAGCACTTTCGTTCTCAATATTTCGCCATTCATTTCATCCTCTCCCGTAACGGTGCAATTATGATTTACGTAAGACTAACCCAACCGATTAAAGTATTTAGATTGTCGCCAGGCTTCTGATGTGCGCGAGCACAGGATAACCTAGAAGATTCCTGATCCCTAGATGCATTTCCAGAATTGTCGATTGGCCCACAGCAGTTTGTAAAATATCAGCAATGATCAGTGTACTGCAAACATCTACGTGGGATGTAGCAGCACACTGAAGCTGCACATGAAAATCCATACGACCAACTATCCGTCGCGATTAGTGTCTGCGCTTATCTCACGCAGATAAGGATCACCATATGTCATTTTCTCAGGTATTTTGCCGCCAACATTAGCCTGCACTGCTGTTATAGCAGCCATATGCTCCTGTGCTACATATAGTAACTTCAGATCTATGGTTATTAAGCGTTACATCTGTTGTTAGTCACTTCGTTGGTTCAGTACAAGGCGGTGCGGGAATCTCTCATAAACGTAACGTTATGTACAATTTTTTACGACAGAGTACCTTTGCTTATGGGGAGATAACGGCCGTCTAAAACGACTGTGCGGTAATCATTAGTCACCCAAATAATACAACGAAAGCCTTGACCATTGCTTGTGGGGAGGCCTTAAAGAGGGGAGGCGTTGGGGTGTGGGGAGGTAAGTTTCTGGAAAAAGCTGTATAGCTATGAAGCTGTCAACGAAATGACGTTAGATGGTTGGAAATGAAGTTTCTTACTCAGTGCTGTCGCCCCCATCCTCACTATCTGTGCGTGGATGCTCAGAGGAGAACGGACGTTGCCAAATTGCAGTCGTCGTCGTCGTCGTCGTCGTCGTCGTCGTCGTACGGGCAAAGCACCTGGGCTGATGGTATGAGATGCCACTGGGTGCACAACAGTAAACTTTGGTTCCCATAGCCAGTAATTTGCATAGCAGGCGTTCCATTTCAGACGCTGTGGCCTACCCTCTAGGTCTCAGCGACGTTATCCTCGAACGAGATAACACAAGACCGCATGTACATGTGTTGTTTTGACCTACCTCGATGCGGAAAATGTTGGACTGATGCCCTGGCCAACACGTTGTCCGTATTTCTCAGCCATAGAAAAATATGGACGATGACTGCTGAGACTAATCCCCTCCGCTCGCAACCCACATGAACTCTGACATAGTTGAAGCAGCATCGAATAACGTGCCGATGCTTTTATTTCTCTGCAGATGGCCGAACCACTCAAATAAAGCTATTTGTATTTTATTTGTTTCTATTTTGTTTCATTTTGTTTTATAGTTCAGTTCTAGAAAACTGATGCAGTCTTTTCTCGTTCGCATACTTTCATTGAGTTTAACCTTACAGGAGCAAAGAACTAAAAGAATACATGAAAAGCATGAAGTACTTAACACATGTAATCGGAACAGTGCGATGGATTTTTTGTAATCCCGGTATCTCACAGATGTTCCTTTACAATTTCAAACACAAATACTGATACAATATGTGCGTAAACAACGTTTGTTGTACAATTTGAAAAAAAAATCAAAATCTAAATAAAATGATCTGTTGGTAGCATTCTCTTTGTAGCCGATACCTGTATGTGTGGGCTGTTAGCTGTCGAACAAGGATATTGTAATTGCTTCATGCTACAGTAAACAGATGGAGAAGCACGGCAAGCTACCACTCTTGGATGTTTTGGTTGAGCGGGAGGAAGAAGACCAGCTTGGTCATTCAGTGTACTGGAAACCAACACACACTGATCGGTGCTTGAACGCCAGTAGTTTCCACCACCTTGTACACAAGAAAGCTGTCCTATACACGTTGGTTCATAGAGCCAAGAATATCTCTGACGACGACGACCACCTACAGTCTGAATTGCAGAACTTAAAACGTGTTTTCGGGGAAAATGAATACAGCAAAAGAGGCATCGCAAACGCTCTCAAGGGCCGCCGACGAAAGACACCTGGTGAATCAGTAGAAGAGGCCAAACGGACTGTATTCCTGCCATACTGTGTAACAATTAGCAGTAAGTTAGGACGTCTGCTGCAGAAATGTGGGCTAAGACCAGTGTTCCGGTCCGCCCCCAAGATACGAGATATGTTGCGCCCTGTTAAAGATGACATAGCTCTTGGAGTGCCGGCGTGTATGGTGTACCCTGTGAATGTGCCAGCATGTATATCGGACAAACAATTCGCACGGTTGCGGAACGTTGTACTGAGCGCAAGCGCCGTATGAAACAAAGAGAGCTTGACAAGTCGGCTATAGCGGAGCATTGCCTAGAAAACGGACATAAAATACGGTTCGAAAATACAAAAGTGTTGGCTAATGCGTCTACATATTGGGACTCAGTTATAAAGGAAGCGGCCGAGATTCGTTTAAACAACAATTTCAACAGACACCAGGGATACACACTTAGCAGGGCAAGGGGGGCGGGCACTGGACGTCGAAAGAAAGCAAAGACAGGTGCGCGACGCGGGAGCGGCAGTTTCAAACTTAGCGCCTGCCCCTGTCGCCACCTGACGTCACCGGTGCTGCCACAGGCAATAGCTCTGCTAGCTGCCTGGGTCGACTTACGCGCGCCCCACATTGGGTCGATTTGATTGGCTGCTGACGATGCCATCATGCCTATATAAGCGAGAAACCGTAGCAGCCCCGGCGGTCAGTGAACTGACGACGATGGCGGTGATGGCCATCGAAAGCTCGAGGATTTTATTCGAATTGACGCGGCTGCAAAACCGAGAACGTTTTATTCATAGCTCTGAGCTGCATCGCGTCCACGTCGCTGTAAACGTACAAAGTAGCCTCCATGGGATGCAGTGCACGCGTTAACTTGTCTCATGATGGATTGCCGCGCTCTTTCGCACCTTCCGGCCTCTCTCCGAATAGTGTCACTGGGACGCTATTAGGCGCCAGCTCAGCGCCTACAATCCGCCGGCCCATAATTTACTGTAATTGCGTGATCATTGAGAAGATGCCTGATGCCACAACTAAACCATGCCACACAGAATCACCGCTTTATTTCATTCCAATGGTGGACTAACTCATTATTAAGCAAGTGGTCATAATGTTTTGGGTGATCAGTGTACATGAATACAGCTATCTAAAGATACAAATATGCCTCAGACTGCTCAAGGCTACAAGAAAGAAAGAAATCGTTACAAAACTCGTGCCTGCTCGCTTCAGTTTTCTCTCAGTGTTAGGTAGGGATGTGAACGAGCGCGCAGTAGCCCGTCGTGTGTTGCCTCGGGCCTCCCTGTGACGCCGCACTGGCTGGGACGGTTTACAAACGCCGCGTCGCGCCTGTTTGTAAACACTGCTCCCCCACGCTAGACGGAAGGGGGCGCGAGCGCGCTACGGGCGGCGTCCGTCTACTGCAACACTGCGCTGTCCGCGTGTATCGTGTGAGATATCGCCTCCCATCTCCGTCCTACACCGCAGAGGTGCTACTGTTCGTAGTCAAAGCAGCCGGATTGTACAGGCTGACAATTGTTGAACTACATGAAAAGAAACGCAAATTAGTTAAAAACTACGGCGTGCACTTTATTAAACATCTAAACGTTGCCACAGATATTCGGGTTTATACTATGACATGTACGATATGCCTGCCATCATTGGCGATGATGTGGCGCAGACGAATAGTGAAATTCTGCATGACCCGTTGAAGTTTTCAGCTCAGCAATGGTTTTGCGATTATTGCTGTACACAGTGCCTTTAGTGTAGCCCCACAGAAAGGAGTCGCATGTGTTCAAATCCGGAGAATACGGCGATCAATCGAGGCCCATGCCTGTGGCCTCTGGGTACCCCAGAGCCAGAATGCGGCCGCCAAGGTGCTGCTCCATTGCGTCAAACACACTCCTTCGATGGGGTCGAGCTCCGTCTCGCATGGACCACATCTTGTCGAAATAAGGGTCACTTTGGAAAATGGGGATGAAATCGTCTTTCACAACCATCACGTACCGTTAGGTAGTCACCGTGCCATCAAGGAATATCGCACCGATTATTCCGTGACTACCGAGCGAGGTGACGCAGTGGTTAGACAATGGACTCGCATTCGGGAGGACGACGGTTCAATCCCGCGTCCGGCCATCCTGATTTAGGTTTTCCGTGATTTCCCTAAATCGCTCCAGGCAAATGCCGAGATGGTTCCTTTCAAAGGGCACGGCCGACTTCCTTCCCCGTCCTTCCCTAATCTGACGAGACCGATGACCTCGCTGTCTGGTCTCCTTCCCCAAAGAACCCAAACCCCTATTCCGTGATTTGGACATCGCACACCACACAATCACCTGATGAGGGTGAAGGGATTTCTCGATCGCGAAATGCGGATACTCGGTCCCCAAAATGCGCCAATTTTGCTTACTGACGAACCCATCCAAATGAAAGTGGGCATCGTAGCTAAACCAAACCACACATGCGCATACGACTTCCCACCATGCTCCGCGGCCAACCGTGTTGTTTGAACATCGTAACGCAAACATTTCAGAAGTTATGACGAGTTTGTTTCGTATATTTCGATAACTGTCACCCTGTACTTACTTGGAGGGTAGATCTCACACACAGCCACTATGGGGTGAAAGCTGAGATCGTGTCCCCTCCAAAATTCCAGTTTGTTTTAAATACATTTTGACTATCGGATATATCAATTCAAATCTGCCATTGTAGAAGAATGATCTATATAGTACGAGGGTAATCCCAAAAGTAAGGTCTCCTATTTTTTTTATAAGTACATAGACCTGTTTCTTTGTACAGTGGTTCACATCAGTTTACAGCTTGAACATTCAGCTATTTTTCGACATAATCACCATTTCTGTCGACGAGGTGAAAGAAGAGGTTCGTAACTTTTGAACAGCATGGCGGCGAGCTGGTATGACATGGACATACAACTACCACAGAGTCTACAAAAATGCATCGGCAGAAATGGTGATTACTTCGAAAAATAGCTAAATGTTCAAGCTGTAAACTGATGTAAACCGTTGTAGAAATAAACGGGTCTATGTACTTATAAAAAAATAGGGAGACCTTACTTTTGGGACTACCCTCGTCATTATTTGACTCACTCAACCATAGTTATTTGATCCTCATTAGCGCACTGCTACTTTTTAATAATTTCCCATCACAGTCTCTAAAAACTGATTATTAATTAACATGCTTTTTCTTTCATCACGTTTCATTGCTTTACGCATCGGCGCATTTGATACCAATTACAGCACAAAATATTCTCTACTCCATCCGACTCAACTGACTCGCCAAGTATAAAAACGCAGGCGCTGTCGGGAAGGGTTCAGTGATTCAGTGTCCGTCGAATGGCCGTCTAGTTACCAACGAACTCGGCGTGGTGAATGATGAACACTTATACTCGTAAACTTTCGTCCTTTGTTTTAAACGCTGTCTTTTTCTTCTTTATACTATGCTTTATCACGTATCTTCACAGGGTTGGCGTATTAGTGTCTGGGTTTGGCAATATTAGCGGTACAGGATGGCCAGTTGCCATTCCTATCACCACCACCCAACACCCGCGACAAAATTTGTGTAACCTAACTCCGCTTCAACAACCACAGCTTTACGGACTTTGCGTGACACATACGTCGACATTGCTGCCACATACCTCCGGATACCTGCGAATTAGATGTCGACTCCATGTACGCAGAATCACTGGTGAATTGTTTTTCAAATGTGGATCCCGTTATTACGCATGTGATCTTGTTTTGGCTAATCAGTGTGATGGACATATCTCACACTTCTCAAGCACCCGTTAACCATGTAGATAATAAAATCGTTTGAGTCAATCGCATCTTACTTACTGATAACACAGAATCCAAATCTTCCAGTTAACCATACGGCTGAGCTGGTTTCCTTTCAGCGTAGTATTTTGTTTCTGGCTTCATCAGAATTTTCGTGCCGAAGCCATTTCCTGTGCCTCTAATGACCAGTGGGATGTTCTTTCTGTCTGTTCCATTTCAGCATCTCTCTTTTTCTTGTCACATGTAAACTTTTGGTTTAATGTATCTTGTACGTTGCAAATGTTTAACACTCTTCTTTCGCAGTGACAAATTGTGTCTCTTTGGTTGCCACAGCATTATTCACCGTTTCCTCCTTTTTACCCGAAGGCACCATAGAGCCAAAGTTCTTTTCGTTAAGCGCGTTTTCGGACATATAGTTGTTTCCAGGAAAAAATTGAAACGTATTTTTCCCGCGTTGATTGGGGGGTGGCTTAGTAGGTAGGTGTCACACTACAAACCCAAAGGTCCAGAAATCAGTCCCCAGTTGGACCTATTATTTTTTTCTGAGACCTACCGCTTCTTTAACCCCTGGCGATGGTGCGTGTGCAGTGCTGACATAATTTGGTCAGACAGTACTTGAAGTGGCCGTCTGATGTACATATGCCACTGTCTGTCCGGTGTCGACATCCGCCGAGCCCCATCAGTGTGTATGTACTGTTGTCACAAGCGCGAAACAATGCTTGAATGCTACATCTTATCGAAAAATAAGCTTACACCTTTTTGCGTGCCAAAGGGCGGACGACGTAAGCATTGTTATTTCATATGTATTGTCGGCGTATTTGATTGATACTGTTTTTGCGCGAAAAAAAAAAAATTGCTGGAAAACCGAAAGCGTGATAGTATCGTAACTGCAAATTTAGTACGTCCTTCTTGATCATAGACTGTTACGTCAGGCTAAACATTGTTTCGTCATACAACGCGTAGTGCAGGGATGTGTTATCTTCCTTTGAATGTTGTTTTTGGTGGCCGATTATCCTGATACGCTATATTGAGTACAAGCAAACGTGAGAGCCAGCTGGTGTTTGGCATTTACTCCTCGAGGTTATGGTAAACTTTTAGTTCGTGTGCTTTCCTGAAATATGACCTCTTCTCTCTTTCATTCACCACTCCTGGTGATGAATGTTTCTCCTCCGGACTGCGCAGTTAAAGGGAGTAGGATTCTACGAACGCGTGGTGTCTGTAATTTCGGACATATCCGAAAGAACAGACACCACGCGGAATCCGCAACTGTGAATACATTATTATTCACTTGTCGCCGCTGATGCCGCGTGATGTCCCGGTGCAGCTGAAATCAGTAATCCCTTCCCTTTCTCCGCCTTCAGTTTACATACAGGGCGCAGAATTCTCAGTCAACACACTACTTTAATTAGCATTGAGGCTGTCTTTAAATGTCTTGTTCTGTCGAACTTGGCGAATAATCTCGCTCAGGTCAGATTAGTTCAGCTGAGTGTGTAGCAAGTGCACTGAGACGCGATGGTCCCCGTGCGATCCCATCTGAATGAGGTTGGTCTTTGACGGCCTCGGCATTTCTTCTACCATTCTACTCTGAATGCGGAAGTGGGTGCAAACTAATTAATGACACTGCTGTTTACAAAGTAGTATTCTATATGCATGAAACGCTAGTAAACAATTGCAGCGTGTTAGAATTCATGCAGTACTTGGTAGTCTGCTTGAGAGAGGCAGCTTCACGTGGAAGTAATACATATGGACACGAGCTACCATTGGCATGCGACGTGGCAGAATTTCCATCCTAACCCGACTGGGAATGTTTGGCTTACTGTCTGATGCGGAAGCGGTAGTTCGTGATGGTAGACAGGAAAGGGAGGACCGCTGGCGTGTTGACGCGGCGGGGAACCGAAACAGCATTTATATAGGCATTTAAATCTCAACATTGTAACCAGAACACTTATTATTATTATTATTATTATTATTATTATTATTATTATTACTATTATTATTATTATTATTAGTAGTAGTAGTATTACTTTCTGACTCACACTTTTCACACAGTATTGACATAACAACATTGAAAAACGTGATTCTTTGATGCAGAGCATTTCCGCATTTCCAGCTGTTCCATTTTCACAATTTCATGTTCACTGGTGGTGTGAGCTATTGTGGTTTAAACGTATTCCATGTGTGTTCTTACACTTGCACGTGCATAACTTAGACATGTCATCTTCAGGCGTTACCTACTTTATTACCTTTCACACGTTGTGTGATGCGTGCTTGTGCTTGTATAGTGTGGGGCAAATAAAAATGGCCCAGGGAACAAAGTTCCAGAGTACAAAGAAACACAGCGGAAGAGAGGAAATACAGTACTAATCTGACTACAGCAGACGAAAGTAACCACCATTCATCTTTTGGTACTTTTGGACCCTGGTCAGCAAGTTGCTGAAGCCGGATCGAAGATGAACTGCTGGAATTGCTGCAGTCTCATCCGAAATGTTCTGTTGCAGTTCTTGAAGACTATGAGTGTTGTTGCGATGCACTTAGACTTGGGGCCTCCCAACACAAAGTAATCGCACAGTGACAGATCAGATGACCTGGGTGGCCAGCTACGGCCCCGGCCAGACTGCCCTCTGGCCAACAACTCTGTCATTCGTGAAGATTCTGTGAATGCGCTCCAAGGTTCGGCCGGCTGTAAGGGGAGTTGCTCCATCGCTCTGGAAGTCACTCTAGTTCTTTTCCTTCTCCGTTAATGCTGCGAAAATTGACGCCCAGTCGTATCCACTCGTTCGGGCCACTTTTATTTGCCCCACCCTGTATGTACGCAGAGGTGACATCGTAAAATACATGGCGTAGATGGTTAATAGCGCGCTGTGTACTTGGATTTATGCAAACCATAACGTTCACAGTTCGATCGCTTTTTATAGTTCAGTACCTGTACCACTGTAGGGAAATGTGGAGTTAAAATTTCTAGTGATTAGTGAATGAATGCAGTAAGCAAATTCAAACAGGTGTTGGTTGCAGTACTGTTGTTAATCACAGATGAAGAGTCTTGCATAGATACACAACGGCGGGGAGCTGCACGAAACAAGTCTTCGGAAAAAGTTCAGACTTTTTTTACCAACAGTGGAATCGGGGCGCACACGCTGTCTCTGTTTGTAGGCGCACGTAGTGCGCATGCCTGATTTTTTTTTTTTTTTTTTTTTTTTTTTTTTTTTTTTTTTTTCCACGACTGTGGAAACAACCAATTGCTGGCTAGAAGTTGTCAAGTGAACACGAATAAATTATAGTCGTCGGATTTTTTGCTGTGGGCAAACTGGCAGAAAAAGTGGAATAACGTTATTGCATCAAATATTGCCCGAAACTGTCCCAGCAAAGAAATTTGAATATATGAAAGAAAACTAATACAAGCAACTATTTTCGTCACTTACGTGTCAAAAATGTTGTCAGTCACATAATGCTAACAGTTTGAGTAATTAGGTTTTAATAAATTGTCTGTATTCTCAAGACAACCCGATTGACTATCCTCCAGCTGCCAACAGAACGGAGGATTTAGTTCTAGGTCTCGCAGGCATGTTCGTTTTCTATTACCGCCGGCATCTGATTTGAGCGCTGGGACGACGCATACAAAATTTTGATTTTGGTTTACACGCGGTTTGTTGCTCATCTGCCAAATATATGCGTTCGTCTGCCTTCTCTTTTTGCAAATAACAAAAAGTCTCCCAGGCCGGCAACTTATAAACGAATGCCGAGTCGAGACACACTGTTTATGGTCAACAGAAAATGGGGCCTAAAGGAAACACCGAATATTGCGCTGCTCTCTTTCCTAAATCCGTATCGGATGACATAAATAACGTGGAAAGGGGAAGTAATGCAGCTGGAGATCGTGCGGAATTAGAAGAGTAGCTCATCTAGCAGCTGAACGGAGGTTACCGAAACGAGAGACAAATCACATTAAATCATGTTGAAGGACGAAGGAAAAACTCATGAAATGTAAGAAGGAAAAAGACATCTCCAAATAATTCCAACACCAGCATGGACAAAGAAGACAACGAAAGCAACCCCTCTCTCAGCCCAAGCTGAAGAACAAATGTAGACGGCTCGGCAACCAGTGGTCTCGCTCCAGGGAGGAGAAAATCTGAAAAAATAATTAAAGATAAAACCTTAGGTACGTTTTGATGGGGTAGCTATAGGATTGGTTGGAAAATACTGGCTGACTATGCAATAACTTCCAGCTGCTTCAGTAAACGTTTCAAGGTACTGTCTGGAAGCAGTGAACAGAGGAAGAACGAGCCACAACACCGTGCAGGAGACATAACAATCTCTCTAGGTGAGCTGGCCACCGTATTCCAGACGAAATAAATGCATCATAGTGTACGCAGAAGAGAATTTAAGCAAATACTTCAACGATCGTGGCATCTACCCTCAGTAAGCCAAGCCGCTCTGAAATCTTGATCAGCCCCTACAACGAGATCGAAGAGCATCTGAGTATGCCATGAAGCCCTTGAGAGGCTAGTGATAAAGTCCGGTCACTCGAGGAAGTCTTAACCGTCGCTAAGACGATGCTAAAATCAAAACTACTTAACTGAATTTGAAGGCAGCACGCAGTATATTGGACTAAAATAAAAAAAAGTAGCAAGTTAATAATGCTGAAGCCATGCTTCAGGAGAATTGCTGTAATCCTGGGCTTGAAAAGGAGGCAGACAGATCTCACAGTAGGAGTAATGATTGGCTCGATGAATATGTGAAGAATATAAACCAGTGCCTTATACTTGACGGCGAATGTTTCGAAGATACGCAGGTGACATCAGGTGTGCCTCAAGGGAGCTTAATAACGCCTCTAATGTTGTTAATACACACAGACTGTTTTTATCAGATAGGGTCAGCAGCACTGTACAAATGTTAGTTGACGATGTTGTGTGCAGGGGAGTATCGTCATTGGACGATTGTAACGAATTGCAGGATTTGGACGGAACTTTCACTTGCTGTAACGAATAGCAGTTCTTACTGTGGATATACGAAAGATAATATCTATAAAAAGGGAACGATCCGAATAATAACAAGTTTGTTTGCGTGGCCATCCTCTGCAGCAAGCACGGAAATACTTGTTTTGTAAATAAACCGCATTTTCCTGAGGGGAATTAATTTTTCGCAGACGCGATTCGCCTTTCCCATGCTCTAAGACACCAGTGGGATTTATAAGGATACAGTTTTGTTATTTTTGGATTATCAAACAGTTAACGTCGCGATTTTTTATGTAAAAAAAATACCTACAATTTGCTGTGATCTGCGTTTCCTCTCATCTGGTCTGGAGGTCGCACTACCACTTTATTACCGACATATAAGCACAATTTTGAGTTCCAACGTTTTCAAAAGACAGCGATTAAACGTAGCATACACAACAGACAATTCTATATAAAAATACACCCAAAACTGACGAAAAACAGAGGTATTTATCAGAAAGCAGGTATATATATCAACTGCAGTTTAACACTTGTGAAGGCAGATACATAGGACAAACAGGTAGAACATTTGACGTCAGATAGAACGAACACGTGGGAGCCTGGAAATACGGAACAAACCACTCCACATCTGCAGAACATCTAAAAGAACGTTACCACAAGCTAACCACTAGAGAAGAAGACATAAAAATGATTAGAATCAACAAAAAAAAGCCACCTAACCCTGCAAGAAAATTTCCACATACATAAAACCAAAGCAGAAAGGAAAGCCGTATTGAATGATCAAGTACACATGCCAAACAATTCATTGTTTACACTAATAGATAAAATAATAGAATAACGCTCCCAAGGAGGATTAATATAATGGTGCCACCCAACATCTTTACACTCACTTATCCATGAATATCTACAGAACACTGAAACCAAAAGTCAAACCAGCTGTCACCAAAGCTTTATACCACTCTCTAACAGCTAGTACATAGTACATTCATATTCAGCACCCTACAACTCAAACCACCCCACCTCTCCCCCCAACATGCGCCCCCCCCCCCCCCCCCCACACACACACACACCAATATATACACTCTTCAGCGCTCTCTCTCTCTCTCTCTCTCTCTCTCTCTCTCTCTCTCTCTCTGTGTCTCTCTCTCTCTCAAACGCACACTATATAAACATAATGAATAGAAACTGGTTTTGAACATATACTTTGTTGACAAAAAGTAGGTAAATACATCAAAGAGGAGGAAACACGTAATGAAGTTACAATATTTACGTTGTTAAAAGCACAGTGTCCGACGAAGTAGTTATATCGAGTGGCAAAAGAATAATAGTGCACCACAAAAAAGATGGAGAAACGTGGTGAACAGTGTGAAAAAGGTCGGAACTCAAAATTGTGCTTGCATGTTGGTAATAAACTGATAGTGCGACTTCCAAACCAGATTAGAGGAAACGCAGATCACAGCAAATCGTAACTAATCACTTTTTTGCATAAAAAAATCGCGACGTGAACTGTTTGATAATCCAAAATTAACAAAACTGTATCGTTATAGAGCCCATTGATGATGCCTTAGAGTAAGAAAACGGTGAAACACTCCTGGGAAAAATAAATTAAGTGGCAGAAGGAAAAGGCGGTTTTATTTACGAAACAAGTACGAATAATATCTCGTTACAAGATTAGTGGTGTAAATTTTGAGAACGTCACATCGTACAAGTGTCGTAGCGCGTATACTAAGAAGGGGTGCGATGAAATGGGTCGATGACATGAGATCAGTATTAGGGAAAGCGAATGGACGAATTGCATTTGTTGGGAGGGCTGAAATAAAGTGCAGTACGCCTTTACAGGTAGCATACAAGACGCTAGTGCAACGGATTTTAGAATATTATTCCGATCTTTGATGTCTTTATGAAGTAAACGAGACGGCGGACATCTAACGATTTCAGAGACGCAATTCTAGGATCGTAAAAGATGGTTATTGCCCCGTACGAAAATGTAATAGAAATTCTCGATGAACTTAAATGGAAATCCACACAAGGACGACAATATAGTTCTCTAAAATTAAGAAACAAGGCGCTGGGGAACCTGTGTTCGAAGATGACCGTGCGACCTTCATGTCACCAACATACGAAATTATCCATAGTATAGCTATATCTATTGTTGCAATACAAATAGGACACGAAATTTAACATCATTTTTCAATTTAGTCCCCTTACTTTTCAACGCAGTGCCACTCTTCTGTCTACCAATGTCATGTCACGTGCACACTCAATGTTCTCACCATGTGTTCGTGTGTGATGGTCCGTCTCCTTCGTCATGCGTAACACTTCTGTGATCATTTTTGAATTTTCAGATCCATTAGTAGACATTTCTTTGCTGCAAGACGCTCTTCCCGTATTGTGCCGAGAGTGTTTGATGGGGTTGCGGCCCCGGTACACCTTCCGACCACAAAAACTGGATCGCCGCTCATTGTTCCTCTCTGGTGCAAACTTCTTATGGAGAGGCTGTGGTCTGTCTGCAACAAAGGAAGACAAATAGCAGGACCACAACGGCACAAGCATAAAATAAACACACAGATCAGTATGAGCAACGTAAGAAGAGTTATGTCAAGATTGGGGATAATTTTTGACTTACCCTCGTATATCTCCCGTAGGGATTATGTGAAACACACAAAAGTTTAGCTCATAAAGAGGCATGTGGACAGTCACTCACTCCTCGGTCTTTATGGGAGTAGAATAAAAGAG
The DNA here is from genome assembly GCF_021461385.2 of Schistocerca piceifrons. Classification (NCBI taxonomy): domain Eukaryota; kingdom Metazoa; phylum Arthropoda; class Insecta; order Orthoptera; family Acrididae; genus Schistocerca; species Schistocerca piceifrons. Next base: position 277,415,576 of record NC_060142.1, read on the forward strand.
AAAATCGATAATATTGGTACGACGTACTCTCTGCCATCCACGGTACAGTGACAGAATGAATTTTCACTCTGCAGCGAATTCTGTGCTGATTTTAAACTTCCTGTCAGATTAATGTTCCAGGTTCGAGTCCCTGTTCAGCAAGGCACACATTTTTAATGTCACAAAGTTTCGCTTTACACTTGTTTGCGAGTATACGGGATGAGGGAGTAAAATAACGGGACTATTACTGTAAAACGTTTTATTTTCAAAATGTATATGTTTAGTTACTGTCACGCTGAATATACTTCGCCCTTGTATCCCTACAATGCTCTCCATACGAATTCCCCACTGATCGAAACGGTGCTGAAAGTCGTCCTCTGCGAGCTCCTTGATGACGCGTGCCGATTTGCCTTTCACTGCTTCAACTGACTGAAGTCTTGTTTCTTTTAATGCAGATTCCCCCGTGGGGAAATAGATAAGTCAGTTGGTGCTTTGTAGGGTGATCTAACTCTGGGTTGCTCTTCTTCGCTACAAATCTCTTAAGACAATGCAGTGAGAGTCGGCGCATTGTCTTGATGCAGAACCCATGACTTCTTCCACAGTTCGTATCTGCCCCCCCTTCCTCACGAAGTCGTGCAAAAACCTCAAGGTAACAATGTTGATTAATAAGAAGACAGGAGACGAGGTACTGGCGGAAGTAAAGCTGTGAGGACGGGGCGTGAGTCGTGCTTCGGTAGCTCAGATGGTAGAGCACTTGCCCGCGAAAGGCAAAGGTCCCGAGCTCGAGTCTCTGTCCGGTACATTGTTTTAATCTGCCAGGAAGTTTCAATGTTGATTAATAGTTTGACCTTCAGGAACCCAGTGCAGATACAAAATTTAAAGAATATCGGAAAAAGACAATCATCATCGCTTTGAATCTTGATGTTGCCATTCGGGCTTTTTTCGCTCTCTGTGAAGCTGATCCCTTCCAGTACATGGATTGGCGCTTAGTTTCTGGATCATAAGTAAAAAACAAATATTCGTCACACTTTGTTACTGTTTCCAAGAAATTAGGATCATTTTCGATGGGATTCAAAGCGTTAGTAAAAATATTTTCACGAACATGTTTTTGTTTGATCGCGACAATTTTCGGTATCAATCTCGCACACACTTTTCTCGTGTTTAAATGGTTGCGTAAAATTTGCCTTACGCATTCTTTTTACAATACATACAGTGTCAGCAATCAATCGAATACTCAACCTACGGTGAGATCGAATCAGCTGACCTGATTTTTCGTTGTTGAAGGGCATCCAGGGGAAGAGTCATCTTCATCATATTCTTGGCCGTCTTGGAAACGCTTCAACGACGCGAAAACTCGTGTACTTAATAAACAGCCTTCGCCATAGCCTTTTATTAAAAGATATGTTTAAGTAGCATTTTTATCGTATGAAAATTCTCTGTAATTCTTTGCTCTGTTATTACACTTACCATTTTTTCGGAAACACAAAATAGCAGCTCTTAAAGAAACGAAGGCCATGGCCACACTGAGATGCTGCACTAGATTTAAAAGGCTATTGGTGGTTCATATTTTCCGCAATCATATGTCCTGTTATTTTATAGCGTTACCTCGTGTATGTAGATGCAGAAAAGCGGAGGGGAAACTTCGGGGTGAGCTTTAAGGTCGACATGAACGTATTAGATCACTGCGAACAGGTGATGCATAGTGGTCGCCTGGGGGATTCCGACGGCATATGGCGCCCGTAGCGACTGACGATGGGCGGAGGTGGAGGCGGGGGCGTGTGCCGCGGGCGCGGCGTGGTAAATGCATTCTGGAAGGCGGAGGGGCTCCGGCTGGGGGCGGCAAGCGGCAGTCTACCTGAAGGACTTGCTCATTCCAAGCTGACGCGTTACCGCCATTGTGTACGAGGGGCAGTAATAGGGTTTTACTTATCACCTCGGGGGGAAAAAAAAATGTCCCCGCGCCAGGAAGCAGTCGCAACAACTTGTACGCTCGTCTTTCGGCTGCGACGTTACAGCCGCAACTGTTAACTAGAGATGGGTCAAATCGAGTTTTAAAACGGGGTTAACTCGGGTGGAGGGGATTTCCGCACTCCCAGTTACATTGTTACTAACTCAAGTTGTGCTCAGGCGGTGCTTGGCGGCCGCCGCTGTCGATGACGGTTTCGCGTGAAGCTGGAGTCTACGGACGTCGCTCACTGTGATCTTTAAAAGTGCAGTATCTGATTATGCTTTATTTTGTGTGATCGAAATTCGGGGAGAGTTTTTGTTTTCATGTGGGTGCATACAGAACGTTAGCGTCATGACAACTAGGAAATATGTATGTTTATGGTAGGCACTGAAAATCTCGTGACTCCATTTTGTTTAATTTTGCAGGCGAAGCAAAAAAGGTTTCTTAAAAAATAATGTAAAGTGATAGAGAAAGTTGCCACGTGTGTAACTGTATAATAGAGGCCTAATTACTGACTGACAGGAGAAATCCATGAAATTAGTAACATCTCTTTGATGATGGAGTTACTGTTTACTGGAATGTTCAAATGTGTGTGAATTCCTAAGGGATCAAACTGCTGAGGTCATCCCTAGGCTTATACACTACTTCAACTGACTTATGCTAAGAACAACACACACACGAATGCCCGAGGGAGGACTCGAACATCCGGCGTAATGGGCTGCCCAATTCGTGACATGGCGCTTCAAACCACACGGCTACGAGTTTTTACAGACAAATGGAGTAACGAGGTTTTCATTGCTTACCATTGATCTATTAAAATTAAGTGTACAAAGTGACTGAGGGAAATGAGGACGAAGCCGTAATTTTACGTCATTCATCCGTAAGTTGTGGTATTTGGCTACCATAAGATCATCCGATTCTCGTCAAAATCCTTACAGCGAATACCGGGTGTCTCACGATGGTATTTTCGAATTGCGGCATGTAGCAAGGCAACCATTCGTGCACATGACGACGAAGCGTCTCATGAGTGTGTTTTTAACTTTCAGCCTATTGTGTAGCATCCATTAATGTCTGTGACGAAGCATTTGGCTACCTTAAGATCGCCAGATTGCCCACAAACTATTATAATAAATTCCTGTGTTTATCAGCATTTTCAAAATTTCATCAAAATTCTCGAAAGTGCGATCTGCAGCTTGATATCGAAATTGCGAGGTACGCTGTCATTCCCGTGAAGAGGAGTTTGGCTGCTTTACTATCACCCGACAGCTGTCAAAATCTATACAGCAAGTTTAGCATATTCACAAGTCTATTTTCCAAAAATCAAAACCAAAGACCCAAAATCGCGGCCTATAGCGCGGTATTCAATCATGCGCGTGAACAGGCTTTTGTTCACCTTACGATCGACCAATAGCTATAAAAATTTATACTGCGCGTTTCGTATGTTTCACAAATCGATTTTCAAAGTTTCAAGCTAATATATCCAATATTGCGGCCTGTGGTGCGGTATGTTATGGCTGGTGTGTAGCTTTACTCGTGTACCTTGCACTGGCGAGAATTGTCACATGGTTTTTCGAACTAAATGACGCAGCTGATTGACAAAATGGAGAAGTACTAATTCCATTCTTTAAGGGTGGACCTTTTTATACCGATAAAATTCGGCTGGGTTCGGGCCGCAAATGAACGTTTATGTCTGTTGCCAACCGTAGAACAGTGTTTTGCGCGTTAGCAATAAAGTAGCCATTGCGATAATGTTGTTAATTTCTCAGATGCAAAGAGGAGGAGTTGATGGAGGGAGGCGGTGGTGGCGGTGACTGATAATACAGACTTTTTATTCATTACAGAATTCTCGTACAGTTCCAGAAGTGAGTGGACAACCATCAGTTCTCTGGAATGTAATATGTAATAAGTTTTTGTGGCATGTCACAGCTGGAAAGCGGCCATCTCATTTATATTAAAAATGATTTCAGAGTCTTCCCATGCCCCCCAAAAAAATTTCTGCGGACGCCCAGGATTCATTCTGTGCGGTCCTGTGCGTAGTGATGATTATTATTATTATGCGGAAAAAAGGGTGAGACATTGTACCTGGTCGTTCTAGCGGCTCGCAATCAACTTCGATGTCACATCTGCGACGCATTGACACATTACACGTTGGTTTCTTTCATAAATTATAAACTGGTTGCGTGGAAGGAAGTGGGGCTTGTCCCAGCAGCCGATATGCTACGAGCCAATCGCAACCCTTCGCTCCCAACATCCTCCACAAGAGGGCCACTTTTCAACGTGCGAGTAATACTTTCAGTAATAACAGACGGATACCTGCAAATAAACAAAAAATATATGTAAGTTCATTTTTTTGTTTTTTGTGGTAATACTTGCAAGCTACCTCATATAGGAGGGGTTTTTATATGTATGGAAAAAGGCGTCTATAGAAAGTCCAGACAAATTGCAGATGCATATTTCGTCTTCCAGTTTTTTGTTTTGCAGTAATTAACGTCTAAGTTTCTTGATTATAGGGATGACCTTCTGTAGATGGAACTGGTAACTGCACACGGATATCTCAACAACATGCGACGAATATGAACAAGGAAAAAAATTGTTGCTTTGTCCTGACAACACTTGCCTACTAGAGTTATTGTACAAGCTTGGAGGACCATTGACGTAACTAGGGTACATAGTGTCCAGGCTAAACTTGTGTTCGCTGCTGATATCTCCTCATGTTTTACTTAATAATGATCGTTGCTTATCCTATTCATTTATTTACTGAGAGCAAGACGACTTTCCAATGAAATAACAAATATACATTTCAATAAATGTTATTTTATGTTACAATTCAAAACAGTCCAAACTTGCAACAGCAACGCGATCCCTTTTTCTTTGTTTCATTGCCTATCGTAACAAGCTTAACAAGAAATTCAAAGCATACCCTTAACGCACTCACTGAGTTGACTCACGTGGCTTAGTTAGAAAGTTGTTCCATCTTCTAGTTAAAAACTTCCTGCCTCTTCTCTTTTTGTTTTGCTCTTTCTCATTTTTCGTTTTAAAATAGTAACGCCACTGCGAGGGAGTTCTCCTTCAGACGAAACAGCTTCATGAAACTTCTATCATGTACTCATTTGTGTATGACGTATTAGATAGTTTTATGTTCTTCCGACTAGTCGCTTGTGTGTTACAGTACAGTAGCGATAGGGCTGTATAATAAAAATAATTTAAAAAAGTTTGCGTGAAGTGTGGTAACAACTTTGATTCCTCTCAGCAGTATTTGCGTCATGTGAGTTTTCATTCACATCAAATAGTTGCTACATATCGTAAGCATTAACAGCCCTATTACACGTCGTTGAAGCACGCCTGGCTTCCTGAGAACGATTCATTGCACTTCTCGGTTAGGGATCTAGAAGCCTGTATTCGACTCTGCGCACGTGTGGAAATGTCGGTTCGTTTTCATGATATGCCTTGTTGGCGAAACCTTGTCGTTGCTGTTGTGATTGTGGCCTACACAGCAATCGCCAGTATGAAGCAAAAAAATAGAGTACTCTTCCTTTAAAATTTTTTTTAAAAAAGGCAACGGGACGCTGAGTTCGTAGTCGATACAGGTGTTTTTTTGGTGGGGTTCAGAGTTTAAAGCCAGCGTTGTGCGAACGAGCTAGTTAGCTTGGTACTATACTTGGATATTAAACTGACCAACTTCCATTAAAGAACTCAATAAGACACTGGATCACAGTCTTAATAGGAACTATATACCACTGTCTCTTCTCCGTTTCCAGTTGAATTCTAAGGATGAAAATGTATTGTGCCATCAGGATTGGCACTGGTCGCATCGTTTGCAAAAACAGACGTGTGTAACTATCGATCAAAGATGTTATTTGACAAAGTTTTCAAAGGCCTAGTACGTGTACTATTAGGCGTGTTAGTTGCTCTGCCGGCTCACTTAACAAATACCGTTCTCCTACATTTCCAATTGGACACTCGGCATAACTTTTTCAGGAACTCTAGATGTCAAAAGAGGATCTTTTTGTACAGTATCAGCGGTCTTGTAACGTGTGGTTTAGGAATATGCACCTAGTTCGGTTCCACCCTCTCTAGACCTGTGTTTAAGTGGACATTAATTTATTTAAAGACAGTCGGAGAAGGAGGGGGGCGGGGGTAGAAATCAAACACAGGGAAAACGAGAAGAGAGGTTCAGTTTCAAATATAGTTTGTGTACTATTCATTTCAGTTCGGTTAGATAATGGTTTATATTCAGTAAGTTAGAACGGACGTAATAAGTAAATGTTGCCACTGTTGTTGTAATACCATTTTAACAATTATTAGTGCCATTTTTCAATATTTGTTATGAAAACTACGAAAATTTTGATGAAATATCGTGTGCAACAGTTACAGCTTTTTGTAATTAACAAAGCGCTTGTTAAAGTGAACCACCAGTCCCACTTCATACCTGAACACTACTTCTTCAGTAACTATTTATTTCCATTTTGTTTTCTGTATTATTAACTGATATTATTCCTCTCATCACCTTCAAATGCTTACTTGCCGTCTACATTAATTCACATTTTATATTCATAAATATTTCACGCAAGATGGTTCTCCGAGATTCAGAATGTCCCCGTTGCACTTAAGAGACCTCGAGACCACACGAAAACGCACGCACACAAGAATCCAAAACTTCGCGTCGAACTTCGCCCTTGTAGGGTCTAGATGTAGCACGCTTACGGCCTTAAGGCGTGTCTTCACTGGCAAGTAAACTTCCGCAAGTCGCTTGCAGAAGCTACTTCCCCAAATCCTGTGACGTGTAAAGTATCGTCAACTTGCAGAAGTAGGTTCGGTAAGTTATTGTAAACAGTTTCTTGCATCTTGCTGCAATTACTTTCCGAACTTCTCTGTTACTGGAAGTTTTTCTCAAACTTGCAAAAGTTTTGTATGTTCAATACCTATGCGCAAATGTCGAAAAGCAGAGTGGCGCAAAGACAGACAGGCCAAACCCGTAAGTAACTTAAATTGACCACCGTCGGCTAAGGAAGTACGAAATGAATTTACCAATTACTGTGTTTCACCAGATGATGATGTAGAACTGCAGTAGAAACGTCTTTAAATTTTAGCTGATTTATTCATCTCACCCTTAATATGAACGTATTACGTTTGTAACAAATGCTGTTTGCATTAAAGGGCGATCTCTTGGTGATTCAACTTTCAGGATTTTTGTGTCTTGTTATTGAATATTTTATTATATAGAGATTTTAGAAATTTGCATACTACGACAATATCAGAAAGTCTTCCGATTTTAGATCATTCAGCACTGCTTCTTGATAACTTAAACACTGCTTGTGTCAGAAAAGTTCCAGGACAGGTAGCTTTTTTTAATAGAAAATTATGCATACCAAGTAATGATCCTAGCTCTTATCGAAGTAGTCCCTGTGGCTGTCTATACACAATTTCCAGTTTTTCTGAAGGTCTGGGAAGCAAGCAGGGAAATTTTAAACTGCGATATTTGTGAGTTAATTTGTCACAGCCCGCCGGATGTCTGCGATATCTTGATGCTGCTTTCTTTTCAGTCGCCTTGTACTCGGCAAAAACAAGAAAAAAAATGGCAAGTCGAGAGGTCGGACGAGTACGTCGAATGGGGGATGGCAGTAAAAAAAATGTCTGGCCAGATGCTTGGCAACGGGTAAAGGATTATGGAATCTTGTACGGTCATGCTGTGATAACCAGTCTTTAAAGTGTCACAAATCAGGGCGGCGACGTAGAAATTGCTTGTCGCAAACGTTTCGAGACTTGGATGTAAAGAGTTTGGTTCACTGTTTGACCTGGAGGAACATTACTATCAAAGAATGCGATCAACATAGTCTTTGCTCTCGAAAGTTGTCATTCGAGTTCTTTGGAGGCTGGTGATCCAGACCCCTGCCATTCGGCACTGTGACGCTTCGTGTGAGAGCCATACTGGTGGCATCAACTTTCATCGCCAGTAGTAATCTTTGACAAAAATGTGGGATCACGTCTAGCCCTATCCAGTAGTTCAGCAGGAACTCCTCGTCTTTCCTTTTTCTGTTTGACTCTTAGTGTGTGAGGGACGAGTTTTGGATTGAGTTTCTATTTCCTTAAATCATCGCACAAAATCTTACAACACACATCACGATTCAAATTAAGTTCTTCTGATATCGCACACACAGTTACATCTTGCAATATTGCCTTACACGCTCCACATTTGCATCGGAATGTGCTGTAGCCCTGGGTTCGCCTTGCACTGAGTCTCTGCCTTCACGAAACCTTTTGTGCCACTCGAAAACACGACTTCCTGAAATTGCCTCGCTTGCATATATTTGCTTAATCATTGTCCACGTTCCCTAGAGGTTTTCCCCAGCTTAACGCAGAACTTATATTCACTGTTTGTTCACACTCAGCATCCATTGTGACACCGTAACTAACGCGCCAAGACCACAAACTGTGTTGCTAAGTACAGGACTGCCACCTAGTGACGTGCGCAAAAATCATGGCCAAGGTCATTTCAAGGACACACACATACCAAGTAACGTAAAAAATATTTGTTCATTTTGGGTATTGCAAACTCTCGGAAATTTTTCTACAAAAGGAGCATGTATGGCTCTGTATAGTTTTCTTTACACAGACATGTATTTTTCTTTAATAATAATAATAATAATTATAATTATAATAATGCAACAACGATGGCGGTTGCTCCGTTTTTAAGCACGATTCACCGAAGTTCCACTTGCCCATCTCACGACGCAACTCTAGCTGAAACGATTCTGAAAGTACTTACAACAGATCCCTGAAAGTTACTTGCCTAACTGATTTGCAGAAATAACTTGCGCAAGTTTTTATACTGTCAACAGCTCAGCAGGTGCACGATTAAGTTACTTGCTAGTGCACACGCCACATAGTGTGGAATGTTTCATAAATTCTGGGATAGGGCTAACCGCCCCCCCCCCCACACACACACACACACACACACACACACACACACACACACACACACACACGCGCGCACGCGCGCACGCAAGTACTTACGTTCACCCTGCCGGATGAGGATAATTTTGGTCAGTAAACATGTCTACTGTCATTTAACGAGCCGCGCATCCTCGGCGCTATTACGTCAACTAATGAAATGAAGAGAATTAAGTTTTAATTTGTCGAGCACGCTTGCGGACAGTTACAGAGTAGTTTCAATTTATCCCCCCTGCAGTCTGTTGGTAGCAGTCCAACACAGGTGGGGGGACCCTCGGCGTATTTTCACGCAGTCCCAGGCCAAGTGTTGTTTACAGACTGTCGAAAATGACTGATAAGTCGAAACTGATTTAGGCATATTGCGAATATTTGACTGCAACAAACTTTAGCGTTAAAAAAGAATTAATTGTACAATCGCAAGGTTGAGTGAGAATGAAAATTCCATTAGACGACTGATCAGAGTGTCGTCGTGTTACTGTACAACAACGGTGAGAGAGAAATCACATCAGCCGAGGGTGTCTCACATAAAATTCTGAATGTTTGACCGTGCATGTGTTGGTTTTACTGGGCCGGTTGAACTACATTTTGTGGAAATAACGCGGGAGAGATGATGGGATGATTGTGTAGATTTTTGCTGCGATCATATGAAAACCAAAGTCCCAAAGCGGTCAAAAGGCTTTATGGCTACATATGACATCAGTCAATGCTCACGCATATTGTTTATTTGCTAAGCCGGTTTGGTTCAAAAATGGTTCAAATGGCTCTGAGCACTATGGGACTCAACTGCTGAGGTCATTAGTCCCCTAGAACTTAGAACTAGTTAAACCTAACTAACCTAAGGACATCACACACATCCATGCCCGACGCAGGATTCGAACCTGCGACCGTAGCGGTCTTGCGGTTCCAGACTGCAGCGCCTTTAACCGCACGATCACTTCGGCCGGCAAGCCGGTTTGGACCCTTTGTCATTCTTAGCGTAGTAGGAATCTTGAGGTGATGTTCACTCCTATTCCGTTCTGTTGCAGCCATTGGCTAAATGAAGCCAGTTTAGTCAGTGAACAACCCATCTACATCTACATGGATACTCTGCAAATCACATTTAAGTGCCTAGCAGAGGGTTCATCAAACCACCTTCACAATTCTCTATTATTCCAATCTCGTATAGCGCGCGGCAAAAGCGAATACCTATATCTTTCCGTACGAGCTCTAATTTTCCTTATTTTATCGTGCTGATCGTTTGTCCCTCTGTAGGTCGGTGCCAACAAAATATTTTCGCATTCGGAGGAGAAAGCTGGTGATTGGAATTTCGTGAGAAGATTCCGTCGCAACGAAAAACTCCTTTCTTTTAATGATGTCCAGCCCAAATCCTGTATCATTTCAGTGACACTCTCTCCCATATTTCGCGATAATACAATACGTGCTGCCCTTCTTTGAACTTTTTCGATGTACTCCGTCAGTTCTATCTGGTAAGGATCCCACATGGCGCAGCAGTATTCTAAAAGAGAACGCACAAGCGTTGTGTATGCACTTTCCTTAGTACATCTATTACATTTTCTAAGTGTCCTGCCAATAAAACGCAGTCCTTGGTTAGCCTTCCTTACAACATTTTCTGTGTGTTCCTTCCAATTTCAGTTGTTCGTAATTGTAATTTCTAGATATGTAGTTGAATTTACGGCCTTCATATTTGACTGATTTAGCGTGTAACCAAAGTTTAACGGATTCCTTTTAGCATTCATGTGGATGACCTCACACTTTGAGGTATTTAGGGTCAACTGCCAATTTTCACACCATTCAGATATCTTTTCTAAATCGTTTTGCAATTTGTTTTGATCTTCTGATGACTTTATTAGTCGATAAACGACAGCGTCATCTGCAAACAACCGAAGACGGCTGTTCAAATTGTCTCCCATATCGTTTATATAGATAAGGAACAGCAAATGGCCTATAACACTACCTTGTGGAACGCCAGAAATCACTTTTGTTTTCCTTGATGACTTTCCGTCCATTACTACGAACTGTGACCTCTTTGACAGGAAATCACAAATCCAGTCACATAACTGAGACGATATTCCATAGGCACGCAATTTCACTACGAGCCGCTTGTGTGGTACAGTGTCAAAAGCCTTCCGGAAATCCAGAAATATGGAATTGATCTGAAATCCCTTGTCTATAACACTCAACGCTTCATGTGAATAAAGAGCTAGTTGTGTTTCACAGGAACGATGTTTTCTAAACCCATGGTTACTGTGTGAATTGACCGTTTTCTTCGAGGTAATTCATAATTTTCGAACACAATATATGTTCTAAAATCCTGCTGCATATCGACGTTAACGATATGGGCCTGTAATTTAGTGGATTACTCCTACTACCTTTCTTGAATATTGGTGTGACCTGTGCAACTTTCCAGTCTTTGGGTACGGATCTTTCGTCGAGCGAACGATTGTATATGATTGTTAAGTATGGAGCTATTGCATCAGCATACTCCGAAAGGAACCTAATTGGTATACAGTCTGGACTAGAAGACTTGCTTTTATTAAATGATTTAAGTTGCTTCACTACTCCGAGGATATTTACTTCTACGTTACTCGTGTTGGCAGCTGTTCTTGATTCGAATTCCGGAATATTTACTTTGTCTTCTTTTGTGAAGGCATTTCGGAAAGCTGTGTTAAGTAACTCTGCTTTGGCAGCACTGTCTTCGATAGTATCTAAATTGCTATCGCACAGGGAAAGCATTGATTGTTTCTTGCCGCTAGCATACTTCACATACGACCAAAATCTCTTTGGATTTTCTGCCATGTTTCGAGACAGTTTCGTTGTCGAAACTGTTATAAGCATCTCGCATTGAAGTCCGCGCTTAATTTCGAGCTTCTGTAAAAGGTCGCCAATCTTGGGGATTTTGCGTCTGTTTAAATTTGGCATGTTTGATTCGTTGTTTTTGCAACAGTGTTCTGACCCGTTTTGTGTACCAAGGAAGATCAGCTCCGTCGTTTGTTAATTTATTTGGTATAAATCTCCCAATTGCTGCTGATACTATTTCTCTGAATTCAGGCCGCATCTGGTCTACCCTTATATAACTAACTTGTAAGGAGTGGTGACTGTCTCTCAGGAAGGCGTCAAGTGAATTTTTATCTGCTTTTTTGAATAGGTATATTTTTCGTTTATTTTTGGAGAATTTGCGGGTTACAATATTCAGTCTCGCTACGACAACCCTGTGTTAACTAATCCCTGTATCCGTTTTGATGCTCGTTATTAACTCAGTATTATTTGTTGCAAAGAGGTCAAGTGTGTTTCCACAACCGTTTACAATAAGTGTGATTACTGACTAAAACATCTTTACTCAAATTTACAAAACATTGCTTCACGGATGCTGTTCCTCTGCTGTGCGCAGTATACAGTGCTGTAAAAAGTGTTCATATTCTACCGCATGTAGCTTTTTTTCCGTAAGGCAGTCACAGCCTAGACGAAAAACATTCCCATACCGTAACACCACCACGTCCTCCGTACTTCGCTGTTGGCGCTACATATGATGGCAGGTAATTTTCTCCAGACAGTTATATACAAACAATTCGTTCGGATTGCAACAGGGTAAAGCGTGAGTCATCAACCCAAGTCACTCGTTTCTAGTCATCGATTTCCCATTGGCGTCGCTCTTTGCACCACCTCAAGCGTCGATTAACGTTGGCTACAAAAATGCATGACTCGTGAGGAGTTGCTCGACCATTGTAGCCCTGTTTTTAAGTCCCTACGTGTGGTCATTGTGCTAAATGGACTGCTGGCAGCTCTTTGGAACTCACTACCGATTCCTTCCGCTGATCCTGCAGTTTTTTACGTCCACACTGCGCGCTGCTCTACGGTCCCTGTCCGTCAGTACACAATGTCTGTCTGGTATCGGTTTCGCTGTAGTTGTTCCTTTGCTTTTCCACTTCACAATCACGTCTCGAATAGTCGACTTGGGCAGCTCTGGAAAGGATGGAATATTCCTGACTGATTTGTTACTCAAGTGACATCCAGTGACTAGTCCACGTGTTCGAAGTCAGAGAGCTGTTACTCTCCTCTGCTGACAACACAATTCTCTCCCCCTCCTTTCACACTGGCGCGTCTGCCTCTCATGACATTTAGTGATCATTTCCGTATTACGTATGCGTGTGCGTATAATTTCGATCAGGTAGTGTGTTTCTATTTTGTAAACAGACCTCGGACACTTTTTGCCTTGTTTTTCAAAAACCTTTCTTATCTGAACTGTTGTATGTGTTCTGGTGTTGGTTTGCTGAGTCCTCCACGTCTGTCGCTTGCCATCTATCCTCGTATTAACATAACTGCTGCATCCCATATCGCCGACAATCTGCCATACCCCAAGCTACTCATTCAGAAGTCCGCAGCTCGTGGTCGTGCGGTAGCGTTCTCGCTTCCCGCGCCCGGGTTCCCGGGTTCGATTCCCGGCGGGGTCAGGGATTTTCTCTGCCTCGTGATGACTGGGTGTTGTGTGATGTCCTTAGGTTAGTTAGGTTTAAATAGTTCTAAGTTCTAGGGGACTGATGACCATAGATGTTAAGTCCCCAGGGCGTTTCGTAAGTGATGGTCAATAATTCACACATCAAAATTATCTAAAAAGCTCCAGTAAACATGGGTCCGCATATCAATCGTTGCCGAGGTATCGCATTAATTCGAGTTGGAAACCAACTATAAACGCCCCCGGATACCGCGGTGTTTACGTTGATATCTCTGGGTTTGGGATCGATAATGTTTGTTTACGCATGCGCAACGACTTTCCTTTCCCCCCTCCGTGCACTGTGCCGTACCGGTCTCACTATCAGTTACGAACGTGAAAGCACCACTGACAGAGGTTACAACAATGAAGAGTACGCTGACATGCAGTTCACGTACGGCAAAGCGAATGGCAGTGCCCTTGAGCCTGTACGAATGTATGAAGAAGCTTTTCCTCTCCGTATTCAGCCCGACAGGCGTACACTTAGCTGGTTCCATCAGCGCCTTAGAGAAGCCGGGAGTTTTGCGCACCATGTACGAGAATGTCGACCCAGATCCACAACACCCGATGTTAAGGAAAAGGTGTTACGCACTGTACACGAACGTCCGAGTACTTCAATAAGGAGGATTGCTACCCAAGAGCGGTCCTGAGTCATAGAAGTGTGTGACGGATTTTACATCGATCAGTACTGTATCCATATCTTCAGCTACTGCAAACCCTCAACGATGCAGACTTCCCTCCTAGATAGAATTTCTGCCAGTGGGTGCAACAACAGTGTACCGTTAATCCCCTGTTTGTAAGCAATATTCTGTTCACGGATTAAGCTGCATTTACCTGTGACGGTATTTTCAACTACAATAACTGTCACATTTGGGCCGATGTCAGTCCTGAAGCAACACATGTATGACGACATCAACAGCGTTGTTCGTTGAACGTCTGGGCAGGTTCTCGGAGACCGCAAAATTGGACCACACTTCATACCACAGACCAACTGGACAGCAGTACGTGCGGTTTCTGCGGACTGTGCTTCCAGATTATATGATGATGTTCCACTGAACCAACACCTGAACTTGTAGCTCATGCATGATCGTGCTTCCGCACATTCTCATTTACAAGTGCGCCGGCTTCTAACTTGGACGCATGGTCAACATTGGATCGGTAGAGGAGGGCCTGTGCCATGGCCTCAAAGGTTTGCGGATTTAAATACCATGGATTTCTGTGTGTGGGTTTATGTCAGAAGCCTGGTCTATACTACCGAGATCAACTCGATTGAGAAACTACGCTTGCGGATTGAAGCAGCCTTCCAGCATTAACAGAATTCCGCGGGACTGCGAGAGAAGATTCGCAACTCATTTCCGAGACGAGTTCAGTGCTGTACTCCGACGCCAGGACAACATTTCGAACACCTACTTTAACGTTTAGAGATGCCATGTGTTCCTAGGCACTATTACCATAACAGGAAATTTGTTGTATCTCGACAAAGGTTGATTTGTGAACCCACGTTTATTGGAGCTTTTTAGCTACTGTACTTTACATGTGCGAATAATTTACTGTTACTTCTGAAATGTGTGTGTGTGTGTGTGTGTGTGTGTGTGTGTGTGTGTGTGTGTGTGTGTGTGTGTGTGTAATGTCCATGTAAACGCACAGATTATACATTACTTCCGCACAAAATTGGCCAGATAGGCGTTGGAAATAAACCGTTCATTTGTCCAACTGCGTTGTTGCCTCTGTATGTGCCATAATGTATTGAGCGCTAACTTTCTCAGCTAATCCACCATCACTATAGTTGCTGCCTGCACTCGTAAGAACGGCGGCACTTTCATCAACAGAAATCATGGATACTATCATCTTCTTTCACTCTGATGTAATTTTACACTAGCAACGCATTTCTGCAGAACTCTGTATTAAATTGGTAACTGATTCAGGTCCAGGCTGTATGGTGGTTGGCTGAATTTAAATTTGTTTTCGTCGTCGATTGTTGTTGCTATTACTTCATGTGTATCAGATAACGTACATTTACTGTATTTTCTAAATAAAAAAAAATTGAGACGAACTAAGAGATCCGGATTAATGACTGGATAAATGAGATTCCAGTGTTCGTGTTGCAGTGCCGATAATGAGTGCTGGCTGAAGCGTCGTCGATGCGTGAGAGACAGAACGAAGCTACTTGTGGGCTTGTTATTGGTGAAATAGGCCACATAGTGACTCCTTCCAGAATTCGCTAGGCTTTGAGTCGGTCGTGTGAGTGTTCCACTCGCGGTGGCCGCCTCCGGTAGCGGAGTGGTCAGCGCGACAGACTGTCAATCCTAAGGTCCCGGGTTCGATTCCCGGCTGGGTCAGAGATTTTCTCCGCACAGGGACTTAGTGTTGTGTCGTTCTAATCATCATCATTTCATCCCCATCGACGCGCAAGTCGCCGAAGTGGCGTCAAATCGAAAGACTTGCAACAAGCGAGCGTCTACCCGACGGGAGGCACTCGTCACACGCCATTATTCCACTCGCGGTCGAAGCGCCTATATGGTTATGCCGCCCGCCAAGTCAAACAGGAGACTTCATACAAAGTATGGCTGATACTGCGTAGCGCGCGGCAAAAAAGATTGACTGCACGCGTTCATAAAAGTACGTCAAAATCACCATTTAATTCGAAGTCAGTTTTGATTGTATCAGTTTTCCAGTAGTACCAGAAGTACAAGCGTAGTTTTTATAAAAGTGAAACGGTTGAAAAAAGATAGCAAAGAACGCAACTTTTGGAATGCCCTTTATTTCTGTTCTGGTTAGCATTACTGAACGTGGTACGACGTTCATCTGTTTTCTTTATGGTTAACACTGGAACACTTCACGATAGACAACGTGTTGCCATGATGAAAAATTATTACAGATGTAGTGAGTGGTATGAAGAGAAAATTCGCAAACTCCGAGGAATGTTTGGTCAGTGGGTCGTATGAATAAAAAAGAGAACATTCTCCGGAGAAGACGCTCAGAGCAGAAGAAAATTCTCTGAGGAATTTCTCAACTTCTTATGAACAAAAAATTTTGAGTATATTCTATGACAAGGGATTTCCTTCTCACTACCTCCCATCCTCCTTGAGAATGATCTCGGTGTGTGATGTCCGGCACAGATTGCATGCGTAATGTTACATTTCATTCAGCTCACTCAAACGGGCAAAATATTCAGCGTACAACGTATGAAAGCGGCATCAGCGTGTTCTGAAAGAGTTGCACTACATTTCGGTTTTACTTTTATGTGCGGCAACAAATTATTAAAACGGTTACGGAGAATTTACGAAAATGCTTTTTTTTTTTTTTTTTTTTTTTTTTTTTTTTTTTTTTTTTTTTTAGCGATGTTCCAGAATTTTCGACAAGCAGGAAACTTTTTGTTATTGAAGTTAGGAAAACACATAATGTGAACGAAATCTTAAGATTACATGACATTGTCATCTACTCCAAACCGGAACTCTGTCAAAGTTTTCTAACACGAGAAATTTTGGTTAAATAAGACACACAATGGTCTGCCTGCGTGTCAGATGCGTAAGCAGTCACCCGTGCGGTACGTTGCGATAAACAGATGGCTAGGTTTGTAATACACCAGTTATCGATTTTTCTGAACTGCCTACGTATTTCTAACACATCGAAATAAAGACATGGTGACGAACATTTGGAAATATCAGTGACACAGTGACATCAGTCTGAAAACTTGGGTCTGATAAATAGCAACAAAAATGTTTTAATTTTCACGTAGTTCGAAAGGTCGCCCCCTCTTCTTTCGAGATTTCCTGGAAGTTAAGTTCGCCAGATAAATATTATTTTCATTGTTAAACCCGTAGAAACTTCTATAGTTTCTCTCTTCAGTATTTCTTCGGATTAAGTAAATCTTTTTTGCCTTTCGAGCGTCATAAAGTCTACCATTACTACCAAAAAGTCGGTAAAACTTAACCTCAACAGAATTTATTCCGCTCGAAGTCTGATAGAGAGCTCACGTCAAAAAACTGAGTATGTTCCCCGCTTATGAGAAGCTCCTCTAGTTTTATTCATACGAAATAGGAGAACGTTCTTTGCTTTGAGCAACTTCCCCCGTCCTTTTACTCATACTGAGAGCATTCTCAGGTGAAGCATATTCTCCGCCTCACCTTATTGTTGCAAACCTGCGGTGTCCTCCGAAGTTTCAAATATAAAGTATATTCTCCGTTTTATTCATACAGGGTGACACACTGGAGACGGACGGTTTTGAGCTGCCTGGTATTGAGGGCGCGGTGGTGGGAGGTGGTCGTGGTGGGGATAGTTCTGATCCACACAAGAAGCCGTTTCATTTACTCAGTCACTATGGAGCAGTGGGACTTGCAACGTCGAGTGTTTGTCTATGAGAGTTTCGTGAAGAGTGGTGAGTCTATTATTGCTACGCAGCGCTGTTCCGAGCCGTAACACACTCCTCAGATGGGTGGAAAACTTCAGATCAACTGGAAATATACTGGATAAGAAGTATCCTGGCCCGAGACGCAGAGTAACGACACCAGAAATTGTTGAAAGGGTAAGGCAAGTGGCAGTTAGAAGCCCAGGACGGTCAGCTAGACGTCATCCTAGTGAGTTACGAATCAATCGTGAATCGGTTAGACGAATTTAACATAAAGAATTAAAATTTCATTCCTACAAAATGCTCATTGTCCAACAACTTAAGACTGGACCCTGAATAAGCAAAACCTACGTTACTGGGCTCCAGAGCATCCACACCTTATCCACCAGCGTCCTCTACACTCAGAAAAAGTAACAGTCTGGTATGCTCTTGGCTCTGTTGGCATTATTGGACCTTATTTTGTTTTGAAGAGAATGGGGCCACAGTTACTGTTAATTCGTTTCGTCACATTCGTATGCTTGAAACATTCTTGAAACCAGAACTAAGAAGACGACGAATCCCTTTAAAACACCTTTGACTCCAGCAGGATGGGGCAACATTGCACACCGCAAACACTTCAATGACAGTTCTTAGACGCATGCTTCCTGGCCGGATTGTCTCACGTTTTGGCAATGTTCCTTGGCCTCCCAGGTTTTTTTTATCTGTCGGGGTACCTTAAGAACTGTGTCTATAACCACAAACCATGAAATTTGGACGAGTTGAAGAAAGCACTCATTCAAGAAATTTCTGCCATCCCTGCGAAGATTTTAGTCCGTGTGATGGAGGATTTCGAGAAGGGACTTGAGTCCTGCATTCGAAATGATGGACATCACCTTGACGATATTATTTTTCACAAACAGCTTAAACTAAAATGGCAAATAATGAGCTTTGATTTTGTGTAAATAAACATGCACTAATTTTAAAGTTGGCTGAGTATTATTTCATTAAAAACCGTTGGTCTCCCGTGTTTCACCCTGTACTACCCAATGTAGTGTACCTAACAGTCTACTTGATGAGAATGATTGCTGTATTTGAGAAAACAGTTTCGGTTATGGACATTAAATTCTCGTGGCGTCCTCGTGTTAGTTAGTCTGTGGAAAACATCGCCCTCGTGACTGACGATGTTGCCGAAGTCGGGTGAAATATACCCGGCGACCATCACAACAATTTGATTTTCCCAGAACTAATTCTGAAAGGTGATGTGCACTCTTGTGCCTATAAAAGCACCGAGCATTGCCCACTGGGTACTTCCCAAACAAAGAGCGGACTCACTTTCTGCTGTACGACTTCGTGAACAAGCAAAAATTGCAGGATTTGGTGCACAGAAAACCCTCGAGGAAATATGGAGAAGTCATTATACCTACAAAGAGTGGGTGGCTGGTGAGGTAATTGGGCTGAGGGCGAAATTGCGACATTTTTCTTCGAAGATGGCAAAGAGAGTTATTGTGGTCTGAACTGGATCTTGTTAATGCTGAAGAGGTTTGGTTTCGACAAAATGGCCCAATTCGGGACAACGACGGTTCAATCCCGTGTCCGGCCATCCTGATTTGCCCCCTGCGGGTCCGGGGTAAGAATAGGCCCGACGTATTCCTACCTGTCGTAAGAGGCGACTAAAAGGAGTTTCAACTGTTTCGGCCTTCCATGTGATGGTCCCCCTTGGGGTTTGACCTCCATTTTTCAAAATTCTGCAGAAGTACGAGCCTTTTGGGGAAGGATGCCTTACGTGGTGTACCACTGGTCCTCAATGCACTAAGACCTTGGCACTCAGCATTGTACCAGCGTTGTAACCATACCCACTATTCCTCAAATTGGGCCTAAACGCCTGATGGGTTGTACAAGTTACGCCCATAGTGCGTCCCCATCTGCACCTACGATCATGATGGACTTTCCATGGCACCAGAAATCCAGCACGGTAGCCAGCCCGTTGTGGTGGGGTCGTCATGTACCCTCTAGGTTGTAGCCTCCTGACAACACAGGGATCGTACTGCCGATACCTGAGCTGCACCCTCCCCACGTCGGCCAAGGAGTAGATGCCCGTCTCCTTGGGGCATCAGGACTCCCAGCAACGGTCATCCTGCCAGGTGGCCCTTGCTGAGGCTGGGTGGCGCCCATGGGGAGAGCCCCTGGTCGGAGTGGGTGGTATCGGGGCGGACGTTTCGCAGATGAAACGTCAACACGTATCAGGTCGCTCTGCGGCCGAGTCTTCCAAAAGGAAAGGTGCTGTCTCTGGTTCTGGTTCTCCTGCCCTTTCCCCCTTGGCCATTCCCTGGGAGGAGGGACAGGCCCGCCGGCTTGGGGCGAAGTACTTCCCCCGCTATTTGGTCTGTTCTCGAACCGATGGGGGGACGTTCGCCACCTCCAAGCCCATGTTCTTTGTTCAGCACATTGAGGACATCTTTGGGGAAATCGAGGCTCTCAGTAAGATGCGTTCGGGGTCCATTCTTATAAAGACCACCTCCGCCACACAGTTGTTGGCGCTCCAGGCGTGCGACTGCCTAGGGGACATCCCAGTGTCCATCGTCCCGCATCTGGCACTAAATAGGATGCAGGGGGTTATTTTTCATCGGGACCTCCTGCTGCAATCTGATGAGGAGCTCAGGGCCAACCTGGAGCGCCGAGGCGTGCATTTCGTCCGGCGAGTCCAGCGTGGCCCCAAAGACCGTCGCATCGACACCGGGGCCTTTATCCTCGCCTTCGAGGGGGACATTCTCCCAGAGAAGGTAAAGGTGATGTGCTACCGGTGTGACGTGCGACCTTACGTCCCGCCTCCTATGCGCTGTTTTCGGTGTTTGCGCTTTGGGCACATGTCGTCGCGGTGTGAGGCTGAGCCCCTTTGTGGCGATTGTGGACGTCCTCTTCGTGAGGAACATACATGCACCCCACCACCTCGGTGCGTTAATTGTCCTGGCATCCACTCGCCTAGATCCTCAGACTGCCCCACATATCAGAAGGAGAAGAAGATACAAGAACTCAAAACTTTGGATCGTCTCTCTTATTCTGAGGCCAGGAAGAAGTATGACCGCCTCCATCCCATGCCGTTGACCACTTCGTTTGCCTCAGTTGTGTCCACTCCTTCCGCGGTATCCTCACCCCTATCCTGTCCCCCCTCCGTCTCCTCCCCCCATCCGGGGTCTCTGCCTCCGCCTCCCAAATCCCTCCCATCCAAATCCTCCTCCCCCGTGGCCCCCGCCCCCTCTGCCCCAGGGGCCACCCTTCCTCCTCCTCCTCCCCCCCTCCCCGCCGCCTGAGAAGCGATCCTCTTCTCAGGTGTCCATCGGGGAAACGTTCCGGACCCCAGCTTTCGAGGTCTGGCGTTCCAAAATGGAGCCCGCGCGTGAGGACCTTCTTCGGGTCCAGCCCACCATCCCTGTGCCTCCTCGGACTTCGAAGAAGGCCTCCAAGAAGAAGTCTCTATCCCCCTCTCCAGCCCGGCGCATTTCGTCTGACGCTCCATCCGTGAGTCGCTGCTCCCGGCCGTCGTCAGTTTCGCCGGGATGCTCTGCTGCCCAGCGCTCAGCTGGCCTCTCGTCGGCAAATGATGCTGCCCCTCCTACACAACCAGGGACAGCGGCCACAGGTGGCGACGACTCGATGGAACAGGATCCGCCTCCCGCCGGTTGTAGCGTTGTTCCCTCGAAACCTGGCCCTCCGCGGCCGTCGAGGTGACCAGCTCTTCCCCCATCTCGTTCCCCCTCTTTTTTGACTAGCGATGGCCTTGTTACATTGGAACATAAGAGGTATTCGATCTAATCGGGAGGAATTACAACTGCTCCTCCGCCTGCACTGTCTGCTCGTCCTTGGTCTCCAGGAAACCAAGTTGCGCCCGACTGACCGTACTGCCTTTACCCTCTATACCTTGGAGCGGTATGACCTCACCCCTGTGGAGGGTATTCCAGCTCATGGTGGGGTCATGTTGCTCGTTCGGGACGATGTCTATTACCATCCCCTCCCATTGACCACCCTACTCCAAGCAATAGCTGTCCGTATTACTCTTTCTGCTTTTACTTTTTCAGTTTGTACCGTCTACACTCCATCGTCATCCGCTGTTAGTCGGGCTGACATGATGCACCTGATTGTTCAGCTTCCCCCGCCGGCGACTTCAATGCCCTTCATCCCCTTTGGGGCTCTCCTGCATCCTGTCAAAGAGGCTCACTCTTGGCGGATGTCTTCAACCATCTCAATCTTGTCTGCCTCAAGACTTTACTCTCGGACTCTACTCATACCTACTCCCACTTGGACCTCTTGATCTGTTCTACCACTCTTGCCCGTCGGTTCGAGTGGTATGTCCTTTCTGACACCTATTCGAGCGACCACTTCCCCTGTGTCGTTTGTCTCCTGCAACACACCCCATCCCCACGTCCTTCGAGCTGGAACATACCGAAAGCTGACTGGGGACTTTACTCCTCCCTGGCGACCTTTTCGGATCACGATTTTCTCAGTTGTGACACTCAGGTCGAATACCTCACGGCTGTTATCATCAATGCTGCCGAACGTTCCATTCCTCGTACTACCTCTTCTTCACGTCGCGTTTCCGTCCCCTGGTGGAACGAGGCTTGTAGAGACGCTATCCGTGCTCGACGACGTGCTTTACGCACCTTTCGCCGCCATCCTACGTTGGCGAATTGTATTGGATACAAACGACTCCGAGCGCACTGCCGTAGAGTCATCAAAGACAGCAAAAAAGCTTGTTGGGCCTCTTTCACCAGCTCCTTTGCCAGTTTTACTCCCTCTTCTGTCGTATGCGGTGGCCTGCGCCGGCTGTCGGGCATTAAGGCCCACTCCTCGGTACCTGGCCTGACCTCAGGTAATGAGGTCCTCGTTGATCCTGTGGCTGTCTCCAACGCCTTCGGCCGGTTTTTCACGGAGGTTTCAAGCTCCACCCATTACCACCCTGCCTTCCTTCCCAGGAAAGAGGCAGAAGAGGCTCGGCGACCTTCCTTCCACTCGCTGAATCTGGAAACTTATAATGCCCCCTTTACTATGCGGGAACTCGAACGTGCGCTTGCACTGTCCCGGTCCTCTGCTCCGGGGCCAGATGCCATTCACGTTCAGATGCTGGCACACCTTTCTCCGGCGGGCAAAAGGTTCCTTCTTCGTACCTACAATCGCGTCTGGACCGAAGGTCAGGTCCCCATGCGTTGGCGTGACGCCGTCGTTGTTCCTATACCCAAACCCGGGAAGGATAGACACCTTCCTTCTAGTTACCGCCCCATTTCTCTTGCAAGCTGTGTCTGCAAGGTGATGGAGCGCATGGTTCATGCTCGGTTAGTTTGGATTCTTGAATCTCGACGGCTACTTACCAATGTCCAATGCGGCTTTCGTCGCCGCCGCTCCGCTGTTGACCACCTTGTGACCTTGTCGACATTCATCATGAACAACTTTTTGCGACGGCGCCAAACGGTAGCCGTGTTCTTCGATTTGGAGAAGGCTTATGATACCTGTTGGAGAGGAGGTATCCTCCGCACTATGCACAGGTGGAGCCTACGTGGTCGCCTGCCCCTCTTTGTTGATTCCTTTTTAACGGATCGAAAGTTTAGGGTATGTGTGGGTTCCGTATTGTCCGACGTCTTCCTCCAGGAGAATGGAGTGCCTCAGGGCTCCATCTTGAGCGTAGCCCTTTTTGCCATCGCGATCAATCCAATTATGGATTGCATTCCACCTAATGTCTCAGGCTCTCTCTTTGTCGATGACTTCGCGATCTACTGCAGTGCCCAGAGAACATGCCTCCTGGAGCGCTGCCTTCAGGGTTGTCTAGACAGACTATACTCATGGAGCGTGGCAAATGGCTTCCGGTTCTCTGAAGAGAAGACTGTTTGTATCAACTTTTGGCGATATAAAGCGTTCCTTCCGCCCTCCTTACATCTCGGTCCCGTTGTTCTCCCAATCTTGGAAACAACTAAGTTTCTAGGGCTCACGTTGGACAGGAAACTGTGTTGGTCTCCGCATGTCTCTTATTTGGCGGCCCGTTGTACACGTTCCCTTAATGTCCTCAGAGTTCTTAGTGGTTCATCTTGGGGAGCGGATCGCACTGTCCTGCTTCGCTTGTATCGGTCCATAGTCCGATCGAAGCTGGATTATGGGAGCTTCGTCTACTCGTCTGCTCGGCCATCCCTCTTACGCCGTCTCAACTCCATCCACCATCGGGGGTTACGTCTTGCGACCGGAGCCTTCTACACTAGTCCTGTCGAGAGTCTTTATGCTGAAGCTGCAGAGTTACCATTGACCTACCGGCGCGACGTACTGCTGTGTCGGTATGCCTGCCGGCTGTTGTCTATGCCCGACCACCCCTCTTACCAGTCCTTCTTCGCCGATTCTCTCGACCGTCAGTACGGGTTGTATGTGTCTGCCCTGCTGCCCCCCGGATTCCGCTTCCGTCGCCTGCTTCGACAATTGGATTTTGCCCTCCCTACCACCTTCAGAGAGGGTGAGAGCCCGACACCACCTTGGCTCCAGGCTCCGGTTCATATTTATCTCGACCTCAGCTCACTCCCGAAGGAGGGTACTCCGGCTGCAGTGTATTGCTCACGGTTTGTCGAACTTCGTGCTCGACTTGCCGGTCACACCTTTATTTACACCGATGGCTCCAAAACTGACGATGGTGTCGGCTGTGCCTTTGTCGTCGGGGCCGCCACCTTTAAATACCGGCTCCTCGACCAATGTTCCAGCTTTACGGCCGAGCTTTTTGCTCTCCATCAGGCCGTTCAGTATGCCCGCCGCCACCGCCATTCATCGTATGTACTCTGCTCTGACTCACTCAGTGCTCTTCAGAGCCTTGGAGCTCCCATCCGGTCCATCCTTTGGTTCAACGGATACAGCAGTCCCTCCATTCTTTCGCTGATAATGGTTCTCCTGTCAGCTTTCTGTGGGTTCCCGGACATGTAGGAGTGCCTGGGAATGAGGCTGCGGTTGCTGCAGCCAAGGCTGCAGTCCTCCTGCCTCGTCCAGCCTCCCATTATGTCCCGTCATCTGACGTTCGTGGGGATGTTTGTAAGAGGCTTGTGTAGTTGTGGTGGGATGCTTGGTCATCCCTCCAAGGAAACAAGCTCCGGGCAGTAAAACCGCTCCCAACTGCTTGGACAACCTCCTCCCGACCATCTCGGCGAGAGGAGGTCCTTCTGACCAGGTTGCGGATTGGGCATTGCCGGTTCAGCCACCGCTACCTGCTCTCCGGTGACCCAGCCCCGCAGTGCCCTTGTGGTCAAACACTAACAGTGCGCCATGTTTTATTGTCGTGTCCCCGCTTCAGTCAATCTCGTGTTGTCCTGTCCCTGCCATCTACTTTACCGGATATTTTAGCTGATGACGCTCGAGCAGCTGCTCGTGTTCTGCGTTTTATAACTTTGACTGGCTTGTCCAAAGACATCTAACCTTTTTACTTATTTTATCTCCATCTTTCTGGTGTCCCCCCTCCTCTTGAGTTTTACTAGATTCCATGTGCTCTAACAACAGTGACTGGGCGCTAATGACCTCAGTAGTTGAGTGCCCTTAAACCCCACGAAAAAAAAAAAAAATCCTGATTTAGGTTTTCCGTGATTTCCCTAAATCACTCCAGGTAAATGCCGGGATGGTTCCTGTGAAAGGGCACGGCCGACTTCCTTCCCCGTCCTTCCTTCATCCGATGAGACCGATGACCTCGCTTTCTGGTCTCCTTAACCAACCAAAATGGCGCAGCCTCTCACGCGTAGGTTGCAATGAGAGAGGTGTTCCCTACGTGGTGTTTTCTCGCATAGTTGATGTGAATTTGGCACCCAGATTTGTGATTTGACACGTTTTGATTTCTTTCCGTTTGGGTATTTGAAATCTCGTGCGTACGCCAGCAAAACAGATCTGTGTGCGTGCAAAAAAATCGTTCCGGACTACAGTACGGAGCTGCATCGCATCCACATCACGCCATATGTTCAGAGTGGTCTCCATGGGATTGCAGGTGACACGGATAGTAGCGGTTGTCATGTAAGATACACATAATCATACTTCAGCGAACACCATGTTAGCGGGCCACTGCCCTGGAGCCTGTACTGGGTCTGTCTCAATATCCTGTGGAACCTGGTTCTCCAAATCTGGCGTACGCGCAGATCGCCGTCTCCCGGCACATTCGTCTGTCTGAAAGGCCCGATTATAACACAAACGCCCAAAAAGGGCCTGAAATGTTGTGTGATGCGGTTGGTGTCTGTGAGGGTATTTCTTTTGGTATAACCGTGCTGCCTCTTGACCGTTTCCACCGGCCTGACCATCCACGAACACCATCTCGACTTGTTCTCGACATAAATACCGGACTATTTTGCCGCTTGCAGTACGCTGTGTCAATCATATAGTCTGCAACACACAAGGAACGCATTGCACATAGTCAGAGGAACTGTCATTTGTCAGCGCCGGGTCCAACGAGATCTCGTGGACCTCGGTCAGCGCCATTTACCGTGGCAACTATGCATTGCGAACACATGTTCGTAGAAGCTATTTTCCTCCATTTCCAATCAAGAATCCGTCCCTGCAGTTTCTGTTAACTGCAATTTCGTAGAAGCTACGCTACGTCATTGTGCTAAGCACTGATGTGAACTGATTGTTATTATCGTATGATTTTTATTGTTAAAATCCTAAGTGTCTGTGGCTCGTTAGAATTGGAGAGTGCAGCGAGCTACACTTGGTGGTAGGGAGGCGTAACAAACTCGGGTATCACTGCGCCCCCCCCCCCCCCCCCCCGGCCAAAAAAAAAAAAAAAAAAAAATAAAGCGAATAGTTTCAGCTCACTGCATCTGGATGCACGGCTTACCCTGTGAGTGGTGAAAGTATTGTGTGTGTGTGTGTGTGTGTGTGTGTGTGTGTGTGTGTGTGTGTGTTACATGCGCGGACGACAGTGCGAAACATCAGGACACACACACACACACACACACACACACACACACACTGACGGCCGGCGTTCTAGCAAAAATCCAGAAACAAAAAGCGCGCGCAGCGACCGGGCCAGTGACTCGTACAGCTGCAGCTGCACGCCACGTGTGCTCCGTTATTTTAGGTCCAGCTGTGTGTGACGTGGCAACGCAGTGCCGGCCCTAGCCGCGGCTGTCGCCTGCACGCGGCCACCCCGTGTGACGTCAGCAACCACACGCGTTCTAAGTGCAGGGTTCTAACAGCCGGGGCACGCCTTGCGAGTGCGCAAATTCCGGAAATACCTGCCAGCACGCTGGCCGTCACCAAGATAGCATTGTAGGGTGCAATATTCTGTCTTGTCGCGAGGCTGTCAACCCCGTGTAGTCGTCGTCGTTGCTGTAATTGTAGAGTGGAAATCAATAACGGGCTAAGTGCCGAGCAACTGATTCCGAGTTACTCATTTTTTGTTTTTTTTTGTTCTGGCAAAAATATTTTAATCAAAAAACCTCAATACTTTTTACTCGTTTTTTACAGTAAGTCACACAACTATTGCAAAGTTTTTTTAAGTTCTCCTGCTTTTATCAGTGACAATAAATATCTTTTCTGAAAAACGCAGAACGTGCTTGATGTCATACAGGTATCGAGAAAAACGAGGTAAGCGCCAACGACAGAAATCTCAGGCATTTATCAGTTTTTCTAATAACATGCGTTGTACAAATACACTTTCATGTGGTTAAATTATTTTTAATCCTTCTTATTTTATAGAACATAAAGCAATTTTAATTGATCAACTGTTTGAAAAATGTCCTATTACCTACTTTCAAATACTGCAGCATCTGCTACAGATCCTTTTCCTTTTCAGCGGAGTTAATCATTGTTCTCGTCTTGACGACAGCAGGTGCATTTTTTTTTTTTTATTTTAGTCCAACTACATCTGGAAGTATTTCTTTTCTTTGTGTTAATATGTGTATCGCTCCCTTCTTTAATAAAAAATGTTTTCAAGCTGGATCATAGTAACCTCAAATAAGCTGTTAGATGTCGCATTCTCCGTAAGTTTTACGAGGTCCGTAGGTACTTGACACTCTGGCATTCTTCCAGCCTCCTACGTTTTTCAATCTCGACAAGATCTCTGTCACATGCTGCAAACAGTTACAAAGTCCGCCCCCGGTAGCTGCGTGGTCAGCGCGACAAAATGTGAATTCTAAGGGCCCGGGTTCAATTCCCGGCTGGGTCGGAGATTTTCTCTGCTCAGGACTGGGTGTTGTATTGTTCTAATCATCATCATCATCATCATCATTTCATCCCCATCGACATGCAAGTCACCGAAGTGGCGTCAAATGGAAAGACTTGCACCCGGCGAACGGTTACCCGACGGGAGGCCCTAGTCACACGACATTTACGTTTATTTAACAGTTACAAAGCTTTGTTGCACTTTGCACGCTTTAGCATCACCAGTAGACCTTCACATGCCGCTGATGCTGTCTTTCGGGCGTTGTACGCACTGCTAGAAATGATCGAAGCACTTAGCCCGCTTTTCAGGTTGACGCTTACCCCGTTATTGATTTCCATCCTACAGTTATGTCTCCACTGGTTTCATGCAGCTCTCCACGCTAGACTGTCTTGTGCGAGTCATTTCATATGCTGGGTGTGTCTCCTAACAGGCGTTATGCGTATTTTCTCTGGTGTTTCAGCAGATATTTGCAATTTCGTTTTTGGGTTGCGTAGCTGCAGTCAGCCCAGACAGTTACTGCTCGTCAAGTCTTACATGCGACGCCAGGCTACAACAGAAGGCACCGGATTGCTTCCCATAATTAAAAAAAAAAAACAGAAAAATTATTTTTAAATTGGAATTTTGCGTGCCCATTCGGTAGAGCGGTCCCAGATTAGTGTAGTTCAGTATTCGTCTTTTCTATAGATTTTAAGGGGACAGTAAAACACGAAGAATAGACGGCAATCCGGCAGCGACTCAGTAGCGCTGGGTGCTTGGTGGTGACAGTCAGCGCGGGCCAGGGCAGAGCCGTCATTGCTGGAGTATATCGATAAAATGAATATCGGACAAGATTAATCTGGGGCCGCTCTATCGACTGGGCAAGTAAAATTCCGATTTAAAAATGATTTTGTTTGTAACGGGAAACAAACTGTCGGTGGCGTCGCATGAAGTACGCGATGAGCACTGTTTGTTTGGACGTATCCGGCTACACACTGCAAAAACGAAATTGCAAATATCTGCTAAAACGCCAGAGAAAATGCCCCAGACGGCTCTTCGAGCGGTACTGTGTATATTTACAGATTCTAGAAACCACTGTGAAGTCCATGACAGAGGGTTTGGGTTTCTTCCCATTCCGACCTCGTATGAAGCACGGGAACTACACTAACCTTGTCTTGGACAACCAACGATACGCACGGTCCTGAACAATCTCTACATCTACAATCCACTGTAAGGTGCGTGGCGGAGGGTACCCTGTACCCTACTTGGAGCCCTAATTTCTCGTATCTTCTCTTCGTGGTCCTTACGCGCGATGTGTGTTGGCGGCAGCAGAATCGTTCGACAGTCAGATTCAAATGTGGGTTCTATAAATTTTCTCAATAGTGTTTCCCGTAAAGAACGCCGCATTTCCTACAGGGATTCCCATTTGAGTTCCTGAAGCATCTAGGGCTATTCACTTAATACTGGTCCTTGAGACTTCGTAAGCGGGTTTTCGCGGAATAATTTAGTTAGACTTCAAATATCTTCCAGATCAGGTTTTTCAGCATTTCCGTGACAGTCTTCCCTGAGGCAAACCAACCTGTGACTATCCCTTGGAATTTATACGCACGGGCATTTGAGTGGACTGATTCGTATGGTGACTCAAAATAAGCTGCCTTCCTGCGTATGCGAAGTGCTTAGTTTTACATTTAAAGCACAGTCATAATCATGTGAATGAATATTTGTCCAACTTTTTCGAAACAGTACTTCATTGCAGATAGCTGATTCAGACTGCGGAAAGGCTGTGCTTACTGTTAATATTGTTTGCGAGGTCGTTAATACACAACGTGAACAACAGAGATCCCAGCACACTTCCCTGGGGCACGCCTGAAGTTAGTTCTACTTCTGTCGATGACTCTCCGATCAGGATAACTTGCTGCGTCCTCCCCACCAGTAAACTTTCAATCCAGTCACAAGTCTCGTTTGAGAGCCCATATCGGCGCAACAACCGCGTCTTGCTTCCATTAGAGACTACTTACAGTATTCAAGCCTTGTTCTTTATCTACAGTTTTCTTGTTGGCCTAGAATCAAATCAAATGGTTCAAACGGCTCTGAGCACTATGGGGCTTAACTTCTGAGGTCATCAGTTCCCTAGAACTTAGAACTACTTAAACCTAACTAACCTAAGGACATCAGACACATACATGCCCGAGGCACGATTCGAACCTGCGACCGTAGCGGTCAGGCGGTGTCAGACTGTAGCGCCTAGAACCGCTCGGCCACTCCGGCCGGCTTAACAAAAGCTTTGTAACTGTTAAGTAAATGTAAATGTCGTGTGACTAGGCCTCCTGTCGGGTAGACCGTTCGCCGGGTGTAAGTCTTTCGATTTGGCCTAGAATCATGAAATTTGGCAACATTCCACAGTACAAGTAAAGAGGAAAAAAAATCAGAAAATCATTAATTTGTAATTATATCAGACGAAAAAAATATTTCTTTCGTAATTTGTTTTCCTACTTCAGAATTAAAACTAAAACATACTCGAAAGTCTTGGAATTCCCGGGACTGATATGTTGCCAGTATCAATGTCCAGAAGACAAAAATCGTTGAGATTCTCGATTTACGGGATGGATTAACTGTCTATATACATAATTAGGTTTTTATGGAACCTCCGAAGCGCGACTCCTCGCACCTGGACAACTTTTTGCCTCAAAACTCTTCTTGTTATTGGCAGTGTAAATTTTTTAGCCATTGTCAATTACTTTGCTGCTAAAGTAACAGATGTCGTCTACTGCTTCTCTAATGTAATTACGAGATTTTCCAGCATAACCTGACGTAATTCGACTACGCTCCGCTACCTTCATTTTACTTTTATTGATGTTTATAAGATAACCTCTTTTCGAGACTATTCATTCCGTTCAGTTGTTCTTCCAAGTTCAATGTCATCGGCAAACATCAAAGTTTTTATTTCTTCTCCCTCAACTTTAATTTCATTTCGGAATTTCTCGTCTGTTTCCTTTATTTCTTGCTCAATATATAGACTGAAAACTTCAAAGATGGGCTACAACCCTATCACACTCCCTTCTTTACTACTGATTCCCATTCATGACTTTCGACTCGTACAGCTACAGTCTGATTCCTGTACAAGTTGTACTTAACCTCTTAATCCCTGTATTTTATCCCTGATGACTGCAGAATTTCAAAGAGTGTTAAAGGCGGCATTGTCAAATCTTTTTCTAAATCTGCAAATACTATAAAGTTGCGCTCATCTCTTCTTAAGTCTATCTTATAATTATATATCGTAAATCAATGTTACTGTTTCCATAACACACTCTAACACTTACTTCTTCCCACCCCCGCTCCCTGCTTCTACCATCGTTCCGTGCGTCTGGAGGTAATTCATACTTGTATTTTACAAGCGATGTGGCGAAGTTGGTCGACAGTGCGGCTCGTATACTAAATGACGGCAGCTCGAACCCCCGTCTTGCAAACCATGTTTGGACTTTCTATGATTTTCCGTTAATTGTTCAAAGTGAATGTCGCAATGGCTCCTTTGAAATGGTACGTCCGATTTCTTTCCGAATCCTTTCCCAGTCCGAGTCTGTGCTCCGTTCTTAATAACTTCGTCCTCAACGGGAGCTTAAACCCTTTATCATCGTTTCTTCTTTCCTTCTTTTATATTACAACTATGGCTTACTAAAATAACCCTTCGGCACTATTCTTAAAGCATCAGTCGTATTATCTACGCAATAGTTTGACACCTGAGCTTCTGGTTTGTATGTTGATAGAAGTCGGAACACTATGCCATAGTATTTGGCCTCCAACGATGTCTGCATGTACATCTACATGCATACTCTGCAAGCCACTAACGTTGGATGGTGGAGGATACCTTGTAACACTACTGGTCAGTCCCGTTCCTGTACCACTCGCAGACAGAGCTAGAGAAAAACGACTGTCTGCTATGTTTTAGGGCGAGCCCTGGTTTACCCTAACTTGTCTTCGATGTCCTGAAGTAAGATGTGTGTTGGTCACAGTGGAATGATTCTGCAGTCTGATACTAACGTCGGTTTTCCAAGCTTTCTCACCATCGTTTCGCCAAAACGTTTTTTTTTTCCGTCCAGGGATTCACATTTAAGTTCAAGGACCTTTCCCGTATAATAATAGATAGTTGATCGAAACTGCGGGTAACAAGTCTAGCAGTACGCCGCAGAATTTCTCCGATATCTTTCTTACAAGTGGCCTGGTCTCGTATCCCAGACACCAGTATCCAGTAATGGCTCGCGGAATTGTCCATACCCGGTCTCTGTCTCGATGAGCTACTCTTTCCTAGAATTCCTCCAGCTAACCGAAGTCGATCATTCACCTTTCCTACAACTGATCTTACGCGATCGCTCAATTTCATATCGCTTTGCAACGTTACGCCTAGATCCACTGCCTGACAGAAAAAGAAAGAAAACGAAGAAGCACCCAGAAGACATTGTCGGATGTCATTGTAACTTCGTACACGAACACACCAACGTCGTGTATGTAAACGATTATAATTGCAATTTTTCGTGACAGGCAGAACGGGCACCAGAGTGCATTAGTGTTGTTCTCGTTTAGTGTTTTTGCCTGGTCTGACATGTACACTACTGGCCATTAAATTTGCCACACCGAGAAGAAATGCAGATGATAAACGGGTATTCATTGGACAAATATATTATACTAGAACTGACATGTGATTACATTTTCACGCAATTTGGGTGCGTAGATCCTGAGAAATCAGTACGCAGAACAACCACCTCTGGCCTAACGGCCTTGATACGCCTGGGCATGGCGTGTACAGGCACAGCTGCCCATGCAGCTTCAACACGATACCACAGTTTATCAAGAGTAGTGACTGGCGTATTGTGACGAGCCAGTTGCTCGGCCACCATTGACCAGACATTTTCAATTGGTGAGATATCTGGAGAATGTGCTGGCCAGGGCAGCAGTCAAACATTTTCTGTATCCAGAAAGGCCGGTATAGGACCTGCAACAAGCGGTCGTGCATTATCCTGCTGAAATGTAGTGTTTCGCAGGGATCGAATGAAGGGTAGGGGCACGGGTCGTAACACATCTGAAACGTAACGTCCACTGTTCAAATTGCCGTCATTGCGAACAAGAGGTGACCGAGACGTGTAACCAATGGCTCCCCATACCATCACGCCGGGTGATACACCAGTATGGCGATGGCGAATACACGCTTCCAATGTGCGTTCACCGCGATGTCGCCAAACACGGATGCGACCATCATGATGCTGTAATCAGAACCTGGATTCATCCGAAAAAATGGCGTTTTGCCATTCGTGCACACAGGTTCGTCGTTGAGTGCACCATCGCAGGCGCTCGTGTCTGTGATGCAGCGTCAAGGGTAACCGCAGCCACGGTCTCCGGGCTGATAGTCCGTGCTGCTGCAAACGTCGTCGAACTGTTCGTGCAGATGGTTTTTGCCTTGAAAACGTCCCCATCTGTTGACTCAGGGATCGAGACGTGGCTGCACGATCCGTTATAGCCATGCGGATAAGATGCCTGTCATCTCGACTGCTAGTGATACTAGGTCGTTGGGATCGAGCATGGCGTTCCGTATTACCCTCCTGAACCCACCGATTCCATATTCTGCTAACATTCATTGGATCTCGACCAACGCGAGCAGCAATGTCGCGATACGATAAACCGCAATCGCGATAGGCTACAATCCGACCTTTATTAAAGTCGGAAACGTGATGCTACGCATTTCTCCTACTTACACGAGGCATCACAACAACGTTTCATCAGGCAACGCCGGTCAACTGCTGTTTTTGTATGAGAAGTCGATTGGAAACTTTCCTCATGTCAGCACGTTGTAGGTGTCGCCACCGGCGCCAGCCTTGTGTGAATGCTCCGAAAAGCTAATCATTTGCATATCACAGCATCATCTTCTTGTCGGTCAAATTTTGCGTCTGTAGCACGTCATCTTCGCAATGTAGCAATTTTAATGGCCAGTAGTGCATATACGGGGGCGTGAACAGCGTTAGATGTTGAGTGATCAGTGTGAAGAAGGCGCGTGCTCGTGTGAGGCACCGTTGTTAGCACCTTACAGTTTCAAAGAGGCCTCCTTCTGGGTCTCCGTTTCGCCGGCTGGTCGAATATCCACATTTGTGAGGCCTTCAGATGTGACAGTGACCCAGTGTTGGACTGAATGGGAACGTGAGTGCAGACATACTCGTCTTCAAGGTTCCGCTCGACCACGTAAGGAGGGCATGCCGTATTATGCACCATGCACATCGTTAACATCTTTACATATGTGGCTGCCATACGAGAACAAGTAAAGGACTCATTGCAGCATTCTGTGTCGGCCTGCTCCCGAGACCAACAGCAACCGGACTACGGAATTGCCGGCCGGTGTAGCCGAGCGGTTCTAGGCGCTTCAGTCTGGAACCGCGCGACCGGTACGGTCGCAGGTTCGAATCCTGCCTCGGGCATGGATGTGTGTGATGTCCTTAGGTTACTTGGGTTTAATTAGTTCTAAGTTCTAGGGGACTGATGACCTCAAATGTTAAGTCCCATAGTGCTCAGAGCCATTTGAACCATTTTTGATACACGGAATTACCGTCCCATACGTAGGCTAGCTCTAATATCAACAACACAGACAGCTGTGTTTGGAGTTGTGCCGTGACCGAGAAGGATGGACTGCTGGTCGTATTGTGTTTATCTGTGACTCGCCGTTCTGCGCTACACCACGACCATCTTCGACGAGTATGGCGGCAACCTGGGCAGGCATCCCATTCTTCCAGTGTATCGCATGGCGCCATGTTGTGGAGAGCCATCGGCTATGACTTCCAGTCACGGCTGATAGTGAATGAGGGAACTCGTGACGGAATAACGATGCGTCACAGATATCCTGCTATTTCATGTGTTACCTCTCATGCGACAGAGGCGTGGTGCAATTTCTCAACAGGATTATGCTCGTCCACACATGGCACGTGTCTCTACGAACTGTACTCCTATGCGCAGTACACCAGACCTACCCCCAGTAGAAATTATGAGGGATCGTCTCGGAAACCAACTCTATCTCGGTGCCAGTATCACGGGCCATTTACAACAGCTGTGGGCCAGCTTGCCTCATGAGAAGATACAGCGGTTTTATGACATCTTTCCAAACCGAATCAGTGCATGCATCCAGGCCAGAGGGCGTACAATGTCACACTGATAAGTATCTCATACTACCTAGTTGTAAATTTGACCTGATATTGTATTCACTGAAATAACATCACAAATCCTCTCAAGCCGTTAAGATTAATTTCATTTCTTCGTCCTGCCCTTAAGCTGTCGGCACACGAACCGTGCTGTCGAACGTTTACGTCGAGCATGCCAAGTTCAACGTGCTGCTGAACGCTCAGAAACGATGCGACTTGTGCAAACGGTACGTGGGCCCCAACGTGGTATACGCTATCGCGACGCATTCCAACGACCGTTGAGGGATGTTTCTATTTCGTAAATCACACTGTTTACTAAACGGGCGCGCGTAAAATTCCGACGTTAGCACATTTCTTCCATCGTCCACGAAAAGGAAAGTACCATGTCCACTCAATAAGGACACAGGCTTATAAAAGTTCCATTACAAACAGTGCGTTACAAATTTGGAATACTTTTCCGCATAGGATAAACATTATTTCATAATTCCCAAATTTTAGTAAAAGCCTAAGATCAGTCTTACTTGATCACTGTTACTACCCAGTAGCAGAATCTTTGCAACATGTGAATTACGAAGCGTAAAAGAAGAAGGAGCAAAATATCTTTATACAAGTAGCGCAAGCTGTCCTTTAGATTAAGCCAATCGAACAAAGTCACCCCTCAAAAAAGGGTGAACTTGTATTTACATAACATCAAATATTATAGTCTATACTTATATTAAACTAATAATAAAGTATCAGAACCTTATAAAAACGCGAATGTTGGGGAAAAAAATTGGTTGTGTCAGGACGCGAACCACCGCCCCCACAAAAAAAACTCATATTAGGACGGTGACGCTATTCATTACGCTAAACCAACATCATACCCTTTGTATCTAATCGTAATATCTTACCGCTTGCTGAAAACCTTAATCGTAGATATGTTACTAACTGAAATTTAATTATAACAAATTGTACCAAGAACAATGCGTTTTGGGTGGATCTTCAGTGTGCCGCTGCCTTCAAATAGCCTACTGTCATTATACGCATGTAACAATAATTCTTTTGCCACGAATATGATGTTTCTCATTATTTTATAGGAACGAATCACACAGTTAACAACGGGTTTTGCAGTGATTCTCAATTTGCTGGTGCTCGGAACGGCATATTTACATATAGACTTGAAATGAATGCCAATATGGTGCCTCACAACTCTGTACTGAAGGGAGACGGCGTGCTTGTGACGTAGGTGGCGTTGTGCCATCTCATTGGTCAACGGCTCAGAGCACGCTCAGACGCACGCTCGGAATATCTGACATGCCAGATATTGCTCTGCACGTTCGGAAAGACGTCCATGCTGTGACGTCAGAAACTCGGCACGCTCAGCGTTCGGATGCACGGTCCGTGTGCCGACGGCTTTAGGGATGATTCTCCTTCTCTCTCTCCCTGCCCCTGTCCTTGTTAGTGATGGGTCGTTCGCGAACTAACGGATCCAAAGGAACGGCTCACAAAGATGAACGGAAGGGGGGCGAGGAACGAATTGTAAGGAACGATCTTTCATAGTTCACTCCGGTCGCGGTTTTTTATTTATAGTTCCCGGGAACGGGAAACGGTATGTCTCGTTCCCGCAATGGCACGTCGGCCGGTCTCGTTCCAGCCTCGGTCCCGGTCTCCCTCGGGCGTTAGATGTTGAGTGATCAGTGTGAAGAAGACGCGTGCTACCGTGAGGCACCGTGTTAGCGCCTTACTGTTTCAAAGAGGCTTCCTCCACTTGGCAACTCGTCGCAGTTCCGCTGCCGACTGCTCCTAGTTAGTTCAGTATCTAGTTGTTTTTCGTTTAGTTCGCTACGCACGCCCATTCTGTTTCAAACTTTTTTTTTTAACTCTGGACTTTGGTTCTTTTCGTATTCTATTCAGCGTCCACGACCGGTAGTTAAAATCTATTTTATAATTACGTAAATTACATAAAAATTACGTGATATGTAATACATAATCTTTTCAGGTAACTTAAGGGTGTATCAGCTTACTTCACCGTTTCGATAAACAGCAGAATACATACTTATAAAAAGGCAAGCTTTTCTGTTATTACACATGCTAAGGAAATTGACACGGCACACACGAGTGGCCATTTTCCGTCCTGTTTTGATCAAAGGTAAAACAGCATGTTCATTGTTATGGAAGGCAGACCGACTTACAACCGAATGAAGCCTGCGCTCTGTCATAATCGAGTGTCTGGTGTCACATTTTGTGAAGAGAGTACGGTAACTTCTACAATATTACTTCAGTGGTACAGGGTGGCGCACGAAAAGTCGGCCCCGATTACTAGATTGCTCATTGTCGCCATCCAGTCGTCATCTATTGTTTCGAAATTCAAATGGCTCTGAGCACTATAGAACTTAACTTCTGAGTTCATCAGTCCCCTAGAACTTAGACTTAAACCCAACTAACTCAAGGACATCACACACATCCATGCCCGAGGCAGGATTCGAACCTGCGACCGTAGCGGTCGCGCGGTTCCAGACCGTAGCGCCTAGAACCGCTCGGCCACTCCGGCCGGCTGTTGTGTCGAAGTTTTTGTTTGTGTTAGCTTACTTGTTATTTCTTTACTGCCTAATTATTACATTTTTATCTATTCTGCTCGTAGCGGCCAACAAATCGTGCGTAATTGGCGAGCAGTCTGTTCTCGGGACCGGTTTTTTTTGTGCGCCACCTTATATTATTTCGCTGCGATCAGCCACATAACGCTACCGTTGGTTAAACGAGACGTTTTCCAGAATCATGAAAATTACTTCTACAAGTGTGTGAGAATTCTGTAATGAATAAAAATTCTGTACTCCACAGAGGAGGCAAGTGCCCCCT
Organism: Schistocerca piceifrons; assembly: GCF_021461385.2. Lineage (NCBI taxonomy): Eukaryota > Metazoa > Arthropoda > Insecta > Orthoptera > Acrididae > Schistocerca > Schistocerca piceifrons. The sequence goes on from NC_060142.1 coordinate 277,453,406, forward strand.
CTTGGCGCCTTCCACCGTCAGTCACCTATGCGACTAATTTTCAATTGTTTATGATAACCATATACCATGCACAAATGAACGATGAACGAGTAAAAATGAACGGATTCCAAAAAACAGCGATCAGCAGTGAACTAGATCCCAAGGATGAAAGAGTTTGCCCATCTCTAGTCCTTGTCCATCTCCCTCCAACTCATCTGCATTAACTTACACATCTCGTTTACATTGCACAATACTGTAGTACGGTAGAAGGCAGAGTCCACATCTGCACTCAACAAACCACCGCTCGCTGCCTGGCAGAGGGCATACACAGGGGATCGAGAATCATTCTACCTGTTCCATTTTACCGTCGTAATCATTACGTGACGTAACTCGTAAGACCGCCGTATGAAGTATAATTTTCTTGTCCCTCTTAGGAACAAGGGTCTCCGAATTTTTTTTCAGCTGCCCAACGCGTTACTACGCCATCACTGATTGCAGCCTGTTTACAAAGCTGTTTTGTTTGTAAGTCGAAAAATTTGTTCGTGAATTTTTTTGGAAATTTTCTTCCACTGCCTATAATTTTGAAGAGCTGACTAACTTAAGCTATGCTATTATAAATAAGTTACGTGTGCTGACCAGTATGATAAAGCATTGAATTTTTCTAATATTTTCTTTGGCCGTTGGACAGTCAAAATAGTTATTTTCGTGGATTAAAGGGGTAACTTTGTGACAGCACACAGATCTGCAGAACCAAGTGTAACAATTGAAACTGTGGAAAACAAGTCTCATTAATGGAATTAGGGACATTTGTGGATGTTTATTAAAACAGACAATGTTGTTTTGTTTCCCATTATAACTTTGGTTCGAAATATAGCATACACTTGCTCTCTCACTCCACTAAGTTCGTAAGTATGTTTGGTGTCATTACCATCCTTATAGGATATTGTATTAAATGTACGTGCTGTTGTTTCCCCACTTTCAGTAAACGGATACGTAAATACGTGTGTAACGGTTTTGTTTTATTACCTTGCTTAATTCATGGTAGTTATATTTTATTTTGTTTCATTGAATACAGGCATATAATTATTTGGATTTTAAAAAAAATTTGCAAAATAAATCTCACTAAACTGGCGAACATTGTGACAAATTATTTGTGTGTGTGTGTGTGTGTGGGGGGGGGGGGGGGGGGGGAGGAGAGTTATTTTGCGGCAGTTAATATTCCATTTTTACGAGTGGCTCACTGCACAAACAATTTCTATCAAAATTAAAGGATTCAGATAACAAAATTCCGTATATCTGGAAATTAAATGGCTCAGTACATATTTTAATAGGGTAATGTTACAAAAACTGCTAAAAGTCTCACAAAGTTGCCAACTTTTTCGATTACTCCGGAGCTGGTCGAGCAGAGATTTCTTTGTAAGCGACGTCTTAAGAGCGTGAATTAAACTTAATAGTCTTCAACAGATTGAGTCTGACCTCTGCCTTACCCACCGATACATTTTTGTGGTCACTCAGCTTCTTTCTGGCCAAATGCTCGTAGATAACACTGGCCTACAAATTTATATCCTGAAAATTTTTTCTTAATCGTTTTAGAAATTTTTCTGCTCATTTTAGTAATGGTAATGGCTTCTCTAACACATAAGGTTCTTTCACAAAGTAATGATGAAGATCCAGAAATTTCATACAAAATGCATA